>NC_053493.1:243751937-244351937 GCF_905171775.1 Rana temporaria | reverse complement strand
TTAGAACATTCGACAGACACCATAAGCCTTTGACTGACAGATTCAACCTTAATTTGAATTTTCGGATGAATGCATTTTTTAACAAAACAAAATAAATAAAAACGTAACTAAATAAAATTTATTTTTCGAACGAAACCGAAATTCCTAAATTCCTGATTCTGATAGAATTTGATAATTATTAAAAAAGGGAAAAAAGGTATTTATAATGTTTTTTTTTTATAGCTATACAAAACTGTTTTGCCTTTCAATTATGTTTTATGCTGAATGGGTTGTTTCACAAAGTGATTGTTTACAATATGCCCCCTACTGCATATTTTCTGGGAGCTCCCCATCATACCTATTTTACTTCCACTATAGAAGCTCATCAGCTGGTTATTTCCTGTTATCACTGGTTTTGAGTTCTCTTTCTTCCCCCACTATCCTCTGCCCCCCCTCCTTTGATTCTATGGCCACTCTGGCCATTGCTGCTCCTCTTATTCTGGTGTATCCCATCTCTAGGAGGGCATGCAACTGCCTATTTGTCCAAGTACGTCTCATTGTACAACAGAAAAGAAACTGGAATTGTTTGTCTATAACCCTAGTTCTATTGTGTGATCTTTTTCAAAGACAAAAAACCTTTAGAAGGATGGTCATATTGGAATTGTGAATTCAAAACAAAAAAATCCTTTGTGCAAAAGGGGTTGTTCACAGGGGCGTTGCTAGGTGGCAAAAAGACCAGGGGCCTCAGCCCAAAGTCTAAGGCTGGCACTGGGGGGGGGGGGGTCATGGGTGGTGGCGGCACATTTTTTTTTACTGGGCGGTGGGGTTGTGTGGCGGGGGGAAAGCTCACTTGCTGGTTTCTGCCTGGGTCTTACCAGTGCCCATCAATTTTGACCACTAATCTCACCTACCTGACACACTGACTATTACACTGACCTACCTGTCATACATACACTGACCTCACCTACCTGACCTACATACACTGACCTACCTGACATACATACACCTACCTGAGTGACATACATACACTGACCTCACCTACTTGACCTACATACATTGACCTACCTGACATACATACACTGACCTTGCCTACCTGACCTACATACACTGACCTCACCTACCTGACCAGGAGACAGACTTTATGTGTCCAGGTGTCCTGCAGTTCAGTTCAGCCTCAGCCATAGTGTGCGGTGTGCAACGCACCTATCATGTGTAACAGCAGGCAGCCAGAGAAGAAGAGGAGACTGCTTGAATTTCATCGCCTGGACCTTGGGCTCCGGGCTTTGTCCTGCACATAGTTATACAAAGTAGAGCTCGCCGCCCAGTCCCAGCACGGCCAGCAGGCACAAGGCAGTATGAAGAAGACTCTTCTGTCTCCTGCTGCACACTCCGGTGCCCATGATCAGACACACAGAGATCGGAGCTCTTCACTCTGCCATCCGCTCCCAGCACAGCTCAGGTCATCAACACACCTAAGTGCCGCGGGCTCCTCTGGTCATCCTCATCCCCTCCTTTACAATCATCAGTGCAGTCACTGGCAGAGTGGCAGATCTCGCCCGATCGCTCCTCCACTGCAATGATCTCTCTCGATCACGCCGAGAGCCGCCCGCCTGAGCAGGGAGCGTGGATCTCAGTGATGTGGCGCGGCGGCGGCATTGTAATTCCCACTTCCTGGAGCCTGCAGCACCTATGATGGATGTCACGCATCCCGCGGTCCCGGAATTGGACCAGTGGGTCATCCATCATAGGCGCCACAGGCTCCAGAAGGCGGGAACCTGCTATGTCGGCGGATCAGATTAGTCCCCACTTGGCGGCGGCACTCAGGGCTAACAATTGGACGGTGCCTTCCTGAGACTCTGGGCTTTTCGGGGACCCATTCGGGGCTCCTGCCCCCCCTTCCAATGCCCCTTGTCATCCAAGGGGAGCGATATTGCTTTGGACCCCAAAGGCTTCAGGTTTCATTGATCAAAATTGAGCACTGTTGAAAGGTATCCAAAAGGAAAAACAAATATACTTGGTTCCACAGCATAAATAGGATGAGTATCACTAATTTATAAAGCATAATGTATATGAGAAGCAAAACCTCTGTTGGTTCATTACCATCAATATACTGTTCAACTTTTTGTATATAGAATTGTAGCTGACTTTCACTAATGTTTAAATATCCAGATACATTGAGAAACAGTATCAGAATATTCAGCGGCAAGTAACAAAATATTCATTAAATATATTAAAGTCTTTCACTAATTGTTTACCACATGATTTTAATCTACAATGAAGCAATATAAATAAGACAGTTTAATTGTTTAAAAATAACTGCAAATATGGAAATCCATTATCCCATTGTTTTTATAAGATGATTTATGAACCAAAAGCATATTTTGACTGCTGTTCACTAACTCTCCCTTGATTGTTGCGGAACATCAAATTAAGTTCAAGTCTTTGTTTGATGTAAAGCACATGCCTCTTGTGCACAAGAATACAGACACTCATTTACATAGCTTTTAAAAGCATCTAAAACAAGGAATTATTTCTGAATATGACAATCATTACCAAATGTATTGTGGAAGTGGCAATTATAGATTTTGGGAAGAATAAACACTGTATTTTTCATCTTCCCAGATGGTACCCAGACATATATCTGAAAATGGTCATTGATAACTAGGATGCACCTCTAAAAGAAAATAAGAAAAAGCTACAAGTGATACTCGAAAAATGTAATTGAATATCGTGCAAAAGTTCATTAATTTCACTAATGCAAATTAAAAGGTGAAACTAATATATGAGATTGTACTATCTTGCTTTGCATGTAATGAGTCTATCTGTGATTTGTCATAATTGTGATAATTATGGCTTACAGCTCATGAAAACCCCAAATCCACAATCTCAGAAAATTTTAATATTGTGAAAAGGTACAATATTCTAGGCTCAAAGTATCCCACTCTAATCAGCTAATTAAGCCAAAACACCTGCAAAGGATTCCAGAGCCTTTAAATAGTCTCTCAGTCTGATTCAGTAGGAATCACAATCATGGGAAAGACTGCTGACCTGACAGTTGTGCAGAAAACAATCATTGACACACTCCATAAGGTGGGAAATCCTCAAAAGGTAATTGCAAAAGAAGTTGGATGTTCCCAAAGTGCTGTACCAAAGCACATTAAAAGAAAGTTATGTGGAAGGGAAGTGTGGAAGAAAAAGGTACACAAGCAGCAGGGATGACGGCAGCCTGGAGAAGATTGTCAGGAAAAGGCCATTCAAAAGTGTTGGGGACTTTCACAATGAGTGGACTGAGGCTGGAGTCAGTGCATTAAGAGAAACCACACACAGATGGATCCTGGCTTCAAATGTCGTATTCCTCTTGCCAAGCCACTCCTGAACAACAAACGTCCGAAGCGTCTTACCTGGGCTAAAGAAAAACACACCTGGTCTGTTGCTCAGTGGTCCAAAGTGAGACCTTATTTAGAATACTGTGTCCAGTTTTGGAGACCCCACTTAAAAAAATATTGATAAAATAGAGACAAGTAAAAAAAATGGTGAAAGGTCTGGTAAATAAAACATATCAAGATCAACTTTAGGAACTTAAAGGAGAAGTCCAGCCTGAGCTCGTTTGGCTGAGCTCCTCCTAAGGGTCACAGGAGTGCAATTAGTTTTGCACTCCTGTGACCAGTTTTCAGCTGAGAGCAATCTGAAGTCTGCTCTCTGCTGACATCACTGGAATCAGGCCAGGCACCGCTCCATCATGACAATGAAGCCTGGATTTGCCAGGTGCATGAACTGATGTCTGTCTCTGCCTCTCAGGGAGCCGCTGAGAGACTAAGACGGCTGATCTCTGCCCCTCCACAGCTGAGCGTTCCAGTAAGTGTGGAAGAGCGAGGG
This sequence comes from Rana temporaria, assembly GCF_905171775.1. Lineage (NCBI taxonomy): Eukaryota > Metazoa > Chordata > Amphibia > Anura > Ranidae > Rana > Rana temporaria. The sequence continues at coordinate 244,348,082 of NC_053493.1, read as the reverse complement.
GAAAGCTGCTAATTGTCAGTCAGCAACTCTCCTATCTGGGATCTGTGAGAATCGAGCCATTGACGATGTTCGATGGCTCAGTTCTTAGTGTAGAGAGACGCTGGGGGACAGATGCAGCATCGGTGCCATGCTGCATCCACCTAGGTAAGTATAAAAGGGGGGAAAAAACAACCCAAACAAAAAAAAAAAACGGATAGATGGACTACACTGTCTTTTTTCTGCCGTCACTTTTCTGTTTATAGAAAACAGGCAAAAGCAAGAAAATGTATGAAAAAAAAAAACATTTTGCGAAGTAATCACGCAGATCAAAACTGCACTCTATTTGTGTCTTGTCTGTAAGGTGCACTACATTACAAGGTCACAGAGTGATAAACACGCAGGTGAAACAAGCTTCTAAGAAGGCAGTATAAACTAGGATCTTTCTACCTGCTGAAAAATGTATTGATTGCATAAAATGCAATCTTATTATTAAGGAAACCAAAACAAAGAAACCAGTATAGGGTTTTAGCTTCTAACTTCAGAAAGCCTCCACTCTGCACTTTATTCACTAACCAGCCCATTCAACATTTCCAATTATGGCATTACACTGCAGATCAGTGACTAATCCCCGCTCAGTGGTGGGTTGGGTGTGGGCCAAAACATTGTGCACACATGGCCAAAGAATGTTGTGAACTTGATTGGTTGGAACATTCTGTGTCCATGCCCACCCTCTATAATACACTATGTTGGCTGCTTACATACAACATAACAAGGTAAGCACCCTATTTTGTTTGCCCTGGTTTGGATTAATATGTGCTCAGTTATGGCTTGGTCAAAAGAATGAGGAATGCCCACAGGTCTATATGTGTATCGAATGCATAGTCAAACTCCAATGTGCAATTCCTAGGTAAAAAAAAAGCAGTTTAAATGAAGAAGAAGCAGAGTAAAATGGGAGGAAGACCTAGGGATTATAACAGAGGATCAATGGAGGAAGGTATTGGAAAGAGGACATTCGGCTACAGTCTCGCCAGCACAGAGATTTTCCTTCCTGATGCTGATACATAGGACATATTACACACCTAAGATATTATTTAACTTCGGATTGAGAGTGGATGCAGGATGCCCCAGGTGCCAAGAAACAGGAGATTTATTGCATTTGATATGGAAGTGCCCGAAACTGTTCAGGTATTGGAGAGGGATACTGGACATCATTAACAAGATATATAAAATAAAGTTGGAGATGAACCCCAGATTATGTATCTTGGGTCTAGGGGAAGAAATAAGTAGAATGGCCAGCACATCAAAAGCAGTGTTGAGATGTTGTTTTCAGGCAAGAAAGCTAATAGCTCAGAGGTGGCAAGCAGCGAACCCTCCATCAGTAAAGGAATGGACTAACGTAGTCACAGAGACAATCTGGAAGGAGAAGGTGGTCTATACCAGGAGAGGGAATATCAGGGAGTTTTGTAAAATGTGGAACCCTTGGTTGGAAGAAATGAGATACCCCGTGTGAAAGAAAACCCAATAAAGCGGAAGGTTAGAGTAGGGAGGGGGGAGGGGAGGGAGGGAAAAGGGTAAAATAAAAGGGGGAATATAGAAGACATGTATGAAATATGTGAAACAGAAATGGTAAAAAGATATATGATTGTAATCACCTGTTGTTTTTAAAAGATGATGAAAATTAATAAAGAATAAGTAAATTAAATGAAGAAGAAAATGTACCATAACACAGAGTGGTACTGTGTATACATTAAAGTAATAAGTGTGCCGTGTCCTTGTATAAATGTCAAGGAAAGCGAATACAAAGGGCTATTTAGGACTTTGTAGGCACAGTAATGGACCATATTGTATACAAAAATATAAAAATGTATTAAGACAGTTGACGTGAAAAACAATTCCCAAGAGTCTTAATATAGCATCATACTTAAACAGATACCCATATAGAGCCAAAAAGCATACAAAAGATTAGTGGAAAAAAACGTAGTAAAAACACTTCCAAGGTGATAAACAGTCATAACAGAATGATCTTGGAGAGTTAGTTGACCACTTGTGCTTAATGTAGATTAACATGGGAGATGGATAGACTTGACATGTTTCGCGTGTATCCACGCTTTTTCAAAAGCCTTTGTTAAGTAAGCTATATAAGAGGGAAAGAATTTGTAAAACATACACATATAAGTCACAATAGTAGGGGAAAGAAACCGCCGCTCCAGATGAGTGCACTTCGGTGGTGAGTCTGAACTCAGAGAGATCCAATGGGTGCAGGCAATGCACGAAGCATAAATGGAAGCAAAAAGGTATGGACAGCCGCTATGACTAAGCATTGTATAACAATGTGAAACGCATCAGCTATATTATCCCACCGTTTGCTTTTTCTCTGTTTGTGCAGTGTTTTTTTACTGGATTAAAGGCTTTTATTGTTTTTTACATTTATCGGAGTGCGGCTGTCCATACCTTTTTGCTTCCATATAAGTCACAATAGATACAAAGTTATGCACTTCTAAATATGCGAGCAAAAAACACACAGAGCAATATGCCCTCAAAAGAAGGGGCGGAAAAAAGCCAAATAGATGACACTCAAAAAATAGATAGCAACAATGGGGCCAAACTTTTGTATAAAATATGGTCCATTACCGTGCCTACAAAGTCCTAGAATAGCCCTTTGTATTCGCTTTCCATGACAAAAAAAAGCAGTAACCCAGGGTAACCAAATTTGAAGATGGTGTAGCAAATTATAAGAAAGACTAAACATGATTGCCGTGGGTTAGCCCACACTGTATACATTCAATGCACTTTGCATTAGATTTTAAAATAAGTCAGTTTGCGAAGTGGAGATTGTTTTCTAACCAGTGAACTGTAGCAGAAGATTGGCTGAATAAAAAGCAGCGTGAACTAAAATGGTATGGTCTAGGACACACAATTTCATTTGGAAGACTATATTTAGATAGATGCAAAAGGGAAATATTCCCAGTCCCATAACTGTTTCAGGCTAAATGCATTAAAGACATGAAATAACCATGTACCTTGCAGGGAGAGAAGTATACAGTGTGAAGCCCTGAGCACAAATGAAAGCTATGACAAGTGTGTTTTCTATTCAGAAAAAAAAAACAAATACAAAATGCATGTTTTCCCATTCATCAAGTTTCAAGGATTTGATTAAAGTAATTTCCATTGTGTAACATTAGGTAGACATACCAGGGCATACAAAGGGGCTGTTTAATGAAAACTAGAGCCAAAGTAGAGATGTTGGCAATATCAAACAATCAAATTCCCTTTTTCATCTGAGAGATGAAACCTGATTGTTATGGCCAACTGCCCTTACTTGATCAGGGTTTATAAATTGGGCTCACAAGCTTTAAAAGAAAACAGCACTTTTTCCAAAATAATAAAAGTTACACATAATAATTGCCATATAAGCCATTTTGTAATTTAGGGTTATAAAAATGACCTTTCCATTTCTACCTGCAGATGCTGTCATTTTCTCAACCGCCAGTAAACTCCTTGCACTGTGTCACTGTCAGCCTTGAGGTGTTCTGCTCTATTGATGTAAGGAATTCTCCCAAAGATCTTACTTCCTCCTTATGTGATTCCCTTCTTGCTTTCCTATAAATATCTGTGCTCAGACACAAGTCAAATTTCAGGAATTCCCCACAAGAGAGGTCTTATTTAACTTTCCAAGGCTTGTTTATCATATGCTGACATTGATTAGATGATTACATGAAGGCAGATCCTCCAATTCAGGAATCACTCTGAGACCGGGTTCACACTAGCTGTGACCACGGCTCACAGCAGGGGGTCTGGTGCGTCCCTGTCCTCCCTGTTTTAGGGGCAGATTAGGTCCAAATTTTTGCCTGAATTCGAACCTGAAATGGAGCCAAGGACGCACAGGACCCTTTTCCAGTGGAGAACGCGGCCACCCTGGAGCTGTGTGAACCAGGTCTATTGAGAGACGGTTACACTCTCCTGTCGTGCGAATTGGATGTGGGGAAACCCTCATCCAGTTAGCACAAGTGTGAGCCCAGTCTAAAGAAGAACAGAGTAAAACAAAACAAAGGGGATAATTTACTAAATGAGTAGAGGCTTACTTGTCAAAACAAATGTCCACTTTTTAAAGTGAATCCAACTGCAACTGAAGCTGTGTTCACTTAGGGATCCTCAAACTACGGCCCTCCAGCTGTTGTAGAACTACACATCCCATGAGGCATTGTAACACACTGACATTCACAGACATGACTAGGCATGATGGGAATTGTAGTTCCTGAACAACTGGAGGGCCGTAGTTTGAAGACCCATGACTTAGAATACCCAAACAGGTTTGAGCCTTGGTGCACACTTGGTGCACAGTAGATGTGGTGCAAATTCACTGTGGGTTTTGCACTGCATCAAAATTGCAACCATTTCATGTGAACCAATTGCAGAGTGTATGTTAACCTAACGACACTCTGAAATCATTTTTCAAAATGCAGTGCTATTTGCAGAATCGGATCGCATGGGTGTGAATATTCTGGAGAGGACAAAAAAAAGGGTCCTGCACGAGTTTGGTGCAAATGTGGTGCGATTTGAGCCATACAAATCTATGCTCCAATCACACCCCAGAGACACAAACATAATTTGAACAGGAAGGTGCTGCCACATGAGTGTGAACCTGGGCTGGGAGAAATGACAAAAATTTCTAGTAGCCATGGGCCAGAAAAAAATAGCCAGCACTGCAGATCCCTCAATCCATGCAGTTTAGCGCTGATGGTGGAATCAAGTGATTTCTCTTGTCTAGCTTGTGTGGCTAAGCGACAAAAACCTTTAACATGTATAACCAGCTTTAGATAGCAATAAACAATTACACTGATAGTAACAACACCTAATAAACAATCACCAATAGCGACCACAACCACCAAACAACAATCATATACCAAAGTTAAATAAGTAAGTAAATTAAAGTAAGTCTATGGCAACAGCGTACTTTTTCATTTTATAACATTGGCACTGTAACCAGGGCTTTTTTTCAGGGGAACTTGGGGGAACTCAGTTCCACCACCTCTGGCTCAGACCCTTTGGTGCCTGCTAACCACAATCACTTGTAAACACAGAATTCTGGTTTCTGTGTTTACAAGTGACAGCTCTGCACTCTGTGTGTAACCCCCTGAACTCTGCACTCTGTATGTAATGCAATCCTGGTATGTAATGCCCCTTTAAGACCCTTCTACTGTTTGTGAAATCTGAACGGGTCGTGGTTGAGTTCCTGCACCTATTTTCTGGGAAAAAAAAGCCCTGGTAATAACAATACAATAATTATTGACAATCCAATATAAGCTTATTTAAAAAAATCTTCTTTTATGCTGTGAGTTCTGCCTGTGTTTTGGCCATCTCATTCCACAACTTCCTGTATTCCCTGTATGTGTTGCAGCTTCTCCTCTGCTGTTTACTTTGAATTGCCAAGGACTACAAATCCCATGGTACCTTGCTGCCTGCAAGCAATAACTCCTGTAACTCCTGTACTGACTCCACCTCTTGAAACTCCAAGCACCTCTGTAGTTCAGAAGACAGGCTCTGAGAATTCTGTGACACAGCTGTACCTACTCACAGGGCACAGCGAATATGTGTCAGAGAATTCAAGGTATTAAATGTGTGGTGATCTCCACAACGTAAGATTGCAAATTTCCAAGATCGTTCAGATTAATAGGAAAAGGCTAATAATAATTGAAATACAATGTGGCAATAAATATATGATTTTACATTTTAACCAAAGATACGCTTTAAGAAAAACAATCAGAAATACTTTGTACTTACCCTATCAAACGATGCATTTTTGCCTGCTGCGCTTACAATGAGCAAACTCCATTTGCTCTGACTCCATCAGCGTAATGGAAAATAACAGTAAGGGCTTTATTTAATAATAATGTGCAAAGAATGTGCATTATCCCCTGACAAGCCTTCTGAAATCAGCTTTCATTAGCTTGGCTACACTCCCGAAAGCGATGATTGCTATGAGTTACAGCACATTGTTTCTCTTCATACTATGTTATTTAATAAGCCCACAATTCTTCATCTGTAACTATACAAAGGGGAAACAATATTTCTCATGGCCACTTCTGTTGTATAGAAATGAGGTAGGCAGTTTTGGAACAAGCAAGGACTGGCATGATGGATTGCACACATAACATATCTTCATATTCTTACACATATATACATCTGTAGAATACTCACAATGCATAATAACACGATCGTCAGAGTTACAATATAAGAGTAATCTGAGATCTAATTACCGTATATACTCAAGTATAAGCCGACACGAATATAAGCCGAGGCACCTAATTTTACCAAAAATTCAGCCCCCTGAGTCAATAGTTTGAAGAACCACCTTTCACTGCAATTACAGCTGCAAGGTATGTCTCTACCAGCTTTGCACATCTAGAGAGTGAAAATTTTGCACATTTTTCTTTGCATAATAGTTCAAGCTCTGTCAGATTGGATGGAGAGCATCTGTGAACAGCAATTTTCAAGTCTTGCCACAGATTCTCAATTGGATTTAGGTCTGGACTTTGATAGGGCCATTCTAACACATAAATATGCTTTGATCTAAACCATTCCATTGTAGCTCTGGCTGTTTGTTTAGGGTTGTTGTGCTGCTAGAAGGTGAACTGCTGCCCCAGTGTCAAGTCTTTTGTAGACTCTAACAGGAGGCTTTCTTCCAATATTGCCCTGCATTTGGCTCCGTCCAACTTCCCGTCAACTCTGACCAGCTTCCCCACATGCTGCTACCACCATGTTTCACGGTGGGTCTGGTAATGTGCAGTGTTAGTTTTCTGACACACATATCATTTTGCTTTAAGGCCAAAAAGTAAAATTTTGGTCTCATCTGACCAGAGCACTTTATTCCACATGTTTGCTGTATCCCCACATATAGCTACTTGCAAACTGCAAATGGGACTTCTTATAATTTTCTTTCAACAATGGCTTTCTTGTTGCTACTCTTCCATAAAGGCCAGATTTATGGAGTGCACGACTAATAGTTGCCTTGTTAACAGATTATTCCACCTGAGCTGTGGATCCCTGCAGCTCCTTCAGAGTTATCACTGGCAGCTTCTCTAATTAAAGCTCTCCTTGCCTGGCCTGTCAGTTCAGGAGGACGGCCATGTCTTGGTAGTATTGCAGTTGTGCCATACTTTTTCCATTTTCAGATGATGTATTGAACAGTGCTCCATGAGATGTTCAAAGCTTGGGATATTTTTATTATAACCTAGCCCTGCTTTAAACCTCTCCACAACTTTATCCCTGACCTGTGTGATGTGTCCATTGGCCTTCATGATCCTGTTTGTTTACTAAGGTTAATTTGATAAGAGAGGGACCTATTTTAATGTGCATACATCGCGTGGTGACACCGCGAATGCACTAGTAAATAATGTGCCAACGCCCCGAAATAACGATATTTGAGGAAAGGACTAATAAATTGGGCTTTAAGGGCACACAGTACCAATAGATGTAGAAAACTAGAAATGTATTTAGTATGAAATATCATAAAAGTGGAATGACATAAAATCAAAAGAAAATAGGTCAGCAACTAATACCACAGCTGTGATTACAACACTATACAATCATATCATATATAGGCTTCATTTAGAGAGCACAGTTACAGGTACAATGTTGAGTTGCATATCCAGTGTAGTATTCCAAGATTTGGTGAAGAGCTTGCAAGCTCTTCACCAAATCTTGGAATACTACACTGGATATGCAACTCAACATTGTACCTGTAACTGTGCTCTCTAAATGAAGCCTATATATGATATGATTGTATAGTGTTGTAATCACAGCTGTGGTATTAGTTGCTGACCTATTTTCTTTTGATTTTATGTCATTCCACTTTTATGATATTTCATACTAAATACATTTCTAGTTTTCTACATCTATTGGTACTGTGTGCCCTTAAAGCCCAATTTATTAGTCCTTTCCTCAAATATGTTTACTAAGGTTCTCTAACAAGCCTCTGAGGGCTTCACAGAACAGCTGTATTTATACTGAGATGAAATTACACACAGGTGGACTCTATTTACTAATTAGGTGACTTCTAAAGGTAATTGGTTCCACTATATTTTAGTTAGGGGCATCAGAGTAAAGGGGGCTGAATACAAATGCAGGCCATACTTTTCAGATATTTATTTGTAAAAAGTTTTAAAAACCATTTATCATTTTCCTTCCACTTCACAATTATGTGCCACTTTGTGTTGGTCTATCATAGTGATGACGAACCTTGACACCCCAGATATTTTAGAACTACATTTGCCATGATGCTCATGCACTCTGCAGTGTAGTTGAACAGCATGGGAAATGTAGCTCTATGACATAAAATTCCAATAAAATACATTTACATTTGTTTGGTTGTAACATGACAAAATGTGAAACATTTCAAGGGGTTTGAATACTTTTTCAAGGCACTGTATGTGGCCATGCACACATAGACATTTACAGGAGTAAATTATGGCAGAAAAAAATGCTGCTTATATTTATAGGCCCATGTAAATGGGACCTTCATTTTCTTCACACTAAGGAGAGTATTACCTAAGGAGAGGATACACAGCTCCAGAGTAAAGATGAGCTCCAGCGTGTTCGCATGGTACACGTGCAGAGCCCGCCAGGAAGTCTGCACGGCACTGCGCTAATCACAGCCAGGGAGACATTTCCCGATCTCTGCAGCCGAGCATCGGGAAATGTCTCCCTGGCTGTGATTAGCGCAGCGCCGCGCAGACTTCCTGGCGGGCTCTGCACGTGTACCATGCGAACACACTGGAGCTAAATCCTTACTCCAGAGGTAAGAGCTCCACCTGCTGTAAACAGGATATCCAATAAGTGGCAACCTTTTGTCAAAAAGTAGGTCCCCAGTCACATTAATAATTTTGCAGTACATATTGTAACTATCGTAGACCAGAAAGTTAGGGCCCTTTCCCACGTACGGATCCAGTGAGGATCCATACATTTCTCCTCTGCTTGCTCAGTGGGGATTGCTCTGTTGATTCCCGCTGAGCCGGCAGATGACAGAACGGTCCCCGCACACCGTGCAGGGACCGCCCTGTCAGTTCTCCGCTCTCCTCTATGGGGGGATCGGATGAACACGGACCGTCTGTCCGTGTTCACCCAATCCGATCCACAGACGGATGGAAAAATAGGATTTTCCTCCGTCTGCATAATCAGACCATAGCGGGGACCGATGAGATCGGGCGCAATCCCATAGGGATACATGTATGTCTGTATTTCATCCAAAAATGGACGTGTGAAATGGCCCTTAGTGTAAAAACTACAATATTAAAAAGCCCTGTGCTTACAAAATAGGTTTAGTTCAAATGTAAATAAAGATCAAACTAGGTATCATACTAGAAAGCCCCAAAAAGCGCACATATAGCATAAGCATATTCATCTTTTTTTTTTCTTTTCATTTCTGGCATAGTCTCTTTTAACCACAGGACTGGTTGCTATAGTAACCCGTTATATTGCATTTCAGCACAGAATGAAAGTTATTTCATCATAACTCAGCATTTCCAATTCTTAAAGTCCTGTAAATAATTGATTTTTTCTCCCATTGAAAAAAATGTGATCATAAATAATGTATTCAAAAAAAAAAAAAAAAGGAAAAAGAAACAAGTCTTGCTCATTGATATTGCAACAAATGCAGTGCAACTCATAAACAATCATATACGCTGTGTTAGCATGGTCAAACATATACATACAAAATAAAAATAAAATGTGCATCAAATAATGGACAATAGGCTGGTATACGCTCACGCAACATGATCTTAGGGAATTGTGCTGTGCAGCTAATGAGGACATGTGAAAAAAGGAGATGAAGAGAAAGTGTATGTTTGACATTAGATCAGAAAGGAGAGAGCTTCTCTCCAAATGTCAGTGTCATGCCTGCACAAGGAGGAGGTAGGGAGATCACTTTCAAAAGCCTCTTTTCTCTAGAATGTCAAAGCTGCTTGGAAAGCAAGAAGCATTGAGCTGAGCATAAAGGCGACATATCAGTCTAGTCTGGGAAAGATAAGAAGCTCTGGCCAATTCATAGATAGTTCTTCAGGTATAGCCAAACTGTATGCTGTAGCAGATTTCTGTATAGAAAATAAGTTGCTTTCTTTCCAGGTGAATACCTTCATAACATGCAAAGTATGTCTTAAGATAAGCTTCCAACGACCAGACAAATATTACTTTGGTTTTTAAAATTTTGGTCTTTAATACCAGCAACTGTCATGAACATACTCGATATAACTGATTGTATGAACGCAGATAAATTTTATTTCAAATAAAGCACAGTCCTAAAAACAGTTAAAAGTGCCCAGTACCCACAATACCATAACTATACATCATATTTATACTTGAAATATATCTCAAGGCATATGAAAGGCACACAATTTTTTATCTCCATCTTAAAATAAAACTAAAATGGGAGCTGCGGTGGCTCAACGCGATTGGCACTGCGCTGATAAGCCATTCACCTCTGCAGCTAGGGGTTCGGATTCCGGTCTCGGCTACATGTGAATTGAGTTTGGTGGTCTCAGCCCACCCCCCTCCCACAAAAAAACACCACACTTACACGCACCCGAAATTGGGTTAACATGCACGCACTTTGACCACACAGTCTCTAAAAAAGGACTAACGGGGCTGGTTGAGTGGGCAAATCCTCTCACTCCCTTATAGGGAGTCCCTCTGCCCCGTTGGGCTTCAAAGCGGAACAGGTAGGGTGGGCTGTGTGGGAGGACCCCCTCACACACCCGCCATTGCCACCCGGGGCATGGAGAAAGGTGGCAGATTGCCTCTGGGGGAGGCCTGCCTACTCCCAACACCTGCAGTCCGGCTCCTCTCTCGAGTACACTCACAAAATACACAAAAAAAAATAAAAAAAATAAATAAAACTAAAATATCCATTCAGGCACATAAATAGGATACTGATTTAATTTGTTATTGATAATACTAATTATTTCTAACCTGGACCCAGAATACTAAAATAACACTTGTATCCGTGGTATGATCAATCCACGTAAAGCATGTGGTCATCCCAAATGCTATTTGTTACCTAGGGTTATAGCGGTATCTACCCAGGAAATAAAAATTTTGATGCCAATTCAGGGCAAGGTATATTAGGCTCAACATCCAATATAAACAGTAGATGTATTTCCATGCACAAAAACTACCATAGTGCCTGTGTTCTTGCTGCTGCTTACCAGGCCAGTCATTAGGAGTGTAGATTCATTGTAAACAATGTCCTTCCTGCCTATGTGACCAAAATCAGACCTTAAAGCGGATTTCCACCCATATAAAAGTCGCAAGCTACAAATACTGTAGCTGCTGACTTTTATTAATTGGACACTCACCTGTCCCAGGTTCCAGCGATGCAGGGGTACAAAGCCCCGCTCATCTCCCCCTCCTCTCTGCGGTTCCGGCATCATGACTGTGGGCGTCCAGCTGTGGCTTCACAGCTGGGCACGCACTGTGCGAGCTGCCCTGCGCGCCATTATTGTCCGGGCAATCATCTGGGACCTGTGACGTGTCCCATATGATTGCCGAGAGGGAGGGGGAAGAGATGAACTTCCTTCCGGCGCGATGCGGACCCCTGGGACAAAGTGGGAGCTGAAAACCTCTAAAAAGAGGGTTTCCGCTTACCCCCCCCCCCCCCAAAATAAAATGACATGCCAAATGTGGCATGTCAGGGGGTCACCTGCTCTTAAAGCCGAAGTTAAATCTTTGGGTGGAACTCCACTTTAAAAGCTGTTAAAGTTGAAGCGAAAACTAAAAAAACATTGCCTTGCCACTACCCTAAGGCCTTTCACACGAGTGGATAGAATTCGGCTTTTAGCTGCGGATAGATCAAGTTATCTACCGCACCTAAGCTCAGACAATGCTTTCCTATGGCCCCACTCATACACTGCATTTAGCAACATTTTCGTTACATGGGGTTTTGTGCAGTTAGAAAAAATGTATTCGACTTCATCGGGGACCGATTTAGCGCAGCTATTTGCACATAACTGCAGGTAATTGCAGTGTACTATTTCACCTGCAGATAGCAGTGGCAACAAGGAAAGAAAAACCACAGGAAGAACATCAGAAACGGCAAGAATGTTCCACCGCAGCTAATCACAATGTACAAATGCAGGTGATCGCTGTGCCTGGAGTCTTGGAATTTTTAAATAAAAAAACATGCTTTTAACAGCGGCAGAACAGGCATGTGAAAGGGGCTTCTTCATGATGCATACAGTTTGCAAGAAATTTCAATGGAAATACCTTTTTCTTTTTTTTTACTTCTTGTAAATGGTCACATGACCACAAAGCTGCTTCCGGTGTTTGACAACACAGCTGGTATGTATTAGCTCTTTCAGGTCTGATGATGCCTTAGAGCAGTGATGGCGAACCTTGGCACCCCAGATGTTTTAGAACTACATTTCCCATGATGCTCAACTACACTTCAGAATGCAAGAGCATTATGGGAAATGTAGTTCCAAAACATCTGGGGTGCCAAGGTTCGCCATCACTGCCTTAGAGCAATATGATGATTAAAAAAAAGTATTTCCTTTGAGGTTTTTTTTACAAACTGTATGCAGAAAATATAAGAGTGGTAGGCAGTTTTAAACATGGGGTCCCGTTCACACCAGAATGCAGTGTTGGGAAGGGAATGTTCCGTGCGCATTTCCCACATCGCGTTTAAAGTGCACTGTCTTCATATTATGCTGCGGGTGCCAATATGGCACCCCAACTTCAAATCACAAATGTAGTGTGGGAACCAGAACGCATGGTACCACAATATCATGCAATTTGATGCGACCCATTTTTCAAAAGTGATGCATACACTCCTTTTTGTGTGATCCGTTGCTATTTCAGCCTATTTGAATAAATGGGCAGAAAATCGCACTGCAGGGGAATGCACACTGCATCCCTGTGTGGCTTTTGGATCATGCTTTGCTGGGGTTTTTCGCCTTCCTCTGGATCAACTGTGGGTATAGCATTGTGTATATGGGATTGTATGTTTTTTTTTGGTTGAACTAGATGGACTTGCGTCTTTTTTCAACCTGACTAACTATGCAACTACTGTATATATCCGGCTGCTAAAGTGGAACTTTCAGTAACTTTACAAATCTACATGAATACATTCCTGATATGTAACATTATACAACAATAGAATACATTTTCAAAACTGTTGTGTGGCAGAAGGAAGCATTTCCTCAGTCTCTTCCTCATTAACAAACATACTTTTGTAGCGGGTCCCAAGGTTGGAGGCTACAGCAAGTACTTGTTTTCTGCTCTATAGGTGAACAATGTATACGTTCCCATTACATATAAAAAGGACCAGCACAAATGATGCTGTCATGTGCAGCAGTTGCAGAAAATAAACTGACCTTTATTTCTGCTAAGCTATCTTTCTGAAGATCAGTATGATTTTTATAAATGTGCTTTCAACAGAATTTTAAGGACAAGTCTCTGAAGAACAAACATCATACAAAGCTCCCTCTGCTACTCATTCTCTGAAAAAGATCACCTCATCTGGGATAGGTCAGTTAGGCCTCGTACACACGACAGAGTTTCTCGGCAGAATTCGTCGAGAATCTCGGTGAAGAGCCGGATTCTGTCGAGAAACTCGGTCGTGTGTACATTTTTGGCCCGATGGAGCCGCCGAGGAACTCGTCGAGCAAATAGAGAGCAGGTTCTCTATTTTCTCGATGGCAGTGGATTTTGGCTCGACGAGTTCTTCATCGGGCTGTTTTTTAAACGAGAAACTCGGTCGTGTGTATGCTAAGAAACTTGTCAAAAACTTGACACTGGAGACCAACATAGGTAAAACTAGCGTTTGGATTGGAGATAGCACATTCGTGTCGCTTCCAACATTATTTAATCGTTTATTTGCAGCGCTTTACACAATTTTTCCTAAGGGCACAAAACTGCAATATACTAATTTTTTTTTTACGATATTCACACAGAGTTCCTTAAAATTAGGTGGAACCTTTTTCTTACTGGACTCAATATTTTTTTTTTTTTTTATTGTCACCTTATTTTGGTCGTGTGTTTTAAATCCTGCTTTTAATCACCTTATTTTTAAATTTTTAGAAAATGCTAATCCTTTTATTTTTTGTAATGTCAAGTTCCCCCCATAGAAACCTTATTGCTTTGTCTTATCTCATGTGTCCCTTTCAAATTACACCTTATATCCAATTTTTACAAAATAAGAACCTGCCTTCTCACTTGCAAAATTGAAATCTAAAAAAATACAAGGACAAGTATGAACTGTAAAAAAAAAATGTACCATTTATTTTGGTAATAAAACAAAATTTGATATGCAAAAGTCAGCACTGGAGAGCTTGCTGCCATTTGTGCACAGCCAGGTGTGGCCTGATGTGACTGGTGATCAGTTGGAGGCCAAAATGGGGACTTGAGAGGTTCATTCAGGAAGTCACGCATCAAGGTCTTGGACTCCCCGAGGTCAGAAACTGGAGCAGGGCAGGCAGATGTCACCAGGTTGTGGTACTACAGCAGCCTGAACTCTGGTACACCACATGGAAGTAAGGGAGTCACTTTCTTGATTTCTTCAAGGCCTTCCTTGGTGGCTTCCCTGCAGCCTGCTCTTTCACCTTCTCTGCAGCCTTCTCAGCAGCCTTCCTCTTATGCCTGGCTGGAGGTGGTGCCACAGGGGTAGTACTCATGCCAGGAGGAGGAGTAGACGAAGGTGGTGGAGGATGAGTAGCCGACGGTGGTGGAGGAGGAGGTGGAGGAGAAGGAGGAGCAGTAGAAGGAGGAGGAGCAGTAGAAGGAGGAGGAGTAGAAGGAGGAGGAGTAGAAGGAGGAGGAGCAGTAGAAGGAGGAGGAGCAGTAGAAGGAGGAGGAGCAGTAGAAGGAGGAGGAGTAGAAGGAGGAGGAGCAGTAGAAGGAGGAGGAGTAGAAGGAGGAGGAGCAGTAGAAGGAGGAGGAGTAGAAGGAGGAGGAGTAGAAGGAGGAGGAGCAGTAGAAGGAGGAGCAGTAGAAGGAGGAGGAGCAGTAGAAGGAGGAGGAGCAGTAGAAGGAGGAGCAGTAGAAGGAGGAGGAGCAGTAGAAGGAGGAGGAGCAGTAGAAGGAGGAGGAGTAGTAGAAGAAGAAGAGGAAGCAGAATGTTCAGATGGAGCAGGAGAAGAAGAGGAAGAAGAATGTTCAGATGGAGCAGGAGAAGAAGAGGAAGAAGAATGTTCAGATGGAGCAGGAGAAGAAGAGGAAGAAGAATGTTCAGAAGGAGCAGGAGAAGAAGAAGAAGAAGGTGGGGGAGCTTGAGAAGGAGCAGGAGAAGAAGAAGAAGGTGGGGGAGCTTGAGAAGGAGCATGAGAAGAAGAAGAAGGTGGGGGAGCTTGAGAAGGAGCATGAGAAAAAGAAGAAGAAGAATAAGAAGGTGGGGGAGCTTGAGAAGGAGCATGAGAAGAAGAAGAAGGTGGGGGAGCTTGTGAGTTATGTGGTGTGTGAGGATGGGGATGGCGGCAAATCACAGTGTCCTCTGTGAGAAGACCCCTCACCCCCTGATTTGCCAGGGTGATGAGGAGGCCCTCAAAGAGGAGGCGTTGGTCTAATGTCATTTCTGACATTTTGGCCAAAACAACTGTGACAAATCCCTCCTGAGCAGTGGGAGGCTGTTGCAGGGTTGCATGGGCATCCCGAATGAGGGCTAGTGAGGCGTCACGCACCCTTGTATCCCTCACCTGCCTTCTCGGACGCAGATGAAGAGGAGACACCTGGCATCTCGTGCTTGGCCCAGCAACCTCCTGCAACCCACTTGGGCCTGCCACCTCATCCGCTCCACTTGGGCCTGCCACCACGTTACTGCTACTTGGGCCTGCCAACACGTCCAAGATACTTGGGCCTGCAGCCTCCTCCAAGCCACTCACCCTGTCCTCCTCCTGCCTGGCATTTTCCTGATCCTCCTGCTGCCTGGTCTCGTCCTGTGTATGGAAAAAAAGTAAAGTTTTACTATTTTTTAAAATTTTTGGTTTATTTATTTAAGCTCCTGACTGTACCTTTTTTTTTGGTCACGACTTAGCTAAGCCAATCATTCTGACCCATGTTTTATGGTCAATCACACCACAAAAATTCATGGCCAATACTGACAAATTTTAGGAATAACACTTTTATATTTAAATTTGTTTTACCTTTAATATCTTAATTTACATCTCTTTAACAACATTTGAACACCACATATTTGCACATTGAAAGTACTATATACCTGGCTCCAGCTGGGCAAATCTGGATCTTCATCCAGGATGGAAGGCTGCTGAGAGGGTTCTTCTGCAGAGGGAGCAGCAGGTTGGCTGGAGGGAAGGCTGGAGCTTCTGTGGCTTCTGGGGCGAAGGCTAGAAAGTGACTCCCTAACCTCCAGGTGTTCATCCAGGAAGCTCAGTTTGCTGTAGTACCACAACTTGGGTTGAAATACCCGCCCTGCTCCAGCTCCAGACCTCATCGAAGCCAAGACCTTGTTGCGTGCCTTCCTGTAGGTGCCTCTCAAGGTCCCAATTTTGACCTCCAACTGGTCAGTTGTCACATCAAACCCCACCTGTCTCCGCACAAGTGGGAGCAGGCTCTCCAGTGCAGTTTTGCGCAATTCTCTATTTCGAGAGATGGGGTCTTTGGTGGCCCACAGAACAGGAAGTTCTTGCCACCTATCAATAAAGATCTCCAAGAAGTCGGGTTGGTTAAAGCGATTCATCTTTTCCTGTCCAAAACCAAGGATAAAAAAATAATGTCACTACACAATCTAGAAAGTCAATTACTCTTTCTCACAAGCTAGCCCTTAAAGGGTCACTAATGGATAACTATATTTTTTGAGGAAATTACTGTTTACAGTGTCTAGAGACATACAAGTGCATACATATAATGTGCCTCTAGTTTCACTTTTGGTTTTAAATTTAGTTATTGTTTCTGTGAAGTAAAGAGACACACAGAACCAAAAAAAAATAAAAGCAGGGCATATTTTAATTTCAAAAATTATTAGCATTGTTTTGGTTGATTTTTAAACACACAGCTTAGACCACAGTGACAAGCTCCCCTGATAAATTTGAGAGGGAGCAGAACCAGGAAGTGATGATTTATGCAAATGATTACAGCTGCTTAAAAGCAAAAAGGGACAATGAGGACATGAAATCAATACTGATATAATGTAAAGTTAGTTATTTCTGCCCCAAACAATTTTGGCTTAGTGCTCCTTTAAATGTCTGTCTTTCCTGAATATGCCACTGCTGTCCCAAGTTCGAAGCATACCTACACGCTTGTCGTTCAAACGTCTTTCTTACGCAACCCGGTCGTATGGACGCTACATGTGTTCGAGCCTTATATACACTCCGCACACGACATCCGCCCATGCTTAAAAAAAATTGATGTTTCCCCCCCGCCCCTTATCTTCCGTCGCAAAAACGACAAGGTGGAATTGGCAAGAGATCATGTTGGGTCAGTTCCTAGGAAACAGATGACCAGTTGTGTCGAACTAATAAGCCAGATCTCATCCTCATTTGTGTATGAAACGTTAGTTAGATAAAAGCACTCCGATATAGTTTGGTCAAGACATAAAAGCGACCATTTGCATCATGTTTAAACCGACTTGTTTTTAGAAGACATCCTGATGAGAACCGAGATTGCCCACACAACAGTAGTTGGATCAAAATGCATAATCAAAGCGTTGTTTACGTACGACGGCACTATAGCGGACCATTACCTTCAAATTAAAAACTGGCTATGTTGTAATTTCTGAACCTAAGATGTAGGCCACAAAATCATTCAATCAAGAAAAACATGTAAAATGTAGTTACATACCGGTCTTTGACCCGATCGTTATCTCCGCCGTCTTCCACAAACTGTGAACGCCCCTTTTACTCACGTGGTAGCCCTTTATACACGCGCATGTGGGACTTTACGCACGTCTCCCCGCCCCTGACGTTCATGGTATCGTATTTTCCCCGCCCCTTTTCCATCTTTTTTTTGTTGGAAGCACATGTTGGAGAAGATGGCAGCACGGCGAATCAGGTGTAAGGCCTCCAACATGACCTTTGAGGAAATGGTGGAGATGGTCCTCATCCTCAAAGCAGAGGACTACGATGGGAGGCATGGGCCATATAAGTACCCTAATAAGGTCAAGGCCCAAATAATGGAGAAGGTGAGGAGGAGTCTCCATCAGAAATTTGGGGTGAAAAGGTCCAAGGAGCAGATCCGGAAAAGGTGGTGTGACCTTAAAAAACGGGAGCCGGAACAAATGAAGAGGATCAGGAGAGTGATTAGAAGAAGTAAGTTTGTTATATATTTTGTAAGATTTGTTCTGCGCCATGTGTTTTTGATTTCAGGTTGTACTGTAATATTTTTTTAGGCACAATAATTTGTCGTCAAACTGGACGTCCATTCGGAACGACTAAATATTGTGTTTAAAATCCTAGAAATTAGGACATTTTTTTAAAATTGTGGTGAGATCAATCGTGAAAATAATGTAGATGTGCTATTAAAACCACCAAACTTTTTTTATTAATTAAATATACAGTAAAAGGAGAGTCTGCTCAGCAGTCGGTGACACATGTGGACTCATTTGCATAATTGTTGTCCCCTTTAATAACCCATTTTGGGCTTCACACAGAGCTGAGGTGATCCAGTGTATACTTTGTTGGCTTACATGTTTAAAAGTAGACCAAAGCTACAAGATTTGTCAGGATCTTTGTGAATGCCTTCAATCCTGTGTTTTGCCCTGAGGGGTTTTTCAAAACATCAATAGTCCCAGAAATTGTCTAAAGTGAATCATATTCCTCTTTCAGGCCTATAAGCTAGAAAAAACATGTTTCCATTTTCTTCATTCTCGTAGGGCGTCATGAAGCTTCGACACGGGAGCAAGAAGTCCAGCAAGCCACACCCCCGAGGGATGGGGATGATGCGCAGCCTGCCACCACATCAGGTAAAGTAACATATAACTAACCCAGCTTCAGGTAATGTAGATGTAGGCCTGCCTAATTTTTAAAAATGGTTTTGTCCCACATTTCAGGATCAGGTGGTGGCTTGGACAGGCATACAAAACAGATGGTTATATCTGAAATCTGGGCCTGCAGAGAAGAGGTGGAGGAGATTCATCTGGCCAACCGACAAATTAAAGAAAGAACAAGGAGGGTGGAAAATAAATTAAAAAATTTACTTGATGTTTTGGGGAGACTCTGAATCTAAAAAAAATACAAAAAAAAATTTTATATACCAGATTTTAATGTTTATTTAATTAAAAAAAAACCAAAAAAAAAATAAAACCAGATTTTCTACTTTATTTAATTAAAAAAAAACCAAAAAAATAATAAAACCAGATTTTCTACTTTATTTAATAAAAAAAAAACCAAAAAAATAATAAAACCAGATTTTCTACTTTATTTAATAAAAAAAAAACCAAAAAAATAATAAAACCAGATTTTTTACTTTATTTAATAAAAAAAAAACCAAAAAAATTATAAAACCAGATTTTCTACTTTATTTAATCAAAAAAAAACCAAAAAAATAATAAAACCAGATTTTCTACTTTATTTAATCAAAAAAAAACCAAAAAAATAATAAAACCAGATTTTCTACTTTATTTAATAAAAAAAAAAAAAAAAAATCCAAAAATGATTGTATATTGTATGAGAAAAATCAACCAAAAAAATACAAAAATGATTGTATATTGTATGAGAAAAATCACCCACAAAAATGATTGTATATTGTATGAGAAAAATCACCCACAAAAATACAAAAATGATTGTATATTGTATGAGAAAAATCACCCACAAAAATGATTGTATATTGTATGAGAAAAAACACCCACAAAAATACAAAAATGATTGTATATTGTATGAGAAAAATCACCCACAAAAATGATTGTATATTGTATGAGAAAAATCACCCACAAAAATGATTGTATATTGTATGAGAAAAATCAACCAAAAAAATACAAAAATGATTGTATATTGTATGAGAAAAATCACCCACAAAAATGATTGTATATTGTATGAGAAAATATAACAAAAAATTTTGTAGGGTATTTATGAATAAATAAAAATAAAAAAATTTAGAAAATAAAGAGCTTTTGAACATCAAAAAAGTGTGTGGTGTTTTTACTAAAATACGTAAAATTGTCTATGTGTTTGGTTTGGGGGTCACCTGGGAAATGTTTGCTAGTTGATAATGAAAATACACTTAGTTACACTTAGTAAAGAACTCCAAACAACACAAGCAAGACATAACAAGTTTAGAAAAAAAATTATGATTTATTTTTAAGAAAGCTACAATTAGGGCAAATTTGATTGAGATGGTATTGCCCCCCTACCCATGAAATAGTCCATGTATTTGTCCCGGACTTCACGGGCACTCTGGGGGGGCAGTCCTGTGTGGCCAGCTTCAAGGCCCGCCAAAGTTTCTGCAGGGGTCAAATGTTGTGCCTCGGGCCCAACCAGGGCCATATAATTTGGAGATTGTCTCCTTAAAAAATTGTGGAGAATGCAGCAGGCAAAAATAATTGTATTCCACTTATATTCCGCCATGTGGAGAGAGGTGAGGAAAAGGCGGAACCGGCTGGCCATGATGCCGAAAGCGTTCTCAACCACTCTACGTGCTCGGCCCAGCCGGAAATTAAAGACACTCCTCTCTGGGGTGAGGGTGCGCTGAGGGAATGGCCTCATAAGATGGGGTCCCAGGGCAAACGCTTCATCAGCCAGGAAAACAAATGGCAGGCCTTCTACATTCTGGTCATCCGGTGGCAATGACAGATCATCATCCTGAAGGCGAAGCGCGAACTCCGTCTGCCTGAAGGCTCCCCCATCCGATACCCGTCCATTCATCCCGACATCCACAAAAAGGAATTCATACTGTGCTGACACCACCGCCATCAGCACAATACTGTTGAACCCCTTATAATTAAAGAACTGGGATCCTGAACGGGGTGGAGGCACGATGCGGACGTGCTT
Source organism: Rana temporaria (assembly GCF_905171775.1). Lineage (NCBI taxonomy): Eukaryota > Metazoa > Chordata > Amphibia > Anura > Ranidae > Rana > Rana temporaria. The sequence continues at coordinate 244,327,179 of NC_053493.1, read as the reverse complement.
CCCGTCGATGGCTCCCCCGCAGTTGGGGAAGTTCCATCGGGTCTGGAAGTCCAAAGCCACAGACTGCCACTCCTGTGGTGTGGACGGAAGCTGGGGAAGAAAAAAATAAAAAATTAGCCACATAACCTTGCAAGCAGATTATACAAAGACATTATAAGCATTATAACATTTCTGGGAACTAGCATATTATATCTAAATATATTTAGCCAATTAACACATTAAACACCCCCTCTGATGGGCCAATGCCCAAGTTTGGGGGAGGGCTAGATGAGTTTGGGAGTACTAAAAAAAATTAATTTTGATTATTGGTGAACATAGACTTTACAACACATTTTGGAGGGGAGGGCTAGATGAGTTTGGGAGTCCTAAAATTAAAAAAAAAATAAATATTGGTGAACATAGACTTTACAACACATTTTGGAGGGGAGGGCTAGATGAGTTTGGGAGTCCTAAAATTAAAAAAAAAAAAAATATTGGTGAACATAGACTTTACAACACATTTTGGAGGGGAGGGGGGGGACATTACAATGGATATAACACAATACATTGGGAAGTGACTAGACTAGGTAGGTTGGGGCCCAGGATACCATGCTGGGGAGGTAAGTGCTGGAAAATATGCATGTAGGCCAAAAAAGGGGCATCAAAGTTTACATCATGCATGGGGGCAAAGGGGACATTCACAGCATATTCCAGACATGGTAATTAGGGAAGGAGGAGATAACTACAAGACATTAGCATACATTATAGACATAAAATGTGATATTAAAGGAGAAAACTTACCCTCATATATTCCTCCTGCAGAACCTGGATGATGGCAGAGCAGGTGTCAGGAATGATGAGGCCCAGAGCCTGGGGGGAGATGCCCGTGGAGAACTTTAAGTCCTGAAGGCTTCTCCCAGTTGCCAGATAACGGAGGGTGGCAACTAGCCTCTGCTCAGCACTGATGGCTTCCCGCATAACGGTGTCCTGCCTGGTAATATAGGGGGACACCAAAGCCAACAGGTGCTGAAAGACGGGATCAGACATCCTCAGGAAATTCCTGTAATCAACAGGATTATTTTCCTGAAGCTCCCGCAGCAAAGGCATGTGAGAGAATTGGTTCCTACGGAGCAACCAATTCTTGGTCCATGAACGTGTCCTCCTCCTGTTCATGAACTCCTCATTGTCTAGGTCATAAACAAACAGACCTATAGACAGAAGATGCTTAGCACGAAGTCGGCGACGACTAGGTGCCTGCAACATGGCTACAAGGCTAGTTACGAACGACAAATCAGAATTGCACTAAACAGACCGCAGTGAAGAACAGCAAGACCTATGAAGAACGACCCTGACAATGAAAAACGCGGGGACAGGACCGCAATGTAAAACAATACGACCTGACCGCACGTCTCGATTGCCTAGATACGACCCACACAAGTACAAACTGAACGGCAGAGATCAATCTGAAAGCACAAAGACTGAAAAGCACGAATCGTCACTCACCAAACTTTTACTAACACGCGTAAACACGGAATCAGCAAAAGGAGCCCCAAGGGTGGCGCCAACAAAATCAAACCTCCCCTTTATAGTCGCGTCATACGTCGTGAGCGTCATCGCGCCGGAGAACGACCAGATTTTGGTATGTTACGTGTGTACGCAAAGCAAGCCTGCCGAGCTTCTCGACAAGTTCAACAAGGAACTCGTCGAGGAACTCGACGGGCTTTGCACGTCGAGTTTCTCTGTCGTGTGTACGAGGCCTTAGGCCTCATGACCATGGACGTTTTTACAGCCACTTTTATGAGAGTTTTTTGCAGCTTAAAAACGTCTCTCCGTGTTAGCCTATGGCCTCATGCCCACCATGACGTTTTTGAGCTGTAAATGGCTGAGCTGTTTTTAAGCTGCAAAAAAAAATAAACAGGACCAGTGCATTCTGAAGCTCCAGCGTTAGAGCTGTAAAGACGTCAGATGCTGGCAAACGTGATTTAACAAGGCTTAACGCTGTGTTAAGCCTTGTTCGGCATTTCTTTCTCTATTCAAAATCAACGGTTCCCTTTGGGAGCCATTGATTTGAATAGAGGTCGCACCAAAAGTCGGATCAAGATGATCCGACTTGCGGGGCGACTCGTGTGCAGAGAATCTTGAAGGGGGACTCTGCGCAAATTAAAAAAAAATCTGCGTGAGGTTCCCCCCAGGAGGATACCAAACCCTTCGGTCTGGTATGGATTTTAAGGGGGAACACCTACGCCGCAAAAATCCATACCAGACCCTTATCCGAGCATCCCGCCCGGCCGGTCAAGAATGGGGGTGTGGACGAGCAAGCGCCCCCCCTCCTGAGCCGTACCAGTCCGCATCCCCTCAACATGGGGGGAACCCAGAGCATGCTGGGACTGTGACGTCATAAGAGGCCTATATAAATAATCGCGCACCGCACGCCCGGCATTACAGCGGGAGGGAGCGTCGAGTCAACATCGAAGAGGAGAAGAAGAAGTCGGAAGACCCCCCCGAAGTCGGAAGAAGACCCCCCCGAAGAAGGGAGAAGACCGGGTTGCCGCTGGTAAAAGAGCTAAAAGAAGACAGCGGTAGTGTCCAGCAGAATACCCCTGAAGTCGGAAGAAGACCCCCGGAGCTGCCTAATAAACTACTTTAAATCCCTGTATAATGTTTTTTTTATTGACATTTTTCTACCACCAGGTGAATGGGTAGGGGTACGATGTACCCCATACTCATTCACATAGGGTGGGGGGCGGGTGGATCTGGGGGCCCCCTTATAAAAGGGGGCTCTCAGATTCCGATTAGCCCGCCGCCTGCAGACCCCGACAACCAACGGCCAGGGTTGTCGGGAAGAGGCCCTTGTCAACATGGGGACAACGATGCTTTGGGGTGGGGGGCGCCCACCCCCCCATGTTGAGGGCATGGGGACTGGTACGGCTCAGGAGGGGGGGGGGGTGGCCGGGTGGCGTGCTCAGATAAGGGTCTGGTATGGATTTTGGGGGAACCCCCACGCCGTTTTTGCGGCGTAGGTGTTCCCCCTTAAAATCCATACCAGACCGGAGGGTCTAGTATCATCCTGGGGGGAACCTCACGCAGATTTTGTTTTAATTTGCGCGGGGTTCCCCTTCAAGATTCTCCGCACGCGAGTCGCCCCGCAAGTCGGATCATTTTGATTCGACTTCTGGTGCGACCTCTATTCAAGTCAATGGGCTCCCATAGGGAACCATTGATTTTGAATAAAAAGATAAAAACGCGGCTGAAAACTAGAGCGGCAAAACGTGCATTGAATTCAATGCAAAACGCAGAAAAAGTTGTGTTAAAAATTCCGCTTTTTTCCTGGCGTCTGTACTAGCTTTACAGCCCATTTTTAAAAACGTCCATGGACATGAAGCCTAAATGGTATACATTTTGTATGTACAGATTTATTTTCAATGGAAACGGAGAATACCCTTGTATGTCCAGTGTGTAGCACATTTATGGAAAATCTTGGACAAAATAAAAAAAAAAATAAAAAAAAAAAATAAGAATATTTTGCTATTTTACCTCCTCTTTTTATCCCAATAAGCACCTTCAAGCCCTGGTTCACACTGGAGCATTTGCTGCCAATGGCACCATCCTTATCGGTACTACGCCACATCTGCTTCGCTGCACTGATTTCAAAAAGTATTTTCTGTACTACTTTTTGCGATTTTGGGCTGCGATTTACTTTGACATCTGTGCATCCGTAAACACAACATCTCCCCGTTCTTCCGAGTGACAGGTCACCGATTTTGTCTGCTCCCTCTCATCGGGAACAGCGATTAGTTAGAATCACTCCCTAGAACACACTTAACCCCTGCCTAGCCCCCTAGTGGCTTCACTGCCAGTCACATTTTCACAGTAATCAGTGCATTTTTATAGCACTGATCGCTGTATAAATGTGAATAGTCCCAAAATAACATCAAAAGTGTCTGATGATCGCCGCCATTAGACATGTGCACAGAAAAAAAGAGATTTTTAATACAGCTTACCTGTAAAATCTTTTTCTTGGAGTACATCACGGGACACAGAGCGGCATTCATTACTATATGGGTTATATGGAGTACCTTCAGGTGTAGACACTGGCAATCTTCAAACAGGAAATGCCCCTCCCTATATAACCCCCTCCCATAGGAGGAGTACCTCAGTTTTGTAGCAAGCAGTATGCCTCCCAAAATGGTCCTCAAAAGAGGGGTGGGAGCTCTGTGTCCCGTGATGTACTCCAAGAAAAAGATTTTACAGGTAAGCTGTATTAAAAATCTCTTTTTCTTTATCGTTACATCACGGGACACAGAGCGGCATTCATTACTATATGGGATGTCCCAAAGCAATGCTTACAATGAGGGGAGGGAGAACATCTCCAAGACAAAAGGATTTAATTTAGAGATATACTCAAATCATAATAAATCCAACTTATTTGAGAAAAATAATCTTAAATTTTAAATTTAACTCAAAAAAAGAGGAGCCCCCGGAATCCGAGGGTCTCAAACTGCAGCCTGCAGCACTGCCTGCCCGAAGGCAGTATCAGTATTCCTTCTTACGTCCAACCTGTAGAATTTTGTAAATGTGTGGACAGAAGACCAGGTTGCCGCCTTGCAAACTTGAGCCATAGAGATCTGGTGGTGTGCTGCCCAGGAGGCGCCCATGGCTCTAGTAGAATGAGCCCTTAATGATACTGGAGGAGGCAACCCTTTCAAGCCGTAGGCCTGAGTGATCAATTGCTTAATCCACCTAGAAATGGTGGACTTTGCAGCTGCCTGCCCCTTCTTGGGCCCATCCGGTAGAATAAACAGCACATCTGTTTTCCGGATCTTCTCTGTAGCTTTAAGATAGGCCTTCATGGCCCTGACAATATCCAAGGTATGCAGCAACCCTTCCTTTCTGGAAGTAGGTTTAGGGAAGAAGGATGGTAATACCAAATCCTGGTTCAAATGAAAACTGGATATGACCTTCGGTAAGAAGGAAGGATGAGGGCGGAGAACGACCTTGTCCTTATGAAATATAAGATATGGTTCCTTACAGGATAAGGCTGCCAGTTCCGAAACTCTTCTTGCGGAAACTATGGCAACCAAAAACACCAACTTCCTTGTCAGTAGAACCAAAGGAACTTCAGCCAACGGCTCAAACGGTTGTTTCTGTAAACTCGACAGAACAAGATTTAAATCCCACGGACAAAGCGGGGATTTAACTGGAGGTTTAATACGTAAGACCCCTTGAAGGAAGGTCTTAACCAGCGAGTGGGTGGCCAGTGGCCGCTGAAACCACACTGACAGGGCAGAAATCTGTCCTTTGATTGTGCTTAATGCCAATCCTTTATCCACTCCTAGCTGGAGAAAACTTAAAACTCTATCTATGGTGAACTTGCGAGGAAGCCATAGCTTGGACTCGCACCAGCCTATATAGGCCTTCCAGACCCTGTGATAAATCACCCTAGAGACCGGTTTCCTGGCTCTGATTAGGGTAGAGATTACTTTCTGAGACAGACCTCTACCCCTGAGAATCAAGGTTTCAGCTTCCAGGCCGTCAAATTTAGATGCCGTAAGGCAGGGTGGAGGATCGGACCTTGCGATAGCAGGTCTGGCCTTAGAGGCAGAGTCCAAGGGTTTCCCACTACCATCCTTAGGATTAGTGAGTACCAAGCCCTTCTGGGCCATGCTGGAGCTACCAGGATAACTGGTATGTGCTCCACCCGGATCCTGCGCAGCAGGCGGGGTAGTAACTGGAGCGGGGGAAACGCATAAAGAAGCTTGAACTGATGCCAAGGGCAAACCAGAGCATCGGTTCCGCAGGCCATCGGATCCCTTGAGCGGGACATGAACCTGTCTAGCTTCTTGTTGAGTCTCGATGCCATGATATCCACGTCCGGCACTCCCCATCTTTGGCAGAGTGCTTGAAAGACTTGTGGATGCAGAGACCATTCCCCCGGCCATAGAGTCTGGCGGCTTAAGAAGTCCGCCTGAAAGTTGTCCACTCCGGGAATGAATATTGCCGATATGCAGGGCACATGAGCCTCTGCCCATAGGAGAATCAAGCTCACTTCTCTCTGAGCGGCCTGACTCCTGGTCCCCCCTTGGTGATTTATGTATGCCACTGCCGTGGCATTGTCTGATTGAATTCTCACCGGGAGCCCCTGCAATTTCGACGTCCAAGCCCTGAGGGCTAGTCGAACAGCTCTGAGCTCCAAGATGTTGATGGGTAAAAGCTTCTCTGGCTTTGCCCAAATACCTTGGCGAGTGGAACCATCCACAATCGCTCCCCAGCCCGTCAGGCTGGCGTCTGTGGTCACTATCTTCCAAGCCACTGGGCTGAAAGATTTTCCCTTCAGTAGATTCTGAGGGTCTAACCACCAACACAGACTTTGCCGGACTCTTGATGAGAGAGGCAACGGGATATCCAAGGCCTGTGGCCTTCTGCTCCATGCTGACAGGATGGCTGCCTGCAGGATGCGAGTGTGGCTCTGGGCGTATGGCACCGCCTCGAAAGTAGCCACCATCTTGCCTAGTAATCTCATACATAGGCGAATAGTCGGTTCTTTCTTGCTTAGAACCAGTAGGATTAATTCCTTGATGGCTTTGACCTTCCTCAGAGGTAGGAACACCCCTTGTTGTTCCGTGTCTAATCTCATGCCGAGATATTCCAACTGCCTTGTGGGCTGGAATGCTGACTTTTCTCGATTTAGGACCCAGCCGAACCTCTCGAGGTATTGGACCGTGAGGGCCACTGCTCGTTCCAAGCCGGGAGACGAGTGGTCTATGACTAGGAGGTCGTCCAGGTATGCTAGGATCGTGACCCCTTGGATCCTTAGCTTGGCTAGGATTGGAGCTAGAACCTTCGTGAACACCCGGGGGGCCGTAGCCAACCCGAAGGGAAGCGCCACGAATTGGAAATGACGCGAAGCCACCATAAAGCGTAGATATCTTTGATGTGGCTGATAAATTGGAACATGAAGGTAGGCATCCTTTATGTCTAAGGACGCCATGAAGTCGTCTTTTTGGAGTGTGGCAGCTGCTGACCGCACGGATTCCATCCGAAATGAGCGGACTTTTAAGTATGCATTTACCATCTTTAGGTCCAAAATTGGCCTGACATCTCCATTGGGCTTTAGGATGATGAATAGGTTGGAGTAGAAACCCAGCCCCTGTTCCAGGACTGGTACCTCTACTATTACTTCCTGGGAAAGTAGATGATCTAGAGCCGACCTTAATGCGGCTCTTTTCTCCAGATCGTTTGGAATCCTCGACTCCTGGAAATGAGGAGGAGGAAACCTTAGGAATTCTAGCTTGTAGCCTGTGGCCACGGAAGACCGTACCCACTCGTCGGGAATGCTGGCTTCCCAAATCTCCGAAAAGAGTCGCAGCCTTCCCCCCACCTTCGTGGGTGGGGGCGCCCCTTCATGAGGTAGACTTGGGGGCTGGTTTTGCTGGCTTGCGAAACCACTGCCTCTTGCCCCTAACAGCCTGTCCTCGTGATCTGCTGTTGAAGCCGAAGTTTGTTCTTGCAGGAGGCCGTCGATACTGCTTGGCATTAGAGGGCCCCTGCCCAGGGGAGGACTGTCGTTTAAACGCAGGTCCCTGAACCCTCTTCTTAGTTGGCAAGAGAGTACTCTTGCCGCTTGAAATGGTCTGAATGTATTTATCTAAGTCCTCTCCGAAGAGCCGTCCTCCATGGAAGGGAAACCCTGCCAGGAGCTTCTTGCATGGGGGCTCAGCCTCCCAGCTTTTTAACCATAAGAGTCTTCTCATATGGATAAGGGATAATGATAAACGTGACGCTTGTTGGATAGAATCCTCGATTGCGTCTACCGTAAAACATATGGCCTTAGGGACATCCGAAAATTCTTCTGCCTGCTCGGCAGGAATAAGTTCAAGCATTTGCTTAAATTGATCCGATAAAGCTTGAGCGACTCCAATCGCAGCCACGGCTGGCTGTACTACTGCCCCTGCAGAAGTGAAGGAGTTCTTAAGTAGGGCTTCCAAGCGTCTATCAACTGGATCTTTGAAAACCTGTACGTTTTCTACAGGACATGTTAACAAATTGTTAACACATGAGATGGCTGCGTCTACTGCAGGAGAAGCCCATCTCTTGGAAAACTTTTCTTCCATAGGATATAAGACAGAAAATTTCTTAGGTGGAAAGAAAACCTTGTCTGGTTTGTTCCACTCTTGGAACAAGACTTCCTCCAATAGAGGATGGATCGGAAACACAGCACTGCTTTGAGGCGCCCTCAGTGAGCCCAAAGCTGAAACCGTCGATACCTGGAGATCTGGTACAGGCAGGTTGAATGCCTTATGGACCAAGTCCGTCAAGCCCTGAATCCACCAGCTCTCCCTCAGGGAGACTGCCCCAGACTCCTCTGTATCCGGATCTTCGATCCCTGAACCTACTTGGTCTCTGTCCAAGAGGTCCAATTCCCCAGAGGAAAGGACCTCCTCTTCCGAGGGTCCGCGCACGGGTGACGGAGATCTATTCCGCTTACTACCCCGCATGGCTGCGGCTATCATTTCTCCCATGCTTCTCCGCATCTCATTTAAAGAGGCGAGTAACACCTCCTCCGTGACCACCTTAGGGTTGGGTTGACTCGCGTCAGCTCTAGCCCCAGACCCCGATGGCCCAAAGGCTCCCTGTGGGGAAAGCAGCGGCATAGCTCTATCCGAGACCTCAGATTCTGCGGGGGAATCCCCACCTTTTGTACCCTCTGATCTTGATGCCATGGTACAATACCGAGGTACACCTGCTACTTATTGGTACCTGGGACTTATAATAGTCAAATGCCCAAACACCTGTTTGGGGAATAAAAAATGTTTCCTCTACCCTAGATGACACCTTTTTTTTTTTTTTCAAAGAAAAACTTTTCTTCTTTTTTTTTTTTTTTTTTTTCAATCTAGGCAAGAAAAAACATTCTATCCCCCTGAGTAGTATTGCCAAAGAAAAGACTATGAGATGGAAAAGAAAACCAGCCTATTCCTAGGCTAAACCACAATCTTCTGAAGACTGTAGTATTCTTTCTGGCCACTGTGTGTCCTCAGCGCCCCGTGCTTCACTCCAGTCCTTCCTCCCTTAAGCCAGAGAAATGAATGAGCTGTGGCATCTAAGGAAGGGCCGCCCCTTCCTTTAAACCACTGACCCGCCCTTCCCCCCCCAGCTAAAACGGCGCCAAATGCGTCTATAACACGTGCACGCGCACCGCGCGCGCGCCCGCCGACGGGGGGGGGGGTTGGGAGGAAGGGCCTCTCTGTTCCTGCAGCCGCAGGCCTGGAACACACGAGGAGGTCAGCGTTTTGCCTGCCTTGCAGGCATGAGGGAGAGGACTGGATAGAGCATCGCCTGGAGGCTTGCAGGTAAGCATAGCTCTCTGACACACACATACACTTGTACATAAAAGGCCCCACTCACAGCTTTTCCAACACTACCAGGGAGGTCACTTTTTATGGGGAAATATAACATATAGAGCCATCCTATCTTCATGATATGTGACTGGTTTGCCAGATGCAATGCATAACCTTAGGCATGTCCCCTGTGACCTCCCAGAAAAAACTTGCTAAGAGCCAAGCCCCGCAGGTTTTTCCCCTTACTTACCTGCTCCATGCCGCAGGACTTTGCCAAGCAAGAGGTCCAATCTTCCCCCATCTCCGTGGGGATGTCTAGACCTTCAGGCCCTGGGAACCTTCTTCTTCCATGAAGGATCCACTGTCCTGGGCCCATACAGCACCCTGGCAAACAGAAAACATTAGGCGCCCCAAAGGTTTTCTAAGTTCTGGGCCCAGGGTCCAGCTCTCTTAAAAAGAAAGCATTATGGGCTATACCCCAAGGGTTTGGGGTCCGGTTACTGACCACTTTAGCGCGCAGGCTTTTTTGGACAGAACCGGTAGCTCACCTAATCCCAAGGATGCGGAGGCAAGCTAAACCATGACTAACACCTAAGACACTGGCGTAAAAACTGAGGTACTCCTCCTATGGGAGGGGGTTATATAGGGAGGGGCATTTCCTGTTTGAAGATTGCCAGTGTCTACACCTGAAGGTACTCCATATAACCCATATAGTAATGAATGCCGCTCTGTGTCCCGTGATGTAACGATAAAGAAAAATTGTTTTTTTTTTGTTCTGTTTCGTATCGTTCCGTAGGTTCGTTTCCGTTCGTTTTTCGTAAGACGCCCGTTTTCCTGTTCGTTCCCGTTCGTTTTTCGTACGACGAGATTTTTTCGTATTCCGATCGTTTCGTATTTTCGTTACCGTTTTATTTTCGTACATGCGGGATGGTTCGTTATTCTGTTTAATTCATGTTCGTTACTTGTTAGACAATAATTTTCGTGAATTTTCGTCAATGATTTGCATTCTGTGTTTTGGATTCCTTTTTCTGTTCGTGTTTTCGGTCGTGTGTTCGTGTGACATCTATGACAATTTGTTGTGGATGTCATGTGGGCATGCGACTGAAGCTACGAACAGAAAAAGGATTTTCGTCATTTTGTACTTTCGTAAATATATCGCGGGGATTCGCGGCACTTTCAACACACGGCTCATCCATATTAACGATTGTTAAGCCCCATACACTTGGTCAGACTTTTTTAACAACAAAGAAGAAGGCCAGTATGGTGGCCTGAGTTTATGGGAGGAGCCCGGAGGGTATTTAAGCAGCCCACTCACACATGCTCTTTGTCGGTTCAGAGTGCAGTACTACACGTCACTGGGCCGACTCTTCCCAGCTCACCTCATATCTGTGAGTCTGCGCATTCAATCACATTCGACACCCTCCCGCCCTTCCCTTTTTCAGGGCACTTCTCAGCATGTCCTTCTTCAATTAACTACCCATTACTTACCTTGGGTATGCCCCCTTTTCTTGGCATACTGACCAGACCACCAAGGCACACTTCAGGTCTATTTATGTTGTAAGTCTTGTCGCGTGTTTATGTGATCCACATCTCTCTCGGTTAGAGGGTAACGACCATAAACATAAAAACGATCGTTTTCCGTTCGTTCTCAGAAAATTTGTTCGTTTTTAAACTCCATCAGAAAACCATTTTTGGGTTCAAAAGTCTGGCCAACTGATCTCCCTTCAGATGAAAATCCACAGAAAAGTTTATTTGGCTTTACTGTACTACTCAGCACAAAAGAGAAGCTGCTTTAGTAACTACACTCACTGCCCATTCAAAAAAACGAAAATGACATCTATAATAAAAGATTTCTATTCTGTATTTTGGGTCCTTTTTCTTTTGGTGTTTTCGGTCGTGTGTTCGTGTGACATCTGTGGCAAAAGATTTGCATTCTGTTGAATCCAAAATACAAACAGAAAAAAGGAATTCAAAATACAGGGTGCGGGTCTTTTGTTGTGGATGTCGTGTGAGCATACGACTGAGGGTGCGAACAGAGAAGGGATTCAAACAGGATACAGAATGCAAATCTTTTGTTGTGGATGTCGTGTGAACATACAGCTGAGGATACGAACAGAGAGGGGATTCAAACAGGATACAGAATGCAAATCTTTTGTTGTGGATGTCGTGTGAACATACAGCTAAGGATACGAACAGAGAGGGGATTCAAACAGGATACAGAATGCAAATCTTTTGTTATAGATGTAATTTTTGTTCTTTTGCCGTTTTCGTTTTGTCGTATTTTCGTCAGATCGTTCGTTCGTATTTGCGGTTGTTCGTTATGCGGCTCATTCGTAATCCTGTCATTTTCGTATTTTGGTGCTTTATTTTTTTCGTATGTACACATTATTCTGCAGGTACGAAAATGAACATTTTCGTACGAAAATAACATTCGTAAGAACGGGAATGCACATATCTAGCCGCCATTACTAGTAAAATTATTAATAAAAATGCCATAAAACTATCCCCTATTTTGTAGTCGCTATAACTTTTGCGCAAACCAATCAATAAACGCTTATTGCGTTTTTTTTTATACCAAAAATATGTAGCAGAATATGAATCGGTCTAAACTGAGGGAAAAAAAATGTATATATATTTTTTGGGGATTATTATTACAGAAAAATGTTAACAATATTTTTTTTTTTTTTTAATTATCGCTCTATTTTCATTTACAGCACAAAAAATAAAGACCACAGAGTTGATCAAATACCACCAAAAGAAAGCTCTATTTGTGGGGAAAGAAGGACACTAATTTTGTTTGAGAGCCACTTTGCGCAACCGCGCAATTGTCAGTTAAAGCGATGCAGTGCCGTATCGCAAAAAGTGCTCTGGTCTTTTGCCAGCCAAATGGTCCGGGGCTGAAGTGGTTAATTAAATATTAAATATTCCTACAAAAAGGGAAGCAAAAATATTGCAGCCCTGTTAGCATTCAAGAATAATATCTACATAAACGTAGTTTCTGTATTACACAGGGGCTTTTTGAGAGATATTTACATACATATTCTGTGCTTTTATATACATACAAAATGCAATGAATGGGGGAAAAGAAATTATTTGCAATAACAGTAAAACCTTGGTTTGAGAGCGTTTTGCAAGACAAGCACAATGTTTTAATACATTTTGCCTTGATATACAAGCGATGTCTTGATATAAGAGTAACGTCATGTCACAACTGAGTATAAAAGAGAAGAGAGGAGCCTCTACACTACAGTGTAGCAATATGGTTCCATTTAATGAAGGTACAATATTTAGCAACTTACTGCTACACTTAGAGGTGCCTCTCTTCTCTTTTATACCATGTAAAAAAAATGCTTTGATATACAAGTGCTTTGGATTACAAGCATGTTTACAAATTATAATCACAAATCAAAGTTTTACTGTACTTCAATAGAGGTGATTTATATTGAGAGATGTAGAAGGGGCACCCCTTCTTTTTTTTTCTTTAAAGATAAAAAGCTGCAATAAATGATTGTACCTGCTGGTGAAATCTAGTATTTAAAGCGGGGGTTCACCCTAAAAAAACATTTATTTTTCTAGCATGTCATCAAGCATACTAGCGCGATCTACAGTACGCCTTTATTTTCTTTTTTGGCGCTGTACTCACAGTTTACTGCCGTAGTGAAGTTTCAGACTCCCCGCGGGGAATGGGCGTTCCTATGCAGAGGGAAGATGATTGACGGCCGGCTATGGCGCGTCACGCTTCCCGAAGATAGCCGAAATAGGACTTGCCTCTTCACGGCGCCTGCGCAGTCAGCTCCGATGTCTGTGCGCAGGCGCCGTATAGCGCCGTGAAGAGGCAAGTCCTATTTCGGCTATCTTCGGGAAGCGTGACGCGCCATAGCCGGCCGTCAATCATCTTTCCTCTGCATAGGAACGCCCATTCCCCGCGGGGAGTCTGAAACTTCACTACAGGATTAAACTGTGAGTACGGCGCAAAAAAAAAAAGAAAGGCATACTGTAGCTTGCGCTAGTATGCTGGATGGCATGCAAGAAATTCGTTTTTTAGGGTGAAACACCACTTTAAGTATGACATATAGAAACAATTTTATTTTTGTGGCTGCATTATCAGTCAATTAAATGGCATGATATACCATCTTCTCACTGTTAGCTAGAAGGCTTGTGAGATAGCAAACCCTCTGTTTGTGAACAGAAAAAACATATTAGTTTTCGGAAATTATTTTTACATAGTTAATATTAAAGTGGATATTTCACATAATATTCCTAGAAGCCAAGGCATCACAGGATACAGTATATCTCTTCAAAGATGGCACTACAGCTATGACATGCCTTTTACTGTTTACTTAACTTTTTTCTACATAACATTACAGTAGTCTAGGACTGTGTCTCCCATGTACAGTATTGTTTTGCAAAAAAACTCATAGATGAATGGGTGGAGTAACTATTGTCTCAACAGTGCAATTTAGATGCCTGGATTGATGGGCACAAGGCATAAATGGTTGGTAAGACTAAGAACACAATTGGATGACAAAGTTCCAAGGAGATATAAATATTAATAACTAACCATAACAACGTGGAAAGCCTTTTTAGTGACATCTTTGCCTCTGCAGAAATTTCTCAACACACATGAAAGACTACAAAAGGAGCTGGGAATTTAGTACAAAAGTTTTGTACTTTAAACAGGGGACGAGAAGGAATATTTTACATATTGTGACAGTGCGAGGCCCTGCCACTGTGAAAAGGGAAGTAGATATGACTCTAGGTTTGCCCATATGCAGGGTGCGGGATCTGGAAAAGTGATTCTGAATGGAGAAAGGTGATTTTTTTTTTACTTTCTCAGAGGTTTGATATTCCCATATTGGGTTAAGGAGTTTTGAGATTTGGAAGAGTTTTGGGAGGGAATAAATCTGCAACTTAGTGACCAGGTCTTACAGGAGAATGGCCGTCTGCGAGTGCAGGTGCACACAGCCCTTATAATGAAGGACTTGGGCATAGTTCATAACTCCCGTTAATGAGGCAGGTGTGCTGCAGCCAAGTGACAGCACTCCATGCTGTCCATTGCTCCATTCCTTGTCCATATATGCGAGGTGGCAAAGTGAGTCTGGGAGACAGAGACCCAGAACAACTAGGCCGGTGGAGTCCAGTGGACTAAAGGAATCTGGAGGTCTTTAAGGCATGAAAGAGTCTGAGTGTCAGGAGAACCCCTATCAATACGCAAGGGAGTGGACCAATGAAGCATGAGTACTGCAACCAAAAAGTCTAAGAGAGCCAGGAAAGCTGAGCGAACACAAAGGTACTGTGTAAGATGGTCTGGGGGGGACCAGCCAAAAGCCAAGGTTAAAGCTTAAGCAGCAACTTATTTGAAAAGAGAGCCAGCTGGCTTGGGAATATTTTTGTCACTAGTTTTGATGGTGAAAACCCTGAGTGAGCAATTGTTTTCTGTTGAACTTAAATTTTTTTAATAAAAGTGGGCTGGCAAGCCTTAAAACCACAGTTTTGACTGTGATGTTCTCGCTCCAAATGCTTTTACCACTGAGCCAATATGATTCCATTCAAAAAAAGGGAGATTCAATTTGAATGGAAATTCTATATCATAGCGCACAGTACAAGAGGCTGGATGTTTATAGACCCTAGGATATAGGATGCTACCTTCAAGTGATTGGACACTGGAAAAGCTTTGCTGCTCATGCCCCTCGGGCATACTGCTATAACCCAGCCTCACTCAATGAGTCCTCAGTTATGTCAGCTCCTTTTTTAACATATGTTTGTAATATAAATATTTGTAAATTGATTGTGTGTACTCATCCTTTTCATGGTATGTGTTTTATTATTGCTTGTAATAAATTTGTATCTACTAATGTGACCTGCCTGATTTATAGTCCCATGTCCTTTGCTATGTTTTTTTTATGTATATTTACAGATGGAGGCATGCTATTTTGTATGCTTCAGGTCATATTTTTCTTTCCCAGTTTTTTTTTAGCAAGCTGAGTAACCCAAGAACAGAGGGGAGGGTGGCCTGTGGCCTTTACTGTACTCCAAGACACTGAATTTACAGTTCAATCAAAATTGCTTTTATTTAAATCTCTACAGTTGTGAAAAATTTGTATTCCCACCAAACGAAAAAGGCATCTGGCTTAGCATGGAACTCGGACACATATGGAAATCACTGGAGCAACTGTGTTTGCTTCATTGATTTCCAGCTTCCAGGGGCATCAGCCAGGCATGGTATATACATATTTACATTCGTACAAGCTGGACCAATGTAACTAGGTATAAAATATCCATACTTGATATTCTTCTGTAAGAGTGGATTCAATTTTCTCTCTGCAGAATCCTTAAACAATGGAACAGCTTCTAAAAGGACAACAAGATATTTATTTACCAGAATAGTCAATTTCTTTGTAAATTCTTTTTCCAGTGGATATTTTGTGTGAAACCCTAGTATCAAGTGTATAGGAGCCTGGAGACGAGAAATATTCTGCAGTTTTCTCCAACAAGCAGGTAGATCTACTTCTAACTCAACTAGAGAAGGTGGGGATGAAGAAGAAGCCTGGTGGCTTTGAGCTCTGGAAAGTGATGGCTGTATTACTGGCTTTTAGCTGTCCTAGAATGTTTTTCATAGTCACAGGGAAAGCTGGCTTCGTAGGATAGGTCACTTGTTGCGTGCCTGAGATAGAGTTATGCCGCATACACACGATCGGTTAAACCAGGGATCTCCAAACTTTTCAAACAAAGGGCCAGTTTATTGTTCTTCAGCCTTTAGGATGGCCGGATTGTGGCCAGCGGGGGCAGAAAAAGCCCCGGGCTCAGCATTGGTGAGAATAAATATGGCCTCATAGTTTGCGATCAGTAGGATAAAGAGTAGTGCCCCTATTAGTATTAGTAATTGTATCTCATCATTGGTATCAGTGGAAGAAAAAGTGCCCCCTTGTTGGAGTCAGTGGGAAGAATAGTGCCTCATATCTGTTGGAGGAATAATGCCCTGAGGGCTGGATAAAGGCTAGCAAAGGGCCGCATCTGGCCCTCAGGCCGCAGTTTGGAGACCCCTGGGTTAAACCGATGAGAATGGTCTGATGGACCATTTTCATCGGTCAAAACCGATCGTGTGTGGGCACCATCGGTTATTTAACCATCAGTTAAAAAAAAGCCAACTTGTTTTAAATTTAACCGATGGATTCCTAACCGATAGAAAAAAAAAACATCGTTAGTAGGCACGACCATCGGTTAAAAATCCACGTATGCTCAGAATCAAGTTGACACATGCTTGGAAGCATTGAACGTTTTTTTTCAGCATATTGTTGTGTTTTACGTCACCGCATTCTGACACAATCGTTTTTTTAACTGATGGTGTGTAGGCACGACTGACCATCAGTCAACCGATGAAAACGGTCCATCCTCATCAGATGGACTGATCGTGTGTACACGGCATTGGAATGCAGAGACTGGTGTTAAAATAGGTCCTGCTCTGGTGCAAGAGAAACATTCTCACTCTAAATGTTATTTTTGTTATGTAAAGCTTTGGCAGAGAAAGTGTTTGACTACGTTTTTGCTGTGACTACCTCGCACTGTGTTTCCACCACTGCTATCAGTGAGAAATATAGAAACGCAGAGCAGTGAAAACCGACCAAAGAAGAGTCAAAAGGCAGATCAAAGACCATCAATTTTGCCCCCCCCCCTTTTTTTCCTAACTTATTTTATCTGAGCATAAATCTGTGTGTGTCTTGGGCATGTTTGGATCCACTTACTATTGACTTACATGGGTACCTTTGCTTGAAGTCTATTCCAAGCATCAACTACAGTTTTGAACTTGTCTTCTGCTAGTTTGAGGCCTTGTTCCCGTGTTGTTGATCTTGGCTACATATTGAAAATACTGCGCTCTTGAACCTATTTCACCCCCTTAACATATTTACAGGTTTCAATCAGGTCTCCCCTTTCCCTTCTTTCCTCCAGATTGTACATATTAATTTTCTGAAGTAATTCCTGATATGTTTTATCCCTCAGACCTTTCACCACTCTTTTATAATAAATACCTTTACGTTATTACGCTATGTGGGATCTCTTCTCATTTTTTGGTGACTACATTTGAGCATTTAGATCATCCCTCTCCCTCCTTTTAAGAACCTAAGTTCATAAGAACCTGGTGTGTCCATTAGTTTGTGGAAGATTCAAGTGTTTGCTCATCCATCGGTCTGCGGAAGATTCGAGTGTTTGCTCATCCGGATTTGTGAAGGCTTTTTCCTCTTATCCTCTAAATGGTGGAATTCATCCTAAAGCCCGTTTGACTTAAAGCGGAGTTCCACCCAAAAGTGGAACTTCCGCTTAATCCACTCCTTGCCCCCTTACATGCCACATTTGGCTTGTCATTTTTTTTGGGGGGGGGAAGTGGGAGCTTCAGGAGGAGTGGGACTTCCTGTCCCACTTCCTCCTTCCGCCCAGGGACCGCCTAGGCGATACGCCATATCGCCTACAGCGGCCCCTCCCTGTAGGTGATCGCCTGGGACACGTGACAGGTCCCAGGCGATCTCCTGATCAATCACAGTGCGCAGCGCCGCTCACGCATGCACAGTGAGTGCCCACATTTAGAATGAAGATGCCGGCCAGAGAGGGGGGGAGAGGAGCAGAGCTCTGGCCGGCGTGTCGCTGGACCGTGGAGCAGGTGAGTGTCTGTTTATTAAAAGCCAGCAGCTACACTTTTTGTAGCTGCTGACTTTTAATAAACAGAAAAAAGCCTGGAACTCCCCTTTAAATGGTATACGCCTCTGGTCCACCATCTCTGTTAAGTCTCTGCACAATTGACGGTATCTTCAATTTTTTGGATGGAAGAATCCCCCAACTGGGATATTGTCTTCCAACAGTGGGACCTGCTGCTGTCAAAGTACACTGATGATTAGCTGCAACCACATTTTTTATTTGACTGAAGAGGATTAAATGATCAGTTCTGTCAAGTAGGGAAGGCCACACACTGATTGAAATTCAGAAACGCCCAGATTTCGATCAGCATATTGGCCAGCTAAAGAGTTCAGTTGAGGCACAGAGTTACTCTCAAGTTTAGGCATAAAGACTGTGTTTTGGATAACAACTTGTTTAAATACTATAGCAGTTGAGTTTTGCAATACAAGATCCAGGATTTTTACAGGTTTCATTTAGGTGTTGTGGGACTGGGTGAGCCCAAATGTCTCACATTGAAATTTTCAAGATTAAAAAGTTACCAATATATATATATATAAAAAAGATGATAAATTTATAAAGTTTAAGAGGTAGCGGGTGCAAGTGTTGGGTGGGAGGGGAGTGGGCCGAGAAAATGCGGGAGGGAGTGGTGGGGTACCTTTGGATGGATAATTCAGAAGTAAACAGGATACTAGGGTTGTAAGAGGGTGAATGGTATTTTACTCATGTAAATTTATATTTGGTATCCGTATACTTTTGATAAAATAAAATAAAGAATAAAAAAAAAAAAAAATATGAACCAATATAACAGGGCAGGTAATATTTAATATTATTGTTGTGTCTGTACCTCCAGAAACCCAATACTTTGCCATTATATAGGTAAATCAACCTGTTTGTTTGGCCATTACTTTTTGCATGAAAAGTTTTTTGTTAAGAATGTTTACTTGCTTTATCCTCCACAGGTCGTACCTGACACCCTACCGTATCTCTAAATACAGACAAGGCCACGACCCCAACTGCCCCAGCTGCGGCCACCCTAACGCCTCCTTCTACCACCTGCTCTGGACTTGCCCGCCCATACAAGGGTTCTGGACCCAGGTGGTCCGGTTCCTCTATGACCGCATGGGCTCTCCCCTGTCAATGTGTGTTGGGGCTCCTCTCACTCCCTGAAGGCGAAAAGTACTTAAATATATTTCTGCAAGAAACACTATTCCTTGCCAGAATGCAGGTCTCCAGGATGTGGATAAGGGGGGCTCCTCCTACTCTACAGAAATGGCTTAGAGCTGTCAACACTACCCTCCCCTACAAAAAAGTAATGTATTCCCACAGGGGCTGCCCAAAGAAGTACAATAAGATTTGGGATAGGTGGCTAGAAGATTCCTCCACGTGTACTGTGGAGGACTAGATGTGGTCCTGCCCGGCGAACACACGCCCCTCTCATGGACTTCCCCTCTTCCCTCCCCCTCTGACCCCCTGTTGCTTTGGTGCTCTGCAGCCCATACCACGTAAACACTTTCCCCCATAATTTTTCCCTTTTCTTTTTGCATGTCTCAAGGTATGTCAAATGGATTGATTCGCAAATGTAGTGCATGTTGCACTTATCACCCTTCTGTTCATGTATTCTCTATGCTTAATAAAAGTTGTTTTGATTTTAAAAAAAAGAATGTTTACTTGCAAAATGTCATGTGTGTACGAGGCAGTCAAATTTCAATAAAATAAAGTATATATATTCATATGCATGCAAAGTTTATGTGAATATTTCTGGGGAACAAAAAGGCTAAGAAGGTCTACATGAAGAAAACAATACTTTAAATGATGAACATTATAGTTTTTACAGTTGGTATGGCTGAATAAAAACACTAGTCCATGGGTCTTCAAACTCAGGAACTACAATTCCCATCATGCCTAGTCATGTCTGTGAATTTCAGAGTTTTACAATGCCTCATGGGATGTGTAGTTCCACAAGAGCTGGAGGGCCATAGTTTGAGGATTCCTGCACTAGTCCATCCAGTTTAACCTGTGTGTGTGTTCATGTTCATAATCATTTGCTATATGCCTGTATATTGTATTAACTGAGATGCACATTTTAGAGACTTTTTACCACATCCCGCCTGGCCTATAGCAGAATGATGGCCAGGCGGGGATCTGTTATCCTGACTAAGCGTCATATGACGTCAGCAGGATAAGCCGCTCATGCACGCCCCCGGGGGCGTAGAGTGGTGATCAGCGGTGCGGTGTGTCGCTCTGACATACCGCACCGCCGATCTTAGTAAAGAACCTATGCGTATGCTCTTTACCACGTGATCAGCTGTGACCAATCACAGCTGATTACAGCGGTAACCAGGAAGTGCTGGTAATTGGTTTTCCTCAGTTGATCAGCAGCTCTCCTGAAGGGGGGGTGTCTGTACTGAAAGTAAGTGCATTGATTATCAGCACAGCCCCCATCAGAGGTGCCCACCCTAGATGCCAATCAGTGCCCATCACAGATACCAATCAGTGCCCATCAGTAATTTCTGTCTGTTTCCATCACAGATGCCAATCAGTGTCCATCAGTAATACCTGTCCGGGCCTTCTCATCAGTGCTGCATATTAGTGCCTCCTCATTAGTGCCCATTAATGCCACATTATCAGTGCCCCTTCATTAGTGCCCATCAGCACAGCTTCAGTGAAGGAGAAAACATACTTATTTACAAAGATTTATAACAGAAACAAAGAATTTTTTTTTTTTTTAAATGTTGGTGGTTTTTTAATTTGTTTAGCAAAAAAAAAAAACAGTGGTGATCAAATACCACCAAAAAAATGCTCAATTTGTGGGAAGAAAATTCTAAAAATGTAATTTGGGTACAGTGTTGCATGACCACACAATTGTCATTCAAAGTGTGACAGCGCTGAAAGCTCAAAATTGGCCTGGGCAGGAAGGAGATAAAAGTGCCCAGTATTGTAAGAGGTTAAACCTATCAATACTTCCTGCTGACACCACAGATTGTGGAAGAGAATTCCACAGCCTAATCGCCCTGACAGTGAAAACCCCATACACAACTTAAGGTTAAACTGCTTCTCCTTCAATTTCATTGAGTAAACTTGTGTCTTTTTACACTCCCTAAGACTGAATAGTTTCCTACCTATAAGTGAAGTGAACTCCTGCGCTGTCTAGAGTGAGGGGACAAGTGAAAAGTGGGGATACTGCTGCAAATAAAAAAGGGGTCTACCTCGATAGACAAAAAGTGATAATTGTAACAAGTGAAATATTTGCGCTGTAAAGTGTTATACAGATTAATGTGTGTGTGCATATAACCACATATATATACAAGTACAAAAAAAAAAAAAATAATGGGTGGGGAAAGTCCAAAAAAGGGGAAGTGACACTAATATACCAGTAAACAATATTGTTGAATAGTCCTTAATCGAGGGCACAGTGCTGAAGAGGTCCAGGTACAACAAAATCCAACCGTGTAGGGATGCAGTTCATCAATACTTAATCCAATCAATAACGTTGTGAAGTGAAAAATGTTGAAAAACACAACAATAAAAGTAATAAAAAAATAAAAATAAATATAAAAATAAAAATAAAAATAAGGGTCAAAGTATTTAAGAAGAAGGAGGCCTTGTATCCAAAAAGGGTGAAAAGATAGAGAGTGAGCCGTAACCAAGATCTCATATATGCACCTCTAGTGATCCCAGCAGCTCACCTCTAATCTGGCAAGCTGGATTAGATCAGCCTGATCCTGATGGGTGTGGTCCATTGTTGGATATCACATACGGGTCTCCATAAAGTGTGTTACATGAAAAAGTAAAAAAGGGTAGAAACCAAATGGTGTGATAACGTCACAGAGAGGGGTAGCAATGTCTTCTGATTTAAACCAGTGGAGATGCACTCACATATGGGTGAAAAAACTGGGGCTCTTATCCACGAACGCCGAGCTCGTCAGTCCCTCCTTCCTCTCCCTTACTGATTCTCCAGGGTTAGGGGTCCCGTGTCCCCAATGGTTCACGAATCGGCTCTTGTTATGTATGAGGATCTCGGTAGTGTATATGGGGTGAGAGAGAAGGACAAGCCTGATCGTGTGATATCATCAACAATAAACAAAAAACCCCCAGGAATACCCAGATGGTAATGCACTCACATGAACAATATAACATAAAAGACCTTCCTCCACGAGTGCGGACTCGCAATAAATCTGTGCCTCCAACACTTCCCCTCTATCTGTGGCTCAGTCCGGACACTCAGATGTGGCAGTCATACATGGGGGGAAGTGGAATAAACAACCACAGCGTAGCCCAGTCAGACGTGAAAAATTTATTATAAAAGCACTTAAAAACTCACATTTAAAATCGAAATTGCTGCATCAATCCGACGAGTGGCGAACTCGTATGTCCAATGGTCGGATGCTGGAGTGTGTCAAGCCCTCCAATCCCGACGCGTATCGTCAACATGTGACTTCATCAGGGGATGATGTAGGGGACACACTAACAGATATTTATAGTCTGTGAAATTGGGCGCCCGGTGGCCATTTTGTAGAGGCCCGTGTATCTCAATGGGGACAGAGATTATTTCAACCAACCTGCGCCATGTTGTTGGTTATATTCAATACTGTCCACATACAGGGAACCCGACAAATGCATCCACAGCATTGTCAGTCCCTACAGTGCAGACAGGCGGATGGTGTGCCGAAGGCACATAAAACCTATTACCAATGGAATATACAGAACGGGAAAGAGAATTAGAAACTCAGAAAGATAAGGAGAGGGGGGGGGGAAACGGAGGACGAGGGAGTCCCCCTGGTGGCAGAGAATGATATTGGAAACTGAAAACACAGACTGGGACGTAAGAGGCACTCGTGGCACTCGTGACAGAGCAAGCTCTCTTCAGTGCATGTTGCCAATGATTGGAAGACCTGGAAGGAGCATCTGGGGGACATATAAATATATATAATCCTGGGAGTGGGACGGTATACCATAGACAAAAGGATCCAAGCGGAAATATCCACAGGGCACAGGTGTCTATCTGTAAGATATAAAGAGGCAGACATCTCTCTTCTCATCTGTTGCCACAGCAGGATAAATCAGTAATGGGGTATACATACTTGGGATGTAGAACACCCAGCAGTCTGGATAATGTTAGTCCACTGGTTAGCTGAATCTATAGGTGAACCCACAGATGAAAAAAAAATAAAAAAATATACAAATAAAAATAAAAATGAAAATAAAAATAAAAATAAAACGATAAAAAAAAAAAAAAAAAAAATATAAATAAAGAACAAATTTTATTAAATTAATTAGGCATGGGTGTGGGGGGGGGGGGGGGGGGGGTGGGTCCCAGTCCAACAGTAATGGGACCCAATACGAGGTCAGAGAATTTATTGGGTGCAATACGGAAGGTGCGGTATACTGTTTGGAATGCAGCTGCGGCCTTCAGTACATTGGGCGCACTAAAAGGCTCCTGAGGATCCGCATTAAGGAGCATGTTAAAAACATAGAATGCGGTTTTCCCAAACACAGTGTATCCCGTCATTTTGCCGAAGTACACCAAAATGACCCCACACACTTGAGATTTTGGGGGATAGTACCATACTCTAGACCTTGGCGAGGTGGCCACAAAGTGAGATCACTTAGTCAAATCGAGTCCAAATACATCTTCTCGATGGACACTTTCACACCTAAGGGTTTAAACATCGAATTCGACCTGAATTGTTTCCTTAGTGACTTTTGATTTAAGCTGTCTCCTGTTTCTTGTGATGCATGTATGACCTAGATGCTGTGTGGCCGTGCGTTGGATGCTCTAGTGCGCCATGCCGATCGCGCTCTAGTTCGGGTTAGACCCTATCCTTTTTTTTTTGTTTTTCAATCAGTCACCAGCTCTCTGTTGTTCTCTATGCAACTCTGTTTCCGCGTCTCATTCTTTTTTTTTTTCCCCTCCCACCCCCTATGCTTGGTTACTGCGACCTAGCTCCCACGTGCCACTCTATATGTAATCATCCCCTGTGACACATGTTAAATCCATTTATACCTCCAGACTGTTGGGACCCATTGTACTATCTGTGTGGCAAGTTGACATTGCCCATAGGGCTCAGTCATCTAGGCCCCGCTCCCCTTCCCCCCCCTCCCCCCACCCCCCACACCCATGCCTAATTAATTTAATAAAATTTGTTCTTTATTTATATATTTTTTTTTTTTTATTTTTTTTTTTATCGTTTTATTTTTATTTTTATTTTCATTTTTATTTGTATATTTTTTTCATCTGTGGGTTCACCTATAGATTCAGCTAACCAGTGGACTAACATTATCCAGACTGCTGGGTGTTCTACATCCCAAGTATGTATACCCCATTACTGATTTATCCTGCTGTGGCAACAGATGAGAAGAGAGATGTCTGCCTCTTTATATCTTACAGATAGACACCTGTGCCCTGTGGATATTTCCGCTTGGATCCTTTTGTCTATGGTATACCGTCCCACTCCCAGGATTATATATATATGTCCCCCAGATGCTCCTTCCAGGTCTTCCAATCATTGGCAACATGCACTGAAGAGAGCTTGCTCTGTCACGAGTGCCTCTTACGTCCCAGTCTGTGTTTTCAGTTTCCAATATCATTCTCTGCCACCAGGGGGACTCCCTCGTCCTCCGTTTCCCCCCCCTCTCCTTATCTTTCTGAGTTTCTAATTCTCTTTCCCGTTCTGTATATTCCATTGGTAATAGGTTTTATGTGCCTTCGGCACACCATCCGCCTGTCTGCACTGTAGGGACTGACAATGCTGTGGATGCATTTGTCGGGTTCCCTGTATGTGGACAGTATTGAATATAACCAACAACATGGCGCAGGTTGGTTGAAATAATCTCTGTCCCCATTGAGATACACGGGCCTCTACAAAATGGCCACCGGGCGCCCAATTTCACAGACTATAAATATCTGTTAGTGTGTCCCCTACATCATCCCCTGATGAAGTCACATGTTGACGATACGCGTCGGGATTGGAGGGCTTGACACACTCCAGCATCCGACCATTGGACATACGAGTTCGCCACTCGTCGGATTGATGCAGCAATTTCGATTTTAAATGTGAGTTTTTAAGTGCTTTTATAATAAATTTTTCACGTCTGACTGGGCTACGCTGTGGTTGTTTATTCCACTTCCCCCCATGTATGACTGCCACATCTGAGTGTCCGGACTGAGCCACAGATAGAGGGGAAGTGTTGGAGGCACAGATTTATTGCGAGTCCGCACTCGTGGAGGAAGGTCTTTTATGTTATATTGTTCATGTGAGTGCATTACCATCTGGGTATTCCTGGGGGTTTTTTGTTTATTGTTGATGATATCACACGATCAGGCTTGTCCTTCTCTCTCACCCCATATACACTACCGAGATCCTCATACATAACAAGAGCCGATTCGTGAACCATTGGGGACACGGGACCCCTAACCCTGGAGAATCAGTAAGGGAGAGGAAGGAGGGACTGACGAGCTTGGCGTTCGTGGATAAGAGCCCCAGTTTTTTCACCCATATGTGAGTGCATCTCCACTGGTTTAAATCAGAAGACATTGCTACCCCTCTCTGTGACGTTATCACACCATTTGGTTTCTACCCTTTTTTACTTTTTCATGTAACACACTTTATGGAGACCCGTATGTGATATCCAACAACGGACCACACCCATCAGGATCAGGCTGATCTAATCCAGCTTGCCAGATTAGAGGTGAGCTGCTGGGATCACTAGAGGTGCATATATGAGATCTTGGTTACGGCTCACTCTCTATCTTTTCACCCTTTTTGGATACAAGGCCTCCTTCTTCTTAAATACTTTGACCCTTATTTTTATTTTTATATTTATTTTTATTTTTTTATTACTTTTATTGTTGTGTTTTTCAACATTTTTCACTTCACAACGTTATTGATTGGATTAAGTATTGATGAACTGCATCCCTACACGGTTGGATTTTGTTGTACCTGGACCTCTTCAGCACTGTGCCCTCGATTAAGGACTATTCAACAATATTGTTTACTGGTATATTAGTGTCACTTCCCCTTTTTTGGACTTTCCCCACCCATTTTTTTTTTTTTTTGTACTTGTATATATATGTGGTTATATGCACACACACATTAATCTGTATAACACTTTACAGCGCAAATATTTCACTTGTTACAGTTTCCTACCTATGCTGGGATCACCATTGAGGTATTTGTATATCGCTATATTATCTCCTCTCAAGCATCTCTTCTCCAGGGAGAATAAGTTTAGTGCTTGTAGTCGTTCCTCGTAATTGAGGTCCAGTTCCCTTATTAATTGTGTTGCCCTTCTCTGGACTCTATCCAGTTCCAGCAAATCCTTCCTGAGGATTGGTGACCAAAACTGGATGAAATACTCCAGATGTGGCTGAACCAGAGTTTTATAAAGTGGCAGGATTATCGTTTTATCTCTGGAGTAAAATCCCTTTTTGCCAATAGTCTGCTAGCTGTACTTGCTGCGGGTTGCCATTCCATGCTATTGCTCAGTCTGTCTTCTACTAGAACCCCAGATCTTTTTCCATCCAGGTTTCCCCCAGAGGTTCTCCCCCTAGTGTGTACCTTGCGGCTATATTTTTTGCCCCCAAGTGCATTGCTTTACATTTTTCAATATTATACCTAATTTTTCATGTTAATTTAACACTTTGTTTGCAGTCAGTCCTTTGAGTAGCTTTCTTTTTTCCTTTTACTGCTAAATGCTCCATACACTTTGCATACATCATGGAAATGTATGCTACAATCATTATTCAGAATTTTGCTGAAACAACTTGCATTTTAGTTTGAACAAATATTTTTGAAGCATTCTCATTTCTTGTGACAGCCTTGCTGGCACTGATTACCTGAAATTGTACTTGCTGGTTGATGTCAGACACGTAGAACTGCTTCAGGAAGAGCTCGTTTTGACTCCAGAACAAGCGGATATCAGGAATATCGTAAAGAATCATGGCCAGCCTCTCTAATCCGAGACCAAATGCCCATCCAATTTTATCATGTGCGCCAGCTGCAATCAAAAACAAGAAGAAAATCCAGGAGCTTAGTTTGAAAGATATCAAATAAAATATTTATTGCGTCTCTAGTGGATGAACTGAAGAAACAGCAAAATCTGTCAGTAATTGCCATCTGATGATTCTAAAAGATATGCAAACAAAAGGCTGTGAAGCCAATCAACAGAGAAGGCTTGCACATTAATGATTGTCCAGAGTTTTCCCAATCTTTTAAGAAATAATACTAATTGCATTACCATAATATTCCTTCAAAGGAATTTCTAAGTCCAAAAAACACAACGCTTATGTCTGTTTCCCTACTACATGACATCATTATTAAACTGGTTGTGAAGTCACATGTATTAATTACTTTGGTTCTCCCTATTTTAGGTCCTTGTTCAGTACAGTGTGTGTGTGTTCCTAAAATTATTATGCTAAATGCCTTCATTACAGAGCCCTGCTGTGCTGTCATGTGACCTCCCTATGCTTCCCTTCCTGAGTTAGGATAGTGGGAGGGGCTGAGATTACCCTCTGATGAATGCAAGCTATCAGAGGGAGGTCACGTGTCTGCACAGCAGGGCTCTGCAAAGAAGGTATTTAGTAGGGTTGTCCCGATACCGATACCAGTATCGGTACCGATACTGAGGACAGATCCGTCCAATCCCGAGCAAGGGGGAGTGTCTATACACGGCGCGGCAAGGAATGGACAGCTATTCAAACGAAAGTTGCCTGTAATGTTCCCCGCACACTGATTAATGTGGCAGCGGCGGCGGCATCATCATCTACTAGGTATGGGGGACATGGCTGCAATATGTGGGCGGGCATGGCTGCAATATGTGGGCGGGCATGGCTGCAATATATGGGGGGACATGGCTGCAATATGTGGGGGGACATGGCTGCAATATGTGGGGGAAATGGCTGCATATGTGGGGGGACATGGCTGCATATATGTGGGGGGACATGGCTGCATATATGTGGGGGGACATGGCTGCATATATGTGGGGGGACATGGCTGCAATATATGTGGGGGGACATGGCTGCAATATATGTGGGGGGACATGGCTGCAATATGTGGGGGGACATGGCTGCAATATGTGGGGGGACATGGCTACAATATGTGGGAGGACATGGCTGCAATATGTGGGGGGACATGGCTGCAATATGTGGGGGGACATGGCTGCAATATGCGAGGGGACATGGCTGGATATATGCGAGGGGACATGGCTGGATATATGTGGGGGGACATGGCTGGATATATGTGGGGGGACATGGCTGGATATATGTGGGGGGACATGTCTGGATATATGTGGGGGGACATGGCTGGATATATGTGGGGGGACATGGCTGCAATATATGGGGGGACATGGCTGCAATATATGGGGGGACATGGCTGCAATATATGGGGGGACATGGCTGCAATATATGGGGGGACATGGCTGCATATATGTGGGGGGATATGGCTGGATATATGTGGGGGGACACGGCTGGATATATGTGGGGGGACATGGCTGCATTTGGGGACACATTTAATAAAAAAGTATCGGTATCGGCGAGTACATGAAAGAAAGTATCGGTACTTGTACTCGGTCCTAAAAAAGTGGTATCGGGACAACCCTAGTATTTAGCATTATAATTTTGGAAAAACACACAAACTGCACAGAACAGGGAACTAAAACAAAGAGGATCAAAATAATTAATACATGATTTTTTACTTTACTTTACACAGAAAGGAGAAATGAGGAGAGAAGAGGGGAGGGGAGAGGAGGAGATGCAGAGATGCTGAGGAGAGAGCTGGATGACGGAGGCACGTAAAATGACCACACTATCAAAGATTAGCAGCCATCATAAACGTGGTCAGTTTACAGAGGGAAAGAGAGGAAAAACCAGGATCAACCAGGTATTGTAGAACAAAGAAATGGACAACAAAAGCACTGTGCTATTACTTGTGCCTTAAAGGGACAGGAACATGTCTTTGTTTTAAGTTGTGGTTTCACGAATATGTTTTAGGACACTGTCATGTGTTATGTGTAAGTATCAGTGATGAAGAGTTGGAAATCCTGATTCAGAGTAACTTAAAAAAGAAACATTTTTCTTAAAAATGTGCTGTGTTACAATTAGTTAAATCCCCTAGGTGTATGCCATCTCCAGGATTGCTGTAACAATGAGAGCTTTGACTCTTCTATACACAAGTCATACTGTAACTTAACACAAAATATCAGAAAAACTCCCTAGGGAGTCTCTGATCCTAGGGTACAATGGTAACACTGAATTAGACTTGAAAGAAATATTATACAAATCAAGTAAAATTAAAAAACATATGCTTCATTAAAAACAAAACATTAACAGCGTGGAATCTAGAGTTTCAAATATGGTATATACTCATATCCTGCAAAACAACAGCCTCAAATGGTGACACCTGATTAATCACCTCTACGGTGCTTCATAGAGGTGAAATTACAAAAACAAGCACCAAAACTTCAAATAGGGCTATTTCAAAAGCTGAAGTGTCCCCTTAGGTCAAAATCAGAGTTCACTTCCTCCTCTGTTATGTATAATATCTTTCACATAAATTCATATACAGTTCAGGCTGAAGTGAAACCGATCACAGCTGATGTTATGAAAAACTCCGTCACTGCTGCTCCTCCGGTCCCTCTCTGGATATGTTGTGGCTCAGTCTCAATGGATGGATGAGTGTAAGTATACAAAAGAAAGCTTTTGTGCCTTTTTTGGTTCTTGGATGTAGGTTGGCTTCTATGAGATGATCCCAGTATGATGAAACCAAAGACATTTCTTTAGGTGGATGGCCAGAGGCCACAAAAAGAAATGTCTTTAGTTTCATCATACTGGGATCATCTCATAGAAGCCAACCTACATCCAAGAACCAAAAAAGGCACAAAAGCTTTCTTTTGTATACTTACATGTCTGCACTTCCGCACTCATCCATCCATTGAGACTGAGCCACAACATATCCAGAGAGGGACCGCCAGTGTTACCCAGAGAGGATTTATTAGGCAATATGTTTTCCGGTGTTCGGTGAGTACATTACCAAGGGGGAGCATATGAGCAGCAGCAGTGATTTCGTTTTTCATAACATCAGCTGTGATCGGTTTCGCTTCAGCCTGAACTGTATATGAATTTATGTGAACCATATTATACATAACAGAGGAGGAAGTGAACTCTGATTTTGACCTAAGGGGACACTGCAGCTTTTGAAATGGCCATATTTGAAGTTTTGGTGCTTGTTTTTGTCATTTCACCTCTATGAAACACCGTAGAGGAGATTAATCATACTGTAACTTGTCTGCTCCTCCTCTTCCCTTGTCCATTCACAGAAGACTTTGTATTCTGTTAACCATTCAAAAAATATAAAACATTCTGTGAGTGGACAAGGGTAGAGGAGGGGAGGTCAAATAACAGTGCAGCTTGTGTGTAGGAGGAGCTGCAGCCTTCTTGCCACAGCGCTGGAGGTAGAGCCAGAGCTGCACAATCTGCCATCAATGAAATGTCAAATAATACAGAAACAGAAGCTATCCTGCAAGGAGCATACATCTCATGGGAATTAAGCAGTTGTAACACATCACATTTTAGAAAAAACATATTCCTGGAGTTCTTTTTTAACCTGTAAGGTTATCTGCCACTCAAAACGGCCACATCTCATATTGATGAAGAGGAAGAATGAAAAAATACATGCAGATTAAACTTCAGCTTTGAAGCTGAATTCCAGGAAAACAGCTAGTTACACAGATGAAAGACATAAATATGAACTGTTTTGCCTGCCAAATGATCTCTATGTCTGTCTGTCCAGAAAGAGCACATGCATCATGAAAAGCCTTCACAAAACCTTTATTAAAAAATAGTAAAGTGTTTATATCACATACAGTATCTCACAAGAGTAAGAACACCCCTCACATTTTTGCAAATATTTTATTATATCTGTTCATGTGACAACACTGAAGAAATTACACTTTGCTACAATGTAAAGTAGTGAGTGTACAGCTTATATTACCGTGTAAATTTGGATTCAAAATAACTCAACAACAATAACTGGCAACCTGTGAAACTCTGGTGAATTCCAAAGTGTCACACAAAACATTGATACTTTGGGCCCAATTTGGACATTTTCACTTAGGGGTGTTGACATGGACTCATTAATTAATTGATATCCTGATCCAATCTCAGAGTTACCCATACTGCCGCCTGATCCAAATTACTATGGGTGAGACAATGCAATCTAGACAAAATGATTTCACATCTCACCTCTCCAACGTTCAACGGCCAAGAGGATGGCTGCCGTCTGAGCAGTTCACTTTATTTTCTGCACACGATCACAAAAATGCATTCTCATTGGTTCATTAAACAGAAACACCCATCAATCCTCAATACCACCCACCCCCTTGTGAGTCTGTCATTGGTCAATTCATATAGAAGGGTGGTTTCTCCTCACGAGTTCATTTCAGACCAGCTGCACACACCCTTCTTGTCATGTGACATAAAGTTCCCTCGTGTCCTTTTTCAAACTCATTCGCCATTTTACATAGAATTCTTTTGGTGGGGGTGAAGAGAAGGGGGAGGGAAGGTTGAAGTCCATATCTGCCTTCTCTCCACGAAAAGGCTTGGAATGTGAAGCTGAAGGGAAATGCCATAGGAGGATGGGCCGGACACATTTGTAACATGAGGGAAAAATGGAGAAAATAAAGAGGAAATGGAACAAACAGCTCTCCTTTGTCTTTTCAATGCTGTGTTCATTACTTTAAAACAATATCTGATATCTGACGAATCTTATCAAGGAAAATAAGCAGTATTGATCATTCCCATACATACATATGCATAATGCGTATAAAAACAAATAAACAGTAAAAGAATTAGCCTAATTTGAAAATAGGGATTTTATAATCATCCACTACAGTGTACTCACTTTTGTTGCCAGCGGTTTAGACATTAACGACTGTGTGTTGTGTTATTTTGAGGGGACTGCAAATTTTCACTGTTATACAAGTTGTACACTCACTACTTTACATTTCAGCAAAGTGTCATTTCTTCAGTGTTGTCATATAACAAGATATAATTAAATATTTACAAAAATGTGAGGGGTGTACTCACTTTTGTGAGATACTGTAAATCATCAGAGCTCTGATGGAGAGGGCCTTTGAAACTGGCCAGTCTGCTTATCAGCTTCTGTCATTCCCTGAACAGCAGTGCTCTTCTGCATGCATTGGCAGGTATCATACTAACACTAGAAAACATTAGAATTGTGATAACTTATCAATGTATTACAGCACATCAGAGCGGATGACTTATCAGGTTTAAAAGGTTTGCCAGGGTTTGAGGGAGCTGTGGTGGCTCAACGCGATTGGCACTGCGCTGACAAGCCATTCACCTCTGCAGCTAGGGGTTCGGATCCCGGTCTCGGCTACATGTGAATTGAGTTTGGTGGTCTCAGCCCTGCTCCCGATGGGTGTGCTATGCGAGGTAAGCCTGCGCTTAGTACGCCCACCCCCCTCCCACAAAAACCACCACACTTACACGCACTCGAAATTGGGTTAACATGCACGCACTTTGACCACGCGGTCTCTAAAAAGAGAGGCGAAGGACTAACGGGGCTGGTTGAGCGGGCAAATCCTCTCACTCCCTTATAGGGAGTCCCTCTGCCCGTTGGGCTTCAAAGGGGAGCAGGTAGGGTGGGCTGTGTGGGAGGACCCCCTCACACACCCGCCATTGCCACCCGGGGCATGGAGAAAGGTGGCAGATTGCCTCTGGGGGAGGCCTGCCTACTCCCAACTCCTGCAGTCCGGCTCCTCTCTTGAGTACACGCACAAAATACACTTTAAAAAAAAGAAAAAAAAAAAGGTTTGCCATTGCCATCTATCACTTTGAATGAGGGATCTGCTTATACTTCCAGTTCTGGTGACCACCTGTCACTAAACAGGGGACTTCCCCCTAACTAGGACACAGGCAGCAATACAAACCTAACAGAGGATCTGACTCTTTCATGCTCTATTAAAAAAAAGGTTTGACTAGAGTAGCACTTGAACTTTTGTCAGTTTTAGGCATAATGGGGGTTATTTGCTAAAACTGGAGCATTCATAATCTGGTTGCATAATAAGCAATCAAATTCCAGGTTTTAGCTTAAAGGAGTTGTAAACCTTCGTGTTTTTTCAACTTAATGCATCCTATGCATTAAGGTGAAAAAACACCTTGCAGTGTCCGGCCCCCCAACCCCCCCCCCCCCATTTTACTTACCTGAGCCCTGAATTTTCATGGGCGCGATCCCGCGTTGCTCTCTCCGCGGTTTCTCGTCTCTTTATTGGACAGATTGATAGCAACGCAGCCATTGGCTCCCGCTGCTGTCAATCAAGTCCAATAATGTGGGCGCCGGGGCCGAGTCATACACTCGGCGACTATGGACGCCGAGTGTATAACACGAAAGCGTGCCCACAAGGTAACCCCTTTGGGAGAGAGCTTTCCAGATGGGGTTATCTATTGCGGGGAGGAGCCACGAGAGCCGCCGTGGGACCCCAGAAGAGAAATGGGCCACTCTGTGCAAAACAAACTGCACAGTGGAGGGAAGTATGACATGTTTGTTATTTAAAAAAAAAAAAAAAAGAAGCTGAACCTTTAGGGCTCTTTCACATGGGCGGCCCGTTCAGGTCCGCCTGCCAGTTTTTTGGGCGGACCTGAACGGGCACTCCATGCTCCTCTATGGTGCCGCGGATGTCAGCGGTGACATGCCCGCTGACATCCGACCCGCTCCGATCCGCCAAAGTGTGACGGAGGAAAAACCTACTTTTCCATCCATCTGGCGGATCGGGTGAACACGGACAGACGGTCCGTGTTCATCCGATCCCCCCATAGGGGAGAGCGGAGAAAAGACAGGGCGGTCCCTGCACAGTGTGTAGGGACCGCCCTGTCATCCGCCGGCTCAGCGGGGATCAACGGAGCGATCCCCGCTGAGCAAGCGGAGGTTCACGAAGCAGATCATCACTGATCCGCCCTGTGTGAAAGGGGCCTTAGTGTCACTTTAACTAAACGGGCTGAAGATAGAAGCTGATTGGCTGCTATGCACAGCCGGGACCCAATTCTGAATGCACCAGTTTTACTAAATCTCCCCAAATGTGTTTTAGTTCGCATATTTATATTTCATGTTGTCCTTCTTTTCACAGTGTTGTTGTATACACAAAGACCCATCATAATTAGTTTATGGTAAACAAATAGAATCATGCTGAAAGCATAATGTTCCCATTTTAAGCCTCTCTGATTGATTTTATTCCCCTTAATTGGGTTTTCATGCAGTTTGGTAGCAGAACCTTACATAAAAAAGGTGAAATAAGGACACAGGTTTGTGTGATAGGGTGAATATATGAATAGTGATTTAGACTTTACACATCCCAGACATTTACTTTTAACACCTTTTCATTCAAAAAAGTGTTCTTGTCCTTGTCTTTGTCTTTCTCTGTGAAATGACAGGAACCTTCAAATATATCAGAGGTATTATGAATTCAGGAAGGTGGCATTTAAAAAAGGATTTTAAGAACAAGATGATAGAATTTAAGATCCCATACACACTATACAACTTTTGTTGTCGGATTGCCTTTAGATTTATTAAAGCCATGTAGTGCAAGGGCCTGCCTGATTGCATACAGATTGAAACTCTTATGTACGCACGATCGGAATTTCCATCAGAAAAACCTTAGATGTTTTTTCCGACGGAATGCCGCTCAAGCTTGGCTTGCATACACACGGTCACACAAAAGTTCTCTGAACTTTCGTCCGTCAAGAACGCGGTAATGTACAACACTACGAGGAGCCGAGAAAATGAAGTTCAATGCTTCCGAGCATGCGTCAAATTGTTTCCGAGCATGCGTCTGAATTTTTCGCACGGCGGAATTGATACAGACGATCGGATTTTCCAATAGGATTTTTTTCCGTCTGAAAAACTGAAAACCAGCATGCTCCGGGACCCACTGAGCATGCTGGGACTGTGACGTCATAAGAGGCCTATATAAATCATTGCGCACCGCACCCCGTCATTACAGCGGGAGGGAGTGTCGAGTAAACATCTGAAGAGAAGAAGGCAGAAAGCGACAAAGAAGACCAGGCTGGCCTCCGCTAGTAAAAGAGCTTCAAAGAAGAGCTCTCCTTCAGAAAGTGCACCACAACTGCAGGATATAATAGAAGTCTATGGCAAAGTGCAGCTAACACACAGGAAAGCCACAGGTGCACTGTGTTGCACCCTCGGTGTGGATATACCGCAGCGCATCAGTGTGAAAGCAGCCTTAAGCCCCTTTGACACGATCAGTCTGACCCAATTGGACCCTTCGTTCACCTCTATTGAGCCACAGATGTAAATAGACTTGTGGCTGTTTACACACACTTACCTCTAATTTCGATCCCCGGAAAAAAATATAAGGGGGGGGGGATCCGTCCCCTTCTATCTGGGAATATCAGTATGAAAGGGACAATAGAGTAGAGTGTGCTGTGCCCCTGTCTGCTCTGCATATGCAGAGTGGACATGGGCCTGACATCTGCCCGCTCCGCTCATTGTGGCCTGCGACTGGTTACCAATTCGCTTAAGTGGCCCTTGCTCTTCAAAAGATTGGGCACCCCTGACATACTGTATACAGTAAACACATTGCTAATGTCAGATCTGATCAGTATTTATGTACTATAATGGCACTAGTGGGCCAGTACCCTGGGTAGCAGGGTAATGGGGGCAGCACTAATTTTATTTCGCTCTTCTTTCCATTCCTTGACATCAGTTACTAAACTGACGAGGGAAGAGGGTACAGTGGATACTGAGAGGAGTCAGAGGACTCTTTATTGTTCAGCAAACATTAAACCATATGTCATTTCTTTGTCCACTAATCTAATGATCTGTACAGATGAAACATAGCTCTGCATATAAAGTAGACAGCTGTTTCCAAAAGAGTGTCTGTTAGTCAATATTTACAATGCAGGGGTTGGAGCCTGCAAAAATGGCCGCCATTTAGGCATGCCTAGGTCGTGATATCTAAATATGGCTCTGGCTTAAATCTGAACTAAACTCCACAAATAACTATCTCCGTTTCAACAAAGCGTCTAGGATATGCCTCGCTAGAGCTAATATTTTCTCCCTGGCATTTTCTGGGTGTTGGGTCTTCAGCCCATACACATAAGAATTCATTCATTCCAGTACTGAGGTGTTCCGAGAATATTGAAAAGAAGATTAGGAACCGGCAAGTAAGTTTGTTTTATTGCAGAAAAGAAATTGCTTGTCTCTTCTTCAATAAAGATATTGCTAGCTCACATTTTTTAATTTAGCTTTGGTTTTGCTTTATGTATTGCCTATACTTTCGGTCAGGGCATATTCATTCAAGAGAAAAGGAAAAAAAAGAGAGAGAGAGAGAGAGAGTGGCGCAGGAACGTGTGATAAGATAAGCAAGTAGAGCTGCATGATTCTGGGCAAAATGAGAATCACAATTTTTTTTCTTAGAATAAAGATCACAATTCTCTCACGATTCCCACAGCGTAAAATCTTTCACATTATACAAAAAAAAAATGGGCTAACTTTATTTTTTAATTTTTTTTATTCATTAAAGTAATTTTTTCCCAAAAAATTGCATTTAAAAGACCGCTGCAAATACAGTGCGACATAAAATATTGCAACAACCACCATTTTATTTTCTAGGGTCTCTTCTACAAAAAATATATATAATGTTTGGGGGTTCTAAGTAATTTTCTAGCAAAAAAAAATATTATTTTAACTTGAAAACAACAACTGTCAGAAAAAGGTTTGGTGTTTAAGTGGTTAAACGTTCCTAATTTACATACAGAAGTATATTCTTTTGATGTAAAAGTCAAATTGATACAATGTTTAGACTTAACATTCCACTGATAGAATGTTTTAAAACTTGGCAGACTGCCCAGACTTTGACTTTTGACGGCTGAGAGCAGAGAGAAAATTCTTTGCATAAAAAGATCGGGAAACCCTTTGTCAAGATCGCAACGGTGAAAAAAAAATGCGATAGTGATTCTTGACGATTAATCCTGCAGCTCTATAAGTAAGCATTGACTACCAATGCTGGGGGAGGGAGTGAGGGGGTTAACAACACAGCCAGTGACTACCAATGCAGGGGGGGGGCTGACACTATTTGCCACTGATCACCAATGCAGAAAGGGAAGAAAGTGGTTGACAGCACTGCCACTACCCACCAATGAAGGGGATGTAGGAACAGTAACAGCACTGCCACTGACTAGCAATGCAAAGGGAGGAAACAGCACTGCCACTGACCACCAATACAAGGTTGGAAGGGGGCATTAACAGCACCGCCACTGACCACCAATGCAGACAGGGGCTTAACAGCACTGCCATTGACCACCAATCTAGGGGATTACCTGTTTTGATCAGCAATGCATTGGGGGGGGGGACTGAGGGATTAACAGAAGTGCCCTAGACCAGCAATACAAAGTGTGGGTTAAAAGCACTGCCACTGACCACCAGTGAAGGAGGGAAGGGAGTTCATAACATTGCCACTGACAACAATGCTAGAGTTAATATTGCATCCACTGACACCAATGCTGGGAGATATTATTGCAGTCACTGACTCAAATACTGGTGTTTATTATTGTGGCCACAATGGTGTCAACACCTTCTCTATTCTTACTCACTTATCAATCCAGCCCATTTCAAAAACAAAATGTGCAGTTCGTTTCAGATTGCAATTTAACCACTTAACCCCTGGACCATATTGCTGCCCAAAGACCAGAGCACTTTTTGCGATTCGGGACTGCGCCGCTTTAACTGACAATTGCGCGGTCGTGCGACATGGCTCCCAAACAAAATTGGCGTCCTTTTTTCCCCACAAATAGAGCTTTCTTTTGGTGGTATTTGATCACCTCTGCGGTTTTTATTTTTTGCGCTATAAATAAAAATAGAGCGACAATTTTGAAAAAAAATGAATATTTTTTTGCTGTAATAAATATCCCCCAAAAATATATAAAAAAAACGTTTTTTTCCTCAGTTTAGGACGATACGTATTCTTCTACATATTTTTCGTAAAAAAAAATTGCAATAAGCGTTGGCTTGCGCAAAAGTTATAGCGTTTACAAAATAGGGGGTATTTTTATGGCATTTTTATTAATATATTTTTTTTACTAGTAATGGCGGCGATCAGCGATTTTTTTCGGTACTGCGACATTATGGCGGACACTTCGGACACTTTTGACACATTTTTGGGACCATTGGCATTTTTATAGCGATCAGTGCTATAAAAATGCATTGGATTACTATAAAAATGCCACTGGCAGTGAAGGGGTTAACACTAGGGGGCGGGGAAGGGGTTAAGTATGTCCCTGGGTGTGTTCTTACTGTGGGGGGGGGTGGCCTCACTAGGGTAAACACTGATCTTCTGTTCATACATTGTATGAACAGAAGATCAGCATTTCTCCCCTGACAGGACCGGGAGCTGTGTGTTTACACACACAGCTCCCGGTCCCCGCTCTGTAACAAGCAATCGCGGGTGCCCGGCGGCGATCGAGCCCGTCGGGCACACGCACGGGAGTCTGGGGCGAGCGGGGGGGCACGCGCGCTTCTGGCGGCGCGCACACGCCCCTAGTGGCGGCTCAAAGAGCCGCCGTATAGCTACGGGCTCTCGCCCAGGAGAGCCGACCTGCCGCCGTAGAATTCTACGGCGGCTGGTTGGCAAGTAGTTAACAACTGTAACATAGCTTGCTAGCAAACAATCTTTTCTTCACTAAGAAGCATTTCCAACATGGTGGCTCAAGGCAAGTTTTACTAGATCAAAAATGTTCAGAATTGTTAGAGCTCAGGCACTTACAGTGTCACAGATGATCAGTTAGTCACTTAAAAAAATGTGTAAACCGTGTCCTGCTTATCCCCAGAAGGCTCTTCTGAATTAAGAGCAATGTTCGTAACAGCACACTGTAGGGACTCTCTCCTGCTATGGGGTTCTTTCACTTAACCACATACAACACACTAGGGCCTCCTGGTCTCACTCTCTACCCATGAAAAAGTCTCTGGTTCCAATACTTTGTGAGTTGACCAAGAACATGAATGTAGATTTGAAAAGTCAGAATACCTGATTCTTATACTTGTACAGATCAGTAATTCAAAATAATCATTTTAAAGATGACCTTTAAAATTGTAGTTCACCTTTTCTGCAGTGTAACCAAGGGACCCCAGTAGGTTAAATATGATAGTGCAGTATAGAGGAAATTTAGCTTCTTTTAAATTACATACCTGTAGGTAAACTCCAGCTTTTGCAAGGCCTGGCCATAAAAATAGCATTCTGAGTGATTGGCGCCATCCAGCATATAAGCTAGGACAGATGGTACACTGATTGTTTATCTGCGCTAGAGCAATGCGCTCTCCTTAGTCCACAAATCAGCTTATAAGCATGACAACCCTGACTCTTTAACTTCACTTTCACTGATACTTTAGAAACCTGCCAACCTACTTTGATTTTGATAGAATAGTGCTGTCTATGTGGTATAGTATAGCAAGGTAGACACCCGCAAGCCACAGCCAGCAGTGAAACGAGATTAAAAGGCACAGTATTGAGCTAGGAATCAGGCTAGCTGCGACTATCTGCCACATAAACATAAAGCTGAATATGAGTGTGCATGTACTACAGGTGTATGCGAGTACAGAGGAAACTTTTGGCAGTAGGCATCTTATCATACAGCCAAGGTTTCCATAACAGAACCAACTCGCTACATTTTAAAGATAGCAGTTATATTGCGTAAAATCAAATGAGCTTTTAGGTGTACAAGTCTATACTGAAAAATATACATTACACGGTAAATAAATCTTAATTTGGTTGTTCTTGAGCTTTTAATAAGTATCTTGGGTATCCTGGTGATTCTTAGATAAAACCAGCAAAAGCTCAAAAACTTTTGAAAAGATAAAGAAATACCATTTGTACTTCATGACATTTTTTGTAAAGAGAACAGGGAGGCACAAGAATACTGAAGGCAAGGATGTGTCATCGCTGAAAGTTTTCTTTCATTAATTGGGTTTTTCCATAGTAAAGAGTAAAGGAAAGAATCTTTTCAGTAAAATGTGCTGGCACTTGTCTGTTAAATTGCTGTAAATGACATGAAATGTGTGGAGTGATAAAAGAAGATGCAGAACTCAATGAAAAGACCAAAGAGAACACACAGGAGCTTAACCTAAAGACACAAACCAGTATATAGAATTCACGATTCAGGAACTCATTCTGAAGTCTGCTGAACAGAACTTCTTTACCAAGACACATAACTTCACAAGAAATTCAACCCTGTAAAATAGCTAAATGAACAAAAATATGATACATAAGGCCCAGACATACCTTAAAATGTATGATTACATTTATTGCTAATGCAACAAAAATATAAAAAATATGTTACAACTTACAGTTGAAGGCAGCACCTATCAAAAATCGATGTGCATCAGGGCAAAACCACGTTTTTACTTAAAGTAACCCTGTTGCTTTTCTAAAGCTGCTGAATGGCCAACACCCTTTAAAAACAGACTGAATTCTTACCTGTCTAGCAGGCAATAAGGAGAAAGCTTAGGCCAGCTTACGCGCTTCGAGAGCTGCTGCTATTCAACACTTACAAGGGGGTCAGACAGTATTGTCTCTCGCCATGTGCTGTGGTTTCTCTTGCTGATCACTATATGACTACAGAACATACCAGTGATGTAGGAGTCAACAAGATAAACC
Source organism: Rana temporaria (assembly GCF_905171775.1). Lineage (NCBI taxonomy): Eukaryota > Metazoa > Chordata > Amphibia > Anura > Ranidae > Rana > Rana temporaria. The sequence goes on along the minus strand of NC_053493.1, from coordinate 244,286,518 downwards.
ACAGCATGTGACAGGAGGCATGTGTGGGATACCCTAAAGCAGGGGTGGCCAACCCGTGGCTTGGGGGCCACATGTGACCCGTGGAGCCCTCTGATGTGGCCCGCGACCTCCTGCTCTGGAATAGTAGGTTGGCAAGCCCAGATCGCAGGTTGCCGACCCGCCATACCACAGCATCAGTGTTGTGAATAAAGCTGGTGGTAGAGGAAGAAAGCGGCTGTGGAGCAGAGCCCCAAAGGCCGATGATTTGTCTATAGCGCTGGCTTTTGCCACAGGTGGAGTCTATGGCAAAGTTCAACTAACCCACAAGATAGACACTACGCTGCACCCACGTGTGTGTAAACCGCAGCACATCAGTGTGAAAGCAGTCTTAGGCCCTTTTCACACGATTAACCCGACCAAATGGGACCCACAATTCACCTCTATAGAGCAACAGATGTTTGTTTACGCCCGCCTACCTCCAATACGAAAAGCAGAAGGGAATTCACCCCTTTCATCTGGGCAGGTCGGAGGGCCTATAGAGTAGCCGTGACCAGTCATCCGCCCACTCCGCTCATTGTGGTCCTCGACTGGTTGCCAAGTTGCTTAAGTGGACCTCGCTCTTCAAAAGGTTGGGCACCCCTGCCCTAAAGGGTCAAATTGAAGCAGTGGCTAAAGCTTCTGAATCAAGTGAAAATTTCCCTTGCCCCCTACTGGGCAAATAAGCAATTAGCCTGTTCTTTTACAGGGTGACTACAGTTCAGTAACTTTAGGATAGCAACAGACTTGCTTTAACTGCCATTCTCCCCATCTGCACATACTTAATATATTTTTGCTCCCCGTCACTCAATTTACCTGCTGGCAGAAAGTGTGCTTACAAAACCTGAAAACTAGGTTTTTCTTTTGGATCCCGGAGACAAAATTATGAACCAGGAGAAAAAACAGGAATACATATATGTACAGCATGCACAGTGTGTGCATCATGCAGGGGTAAATCACAGGTTCACCTTAAAAAGAATTTATCAGAATTATAGGAACTGCTGTTACTGAGACAATAAGGGAAACAGAGGTCATCTAAAGTCCGACAGCTGCTGTCACTGCCATCAACCATCTCTGCTTGGTAAAGTAGCTAAAACTATCATATATATATTATATATATATATATATATATATATATATATATATATATAAATGAAGGGTCTATAATTTTTTATCAAAGATACATTTTAAATGATAGAAACAGAATATCAACCAAAAATCCAGAAAAAGCACATGATACAGATGTTATAAATTAAATTGCAGTTCGTGAGTAAAATAATAATTTGATCCTCAAGCAAAACATGACTTAGTACTTGGTGGAGAAACCCTTGTTGGCAAGGACAGAGTTAGGATGTTTCTTGTAGTTGGTTACCAGGTTTGCAGAACTTCTCCAAATCCCCAAGGCTTCTTGGCAGTCACTTAACAACTAAAAGTTTCAGCTCCCTCCACTCCATGAACTTAATGTGCTTCTTCTTAACCACTTGCCACCCGCCAATGACAGATTGACGGCGGCAAAGTGGTTGTAGAATCCTGACCGGACGTCATATGACGTCCTCAGGATTCTGAGCCGCTGCGCGCCCCCGGGGGCGCGCATCGCGGCGATCGTTGTTGCGGGGTGTCAGTCTGACACCCCGCAACACCGATCTCGGTAAAGAGTCTCTCACGGAGACTCTTTACCACGTGATCAGCCGTGTCGAATCACGGCTGATCACGATGTAAACAGGAAGAGCCGTTGACGGCTCTTCCTCACTCGCGTCTGACAGACGCGAGTAGAGGAGAGCCGAACGGCTGCTCTTCTGACAGGGGGGGTTCGCGCTGATTGTTTATCAGCGCAGCCCCCCCTCGGATCGCCACATGGACCACCAGGGAAGCCCACCCTGGACCACCAGGGAAGGGCAGATCCAAAAAAAAGGCTAAAAAAAAAAAGGAAAAGGCTGTAAAAAAAAAAAAAAAAAAAAAAAAGGGCAGATCAAAAAAAAAAAAAAGCTAAAAAAAAAAAAAAAAAGGCTGTAAAAAAAAAAAGCATTAAAAAAAAAAAAAACAATCAGTGCCCACAAATGGGCACTGACTGGCAACATAGGTTAATCAGTGCCGCCCCAGTGTCCATCAGTGCCACCCTAGTGTCCATCAGTGCCACCCCACAGTGCCCATCCATGCCCAGTACCCACCTATCAGTGCCCATCTGTGCCACCCATAAGTAGCCATCAGTGCCACCCATAAGTGCCGCCCATGAGTGCCCATCAGTGCCGCCTATGTGTGCCCATCAGTGCCGCCTATGTGTGCCCATCAGTGCCGCCTATGTGTGCCCATCAGTGCCGCCTATGTGTGCCCATCAGTGCCGCCTATGTTTGCCCATCAGTGCCGCCTATGTGTGCCCATCAGTGCCGCATACAAGCGCCGCCAATCAGTGCCACCTCATCTGTGCCCGTCAGTACTACCTCATCGATGTCCATCAGTGCCATCTCATCGGTGCCCATCAGTGCCGCCATATCAGTGCCCGTAATTGAAAGAGAAAACTTACTTATTTACAAAATAATTAACAGAAAAAAATAAAAACATATTTTTTTTCAAAATTTTCAGTCTTTTTTTAGTTGTTGCGCAAAAAAAAAAATCGCAGAGGTGATCAAATACCACCAAAAGAAAGCTCTATTTGTGGGGAAAAAAGGACGCCAATTTTGTTTGGGTATAGTGTAGCATGACCACGCAATTGCCATTCAAAGTGCGACAGTGCTGAAAGCTGAAAATTGGCTTGGGCGGGAAGGTGTATACGTGCCCTGTATGGAAGTGGTTAAACTACTCCTTAGTTGCCTTATGCCGCGTACACACGATCGAAAATTCCGACAAGAAAAGTCCAATGTGAGCTTTTGGTCAGAAATTCCTACCGTGTGTAGGCTCCAACGGAATTTCAACCAAGAAAAATTTGAGAGCTGGTTCTCAAATTTTCCAATGGGAAAAGTTCTTGTCGGAAATTCCGATTGTCTGTATGCAATTCCGACGGAGAAAAATCCTACGAATGCTCGGAATCAAGTCGATGCATGCTCGGAAGCATTGAACTTAATTTTTCTCAGCTCGTCGTAGTGTTGTATGTCACTGTGTTTTTGACTGTCGGAATTTGGTGTGACCGTGTGTATGCAAGACAAATTTGAGCCAAAATTCCATCGGAAAAAAAATCCACGGTTTCCTTGTCAGAATTTCCGATTGTGTGTACGCGGCATTATTGCCATATTTTGGGTCATTGTCATGCTGGAAGACCCATCCATGACCCATCTTCAGTGTTCTGGCTGAGGGAAGAAGGTTCTCATCCAAGACTTTACAATACATGGCCCCGTTCATTAGACCCTCAATGCGGCAAAGTCAGCCTGTACCTTTAGCAGAGAAACAGCTCCAAAGCATAATGTTTTCATCTCCATGCTTGACTGTAGGGATGGTGTGCTTAGGGTAATGGTCAGTATTTCTCCCCCCAAACACAGCGAGTCGAGTTAATGCCAAACAGCTACATTTTGGTCTCATATGGCCACAGCATTCACTCAATCCTTGTCTAAATCATGTAGATGTTAATTGGAAAACTGCAGACAGACCTGTACATTCCTTCTTGGGGTGGGGCGTTGCGGGAGCTGCAGGACTTCAATCCATGGTGGCATATTGTGTTACCACTGGTTTGTTTGGTGACTGTGGTCCCAACTGCCTTGAGATCATTCACAAGCTCCTCTTTTCTAGTTCTGGGCTGATACTTAACTTTTCTCATGGTGATCCTTACCCCATGAGGCAAAATCGTGCATGGAGCTCCAAACTGAGGGCAGTTTTGATAGTTATTTTGTATTTATTCCATTTGCGAATAAAAGCTCCAACAGTTGTCTCCTTCTCGCCAAGATTCTTGCTGATGGTCGTTTAGCCCATTCCAGTCTTGTGCATGTCTACAATCTTGTCCCTGACGTCCCTTGACAGCTCTTTGGTCTTGCCCATGATGGTGAATTTGAATGGAAGAAAGAGATTATGTGGACAGTTGTCTTTTATACACATAACAGGTTGTTGTTAGGAGCACCTTCTTAAATTGAAAGGACTAATCTGTGTACCACATGAGCACATAGTATAGCCAGTGTGTGAGAGACAGAATTATTGGTTGGAAGGGGATCAAATACTAATTTTACTAACTGAACTGCAACTCAATTTATAACATTCGTATCATGTGTTTTTTCTAGATTTTGGTTGATATTCTGTCTATAGCATTTAAAATACACCTGTGATAACAATTATAGATCCTTAATTTCTTTGTAAGTGGGCAAACTTACAAAATCTGCAGGGGATCAAACAATTATTTTCGCCACTGTATAATAATTACAAAAGTCTAATTCTAATCTTGCTTTTTACCTGTTATGTAGGCTGGCTAAGCACTGTTGATTGGAATACTATATTAGGGAATGTGGCAGACACCTGGAGACCTAGGCCATTGTGCTCTGTGTAAGCAGGCACAGAGACATATCCTATTTTTTTCAAACACACATATTAATTAAAAAAATATATCCATATTCTTTACCCGTTATGTGGCCTGAATGTATAACAAGTATACAAAGACTTCATTTGGGCTTTAAAGACTGAATAATATGAAACTGACAAGATGCCTTTAAGTTTGACACCTTAAGAGACATGCACATCTGCAAAGGCAAAATGGATTGGCCTTTTCTAACGAAGCATGTTCTGGTTGTAAAAGATTTCCTAAATTTTGAGCTGAAAATCAGCAAACACACTGGAACACAAAAACATATCCATGCATTTTTAACATTTAATTTCTTAGCCTTTACAGTACTTTCCTCTACTGTGAAGCTTTTATAAAGCCATGGCACTCACAGCAATCAAATAATTATTGCTTCAAACCTAAGGAGGAACCACTTCAGTCAAAGCTTGTAACTTTAGCATTATATTGCTGAAGAATATTCCAATTAAGATACCGACGAGCTGACATTCTGTGGTAGTTCAGCATTTATGCCTAGAAATCTAATTAATCCATTCCTATACCGATGTAACTGTTGTATTATTCTAGTTAAGATATTTTTAACTACTGTGCCAAAATAAAGAATAAAAAAACATCTGAATAAAAGAAATGACATAATAAAGAAAACGGTAGGGAAAAATAACCAGAATTTAATGAGGCATGAAGAAGGCTACTGTTTAATCAAAGTAATTTTACTTGATCTTATTGTGGACACTACTAATTTAATTGGCATTCAAAATATTAGGTTCTACATATGTGCATAATATAAACAGTTCTATGCCAGTTGTTAGGATGCATGCTTGTATCCAGAGATTTGAATTATGTTCAAAGTAATTGGGTCTTTAAGAAGACATGACGATAAAATAGCCACCCAAATGTACTTGGTTCATAAAATACACCATTATTTTCTAATGAACTATACGGTTTTGACAGCTTATTAGATGCAGCTAATTAAAAACAATTTTCAGAGGCAAAAAGCCACAGAGGTAACTTTAGTTTATTTTAAAAGGAATTGTATTGATCAAAAAAAAAGTAAAAAAAAGTAAAAAAAAAACATAGCATCCCACATCAAATCAAAGAAGAATAGGTATAGATAAGCTTGCAAAAACATAAGTTTGCCACCTGAATGAAACTGCCTTTGCGTATGGCATGGATATAATATATAACACAAAAGACAAGTGGATGTCCTATACGGATCCTATGAAGGGATGCTTAAAGGGGCCCACTGTAATGTGCAGGTAAAAGTGTACACCACAACTGAAAATAAATGACATAGACCCCCCTGCCAGGGCTCTGGCATGGTGTCTGTGATTTTACTGGGTCACTTAGGCTAAGGTGACCAGATTTTTAAAATTAAATCCGGGGACAGATTTTTTCTTTACTAGTAATGGCAACAATCAGCGACTCTCTGCCCGTCACAGCCTCACAAGTCTCACTCTTTGGGCCCCGGCTACTACTGGATGGGGAGCGAAGGAAGATCACTCCACCAGGGAAGGCAAGGAGATAAGCAGGTGGCTGGCCAGGATTTGAGCCAAGGCAGAAGAACATGCGAGTGGAGCTGAATGGGCATGCGCCCGAAACTGAAGAAATATTCCCTCCGCTCCAACCAGCACATGATCATCAGAAGGGGGCACTGATAATGGAAAAAAACAACCCCCCTATGCTAGTAGGCACGGCAGAGCGGGGGTGTGTAATTCTATTTTTTTTGTTTTAATTCTGCACTGACTATCTTTGAAATTGCCCCTGTCCCCTATAAAATCCAATCTGGGGACAAAACCAGGGACAGACTTTGTCCAGGGACAGTGTCCTCAATTAGGGGACTGTCCCCTGAAACTGGGGATGTCTGGTCACCCTAACTTAGGCCTATATATATATATATATATATATATATATATATATATATATATATATATATATATATATATATATATATATATATATATACTTAGGCAATGTATAGTTGGTCCCCTGTTATTCCACCCTCCTTTTTTCTTTTCTTTTCATGTATTGTTTTGTGTACTATACTGTGAATTGTATGCTTAACTGCAAAACTTATAAATAAACACCTTTCAAAAAAAAAAGAAAATAAATGACAAACAGACATTAGCTAAAATTGCAGGTAGTCCATTTATCCAATGAAAAACAACACTGACACTAGAAAGCTGGTCCTGCTGTCAGAGCGTCTGAAGTGGGAGCAACTATATAATGTAAGAAACAAAAGAGGAAAGGAGGACAAGACTGTGCAACCCACATCCAACGTAACATTAAGAAACTCTCGACAATTTATTACGAACAGTTTAGTCTACATAAACACTCCACAAACGATTAATTTGCACGTGAGTTTTTTTTAATACTACACTAGATGTAGGTTAAAATGTTTTGTTCCCCTTTCCAGTTCTTTTTTTTTTTTTTTTAACTGAGTTTTTTATTAATCTCAATAACACAAAGGATACAATAGAAACATAATGCATACAAAATTCAGTGTACATGAGTTTATCAACAATTGCATTCCTTCCCCTACCCTCTTATTCCAACACCAAAAGACAACTGTATTCTACAGATTTCCATATCGGGATGATCTCCAAATAATTCCTGGACGAACATGAATATTTAACATTTCTAAACTAAACAACCTAAACCAACTAAGCACTTGCACCTATAGTAATAAACAATAGAAACTGAAACTTATATTTCTTTCTCCTCGGGTACCACAGGCAAATAGGAGTTTTAGTTCACATTTTGGCCTAGTAAACACATCACCTTGTCCACATCGTAAAAGTCCAACTCATCATTCAGGAGGTTCACAGGTATCTGATAGTTCAGTCCACTTTCCCCATATTTTCATGAATTTACTAACGCAACTCCTAGCTTCATAGGTGAGTTTGTACGTCGGTAATACCTGATTTATCAGGGTTTTCTAAATGTTAAGGGAGATTGGTGTGGAGTATATCCATTGCAACACCACCATTTTCCTGGCGTAAAATAATAAGAAGCACAGGAATTGTTTTTGATATGAGCTCAACTCCACATCCTCGAAAATCGCCAATATACACCACTTGGGACTGCAAATATTGGGTAAGCTAAAGTTAATCGCAATGAAGTGGGTTACTTGTGACCAAAACGGTCGTAAGCGATTGGATTTGGGGTGCCCCAGAGCCTTATAATATGAGGAGATCAGACCTGTGTGTTCTGGTTGTATCAGTGCCCCTTCTAAGGTAGAATTTTGAAAAGAAATACCTCTAAGGCCTAATTGAGACAGGGCTGCATGTTTTAATTGAAGATATTTAAAGCTCCATGTATTAGGTATTTCAAATTCCCACTATAGTGGGAATTTGAGTTTTAAATTGGCCTTGGTCATATAATTGATGTATATATTTCATCCCCTTGTTAGCCCAAAGGCAGGCATAAGTTAGGTCATAAGAATGAGGGAATGTAAAAAAAAAATGAGGCAATGTGGGGTTAAACCATATAGGATGATTAGGGGAAATGGGAGCCGGGTCATCTGGAACCAAAGAGAGACAATGTCCATATATCTTAAGAGAGACCTTTAACATTTCCATACCCTCCTCAACTGTATATAGACCAGTTTTGATGAATAGTAATAAAATCTTAAACTTGGCAGAGCCAAGCCACCCTGAGTTGTAGGCAATTTTAATGTAGCCATAGCTTTTCTAGGGTTCTTAGGGAACCACAGAAAAGTCGACAACAAAGAATACATTTCCTGAAAATTTTCCCTGGGTATATACATCGGCTGTTTGGCAAAATATATAAAAATGTTGGTAAAAGCACAATTTTAAATATATTTAACCCATTAACGTCAGTAGCAAGTTTGCACAGCTGGTCATTTTACTTTTAAAGGATGCTATGCATGGTAAAAGTTTATTTGTGATATAGTTGGAGATCGGCAATTGTACTGTAACTCCCAAATATTTAAAAAAGGTGATTTGAAATGTACAGTCTAAGGGAACATCAAATGGGAGGGTGGGATCCACAGGGAACACACTGGACTTGGTCCAATTCACCCTGAGCCCAGAAGAAGTTCCATAGTTACTTATTAGCTGAAGCATTAAAGGTATCGTGACCTGAGGATTAGACAGGTAACATATCGTCTGCATACAGTGATATGCATTCCTCTCAGTGTTGCCAACCTACCAGATTGAAATTTACTGACACAACACCCAAAATTTACTGGCACAGCCAAGTTTTTACTGGCATTTCCAAAAGTTACAAAATTACAGTTTTAAGTGAAAATGTGAGTATTTAGGCTACAAACAAATTAAATAATACAATTAGCAATGTGATTTAAGGTAGATAATGAGACAAAAAACATATTTCTTATTTTGTTTTCGATATAGTAAGTAAATAGCGCAGGGACCAGACTCAGGAGGGCAAGAAATTAGATTGGGCGGCACACACATAAAATTGACTCTCACAGTGACACTGACAGCCGTGTGCAGCAGCACAGATGATTAAGAGACCTCACCGACAGGACACATTCCCTCCTGAGTCACAGTGACAGTCTCTCTCCATTCCAGGTGGTCTTTTCAGTCCACTCCAGTCTAAACAGCACTGACAGTCCTGGTCCCAGCCTGCCTTGCTCCCATACTGCAGACCCACACACAAGGCTCTGGCAGCTCTGTTTGGCTCCATTGCATTATGACATCACACGATATGTTCAGGCATATGCCCGATCACACTGTAGCAGACACTCAGATGGTCTCAGCCAGGTCTGGACCAAGCCGAGTGTCACAGTCATATTTTTTACTGGCAACCTTTTACTGGCATTTACTGACAAGAGAAAATGGTCTGTTTTTTACTGGCTGCCAATAAAAATACTAATGGTTGGCAACACTGGTTCCTCTAATTTACTGATCCACATACCTTGCAGATCCATAAAAGACCTAAGAAGTCTGGCCAGGGGTTCTATAGAAAGCGCAAATAATAATGGGAGAGAAGACACACCTGCCTAGTGCCCCGGCGAATTTTGAAGGATCTAGAAATTATATTATTAATCCTAATGTGGGCTAGAGGTTGGTCATACAGTATACGTATCCAGGTGAGAAAATTATTTCCAAATCCAAATTTCTTCAGTATATAAAATAGATAAGGCCATTCTACTGAATCAAATGCCTTATGGGCATCAAGGGTCACAACAGCTCTGGGAACCAAAGTGTTAGGAGCCTGAAGGTTAGTAAACAATCTATGTATATTGCTATATGTAGATCTCCCAGGAATAAATCCTGTTTGATCTGGGCTTACCAATGTAGTATTTACCAAATTTACATGGGAGGCTAGAATTTTGGATATAATCTTAAGATCTGTGTTAATCAGGGAAAATGTTCTATAGGATTCACAGTAAAGGGGGTCTTTATTAGGCTTGGGAATCAGTACAATTAGGGCCTCTTGCATAGAAGGAGGGAGACTTTTCTGTGTAAAGATAGTGGAATAAAGTTTATGTAGTCTCAGGACCAGGGCATCCCGGTGCGTCAGATACCACTCAATAGGGAACCCATCTAGTCCTGGGGTTTTGTGGAAATGGAAATGGGTGCTTCCAGGTATAGTTGTTGTTCATCTGACAAGGTGGGGAAGGCCATAGAGTCTACATAATCAGGGGGTGTAATCCGGGGGCGTATAGTGAGTTTAAGATTTATAGCAGTCCTAATAAAATTGTAAGAAGGCCTCCATAATCCGTTCCTGGGATGAATGAAGAGTGTCAGAACTATCAAATGCTAGAAATAGCGATGGGATCAGGTATAGGTTTAGCTAAAAAGGCAAAAAGCCTCCCATTCCTGTCCCCTGTGTCAAAAACCCTCTGACGCTGATACAGTAAGCGCTTCTGAGTCAGCGACACCAGTGCCAGCTCATAAGCCCTTCGGGCGTCTTGAAACAATTGGTAACATAAAGGGGATGGATCCCTGATATAAAGCTCTTCAGCCGCTTTCATTTCAGAAGCCAGAGTAAGCTCCCGTTCCCCATTAGCTTTCTTAAGATCTAAAACTCCTTTAATGTAAGCTCCTCTTAACACCATGTTGAAGGCGTCCCATGTAAGCAGTTCTGGCACTTCCCGAGCATTCTCCTGCCAAAATTTGGTTAAAGCATCTGCACAAGTGTACAGGACCATCGAATCCACCATCCAATAAGGACTTATCCACCAGACCTGGCCCCCGGGAGGCCTAGACACTTGAATTGTAAGTTGTAAGGGAGACTGATCACCATCCTTGGATCTCCACAAAGGCAGTGAGAGCAGAGGATCATCGGCTAATTTAGTCTCTACTGGGCCGTGTCGGACCATCTCTGCAGGCTTAGAGCAGTACCAGAGATGTACCCAATCTTGTAGTGCGGTTGGTAAGGATAATTGATGTCCGGATCTCTCGGTGGCGGAGTAGCTCTTAAGCCGCACTGCTTACATGTCCGCTGCCTGCCCACACCCCCTCTTTTGTTTCTTATTGTCCTAAGGCAGTGTTTCTCAACCTTTTTCCAGTCGGGGCGCCCTTGAAAAAATGTTTCAGTCTTGAGGCACCCCTGTCCAAAATATGGTTCACGTCGCTGTGTGTTGCGGAACCTGCGCAAAATCGCGCTCGTTCTTGACACACAGACAAATGCTCTGCTCTTTAGGGGTGCCATTAATTCTTAATGGTGCACCATCCATTGGCAAACATGGGTTGCTTTTGTTGTGGCACAATTTAAAAAAAGGGTCAGGGACTTCTTTCCCCGCATTACTGCGGGTAGGGAATTGAATGGGCTGCCCTACACGCAGCACGCACCCACACAGAACCAAGAGCTTGTTCACATGTCAGGCTGGAGGGGCAGTAAAACCACATGGTTGAGCTGTTTTTACCACTCCCAACTTTTGCCCCTTTAGCTGCAGAGGCAACAGCTGGGGGTGTAAACATGCTGTGGCTGCAGCTGGAGGTATACCCAGGGTGATTGGGGCTGCACTGCAACTGTGTGCATTGCATTTACGGGCTTAAAACAGGTGGTAAGGAGGCAAGATATGCCTCTTTACTGGCTGACAAATGCCCCTGAAAAGCGATATGAACACAAATTGCTTTTCAGAGGAGCAGCAGTCCTTGCTGCTATCTCGAATAAGCCCTACAAAAGTAGTTCTGATGGTACAGGAATAGGGGGGTCAGGATTAAAAGTAACATACATACAGACAGATGCGCACGCACACAAACAGACACACGTACAAACACACACAGTGTGTGTGTTTGTACGTGTGTCTGTTTGTGTGCATGCGCATCTGTCTGTATGTATGTTACTTTTAATCCGACCCCCTTATTCCTGTACCATCAGAACTACTTTTGTCACACACACACTAACAGACATGTGTACACATGCACACATACACTGAAAGAAGAACTATCAGAGCTGCACAACAACCAATCAGATCCAGAGTGCTGTAGCCATGAATGGAGGATGTGGGGTGGCAGTGACTGTGACAGCTGGTTATTCATAGTAGAGCCCTCCCTCACCACCTTACCCTTGGCCTCGCAGTCAGCGCAGTACTTGTTGTCCTCCTCCCTCAGCATACGAGACAGGATGGCCTGGTGCTGCTCATTCAGCTTCAGGGCCTTTTCCCTCTCTGAGCGGGTGGCCATGTCTGCGGGCAGGGGAGCAGTGTTGGTCACGGTGGCTCTACTCTTTCTTCTTCCCCCTCAGGGAAAAACGCAGTGCGTGCGTCCGACCCTCCCATAGGAACCGATGACGTATTCGGTTGGCAAGATGCGGTCGGGAGGCCCGCACAGCCAGCACAGCTTCCCGAGTGCCGGGAAGGGAGTTTTACACAGCGGACCGGCACCGCTGTAAAGACAAATGCCCAGCAGTAATGTTACAATATTTGGGGTCATTTTGCCGCGGCACACCTGGGGACTCCTCACGGCACACCAGTGTGCCGCGGCACACTGGTTGAGAAACGTTGTCCTAAGGTGACAACACTGCTCCTCCGTAGACACAGAGCAGTGTGTGAGAGTTGTCACCCTAGGACATTAAATGTGTAACCAGATAAAGCTAAACGGAGTCAAAAATAGAGATCTGCACCAAATCATTTAGGAACCTGGAAGTTGCAATATATTATATTTTGCTTTTGGGTTTAGATCTTTAAAAAAAGAAGTGGAAACAACCAGATTGAGCTAGATGCCTATTTTGTAATTGAACATTTTTAGGTGATGTGAGCCTAACTGTCTTATCACACGTATTCCACATATTGCAGCATACATAGAATCAAAGCCAAACACTGATGACAACACAACCATTTATTTAGCCCCACTGGCATACTGGACTGTGTCCACACCCTTCTGTCACATTTCACCCCGTTGGGCTATGATTAAGCACAATAGGGATGAAACGCATCAGTGGGGCGTGGTCAAAAGTGGGGACTATCCAGGAAACCAGTGTGGCTGAATTGATCAATAGGTGTGAGATTATCAGCAGTGTGTAGCATGCTGAGAGGGGATTAGCTCTCTGAAGCCGACACCTGGGCCTTTACAAACCATAAAAGCACAAGAGGGTTTTGAATGGCACTAATCCTGAGATCCATCAACAGTCATAAGAACATTTTCCACCAGGGTAACAGATTATATAACACCAAAACAATACAAGGCATACCCCACTTTTAAGTATACAATGGGGTTTATTTACTAGCTGGAAAGCACAAAATCAGGCTCACTTCTGCACAGAAACCAATGAGCTTCCAGGTTTGTTTACCAGGCTTAATTGTACAAGCTGGGGTTAGAAGCTGTCATAGACGAGGCAGGTCACTAGGTGGTGCTAACGGCGCAGTGGCGCGCGCAATAGCTGCAATGGCGCACCAGCGCACACGGGAGCGCGGTTTTGCGGCACATCGGCGCGCGCGCGGGCACGCGCAATCGCAACGGCGCCAGTTCAGGCCGACGCCATTTTGGCACCAGTTCAGGCCATTTAATGGGGCTCATCCTGTAGCCTCTTGCTGCTCGGTCTTCAGCGTTCCTGTATACCCACCTGGAGTGAGTGGAGTGGGGGGTTGTAGGTATTGCAAACACATTACAACCGGACCATCAGTGCATTCCCACTCAATGAACAAGAACCATGATATTAAGCAGTTCATTAACTGCAACACTGCACATGTAGTTTATGTCATTAGCTGTGAATTATGTCATGTTCAATATGTGGGCCGCACGATCAGACGGTTGAAAGACAGGCTTAGAGACCATCTTTATGATATCAGCCAAGATAATAATACAAATGTAGCAAAACACTGGAACCTGGTTCATCATAAAGATGTCTCTAGCCTGCATATACAAGGCATGGAGAAAATAACCCGCCCAGTGAGGGGGGGAGATAAATTCCGCTTGCTTTGCCGACGAGAAGTTTTTTGGATTTTTCTTTTAGGCACTAGAATGCCTGAGGGGTTAAATTTTCAATGGGACGTTTCCTATTATTATGATTAGGGTACTATACTCATTACACCCTATATCGTTTTGACAGTGACTATGCACTATGAATAATTTTCGTCCACAATGCCTACATTAAGTGCTCCAAAAACCATCTTCGAGCTATTCGATGCTTTTCTCTGACCATACACACTCACAAGCCACATAGTGCACTCATACCAAGTATTTTTCTAAACATCCCCAATTTCGTCTGTTTACTTCTTTTTATTTTAACCAATTTCTCTGTTTTTATCACGTTCGTTTTCAATACGCCCCTGACATTAATACATAGTGCCTTATGTTATTACATAAATTGGCCATTTTTACAGAGTATTATTATTTTTTAAGGGGCCCTGCTTTACAGTGTCCACATCCAGCGCGCTTTCATATGTTCACGTTTGGTTGGCTATTATCTCTCTTTTATCTTTGTGCATACACTTGCAATTTAAGAATTGATAAGACTAACTAGTTGTCAACGGAAACGGTAGCAATTGATGTGTTATATACAGCATTAGAGATGTCCGTCTCATATATATATATACACCCCTTAACCAATCAACACACATTGATTGCCAATGCGATAATAGTCTTAAACGACTACGCGCGCTCTGCGGACCCTGTTCCATGCATTTTTCTGTTTTTTCTTTTTTATATAGATCTTTTTGTATATATGCATGTGCAGCCAAATTTTATTTTGATACATCTGCACACATACGCATGCACATATTCAATCAATTTTACCCAAGACATATCTCGCGGGAGCTCTTGTCATGGTTTACCCAGGTTCACAAACCCGGCTATACTTTTCATTCTACAGGCATATATATTTTTCTCTTTTCTTTTTTCCTTTACCTACATGAATATTAGGTCGGCGAGATATATTGGTTATCACCCATGTATCTCTAGCCACTCTTTACATTATAGCCAGAGCATCTGGTTCTATAACTATATATTCACATATATTTTGTATCTTAAGCCTGCATTCATGCTATGCGACATTGCTTCCAGATTTAGTTCACGGTAATAATGCATTTTCAACATTTGCATACCCATATGGGCAATGTCCTCAAGTCATGATGCCTATTGCGGCAGATTATGATTTTTTCAGTGTCTAGCCCGGGTTTGTGTTTCCATGACATTTGTCTCCTTCTCCCCCCCCCTCCCCTTCCCCCTTCCCCCTTCCCCCTTTTTTTATCAATTACATACGACAGGACTCGTGCATTAACTAATATGCAGACACAGACAACCTCAGTATTCAATGTCTCCATGCATTAAATTTTTTATTTTTTTTTTTGCAATATGGAATCTCATCCCTATAGGGTTTTGTACTATGAGACATCTGTAGGTCACATATATATTTTTTAGGGAACTATTTAGTTCCCGGATATCCATTTTTACACTTTGGCATATGTCACAATTGTTTCCTTTCACATGTCCTCCACTTGTGTTTCTTTAGAACTTCACATCACGGTCTTCGACCGCTTTACACTTCTTCATTGAGCATTTCACCTTTTAAAAGATCTTTTTTACTTATATAAATAATAAATGTGCACTGCATCTTTACTACGTCTTACAGAGTGTAGTACTCCGCATTTCCACATTCTCACATATTATTCGGTTTTCTTCTCTCTGGTTTTTGATAGATAATAGGATGATCTACAATACACCTCCTTTAATTTCGACCTATTATCAGGACGAGAGTCTGCTATATGGATTTACCATTGCAGCCATTGATTCTTGAGCTCATACACTCATGCAGACTGACTCCCGATATATACACACACCTCCTGGCGCTTGTCGCCAATGTGGCAACTTTAGAGACGGCACCTCACCATCCACACATTTATATTTACTCTTATTTCACACTCACAATGAATCTAAGGCCTCGTACACACGACAGAGATTCTCGGCAGAATTCGCCGAGAAACTCGGTCAAAACCCGGATTCTGCCGAGAATCTCTGTCGTCTGTACAGTTTTGGCTCGATGGAGCCGCCGAGGAGCTCGACGAGAAAATAGAGAACATGTTCTCTATTTTCTCGTTGGCCGCGTTGTTCTATAGGAGAAGGCGGCCCGCCGAGCTCTTCGGCGGCTTCATCCCAAAACGAGACGAGGAACTCGACGTGCCAAGCACGTCGAGTTTCTCTGTCGTGTGTACGAGGCCTAATTCTTTGTTATACCTATATTGATATATATTGTTTTGTATAAATGTTTGATGGTATTTAATTGCACTATGTTTGTTTATTCACTCAAACATACCTAGTCCAGATATATATTTATGTGGATTATGTTTGTACTTTGGCACCTTGGATTTTGGTTTATTTATATTTTGTTTTTCTCTTTTAAAAAAATGTTTTCCTTTTTTCCCTTTTGATATGCACCAGCAGTCTGTGACCTGATATTGGCTTCTGGTGTGTCCAGTGATTGCGGGCCACCTCCAGCCAATCATTCAATCAGGTCACATGTCAGCTTTTGATCTCTATATATACTAAACAGTCTTAATGCATGTTAGCCATGAATAAGCACTAAGTCAGTGCGAAACGTCGGTTATCCTCCTGTTTCTGTTGCTGTGATCTGGTATGTTTTGCTGTTCGTTTAAATAAAAGACAACCTGTTTGGTTTGGAGTGCGGCCATCCATCCTTCATTTTACGCCCATGCTTGCCTAGTGCACTGCCAGCACCCTTGGAATCCTACACCTGTGTATGACCCTATAGCAGACCCACCTTGAGCGGTGATTTTCCTTGTTCCTGTATACCCACCTGATACCTGCTACCTGATTGACTTCTGTTCCTGTGAACCCGGCTTGTCTCTGATCACCCTGACCTCCGCCAGCCCTAACCTCTGGCTTGTCTGACTCCTGATCCTGCCTTCTCCTCCTAACTGTTTGCTGCCCGCCTGTTGCTGATCCGGCCTGAACCACGACTCCGCTATTGCTTCTCCCCTGTACCTGATCCACCCGCCTATGTCCGACCCGGCCTGCCTGCTTGACCCTGCCTGTACCAACACTACAGTACACCTCCCTCCTGCTGACTGATTCCGGCTACTCGCACCAAGTTCCTGCTACCTGTCACCTCGCTGATTCTGGCTACCTGCACCAAGCTCCAGCTGTCTACTATCCTGCTGTTCCCAGCACCACCGACATCTTCCTGGAGTCTACAGGAGACCACCGCAGTTCCTGCACAGCGTTCCTGCCAGGCGCTTGTGCGACTCTGAACTCCCGCGCTCCCTGTCTACTCTACCAGGGGTTTCCGGAGTCAGAGGAGCAAGAGTAGCCGCTCCCTGCACGTCAGGCTCTGCTCTGTTACCAGGTACGTGACAGAAGTTCATTGGTTTCTATGCAGAAGTGAGCCTGATTTTTCACTTTCCCATTCTGTACTTAAAAGTGGGGTATGCCTGTATGTATAACACTTAGCAAAAACATATTACTATATGTCATGATATATTGAATCAACCTTGACTTCTCTTTATCCGAATCTATTCTCTAAACCTATAATGGCGAGCTTGTTGTTTAAATGTATTAGCAAATGTTAGAGATCCATGAGTACATGGAAGTATTTTGGTTGTGCCTTTCAATTTTTAGTCTGGCAGGTGACATCTGAGTTTGGACTCTATTTATTTATTACTTTGTAATTTTTTTTTACTTTGGTGATGGTAATCATTCATTTAGTGAGTTTCTGTATACTGTCTAATGTCCTCTAATAAAGTATTTTTGAACGTCAATCCAAAAATATTACCATTTTTGAGAGCATTCCCAGTTTTTTTTTTTTTTTATAGTTTTGTGTCTGGGTACAGTAATCAACACCATCCTGGTGGTATAGTGGACTACAGAAATGATTGGTCCTCTTTAGTAGGGAAGTCCTGTGGATATTCCCTACTATTTGTATTATTTTCTAGACTAAAACAGCACATGTCATCCGGTAAAAGCATATTGTGCTATAAAAGCATTTTATAATAATTACCAACATCAAATACTACCATACAGCAACAGCACATCACAGTAAAGGGTAGCTTATTCCCAGTCTATTCATGCACACCCCCTCATTGGTGTCAGTGGAACAAGGGCTGTCAGAGCAAAAAGGACCCTTTACGCCCAGGTTCACACTGGGTACGATTTGGTACGATTTGAGATGCGATTTCACATGTCAAATCGCATCTCAAATCGGCGGCATTTGCCGGCAATTGTTGGCAATGGCACTGTCCTAATCGGTGCGACACCGCATCTGCGGCGCTGCACCGATTTCAAAAAGTACTACTTTTTGCGATTTCGGGCCGCGATTTACATTGAACCCTGCACAGATGTCTCTTAAATCGCGGCCGAAATCGCGGCAAAATCGCAGCCGTGAAATTGCGGTTTTACAGCGATTTTGAATTCGCAGCAGTGTGAACCTAGCCTACAATAGTGTTTATAGCTTGCGTACCACGAACAGAGTTGCAGAGGAGACACTGATTCTAGTGGCAACTCTTAAAGACTTAGGCTGCATTCACACCTAAGCGACAGCCGCGTACGCGTGTAGCGGCAGATTTGCCGCGATTACAAATGTATCTTTTTTTTTTTCTAAAGTATTCCCATTGCTGTCTATGGGAAAACGCGCCTGTCGCGTGAAAAAAAGGGTCCGGGACTTTTTTTCAGGCGACAGGCGTTGCGCGTCTATGAGATGTGAACCATCTCCATAGACGGCAATGGGAATTCTCCCCTCAAGCGACAGAAGCGTCCCGCGTCGGGCGTTTTGTCGCTTAGGTGTGAATGGGGCCTTAAAGTGGATGTAAACCCACTCTCATTCTTTCTAAACTACTGCCATAGTGCTGATCTATAAGGATATACATGCCTCCTGCATGTATCCTTACCTGTCAAATGTCTCCCCTCTGTCTGTTATGAGACCTGAAAAACTGCAGATTCTGTGGGTGGGTCTGTTGTCTGGAGCTCAGTGGGTGGAGTTGTGATGTCAGTAGACTCTCGCCCACCTCTACACTCCCCTTGTCAACATGCATTTTCTCCTGTGTATTAGTTACACTGAACTTCTGCTATGATCACTAACATCCAGTCAAAACCCAGAAAGGTCACCACATGACTTCAGCATGCCCAATCATGCCGAGGTGTGGAGCAGCCAATCCTGGGAGAGCTGGAAAAGAAAGAAGGGGGGGGGGGGGGTTGGAAGTACACAGAATGCCTCTCCCAGGCTCCTTCATGAGATAAGGAAATCACCTGTCACTCACAGCAAGCTTTTATCTCACTGGGAAAAAAAGAGAAGAGGATTGCTCAGAGCTGGATTAACTATTCGTGGCAAGACTGGGCACAGATGACATGAAATCCTATACTGTACAAGGTGCAAACCTTAATTGCATTATTTTTTTCGGGGTTTACATCCACTTTAAATCTGCCCACAGAGAAAGTCTGGAAGCCAGCGAGCTTATATTCATTAAAACACTCCAACCAGTGTCCAGGGAAATCTCTGCCTGTTGTAGGCCACAGAGCCGAGTCTATGCCCAGCAGCACCTAAAACAATTATCTGAGCAGTTTTATATATAATAAACAAATAGAAAACTATGGTACAGTAGTGCACAATAGATTTGAGCAATTCCTTCCCACTGGCTGTACATATATATATTGTATATGGGATCATGGACTGGGCTTTATGCTGTGCCGCCACATATATGCATACCATGCCTATGCTAGAAATGCTTTTTAATGTGCCCCCCCAAACACGGAGACCGAGCTGTCATCAACAGCTACTGGTCTAATGCTCTGTACACACAATCAAATTTTCCGTCTGAAAAACCTTGGATGGTTTCTCTGACGGAATTCCGCTCAAGCTTGGCTTGCATACACACGGTCACACAAAAGTTCTCTGAACTGTTGTCCGTCAAGAACGCGGTGAAGTACAACACTAAGACGAGCTGTGCTTCCGAGCATGCGTCTAATTGTTTCCGAGCATGCGTCGGAATTCTGTGCGTCGAAATTGCTACATGACGATCGGATTTTCCAATAGGAATTTTTTCCGTCTGAAAATTTGAGAACCAGCTCTCAATCTTTTGCTGGTGGAAATTTCCGACAGCAAAAGTCCGATGGAGCATACACACAGTCGGAATTTCCGTTTAAAAGCTCACATCAGACTTTTGCTGGCAAAATTTTCGATCGTGTGTACGGGGCATTAGAGTAAGTATAAGATGACCGGAGGGCCAGTTCACAGTCACGTGATCACTGTGATAACCAGTCATGATAATCAATTGTGCCGCCTTCCCTGTGTGAGGAGAAAAAGATAAATTGTTTCTTTGTGAAAGCTCTTCAGTAGTAAAAAACAGTATGTTAGAAAATTAGATGGCGGATAGACGTGTTTCCTGAGCTGGCGCGCTGCGATGGTAAGGTAAACTGCACTCCTTTTTCAATTTTTCAACAACAGACTTGAAAAAGCAGTGCGGTTTGCCTTACCATCGCAGCGCGCCAGCTCAGGAAACGCGTCCATTACCAGGTGACGCCATCTTCCTGCAGCCATCCCTGCTTTGCTTCTCAAGCCACGGTCTGAGGCCAAGTTCCTCCAGACCCCTGCTTCCACCTGCTGAAGTGATACCAGCCCAGCGAGTGCCGCCGTAGTTGCTTGGATTCAGGAAGCAGGTACCGCTCTCGCTATTAATCAGCGACTCTAGGTGCTGTAATGGTTAATGTTCAGCGAGCGCTATATCTGCTGAAAGCGTTGGGGGTATAATTTTTTGACATGTGTACACCATGGCCACTGCCTCTATAGCTAAAGGAGAGGGGGGTTGTTGGGGGTGGTAAACCATGGCTCAACTGTGAGGTTTTACTGCCCCCCAACCTAGCACATGAACAATCCCTAATAGTGCAGACAGTCAC
This sequence comes from Rana temporaria, assembly GCF_905171775.1. Lineage (NCBI taxonomy): Eukaryota > Metazoa > Chordata > Amphibia > Anura > Ranidae > Rana > Rana temporaria. The sequence goes on along the minus strand of NC_053493.1, from coordinate 244,265,758 downwards.
AGTGTCCCGAGTCACCTCCACACCAGTTTCAGTGTCACCATAAATCCTCATTCACATGTGCAGTGCTCTGAAGAGCGATCCATTAGACAAGAGGTGAGGAGGCATTGTATAGCCCCCACCTCATTATCTGCTTTAACCCCGTACAAGTGCCCTCACTCACTCAAATGAGTCATGCTTGTAAGGAAAAAAAACGAGGATATAATTTCTGCAATGACTGCCTAGCAAAGTATTACAGCCATGGCATGTGTACACCCCGACTGCTGCATCTACAGCTAAAGCATGCATCGGTTGTTTACTCACTGAGGCGGGGGTGGCGGTAAAGTGCCACTATTTTTATTTTACCCCCGCTAGCGGCCGAGAAAGGGTTAAAAACCACCGCAAAGCGACTCTGCAGAGGCGCTTTGCCGGCGGTATAGCCACGATGCCCCATTTATTTCAATGGGCAGGAGCGATGGAGGAGCGGTATACATACCGCTCCTTCACCACTCCAAAGATGCTGCTAGCAGGACTTTGTTTTACCGTCCTGTTAGCGCACCACTCCAGTGTGAAAGCCCTTGGGGCTTTCACACTGGAGAGACAGCAGCGGCTGTTTTAGGTCAGTTTGCAGGCGCTATTTTTATCATTATAGCGCCTGCTAAGCGACCTAGTGTGAAAGTGGTCTCAAGCCGTGTACACGACCAGTTTTCCCGGCAGGAAAACTGCCAGGAGAGCATTTGGCCAGGAATCCCGGCCGTGTGTATGCTCCATAGCAGTTTTCCCATCAGGAAAACAGCCGAGAATCCCAACAGGAAAGTAGAGAACCCTTTTTTTCCAGCTGAATGGGAACTTTGCATTTAAATATAGTGTCACAACTGCAACCCAAGCATTTGGTTTGTGGCTCCTGTGCAGCCCTACTGGGCTCAACAGGCAATGCCGCCTCTGAAACTTGACATGTTAAATTAAAATTGCTGCACTATGAAGCTAAACATCAAGGCCATGGAAATGTGTACTTAGCCAAGCAGCTGCTATGCTCATCTAGAGGTAGGTGGTCAGGGAAGATTCTATTTACAGTATTTATCCTCCTTTAGGTCACTCCCACTATTCGATGCAATCTGGTCATGCTCATTGCTCTCTTGTGCATGCATAACAGAACTTGTTTTTCAATTGAATCCCAGCAGGGTGGTTGATAATTTTTCATGCTGTGTTGACTTTTTAAATGTAAACCAGGCCAATTATCTGTTATGGGTATTGTCAGTGTTTACAAATTGTGTATTTACTGCTTAAATATCATTTGTTTTAGTTTCTAATAGTTCTGTAATTTTTTTCAGGTTGTCAGTAAAAAAAGTGCTCTGTCAATAAAATAAAACTACTGCTCCTGCGCACATGTGCGGATGTAACGTCATCACGCCCCTGGCCACTCATGTAGCTGGAAAAAAAGGAAGACCACCACTGGAGTGCTTTGTTTTAAGGTAAGTCTCTCATAATGAGCTAGTAGGCGATGCCACTAGAACATTATGACATTGCCTTGCAGGGGAATTTTATTTTATTTTTTCTTAAACTACACTTTACTACTGCTTTAAATACCACCAAAAGAAATCTCTATCTATCTAAAAGAAAATATATACAATTAATTTGGGTACAGCATTGCCTGACTGAGTAATGGTCATTCCAACTGTAACAGCGCTGAAAACTAGGCCTAGGCTGGAAGGGGGTGAAACAGTTTGGTCTTGAAGTGGTTAATTCATTTCATTTCAAGATTACTACTAAAAAAATAAAAAAAAATTGTTATATACAGCAGGTGGTGTTAAAAAAAAAATCATCTGCCCTGGGAGTCAAATACTCTAGGAATACCACAATCTTTATTATCTAATTCAAAACTTCCTACAACGTATTGATCACATACATGTACCATGAAGTTGTTGGTATAATCATTTTTAGCAGGGGTTTCCCGAGACACTAAATAATTTTACTGGTTCCTCAATGGTAAAAGGGTTGAAGAAGGCTGAATTAAACAAGTCCTTGTAGTTACATGTTAATAAGCATTTGAGTACAGTAATATCTGGATAAGAAACCCAGTATTGCAAAACATATATCAGTATTGCCTGAAATATTCGGAATATATCGAAAATGTTCCCAGATATTATTTTCATACAAAGTACTTTGCAAAAAAACCTTCATATTTAAACAAATACTTTCTACAAACAATATACTATAGAACCCAAGCATAGAAGAATAAAATCCCCTCTGGGGCATGCAGCAACTCTACCAAATGATTTGTAATGCTTAACATTAACTGTGATCCATCTATATTAGTCTGACATAAATCTATACAGTTGTGAATATTTACAGTTATCCACACCATTACACAAAATATGAGCCAGAGGAAAAAATGGAATACTGTATATTCAAAACACTGAGGGGCAGATCCACATACCTACGCTGCGCCCGGCGCAGATGTCAGATACGCTACGCCGCTGTAACTTACTTTGACTTGGTTTGAAACCTCAACGAATTTGCGCTGTAAGTTACGGCGGCGTAGTGTATCTCTCGCGGCGTAAGGGCACGGAATTCAAATTGGGCGGGTAGGGGGCGTGTTTCATTTAAATGAAGTGCTTCCCCTGCCGAACGAACTGCGCATGCCCCGTCCGTCAAAACTCCCAGGGTGAATTGCTCCAAATGACGTCGCAAGGACGTAATTGTTTTCGACGTGTACGTAAATGGCGTCCAGCCCCATTCACGGACGACTTACGCAAACAACATAAAATTTTCAAAATTATACGCGGGAACGACGGCCATACTTAACATTGAGTACGCCACCAGATAGCAGCTTTAACTATTAATAATAGTTTTGTAAACAGTGACATCATCATTCTATTCAAAACGTACTGCTATCTGGGGCTTCCAGGAGGATGGATCAGCAAGGTGCCCAATGTCACATGCATGGGCTGGCACTTAAAAATGTAGGCAGACTGATAGGTCGTGACAAGAGAACAAAGAATTTGCCTGTCATTTCTGTAGCTGTTAGTAGCTTCTCTCTGGTAAAATAGGAATAGGAATAGGCACATGCTATAGCGTGCATTGCTCTTTTACAGGGTTCCTATGATCTGCGCTACCCTGCCTCAGCAAACAGCAATCTTTCTAACTTAGCGGATAGCATTCTCAGCTCCTTGGCAATTAGGAGCTGAATATATGCTGACTGGCAGAGAAAACATCGAGGGACAGAACTGTGTTTCTGGAGGTAAGATAGCGCAAATCATAGGAACCTGATAATAAGAAAAAGCAGACAGAAAGGAGTGGTCATAGGAGTAGTTCATTGATTTTTCATATACACACAAATAAATATAACTCCACTCTTGTGGAAAAAAAAATATAACAAATAATAAAAAAAATTATAGCACTTTATGCCAAGCCATACTGTAATTTTAAAATTGGAAGCCTTCTGTACACTTAGCTTACACACTTCACCCTGGAATCCTCTAATTTCAGTTAGCACATACAGTGAAAGTATTCACAGTGCTTCATTTTTTTCACATTTTGTTATGTTACAGCCTTATTCCAAAATGGATTAAATTAATTATTTTCCTCAAAATTCTACAAACAATACCCTATAATGCCAACATTAAAGAAGTTTGTTTGAAATTTTTGCAAATGTATTAAAAATATAAAACAAAAAAATATCATGTACAAAAGTATTCACAGCCTTTGCCATGACACTCAGGTGCATCCTGTATCCACTGATCATCCTTGAGATGTTTCTACAACTTGATTGGAGTCCACTGATGGTAAATTCAATTGATTAGTCATGATTTAGAAAGGCACACACCTGTCTATATAAGGTCCCACAGTTAACAGTGCATGTCACAGCACAAACCAAGCAATGACGTCCATGGAATTGTCTGTAGACCTTCGAAACAGGATTGTATTGAAGGCACAGATCTGAGGAAGAGAAAAAATTCTGAAGCATTGAAGGTCCCAATGAGCACAGTGGCCTCTATCATCCGAAAATGGTAGCAGTTTGGAACCCCTAGGACTCTTCCAAGAGCGGGCTGCTGGGCCCAACTGAGCGATCGGGGAGAAGGACCTTAAGTCAGGGAGGTGACCAAGAACCCAGTGGTCACTCTGACAGCTCAAGTGTTTCTCTGTGGAGAGGAGAACCTTCCAGAAGAACAACCAATTCTGCAGCAGTCTGCCAATCAGGCCTGTATGGTAGAGTGACCAGACAGAAGCCACTTCTCAGTAATAGGCACATGACAGTCTACCTGGAGTTTGCAAAAGGACTCTTAGGCCCCATTCACACCTGAGCGTTTTGTTGCCTGAAGCGCTCTAAAACGCTAGAGGGGAAAAAATACATTATTCTCTATGGAGATGGTTCACATCTCCAGTCCAAAACGCCTGACACCGAACGCCTGAAGCTCAAAAAAGTTCCGGACCCTTTTTTGTTGCGCGAATTGGGCGGTTTGGGCGTTTTTGAGCGTTTGTATTTCCCATAGAAAGTAATGGAAACACTTGATTCAAGCGTCTAGCTCGACAACAAGTGTCTACAAACATAGCAACAAGTGATGAAAAGATGATAATTTTTCCTATTGGCTAAAATAAAAAAACGTTGAAGCACAAAAACATCGGACGATGCTGTATGCAAACGCGCAAATACGCATGAATACGCGCAACAAAATGCCGGAAAAAACAACCAAAAACGCTACGCTCAGGTGTGAATGCAGCCTTAGACCATGAAAAACACAATTCTCTGGTGTGATGAATCAAAGATTGAACTCTTTGGCCTGAATGGCAAGCCTCATATCTGGAGGAAACCAGACAATGCTCATCACCTGGCCAACAACATACCTACAGTGAAGCATGGTGGTGGCGGCATTATGCTGTGCAGAAGTTTTTCAGCGGCAGGAACTGGGAGACTAGTCACGATCGAGGGAAAGATGAATGCAGCAATGTACAGAGACATCCTTGATATAAAACCTGTTTCATAGTTCTCTGGACCTCAGACTGGGGCGAAGGTTCATCTTCCAACAGGACAACAACCCTATGCACACAGCCAAGGTAACATAGGAGTGGCTATGGGACAATTCTGTGAATGTCCTTGAGTGGCCCAGCCAGAGTCCAGACTTGAACCAGATTCATCATCCCTGGAGAGATCTGAAAATGGCTGTGCATCGATGTTCCCCTGGAGCTTGAGAGGTCCTGCAAAGAAGAATGAGATAAACTGCCCAAAAAAGGTGTGCCAAGCTTGTAATAATAAATGTAATCCCTTTTGGAATAAGGCTGTAACATAACAAATTGTGGAAAAAGTGAAGCGCTGTGAATACTTTCCAGATGCACTGTTTGAAACAGTCAATGCTGCCTGAAGTAGATCTACAAGAGGATGTTTAGGGGAGAAGTCATCCATTGTACAGAAACCAGGCTAGGTTGTCCGGTCCCCTCAACAGGACATGGAGGCACAAGGACACGAACAGGCAGCTTTCCAGCAAAGATTTCTTGAGAATGAAGGAATCGCCATAAAAAACAAATTACACATTTTTTAAAAAGGTGATCAATTTGCTTAATTTAAGGAAATTTTAAGGCGTCCGGAGAAAATAATTTCAGAAAAGACATTTTCTTTACCGGTATTAAATAAAATTATCCATTACCAATAAAGAAGCCATTTACTTTCTAAACCACTTTTTATTAGGTCAAGACTGAATGATAAGGAGATTTAATTTATCATAAAAAGTACATGTCAATATTAGAAAGCACATAATAGATAGAAATAATAAAAATCATAATGAATATTATGGGTCAGAGTTAGAAAGGTCTTGCTGAATCCATATGCATTTGGTGCTTTGGATTTACTAGGTGTCAGGGATACCAAGGAAACTGAAACTGACTGTATATGATTAACCACTTCAGCCCCGGAAGAATTTACCCCCTTCCTAACCAGAGGATTTTTTGTGATTCAGCACTGCGTCCTTTAGCTGACAATTGCGTGGTCATGCGACTTTGGACACAAACAAAATTGGCGTCCTTTTTCCCCCCACAAATAGAGTTTTCTTTTGGTGGTATTTGATCACCTCTGCAGTTTTATTTTTTTTTGCACTATAAACAAAAAAAGAGCGTAAATTTTGAGAGAAAAAATCTATATTTTTTACTTTTGCTATAATAAATATCCCCAAATGTTTTTTTTCCCTCAGTTTAGGCCGATATGAATTCTTCTATAGGCATACAGGGAGTGCAGAATTATTAGGCAAATTAGTATTTTGACCACATCATCCTCTTTATGCATGTTGTCTTACTCCAAGCTGTATAGGCTCGAAAGCCTACTACCAATTAAGCATATTAGGTGATGTGCATCTCTGTAATGAGAAGGTGTGTGGTCTAATGACATCAACACCATATATCAGGTGTGCATAATTATTAGTCAACTTCCTTTCCTTTGGCAAAATGGGTCAAGAGAAGGACTTGACAGGCTCAGAAAAGTCAAAAATAGTGAGATATCTTGCAGAGGGATGCAGCACTCTCAAAATTGCAAAGCTTCTGAAGCGTGATCATCGAACAATCAAGCGTTTCATTCAAAATAGTCAACAGGGTCGCAAGAAGCGCGTGGAAAAACCAAGGCGCAAAATAACTGCCCATGAACTGAGAAAAGTCAAGCGTGCAGCTGCCAAGATGCCACTTGCCACCAGTTTGGCCATATTTCAGAGCTGCAACATCACTGGAGTTCCCAAAAGCACAAGGTGTGCAATACTCAGAGACATGGCCAAGGTAAGAAAGGCTGAAAGACGACGACCACTGAACAAGACACACAAGCTGTAACGTCAAGACTGGGCCAAGAAATATCTCAAGACTGATTTTTCTAAGGTTTTTATGGACTGATGAAATGAGAGTGAGTCTTGATGGGCCAGATGGATGGGCCTGTGGCTGGATTGGTAAAGGGCAGAGAGCTCCAGTCCGACTCAGACGCCAGCAAGGTGGAGGTGGAGTACTGGTTTGGGCTGGTATCATCAAAGATGAGCTTGTGGGGCCTTTTCGGGTTGAGGATGGAGTCAAGCTCAACTCCCAGTCCTACTGCCAGTTTCTGGAAGACACCTTCTTCAAGCAGTGGTACAGGAAGAAGTCTGCATCCTTCAAGAAAAACATGATTTTCATGCAGGACAATGCTCCAGCACACGCGTCCAAGTACTCCACAGCGTGGCTGGCAAGAAAGGGTATAAAAGAAGAAAAACTAATGACATGGCCTCCTTGTTCACCTGATCTGAACCCCATTGAGAACCTGTGGTCCATCATCAAATGTGAGATTTACAAGGAGGGATAACAGTACACCTCTCTGAACAGTGTCTGGGAGGCTGTGGTTGCTGCTGCACGCAATGTTGATGGTGAACAGATCAAAACACTGACAGAATCCATGGATGGCAGGCTTTTGAGTGTCCTTGCAAAGAAAGGTGGCTATATTGGTCACTGATTTGTTTTTGTTTTGTTTTTGAATGTCAGAAATGTATATTTGTGAATGTTGAGATGTTATATTGGTTTCACTGGTAAAAATAAATAATTGAAATGGGTATATATTTTTTTTTTGTTAAGTTGCCTAATAATTATGCACAGTAATAGTCACCTGCACACACAGATATCCCCCTAAAATAGCTAAAACTAAAAACAAACTAAAAACTACTTCCAAAAATATTCAGCTTTGATATTAATGAGTTTTTTGGGTTCATTGAGAACATGGTTGTTGTTCAATAATAAAATTAATCCTCAAAAATACAACTTGCCTAATAATTCTGCACTCCCTGTATATTGATTGGTTTGAACAAAAGTTATCGCGTCTACAAAATAGGGGATAGAGTTATACCGTTTTTATTTCATTTTTTTTTTTTTTTACTAGTAATGGCGGTAATCTTTTATCAGGAATGAAACATTATGGCGGACACATCAGACACTTTTGACACTATTTTGGGACCAATGTCATTTATACAGCAATCAGTGCTATAAATAGTGTGTTCCTTGATCTTCATGATGCGGTTTGTTCACTAAGGTTCTCTAACAAACTTCTGAGGGCTTCACAGAACAGCTGTCTTTATACCGAGAATAAATTACACACAAGTAGACTCTATTTACTAATTAGGTGACTTCTGAAGGCAATTGGTTCCACAAGAATTTAGCTAGGGGTATCAGAGTAAAGGGAACTGAATACATATGCACATCACACTTTTCAGATATTTATTTGTAAAACAAATTGAAAACCATTTTTATTCCACTCCACAATTATGTGCCACCGTGTGTTGGTCTATCACATACTATCCAAATAAAATACATTTATGTTTTTGGTTGTAACATGACAAAATGTGGAAAATTTCAAGGGGTATGTATACTTTTTCAAGGCACTGTACTTCTACAATAGGCAGAGGAACCAAGGGGTTCCCAAAATGTAACACTGGAATGGTTAACTAAAAAGAGGGACATGAACTACAATATCTTTTCACCAAATAAATGTGTAAATATGCTCCAGTGTCCCTGCATGCTGTATTTCAAATTCCTGCTGCACACAGACACAGGTATTCTAGGTCCTACCCCTGGGGTTCTCAAAGAAAGTAATGAAGCAGCAGTTAAATCACCAGCAAACCAAACTCTTGTTATATCTGTAATATCACTTGTGTGCAAGTGTTCAAAGTTCAAACAATAAAATTGTCCAAAGTCCAAAGCACCATAACCAGACAGCAACAGCACATATCCTCCACGTGTGAAAAAAGGGAGATGCAGAAACACAAGGAAATATGTGACAATCCCTCCACCTGTGAAATGCTTGCTCGCTCACCTTAGCAAATGGACCCCTGATCTAACAGGAAGTCAACGGCGCGTGTCCCTTTTAGGGTACGATGCAATCAGGAAGTAAGCGATGTTCTTCATATAACTCCCCTACAACACATGTAGGTAAAGAAAAGGATCTAATGGCTCTCTGTTTAAAATGGTCAATGCAGTGACTAAAGGCTCAAAATCTCTCAAGCACGATCAGCATACACATCTCCATCGAACAGGATGGCAGTGGGTGACATCATCCGAGCGTACGGGGAGGAGCTACGCTCGGATGACGTCACCAACTGCCATCCTGTCCGACGGAGTTGTGTATGTTGATCGTCCTTGAGAGACTTTGAGCCTTTAGCCACTGCATACATGTGAGTAAGATATTTTATACAATAAAGCATTGACCATTTTAAACAGAGAGCACTTAGATCCTTTTCTTTACCTACATGTGTTGTGGGGGAGTTTTCTGTGGAACATCGCTTACTTCCTAATTGCATGCTATCCTTAAGGGGACACGCATTGTTGACTTCCTGTTAGCTCAAGGGTCCATTTAGTAAGTTGAGCGAGCAAGCATTTCACAGGAGAAGGTATTGTTAAATATTTCCTTGTGTTTCTGGATCTCCCTTTTTTCACACGTGGAGGATATGTGCTGTTGCGGTCTGGCTTTGGTGCTTTGGACAATTTTATTGTTTGAACTTTTTTTCATTTATTCCTATTGCCATTTTACGCTGTACTTTTTATGCTTTTATTAACCAGTTAAGGACAGAGCCTAATTTTGAGATTTGGTTTTTACTGGATTAAAAAACAAAAATTTAGCTAGAAAATTACTTTGAACACCCAAACATTATATATATTTTCCTAACACTCTAGAGAATAAAATGGCAGTTGTTGCAATACTTTCTGTTACACCGCATTTGCGCAGCGGTCAAAATTGCACCCACTCATGGAATGGCGACAAACTTACCCTTAAAAATCTCCGTAGGCAAAGTTTAAAAAATTGTACAGGTTGCATGTTTTGAGTTACAGAGGAGGTCTAGGGCTAGAATTATTGCTCTTGCATTTACGATTGCGGCAATAGCTCACATGTGTGGTTTGAACAACATTTACATATGCAGGCGCTGCTCAAGTATGCGTTCGCTTCTGAGCGCAAGCTCGGCGGGACGGGGCGCGTTTACATTTTTTTATTTATGTTTTCTAATTTATTTTACTTAAAATTTTTACACTGTTCTTTTAAAAAAAACGTGTCACTTTTATTCCTATTAAAGGGATGCAAATATGCCTTGTAATAGAAAAAAAAAGCATGACAGGACCTCTTAAATATGACACCCGGGGTCAAAAAGTCCCCAGATCTCATATTTACACTAAAATGCGATAAAAAAAAAATCCGCTCCAGAGACCCCACTTTTATCTGAGAGCCGACCACCCGCACTTGAAGAGGATACCGAGGTTATGGTAGCTAGCTGCTGCCATAACAATGATATTCCTCTTCAAACAGCAAATGTATAACGACGGCGGGCAAGTGGTAATACATTCTATACATTAAAATAAAAAGCTTTCTGTGTGCAGCAGCCCGCCTCAGCTCCCGAATTTCCGACAACACATGTTCGATGAGAGCTTGTTGTCAGAAATTCCGACCGTGTGTAGGCTCCATCGGACATTTGATGTCGGAATTTCTGACAACAAAAATTTGAGAGCTGGTTCTCAAATTTTCCAACAACAAAATCCATTCTGGTAAATTCCGAGCGTGTGTAGACAATTCTGACGCACAAAATTCCACGCATGCTCTGAATCAAGTATGAGACGGAAACGCTTGGTCTGGTAAAACTAGCGTTTGTAATGGAGATGGCACATTAGTCACGCTGCAAATTTTTTAATCTTTTAATGCAGCGCATTCTCTTCTTCTTTATAATGCTAGAATAATGAAGTTGTTTTGCTGCTGATAGTCACACAGAGTTCTGACAAACTGATTTCTCCAAGACTCTGAGAGATTGGGAACAGCAGCAGATGAAATATAAGCGCGAATCATCTCTCACCAAACTTCTACTAACACGAGATTAGCAGAAGGAGCCCAAAGGGTGGCACACTTGGTATTGAACTTCCCTTTTATAGTGCCGTTGTACGTGTCCGCGTTCTTGGTAATCGGAATTTCCGACAACATTTGTGCGACCGTGTGTATGCAAGACAAGTTTGAGCTAACATCCGTCGGAAAAAAATCCACAGTTTTGTTGTCAGAATGTTCGATCGTGTGTACGCAAGACTCAGCTGTCCGGGACTCTCTCTCCTCATTGGCTGACACAGCAGCAAAGCACTATTTGTTCCTGCTGCTGTTATTCAAAGTCAGTGAGCCAATGAGTAGAGACAGAGGGGCAGGAGCGGGGCCGGGACTCTGTGTCTGAATGGATACACAGAGCTGCGTCTTGACTTGGGTGCCCACATAGCAAGCTGCTTGCTGTGGGGCAACTCAACAGGAGGGAGAGGCCTGATGATGCGTACACACGGTCGTTTTTCGGCATGAAAAAAAAACAGCATTTTTTAAAATGTCATTTAAAATGATCGTGTGTGGGCTTGACATTGTTTTTCAGCTTCTGAAAAACGAATTTTTTTTTTCCGAATCTGCTGCATTTTGTAATGTCGTTTTTTAAAATGTCGTTTTTCGGGTTGTAAAAAATGATCGTGTGTGGGCTAAAACAACGTTTTTAACCCGCGCATGCCCAGAAGCAAGTTATGAGACGGGAGCGCTAGTTCAGGTAAAACTACTATTCATAATGGAGTAGGCACATTCATCACGCTGTAAGAGACAAAAAAGCGCGAATCGCCTTTTACTAACAAGGAATCAGCTAAAAGCAGTCCAAAGGCGAATAGAACTTCCCCTTTAGAGTTCCGTCGTACGTCACCGCGCTTTGTTCATCATTTTTCCAAAACGATGGTGTGTGGGCAATGTCGTTTTTAATGATGAAGTTGGAAAAACTTTGTTTTTTTTCATGATTAAAAAAATGACTTTTTTTTAATGCCGAAAAACGACCGTGTGTATGCGGCATGAGAAGAGGAGGATCTGGGTTGCTCTGCGCAAAACTACTACGCAGAATAGGTAAGTATAACATGTTTTTTTTGTTTGTTTTTTTTTACAAAAAACTAAAAAAAATGAGTGTTTAGTATCAATTGAAGCAGCAAATTATGGGTACAAAGTACTAACTACAGTAGCTTATGTAGGTTGAGTAATCCCCTTTATTAGATATGCTGTACAAGTTTACATTTTCATAAGATTTCCAAGATTATTTGAATAACATCATTGTTTATATAGACATATAGGCCCGGATTCTTAAAGCATATATATATCCGCCGCATAAGTGCACAGATGCGCCGTCGTATCTATGCGCCTGATTCTTAATGCTAGATATGCCTGAAATGTGGCTTCATCCGACCGACGTAAGTTTCCTACGCCGTCGGAGCCTGGGCGCATATTTACACTGGCCGCAAGGGGCGCTTCCATTGATTTACGCGTCGAATATGCAAATGACTGAGATACGCCGATTCACGACTGTACTTGCGCCCGTCGCTGTAATCTACGCCGTTTACGTAAGGCGTACGTCCAGCGTAAAGTTATTCCACCATATAGGAGGCGCAAGCCATGCAAAAGTATGGACGATTGAACAGCCATCGTATTTTACGTTGTTTACGTTTTTTTTTAAGTCGTACGTGAATAGGGCTGGGCGTAGGTTACGTTCACATCGTAGGCATTGAGCCGTTGTATCTTAGGGAGTATGTTCGACGTGATTCTGAGCATGCGCGCGCATGCGCCGTTCGTTTGGACCATCATTTGCATGGGGTCACGGTTCATTTAAATGAATCACGCCCACCTACTTTGAATTAGACGGGCTTGCGCCAAATGATTTACGTTATGCTGGCGCAACGTAGGGAGCGAGTGCTTTGTGAATACTCCGCTTGCCTCTCTGGGATACGTCGGCGTAGCGCATGTCACCAAAATAATTTTCTGCAGATTTTCTTTTCAACAGCCTCACTAATATAATAGATAGAGCAATAGAACATGACAAAAAAAAATCCAGTTATTACAAACAACTGGTGAGACAAGAAAGCCTGGGGCATTGCTTTAGGTGGTCTATAGCCATAGCTAGAATTGCTTTGGACAAGCCACATACAACAATAGAAAAGGGCTTAATTTGATCCTGTTTATGTTACAATGACCAAAGAACAGGCTACAGAGTTAAACAAGCAAAGCTGGTCATACACTAGTAGAATTTTAATTTTAAGAACGTTCATTTGATTTTATGATTGTTAGCGAGATCAGATCAATCTTTGTTTTCGATCACATTTACAAGAAAATTCATAGTAGCAGAATGAAAATTCTTTCTTGAACAGATAGAAATTCTTTCTTTAGCAAATGGATTTCTAACAGTGATGCCCTGTACACACGATCGGTTCGAAAACGAACCAATGGATTTTTTTCATCAGATATCCGATGAAGCTGACTTTCATCAGTCTTGCCTACACACCATCGTTTAAAAATCCGATCGTGTCCAACGCGGTGACGTAAAACACAACGGCGCGCTGTGAAAAATTAAGTTCAATGCTTCAGAGCATGCGTCGACTTGATTCTGAGCATACGTGGATTTTTGACCGATGGATTTCCCCACAGACGATCGTTTTTTAAACCATACGAAAATTTTAAAACAGGATCTATTTTTTTTCACCAATGGGAAAAAAACTGATGGGGCCCACACACGATCGGTTCGTCTGATGAAAACGGTCCATCGGTCCGTTTATCAGTTGAACCGATCGTGTGTACAGGGCATGAGTGTGGTTTTCATTCCAGAAAGTCCATTCTTTTCAAAATTAAGCATTAAACACAACGTTTTTTTAAGTACTTTTGAATGACATTTGTCATGTCATCAAATGTATTGATAAGAATTTTCGTAGAATGTTTGTGTAAACGTTTGCTTAAAAATCTGCGAGAATATGGTCAGCTTTAAGCCGTGCTCCTGATGGGTTTTACTTCCTTTTCTTTCCCCTGCAAAGTAAAAGCATAATGGATTAGTATGCATCGCATACTAGCCCATTATGTTGCACTTACCTTACAAACAAAGCCTGCAATGTCCCCGCATTCATCTTCACCCCTCTTCCTTCCAGGACTGGCCAGTCGTGTGATGTCACTTCCACGAATGCGAGCGGAAGCCGCCAGTCACGGCACAGACCCTTTAGAAATGGCACGATCGTGCTCTTTCTTCAGTGTGCATGAGCCAATGATGTCGGCACAAGCGTATATGGTAAATATCTCATAAACCGTGCAGGTTTAGGAGATATTTAAGGTACCTATAGGTAAGCCTTATTACAGGCTTACCTGTAGGTTAAAGTGGTAGTAAAGGGTTTACAACCACTTTAAGTATATTAGGACCAATACGGTATATCTAAAAGACAATGGGGGGGCACTACACCCAAATAGACCATAAACTCTGCAAGTGCAGTTGAATTTATTTTCCAGAGAGCTTAGTAAATGTGGTAAAAGTTTTACTTTGTAAAGAATACCCAATCTTGTGCACATGGATGATGGAAATCATCAGAGCTTTGCCACATTTACTTAGCTCTGTGAAAAATAAGTGCAGCTACACTTGCAAAGTACATAGGGCTAGATTCAGCAAAGAATTACGCCGGCGTATCCATAGATACGCCGCGTAAATTCAAAGCTGCACCGGTGTATCTACTTTCTGTATTCAGAAAGCTAGATACGCCGACATTAGCCTAAGATCCGACTGGCGTAATTCTATTACGCCGTTGTATCTTAGGGTGCATTCTCACGCTGGCCGCTAGGTGGCGCTTCCGTTGTTTTCAGCGTAAAATATGCAAATTATCTAGTTACGTCGATTCACAAACGTACGTGCGCCGGCGTTCGTTCTTTTACGTCGTTTGCGTAAGGCTTTTTCGGTGTAACATTATGCCTGCTTCTATGAGGCGCACTCAATGTTAAGTATGGACGTCGTTCCCGCTTCGATCTTTGAATTTTTTACATCGTTTGCGTAAGTCGTTCGCAAATAGGGCTGGACGTAATTTACGTTCAAGTCGAAACCAATGACGTCCTTGCGACGTCATTTGGAGCAATGCACACTGGGATATGTACACGGACGGCGCATGCGCCGTTCGTACAAAACGTCAATCACGTCAGGTCAACACACATTAACATAAAACACGCCCTCCCCTTACACATTTGAATTACGGGCGCTTACGCCGGCCCTATTTACGCTACGCCGCCGCAACTTACGGAGCAAGTGCTTTGTGAATACTGCACTTGCTCCTGTAAGTTGCGGCGGCATAGTGTAAATACGATACGCTGCGCCGCCGTTAAATTGCGCGCCCCTACCTGAATCTAGCCCATAGTCTATTTGCCTTTAGCAAATCCATCCCAATGTCCATGCTAGTACCCATTTTTCAAGGCTGCTGGCTATTAAGAATGATGCATAGGAACCCAAAATAAAAACTATTAACTAGATTCAGAGAGTTAGGCCGGCGTATCAGTAGATACGCCGTCGTAACTCTGAATCTAAGCCGTCGTATCTTTAAGTGTATTCTCAAAATGAGATACACTTAAATCTAGCTAAGATACAGCCTGCGCCGTCGTATCTTAGCTGTCTATTTAGGCCGGCCGCTAGGGGCGTGAACGCTGATTTACGCCTAGAATGCGTAAATCAGGGAGATACGCCTATTCACGAACGTACGCTTGCCCGTCGCAGTAAAGATACGCCGTTTACGTAAGGCGTTTTCAGGCGTAAAGTTATTCCACCAAAAAGCTGGCCTAGCCAATGTTAAGTATGGATGTCGGTCCCGCGTCCAATTTTTAAAATTTTACGTCGTTTGCGTAAGTCGTCCGTGAATGGGGCTGGACGTAATTTACGTTCACGTCGAAACCAATAAGTCCTTGCGGCGTAATTTGGAGCATGCGCCATCCGTGGACGTATCCCAGTGCGCACGCTCCGTTCGTTCAAAACGTCATTTACGTAGGGTCATGGTTTATTTACATAAAACACGCCCACCTCTTCACAATTTGAATTAGGCGCGCTTAGGAGGCAAGTGCTTTGTGAATACAGCACTTGCCTCTCTGACTTACAGCGGCGTAGCGTATATGCGATACGCTACGCCTGCACACAGTTAAGCCAGTCTTTCTGAATCTGGCTAAATATGTGTAATTGTAGAGCCAAACATATTATAAACTTAAAAAAAAAATTAGTGCATACTACACAGTAATCAATCCACAATAATCATATATAATAGAATTATTAAAGTCAAAATTCAAACATTGTCAAAAAAAGTCACCAAATCCTGTTTCTCAAAGTCCCATCACCTTAGAAATGTCTGCAGTGAGAGACCCATTATCTAAGAGCAAGTGGTGAATTTCCCAGACACACAAAGACAGAATAGGCTCAGTGGGATAAGAAGTCAAAATCTCCCCTGCAGACAGGTGGCTGCCATGCCGAATAGGTCTCCAAATCTCCCCTGCAGACAGGTGACTGCCATGCAGAATAGGTCTCCAAATCTCCCCTGCAGACAGGTGACTGCCATGCCAAACAGATATCCAAATCTTTCCTGCAGACAGGCAACTGCTGACGAGTCAAGGCATTGCCACTACAGAGATTAGAAAAAGACCCCTGATCCCACACATTACGCGTGGGATAATGAAACAACTCATAGTGTTGTGAATTTAAATAAATAAAACAAATAAGCCGGTCATATACACTAAGGCTACTTTCTCACTGGGGTGTGGGGGGTTATTGTTAGCTGTAAAGCACCGCTAATTTTAACGGTGCTTTACTGCTGTTTTGGCTGCATTTTTTGGCTACTAGCAGGGCGCTTTTAGCCCCCCGCTAGCGACTGAATAAAGGGTTAAAAAGTGCCCGCAAAGCGCTGCTGCTTTGCAGGTGCTTCGGCAGTGGTGCCCACTGATTTAAATGGGGGTTGCAGGGGAGGCGTTTTTCAGGTGCTATTTTTTAGTCGAAAAACACCAGAAAAACGCCCCAGTGTGGCAGGGGTCTTAGAGAAACACTGCTGCTTACCATGAGATAACATTGTATGACGTCAACCTAATCAGCTCAATGTCCTAGAGATCCCACATACTAAATGATCAGACAATACAATCTGCCTCCTTGGGGGGCTTACTGGTATATTATGCACATTCCGCTACATAAAATGTTGTTAACATACTGTAACTACAACATTTTAAATTGAGATAAGATAACCACATCTCTGGATAATAATATAAGATGTCACTTATTATTCCAAAGGAATAAGTATATAAACACAAAAAAAATAAAAAAAATAATACATTAATAAAAAATAATCTTAAAATCTAGAGCCTTTATAACGATTACATTAGAAATAGACAGCAATATACAATATACATGAAATAGAGAGCAGTATAAATACAAAATGAACAGCAATATACTAACCATTTTTCTATGGATGTTTATATTTACTTAACATGTTGCCATCTAGTGACCTTTTGTGGTAATGCACTTGCTTTCCATGTTCCCCTTCTCTGATGTTATGACATACTTCCTTTGTATGTAATGCTCCACCCCTTTATCCTGTGATTGTATTTCCTGTGTAATGGAGGCAGCTACGGGCCACATGTAGCAGGGCACATGTATTCTGCATAGTAAGCTACAGACAATATCATCTTTTGACCGCATGTATAACACAATCTATTCATCTGCTGTACCCTGTCATCTGCTGTAACCTGATGCTTCAGACTAAAACACCTATGTGGATTGAAATGGTATCAGTAAGTTCGAGCTATCTGATAAGGATTGTGCTCAGTGATTATATCTGCTTATACAGGCCAGGTATAGAGATCTCACAAGGGATAAATCGCTTCACAACAATCGGAGTCAGAATACCTAGAATAGCGAAATACAGGGTGTACACAGAGTAAGGATACACATTCAGCTACATACATTTATATGATATTAGGTGGAAATGCAATGCATCACTTGATCCCAGAAGCAATGTTTCTAGGAAAGTATGATTCTGAAAAGCCCAAGTGTGATTGAAGAAAATAATATATATGGGACCGGTAGGGGTGGATAAGAGGACACAACCAGAACACGTGAAACAAACATGCTGGGCCCATAACACATTGCAGAAACTTGGCATTAGGCAAGATTCCCATTTTGGCAATCCGCTCCGGAGTCTAATAGAGATTATAAATGAACTTAAACTATATTAGTTGATTTGCAGTACTAATGGCAATGTAAAACCAAGATTTTTCTGTCCCAGAACAAACCAAGTCATTCAGAGTTGAAGATATGCTTTCCATTTGTAACAGGCCATGGACAAAACCCAAACTGTAGTTTACTGTAGAAGAACTTATATTTCAGTAACCACCTTCTCATTGTCCTGAATATGCATATATTCCTAGTAAAAAAAATATATATATACATATAATAAAAATGCCATAAATCTATCCCCTATTTTGTAGACACTATGGGGCAGATCCACAAAGCGAGTACGCGTACTTTCAAATTTCCCGCGTCGTATCTTTGTTTTGAATCCTCAAAACAAGATACAACGGCATCTGGGTTAGATCCGACAGGCGTACGTCTTCGGATCTAAGATGCAATTCTTCGGCGTCCGCTGGGTGGCGTTCCCGTCGTAATCTGCGTCGAGTATGCAAATTAGCCATTTCCGACGATCCACGAACGTACGAGCGGCCGTTGCATTATTTTACGTCGTCTCTAGTCGGCTTTTTCCGGCGTATAGTTAAAGCTGCTGTTTTGTGGCGTATAGTTAAACCTGCTATGTTAAGTATGGCCGTCGTTCCCGCGTTTCATTTGAATTTTTTTTTTTTTCGTTTGCGTAAGTCGTCCGTGAATCGGGATGGACGTAATTTACGTCAGCGTCAAAACAGTGACGTCCTTGCGACGTCATTTAGCGCAATGCACGGCGGGAAATTTAGGGACGGCGCATGCACAGTTCGTTCGGCGCAGGGACGCGCTGCATTTAAATGAAACACGCCCCCTACCCGCCCAATTTGAATTCCGCGCCCTTACGCCGCGAGAGATACACTACGCCGCCGTAACTTACGACCAAAGAGAAGTTACAGCGGCGTAGCGTATATCAGATACGCTGCGCCGGGGCAGATCTTTGTGGATCTGCACCTATAACTTTTGCGCAAACCAATCAATATACGATTATTGTGATTTTTGTCTACCAAAAGTATGTAGAAGAATATATATCGATATATAAACTGATGAAGAAATTGTTTTTTTTGGATATTTATTAAAAAGTAAACAATATTGTTTTTTTTTTCAAAATTGACACTTTTTTTGTTTATATCGCCGCATGACCGTGCAATTGTCAATTAAAGTGACACAGTGCCGTATTGCAGAAAATGTCCCAGTCATTGAGGGAGCAAACCTTACGGTCCTTAAGTGGTTAACCATGCCCACTTTTTGCCTCTCTACCTCAGGTATCCTTTATTCTTAAGTTCTAAAGTTGGGAGGTATGAAATTCATATAAAATTATCCACAATCAAACCTCTATACAGTTCTGTAATATAGTTCCTGAGATATCAGAGATGGTTTACATCTGTTGGATCGGCACATTTTTTTCTGGTTTAAACTAATAAAATTCAAATTTAAAGTCATTCTTGACCTGAAAACAATCCAGAAACAAATCTTTTTATACAAGGCTCAAGTTTCTGCAAATACCTATAAAATGTTGTTTTGCATTAAAAATACACTGAATGCAGTTAAATGTCTAATAAGTAGACATGGGAATTGCCATTTACCTTCCACAAGGCCCAGAATGTCTTTACAATTTTCTGTATAAAAACTTTTATTTATTTTTCCCTTTTTCTGTGTTTGTCCTTACTGAACTACCAATAAACTTTAATACTAATAAAAATGTATAGGAAATAAAAAGATGAACTAGGTTCACACTGCTGCGAATTTAAAATTGCAGTAAAATCGCGATTTTACAGCTGCGTTTTTGCCGCGAATGTGCCGCGATTTCAGGGAATGCCAGTCTATAGAGCTAAATTTGCATCGCACACGGAGCAAACTCGCACAAGACCCTTTTTTTCCCGCAGCTTATATTTGCAACTGCATTGATGTGAACGGCACTAATGGAAAACAATATTATTTTATTGACTTTGAGCAATCGCAACGGCTCAAATTCGCAAAAGTATTCGCAGCAGTGTGAACCTAGCCTAAAAGGGATGGTTATATACTAAGCATGTAAATGCATTCTATTAATTTGTTTGTTCTTACAGCTGAAATGTATTTTCTTTTTCTGGAATATGAGTTTCTACCAATTCATTGTCTACCCCTTCTATTTCAGAAAAATCCTTGTACTGTTTCACAGAATGCCATACTTTCTGTGAATGGGAGAAATGTGGATGAATGACAGGATCCTCTCTATCAGGACTTCTTTAATGTACTGCAATGTTATTGAACCTATATCCCCACAAAAAAATAACTTCAGCTTTTCACAGGTGTGAAGATTGAAGCAATGCTCATTACCACTTGCTGCCTGTATAACTAATTTATATGGTGGCAAGGTGGCACTGTTACGTGATCTGACGCTTATAAGTCTGGGGCACGCATGCTCACCACCTGGGGCCCACTCTCACTGTGATTATACACAGTGGGAGCTGTTCTGCGGGTACCACGGAGTCCGTACCCACCAAGAATCCAGGACAGAGGCAGAACACCGGTCTGCCTATGTAAACAAAGCAGATTGCCATTCTGTCGTTAGGGAAGGCATGGATCTCGTGTTTGTGCAAAGCAGGCACATGGATCCATGCCTTCCCCTAGTAAAAGTCCCTCCCACAGTACACTAAAACACTGGTCGGGCACACAGTTAACCCTTTGATCAGCCCTGATGTTTAACCCCTTCCCAGCCAGTGTCATTAGTACAGTGACCATGCATATTTTTTCACACTGACTGCATTGGTGTCACTGGTGCCCAAAAAGTTTGAGTGAGGCCGGGTTCCCACCTATGCAAATTGGTTGCGGCTTAAACTGCATCCAATTCGCATTACATTATAAAATACATTGATTTTAATGAGGCTGGTTCACATATGTGCGATGCATTGCCCAAAAAATTTGTGCGTTTTCTAGGCATTGTGGTGCGGCTCAGGTGCGAATTCAGGCCCATTATCTTCTATGGGCACGCATCTGATTCGCAGATGTGTTCAGTTCTCCTCAGGATTTCTCTCCTTCACTTAATACACTTCCCCCCTCCCCTCTCCCAGGTCTCCAAATTCGCAGCTAAAACGGAGATGATTTGCTGAACATCTCTCTTATTTCTTTTCAGAGATAAGAGAGCTGGAATTCGCACCGCAAAAGTGTGAATCCAGCCTTAGTGTCCGGCTGTCCTCCATTATATTGCAGTCCCGCTTTAAGTCGCTAATCACCACCATTACTAGTACAAATAAATATATCCTATTGTTTGTAGAAGCTGTAACTTTTGTGCAAACCAATCAATATAGGCTTATTGGGATTTTTTTGCCAAAAATATGTAGCAGAATACATATTGGCCTAAATCAGGGGTTTCCAAACTATAGCCCTGCATTTGTTCAGGAACTACATCACTACCATCATGCCCAGTCATGTCTGTGAATGTCAGAGTTTTACAATGCATCATGGGACGTGTAGTTCTGCAACAGCTGGAGGGCTGTGGTTTAGAGATCCCTGGCCTAAATTGATGAGGGAATTTGATTTGTTTCAATTTTTTATAGTAGAAATTAAAATATATATATATATATATATTTTTTTTTTTTTAATTGTCTGTCTTTTATTGTTTATAGAGCAAAAAATAAAAAGGTAATCAAATACCACCAAAATAATCCCCATTTGTGAGAGAAAAGAAAAAACATAAATGTTGAGTACAATGTCGCACAACCGCGCAATTGTCAGTTAAAGTAACGCAGTGCCGTATCGCAACAACCTGATCATGAAAGGGGGGTAAATCTTCTGGAAGTCAAGTGGTTAACGCATCCACAATGGTGGTACCATTGTAATATTCATTCAGAAGTTTTGCTTTTCCTTACTATTTTAAAATGAATGCTTGTTTTACATGCTGAGGGTTCACTTATGCTTTAAGAGAGAAAACGCTAACATTACCGTATTTTCGGCGTATAAGACGACCTTTAGCATGTAAAAAAATGCCTCAAAACTCGGGGGTCGTCTTATACGCCGGTACCTGTCTGTCAGACTGCGGGCATCCATTATTCAAAAGCCGTGCCTCCTCCTCAGGCTGTTCTGTGATAGGCGGAACACTGAACAGAGGCTCTGCTGGGAAAATGAGTGTTCCGCCTATCACGGATGCCTTCTCATCCTCGGACGAGGACATCCATGATAGGCGGAACACTGAACAGAGGCTCTGCTGGGAAAATTAGTGTTCCACCTTTCATGGAACAGCCTGAGGAGGAGGCGTGGCTTTTGAATAATGGACGTCTGCAGCCTGACAAACTCTGCAAACAGGAGAAGGTAGGGAGATAGTCGAGGCAGGCAATGGCACAGTGAGGTCGACAATGGTACAGTGAGGTCGGCATTGGCACAGTGAGGCAGGTATAATTGCACAATGAGGTAGGCAATGGCACAGTGAGGCATGCAATGTAATGTAATGGCACAGTGAGGCATGTATAATGGCACAGTGAGGTATGTAATGTAATGGCACAGTGAGGCATGCATAATGGCACAGTGAGGCATGTATAATGGCACAATGAGGTAGGCAATGGCACAGTGAGGCATGTAATGTAATGGCACAGTGAGGCATGTAATGTGATGTAATGGCACAGTGAGGCATGTAATGTAATGGCACAGTGAGGCATGTAATGTAATGGCACAGTGAGGCATGTAATGTAATGTAATGGCACAGTGAGATTTGAAAAAAAGCTGAAAAAAGCCTGTTTCTGTCAGCGGTTGTTCCTGTCAGTGGTTGTTCTGGCTACCCCTCAGCTTCCATACAGACTAGTATGAAGGGGGTCGTCTTATACGGCGAGTATATCCCAAAAAGGGGTCGTCTTATACGCCCAGTCGTCCTATATGCCGGCAAATACGGTACCTATGTTTAAAAGAAAATAAGCTTGACATGGGAAGTTTCTGCTTTAAAACTGGCAGATGGTCAAGAGAAAGATGCCTGCAACTAAAAGATATATCATATTGTGTCTAAGATTGAGCATCTTGGAAGTCACTTTTAATATCTATATTATTTTTCTCTAAGAATTCTTTGTAGAGGTCAATGATATTCAATCAACAGTAAGGACAGGAAAGTCACTCGTGAAACACAAAAGTCAACAAAAATCAAAGTGCCATTTAACTGAAAAAAAAAATTAAACCTGATTTATGGAGCATGGAACACGCTTTTAAGCAATGTCCAGCTGGCATAAAAATCCATACGGCTTAAATATCTCTGTAGATAAACTTTCTACCCACCCCAAAAATAATAAAAAAAACAAAACAAATGGTAGGTCTGCTGCTTAGCAACCAAGGGCACACAAGACACACAAAGAATCAATACGCCTGTAAATGTGAACCCTTTTCTAAACAGGGCTAAAAACAGCAGCACTTCTGAAACTGGAGAAGTTAGGACATCTCCCCAGTGCTTTCATCCTTCATTTCCTGCCTCGGTCCATTTTTTATGTTTTAACAGTGATGTGATATACCCCCACCTCTATTACAAACACATTGGTAAGATAGGAAATCTCTATCCAAGAAGACACTGTTATTACTATTTCTTTGTCCCATTATAAACAGCACATCCTTTGTTATCAGTTTCACATGCAGACTTACAGTAACCTACTGTCTGAATAGTTGATACTGTGTAAGGTGGAAAACACACTTCACATGGCAGCATGCTGTGGGCGATGTGACAATGGCTGTGATAAGACAGTGTTAAGAACCAAATACACAGCTAGGTTAACTATGAAATGGTGTAACAATTAGCTACTGTATGAATGTTAGAATATAACAATTAGGAAACAGCAACTTTATACTTAAAGTGGATGTAAACCCACTCTCATCCTTTCTAAACTACTGCCATAGTGCTGATCTATAATGATATAAATGCCTCCTGCATGTATCCTTACCTGTCAAATGTCTCCCCTCTCTCTGTTATAAGACCTGAAAAACTGCAGATTATGTGGGTGGATCTGTTGCCACTACACTACACTACACACACGCCACTACACTACACACACCACCACGCTACACACACACTACACTGACCACTATATTACACATTTTACTACACTACACACACCACTACAGTGACCACTACACGACACTGTCCACTACATTATACACACCACACTATACTATACACACCACAACACTACACATTACACTCTACTGACTTACTAGCTGCTTTCTCTCCCCAGACCATGTCTATTCCCCCCGGGCCAGCAACATGACTCACAGGAGAGTCTCTCAGTCTCCCCTGCTTTTCTTCCATCTGTTCGGCGGCCTGCCACACTGCCTGCCACAACGGGGAATGATCTGGGATCCTGTCAGGAGGAGGAGAAAACAGTGGCAGCAGCGAAGTGGAGACCAGCTACGCTTGCCTGCGATCCAGGACTTCGCCACCACACAAGAACCAAGTTACCTAATCAAAGGGCACCAGGGGCTAGCCTGAGTATTAAAATGGCAGCACAGGGACACATGAAAACAAAATAAGGACAGGGCTGGGGGTGACTCACATTGGTGCAAGAATTCCCCCCCCCCAATGTTGCACCCGGGGCCATGGTCGCCCTCGCACCCCCCTTACCTTTAAAGGTGAACTTACACTTTAAGTGATTGTAAAGTCTTGTTTTTTATTCTACAAAAATAACAAACATGTTATACTTCTAGATTGTAAGCTTTAACGAACAGGGTCCTCTGATCCCTACTGTATTGAATTGTATTGTAACTGTACTGTCTTCCCTGCTGTTGTAAAGCGCTGCGCAAACTGTTGGCGCTATATAAATCCTGTATAATAATCCTGTATAATAATACTTACCTGCTCTGTTGCAGTGGATTAGCACAGAACAGCCTGGATCCTCCTCTTCTCAAGTGGCTCTTCTGTGCTCCTGGCCCCTCCCTCCTGTTCAGTGCCCTCACAGCAAGCAGCTGTGTGTGTCCGTTCAGACATGGAGTTGTGGTTCGGCCCTACCCCCTCTCTCACCTGATTGGTTAACTGACTTCAATTGACAGCAGCTGGAGCCAATGGCACCACTGTTGTGTCTCAGCCAAACAGGAGGGAGAGTCACGGAAGGCAAAGACATTTGTGGACATCACTGGACAGAGATGGGGCTCCAGGTAAGTATTAGGGGGTAGTGGGGGGCTCCTGCACACAGAAGGCTTTTTATCTTAATGCATAAAGATAAAAACAAAAAAAAATGTGACTTTACAACCCCTTTAACAAATCTAAAGATATGTAGTGTTTATTGTTGCTGCCTCCTGCTGTCTTTTATTCACCCTTTCTTAATGTACCTCAGCAGTTGTCAACATTATTTAAATTGCCCTGGTTATATACTGTAGAATTAGATGATGACTACTTAAAGCATTTTTACCCCAACACTTCGTATTCCTGATATGTGCCTGCTGTACCATGTACTTGTATGAGAAAGTATCCTGTTCTCTTTGTATTGCTTCCTTTGTGTGAAATCCCTGGTGTTCCTGCTATTCCCCTTGTATTTCTATTACATACTGACCACACTAAGCAGGAGAACACACTGTGGTCAGTTCTCTAAATATGCTGAGAACTCAGTGTACTCTCCTCCAATAATCAGACTTGTACTGACACGCCCCAGCTGCACAGCCATTCACTGGCAAAATACGTATTTATAATGTTTTTTTTTATCTATACACAAATGTTTTGCCTTTCATTTCTATTTTAAACGGAATGGGTTGTTTTACAAGGTGAGCATTTACAATCGCTTTAACTTCTTGGTCGACTCATATGTAGTAATCTTTATATAGATATAAATATTTAACATAGGGTTAAATCTTACAGTGTTTTTACCATAGGCAAAAAAGTAGTAGAAACAGGAAATTGTATACAGCAAATTATATCACAGAAGGTAGCCTCAAGCATTATCTGTTAGCTGATATTCCCAACAAAGTATATAGATATATTGTAAGGGGTTAGCTCGGTAGCAGGGTGTGTGACCCCCTGGGTGGGGTTCACTACACTGAATTTATACAGACAGGCAGTTGAAGACGGTTGAAAACAAAGATTTTGGTTTATTCTTCCATCTTGCTGGAAACAAGTGCAAGCATCCAAACAGCATAAACAAAATCAAACATAAAATAAACCCTGGCCACTTGGGGCGTCTATCTTCACCACACAGGAACCTATCATCTATGGAGTCTGGCACAGCCTAGTGCTGGGCAGACACTGCTGGTCATACAGCAGAAAAACAATAGTCTTTTGATTTTTATCACACAGAAAAATCAATCCTCTCCTCACCTCCTCAGAAGACTTGCAGTACACTGTTCTCCTTCCTCACAAAGCCTCAGGAAGCAGCAATTTAGTGGTAATCCTCTGGATTACTTATAGAGGCCTTAATTGCCTCATTCTGAACAGCTGAAGTCTTCCAACACCCTCAAACCTTTCCTGGCTACATTTGCAGCCAACGCCTAATACTAATTGGTGTATTGTCTAAACAAGGCAGA
The DNA here is from genome assembly GCF_905171775.1 of Rana temporaria. Taxonomy (NCBI): domain Eukaryota; kingdom Metazoa; phylum Chordata; class Amphibia; order Anura; family Ranidae; genus Rana; species Rana temporaria. The sequence goes on along the minus strand of NC_053493.1, from coordinate 244,239,332 downwards.
AATGTATGTCCCGTCTGTGACAACACCCACAGATTTACCTGACTTCCTGTCACAATATATATATATATATATATATATATATATATATATATATATATATATATATATATATATATATATATATATATATATATATATATATATATATATTGTTGAAAATGTATTCACACCCCTTGAAATGTTCCACATTGTGTCATGTTACAATCAAAAACATAAATGTATTTTATTGGGATTTTATGTGATAGACTAACAAAAAGTGGCACATAATTATGAAGTGGAAGAAAAATTATAAATGGTTTTAATTTTTTTTTTTACAAATAAATATGTGAAAAGTGTGGCGTGCATTTGTATTCAGCCCCCATGAGTCAATTCTTTGTAGAACCACCTTTCACTGCAATTCCAGCTGCAAGTCTTTTTGGGGATGTCTCCAACAGCTCTGCACATCTAGAGAGTGAATTTTTTTCCCCAGCTCCCAAGCTCTGTCAGATGTATAAGAAAGTCCTTAGGGATCCAGTAGGGTGAACTAGCAAGGACATGAAGCAAATTGAGAGGAAAACACATCTCAAGAAAATTAATATGTTTCATGAAGTTCAATGGTCCAACCTCATTTTTTTTTTAAATCCGTTCGCTCAACCACTAAAAAAGGGAAAACTGGTACTCTTAGTACTCCTGCACTACACTTCCCGTCTCCCTTTGGTTCCAGGTACCTTTCCGCTTCTAGTTTGAATGGATTCATTTAACCCACTTCCTGTGAGCCCTTGGCATCAGGGAGTGGTGTGTCACCAAGCTGCCCTAGGCTCATAAGAGAATGATAAAAAAAGACAGCCCCAAAAATTGTATATATACAAAAAATTTTTAGAAAAGAAATCCAGGAGGCAAAATGTGTGTCTCAAAGAAAAGGGTTTGCCCAACGGGGAAATTTCGTTAGTGTTTTGTTGTTAGCTCCAAAGCATCCATAGTTAGGACTTCTTACTGAAAGTTCTGAACAGTAATGCAGGAGTGCACCTGTCAGACTGTGCCAAGTATACCAAGGTGTAACCAGCATCCATGGAATATCTGCTATAAAGCCTTCTCTCTTAAACCCACTATATTAAGAAAAGTATAGGTTTGTTTGTTGAGAGAACACAATTTAGCTTGCCTTTGCAACTATCAACATAAATGTTCAGCTATCAGAATTGGTGTATCTTGTGTGTAAATTTGTGAAGAGCCTTCTGATATAAACTGTCAATCGTCGTATTGGGTATGAAACTCATTGTGGTCCCTTTTAATAATAACTTTAATAATTTGCTCAGTCATGCAGCCAGACACTTTTTGTATATCATTTTCCACTCTTCTCCCTCTAATACTTAAAGGATAAGGTCACTTTTTGTAAAACATATAATAATAAATGCACATGATTTTGCAGGTAAAGAAATATGCATTTATTATTTTTTTTACACTGCAGCTTGTAAAGCATTGCAAGTGTGATTATTGGATTGGAGTTGCAATGTAAGGCTCCTGCAGACACTTATAATAGCTGTCTGCTTGTACCTCCCGTATAGGCAGACACTGAATTGCAGGAAGAATCGATAAACTAAGAAAGCACTCAGCTCATTGAGAACTACAAGCCATCTTCTGCGGTGGCCGACAGGACTTGAAGCTCATTCATTCACAGAGCTATGTGAATAAATAACACAGCTGTGTGAAAGGAGCCCCAAACAGCCGCACCTTTTTTTAAATTGTGACAGTGAGTATGGAGAAAGGATCCCCCCCTGTCACTGCAGTGGATCAGGGGGGTCCGAGGGACTGCTTCACAGTAACATGCTACCCTCTGTATACGGGTGTAACATGTAACAAAAAGTGACCCTATGTTTTAAATCACAGAACATATCTATATACTTACAATCTTGCTGTCCCCAGAATCTGCACTTAGGGCCTGTCCTGTGCCACAAAGCCTCTGGCTAAAATATTCAAAATCCTACCTGTACCAGCATATGCATACCAAGGACTCTATTTACTTTAGTGGTAGACCTGCCTGCAATGCACTGCCATTTCACATAACATATACAAGTACACCAGTATTAGAAATATGACAGTCTGGGTAAGGACCCATAACACCAAGCTCCACATTAATAGAAAAATATAACATTGGAAAAGCCTGCCTGTGATGATGAGGTGAGGTCTGACAAACTCCAAACTGTATGGAGATAATGGGGGGAATAGAACTGAACACTGGACCACCATAATATTCCCTAATATTTTCAAGTTGGTAAAAAAAATTATCCGATTTACATTTCTATGTAAGGTGACACATTTGACACACCACAGACCCACTTAAGCACATGATCTAGAAAACAGAGCAGAGGTGACAGAAAATCTCCACTAGCCAAGTGGTCAAGTCATAAACAGTCTTGAAAACTGTTTAGGAATACACATTTGTCAGAATAAGGGTAATGAACTATATTGACCCAAAATTGAACTTCCAGAGCCAACTTTATCAATATTACATAACTCCTGCAGCATTGGAGTTGCCTTTCTAAAAAGTATCTACATTATGATATAAGAAAGTACCAGCTAGACACCAAACACACCTAATGTACAGGGCTAATAGGACATATTAGACTACTTAAATTGGTTTTAAAGGCAGAAGTTTTTTTTTTTATCTTAATGCATTAAGATAAAAAAAATCTCTGTGTGCAGCATCCCACCTCTGCCCCCTAGTACTTACCTGAGCCCCATCTCGATCCAGCAATGTTGCACAAGAGCCTCGGCTGTCCGGGACACTCCCTTCTCATTGGCCAAGACAGCCCCGGGGCGCCATTGGCTCTCACTGCTCTCAAAGTCAGTAAGCCAATGAGAAAAGAGAGGGGCTGGGCCCGAGCCATGCCTCTGTGTCTGAATGGACACATAGCAGCAGCTTGCTGTGGGGGCACTTGGCAGGAGGGAGGGGCCAGGATCGCCAGTAGGGGACCTGATAAGAGGAGGATTGGGGCTGCTCTGTGCAAAACCAATGCACAGAGTAGGTAAGCATAACATGTTAGTTATTTTTAAACAAAAAAGACAACAGTTTAATATCATAATTGTATCAAATCTTTATTTGGTCTCTAACAAATAGTTTAATTCTGGTAAATAATATACTTGTCTTCGGATTGTGAATCTTTGACATATGGGAATATAGATGTACCCAGGATGCATGGTATTAAGGGTGTGTTCATTGAAACCTTCTGGGTGGGGGTTAAGTCAGCAACACTATTTAGAGCCTCAAACAAAAGCAGCTCTAAACCCTTGTTTGATTCTGAGGGCCAATTACTCTGCCATATCAGATTTGACTTACTCTGCACTGAACCAAACAACAGGCAGAATTTGAGTAATTATTTTTTCAATTTGAAAAACATTTTATTTTACCTTGGCTTATGTTTGTTTAGTCATATTTGTCTGTAGATGTCTCTTTCACCATATTTCTTTTTGTTCTAATCAATGTTTTTACACTGTGGTTGTAACTGGAAATTAAAGCATGTTGACTCAGTGAAGAGCTACCATAGTGTACTTACTGTTACATTTCTGTCTGGGCATGGAATAGAGTTATACAGACATACCTTCTCCAGTGACAATCAATCTCAATCTGTCTCAGGATTGTTGTCATATGAGTTGAAAAACATCAGAGCAAGGTAAGGCTAAGAAAGTAGACGCTGTGCTGCCAATTTGATTTATTTTTCATTTCTTGTTTAATATTTTCATTGGAATTGTTTGCATTTATAGACATAGAAAATTAAATATGTTAGAATATTCGTACAAAGGCTTGTCAGCTAGGTAAACAAGGCCTATGGACAAAATGTTGAAAAGTAGGAGTGGTAATAACCAGTGGTAGCAAGGGTAACATACTGTATATCTCAAGATAAGAGGCTGTGTAGTTAAGTGTAACAAGCTATCTGAAGGCAGTAAAAAAATCAGGATGGAGTAAGAAGGAACAAAAGAAAGAAAGAGAAAAAAAGGGGGGGAATGGAGAAGGGATGGGTGAGACAAGAAGGAAAGGGAGGAAGGGAAGAGACGACCAGGGGCGCTCCAAGTTAGTACATGATGGCAACTCATTGAGCAGTCCAATTATTTAACCCTCCTAGCGGTATTCCCAAGTCTGACTCGGGGTGAGATTTTTTGGCTATGATCGGTAACCCCGAGTCAGACTCGGGCTCGCCTCGCTGCAGCCACAGACAAAGTTACTTACCTTGTCCCTGGATCCAGCGATGCCACCGCACTGTGTGAGCGAGCGGGACTTCGCTCGATTCACACAGTGCCTCTGTGTGCCGCTGATCTCCGATCCCTGCGACGTTACGACGCACGGGAGCAGAGAACGGCGCCAAATTCAAAAAGGTAAACAAACACAATACATACAGTATACTGTAATCTTATAGATTACAGTACTGTATATAAAAAATACACACCCCCTTTGTCCCTAGTGGTCTGCCCAGTGCCCTACATGTACCTTTATAAAATAAAAACTGTTTTTTTCTGCCTGCAAACTGTAGATTGTCCATAGCAACCAAAAATGTCCCTTTATGTCAAAAATGGTTTTAGAGCAGCTAGAAAACAGCGATAATAAATTATAATCACTTGCAGAAATGAGTGATAGCGAAGTAATGACAGCGACAATTCTGCAACTGAGCAAATTTCAGTGATTTTGAGTTGATTATATTATTGAATCATTTTTATTATAATTATATTATTATTTGTTATAATTATTTATAATTATTTATTATATTATAATTTATAATTTTGTTTTTAAAAAAAATTCATACCCGGGACGCCTACTAGACTCTTGTTTGGTCAGATTTAAGTTAGTTATTCCTAAGAATTACAGGCCTACAGTATAAAACACCAAATTTCCTTGCAAATAATGGTACCGCTTTTAGCACCTTTTTTCTGAAATAATCGTACCGCCAGGGAGGTTAAAGTTCGAGAAGGCAGCAGTCAAGATTCCCTGAAAGACAACAGAAGATCCAGAGATCCCAAACGTGTTTACATTTCTTCATAGTGTCATGTACCTTTGCTGTAAATTTCTTGTTAACCAAAACCCAGTTTCAATTTCAATTGCCACTTTCATTGAAAGCTCTATTACAGGAATAGCTGGCAAATGTGTAAAAACACCCCTCAATTCAATCTATTCTGTAACAAGCTATGAAGGAACTTAGAAAGCATGTAGGCTGCCATTGTTCAACTCTCCTTAAAGTAGTAGTTCCATAGCTGTCATGTTGATTTTATGGCTTCCCCACTGTAAGTATACAAATCAGAATTTTATCTGACTTTTGTAATCTATATAGTTGTTCCAGGTCAGTGATTTAGAAAGTACTAATAATTAAGACAGGCTACTATAATTTTCAGAATCCTGATGAGGTGTTCTTGAAGTCATGTGGATCCAATATGATCTCCTTTAAAGACAGATTTCAGGTTAAGTATAGCCAAAGCTCATATGGCTGTACTTCTCCTGTGGGTCACAGGAGTGCAGTTCGTTTTGCACTTCTGTGACCCGTTTTCAGCAGAGAGTGGGCTGAAATTTTCTCTCTGCTGACATCACGGCCCAGGCTCCATGCCATCATGACCACGGAGTCGTGATCCACCTAGATCCCTGGACCAACTCCATCAGCCTTTCCAACAAGCTGCTGAGAGCCTGAGCCGGTCGCTCCCACCCACCCACTCACTCCACAGCCCAGCAATCCAGTGAGCAAGAAGGGGGCAGAGCTTGAAGAGCTCTGAGAACCGAGTGATCAGAGGTGTTCGATCGCTCTGTTCTCAATGTAGAGGCGCTGGATGAATGATGCTGTATCCACCTAGATAAGTATGCATAAAAACAAAACATACTTCTCTTTTAAACTGAGCTGCCACCCACCAAGTGTAATTTGAAATCAGTTTTGCACTGAGAATGACTGCTCTGTGCGCTGTTTAGTAAAGAATGCTTAGGATGCAGAGGGAATAATACTTGGGGTGGATATCACCATTGTGCTGACCTTCACTAGCAGTTAATGCAGTAGGCAGGTCAGAGGAAAGGATTCCGCTGATTTTCAGGCTCTAAATAGTGCTGTCACAGTCATTATGCTTTACAGTCATAGCAAAGGTGGATGAATCCCAAGGGTATGTCAATTAAATTCTTAATCCTTTGACAAATAAAACCGTTTCTGTAGATGTGTCTGAGCTGTGCATTTAGCTGCTTGAAGATGTCCTTTGAATAAGAAAATAAAAAAAAAATCTTTATATAAACCATGTATCTTCATTAAATGGTAGCCTTTTAGCATGCAAAAGAAAATAGTAACATACATTCTATTGCTTTACAGCCAGACAGAGACCGCGGATAGGTGAGTATCTCCCCAGCACACAGATCTATTGACAAATAAGACAGTAAATGCCATCTATGACATTATGTTAGGTCACCCAGCTTTCAGATTATGGCTCATTAATGGCCCAGGACAAAGATTATATTATTTGGCATAACTTACTCTATGACGACTTATTTTACAAAATCTGAAGTTAGCAGCAAGTCATCAATTATACTGTACTTATCCTCCCAAACAACTGATATAAGATGTATGTATAATGTTATAGCACAGATTCAGAGGTCTGCTTGGGAATATACCCAGACAGGGGCCTATTTATAAAAATCATACCTGATATATTATATTATAGCAGACGTATATGGCCTATTTATGAAACTTCCGCTAATGTACATTATCTCACAAAAATTTGTACATCCCTCTCATTTTTGTAAATATTTTATTATATCTTTTCATGTGACATTACTAAAGAAATGACACTTTTCTACAATGTAAAGTAGTGAGTGTACAGCTTGTATAACAGTGTAAATTTCCTGTACCTTCAAAAAAATTCAACAGCCATTAATGTCTAAACCGCTTGCAACAAAAATGAAAAGTCCAAATTGGGCCCAAAGTGTCAAGTGTCCAGTACTGCCTTAACCGTCTTGGGCATGGAGTCCACCAGAGCTTCACAGGTTGCCACTGGAGTCCTCTTCCACTCCATCATGACACCATCACAGAGCTGGTGGATGTTAGAGACCTTGCGCTCCTCCACCTTCCGTTTGAGGATGCCCCACAGATGCTCAATAAAGTTTAGGTCTGGAGACATGCTTGGCCAGTCCATCAAATTTACCCTCAGCTTCTTTAGCAAGGGAGTGGTTGTCTTGGAGGTGTGTTTGGGGTCATTATCATGTTGGAATACTGCCCTGAAGCCCAGTCTCTGAAGGCAGGGGATCATGCTCTGCTTCAGTATGTCACAGTACATGTTTGAATTCATGGTTCCCTCAATGAACTGTAGCTCCCCAGTGCTGGCAGCACTCATGCAGCCCCAGACCATGACACACCCACCACCATGATTGACTGTAGGCAAGACACACTTTTCTTTGTACTCCTCGACTGACTGCCACCACACACACTTGACACCATCTTAACCAAATAAGTGTATCTTGGTCTCATAAGACTACAGGACATTGTTCCAGTAATCCATGTCCTTAGTCTGCTTGTCTTCAGCAAACTGTTTGTGGGCTTTCTTGTGCATCATCTTTAGAAGAGGCTTCCTTCTGGGATGACAGCCATGCAGATCAATTTGATGCAGTATGCACACTGACAGGCTGACCCCCACCCTTTCAAGCTCTGCAGCAATGATGGCAGCACTCATATGTCTAGTTCCTAAAGAAAACCTCTGGATATGACGCTGAGCATGTGAACTCAACCTCTTTGGTCGACCATGGCAAGGCCTGTTCTGAGTGGAACCTGTCTTGTTAAACCGCTGTATGGTCTTGGCCACCGTGCTTCAGCCTAGGTCATCTTTATGTAGAGCAACAATTTTTTTTTTCAGATCCTCAGAGAATTTTTTGCCATGTTGAACTTCCAGTGATCAGTATGACACAGTGAGAGCGATAACACCAAATTTAACACACCTGCTCCCCATTCACGCCTGAGACCTTGTAACACTAACGAAGCAGGACACTGGGGAGGGAAAATGGCTAGAAAAGAACACAAGACAAGATTGACTGTGAGGAACCACACTGTTCTGTGCAGTGATTCAAAATAATAAATGGTGCATAATAAACCATGTGCAAATTGCAAACTATTACAGCCCAATGTGACAACCCTAAAACCATAAAAACATTACATAAATTCTTCTAGCTTGGTGTATCTTTAAATAAATGCTTCACCACAAGTGCTCATGAGGTAGATGGCAACTCACCAAAGGTGTTTGACCACTTTTTAATGTACTGTAGATCAAAATGCGCTTTATTGGGATAAACCAGATAGATCCGGGGTTTGCATCTCTCTACTTTGGGACTCCCTCTGGCATAGACTGGGGATGTGGAAACAGACTCCACCAGGGTCACAAAGAAGAGCTTTATGGTCTAATATGTTTTTATTTAAAAGGGTTTAAAATTAAAACATAGGTTGCGCTCACATGTGACTGTGCCAATCCTGGCACTAAGGTGTTTACAACATGTGCAGAGGAGTATAGCAGGCTTATGCCGGCGTTCAATCCACACCTCGTTCTGGATATACTGCTTAGTTAGATGTCACATATGGGACCAGGAAATGACAAATCCCTGCTGCGACAAACGTTTCACCATACTGGCATCATCAGGAGCAGCTTGCTGTGGGGGCACCCAACAGAGGGGAGGGGCCAGGAGAGTGGAATAGGGACCTGAGAAGAGAAGGACCCAGGCTGTTCTGTGCAAATCCACTGTACAGAGGGGGTGAGTATAACATGTTTGTTATTTTTTAATAAAAAAAAAAAAAAACAGACCTATAAAACCTACCGTATTTATCGGGGTATACCGCGCACCCCAAGCTTAGCAAGGTAAAAAAGGAAAAAAAAAACTTACATTTTTGCCCTGCGTCCATCGGCGGCCTTGTCCGGCGTCCGTCTGTGGCCTTGTGGGTGTCCGTCTGCGGCTTCCTTGCGTGGGGTCCATCTGCAGCTTTGGAGGGGTCCGTCTGCGACCTCCATCCAGGTGTCCGTCTCTGTCCAGCGTGTCCGTCTGCGGCCTCCATCCAGGTGTCCGTCTCCGGTGTTCGTTTTTGTATTCTGGCGCGAGCCGAGAGGAGCCGGATTTCCTGTGTGTTCGGCTCCTCTCGCGTGGCTGCGGGCAGAGCCTAGCCTAGTGCGCAGTACACTCGGCTCGGCTCTAGGCTGCGGCGGGCGGAGCCGAGCCTAGCCCAGTGCGCAGTACACTCGGCTCTCGGAGAGACAGCGGGGATCGGCGTATATCGCGCACCCACGATTTCCCCCTGATTTTAAGGGGAAAAAAGTGCGCGGTATACGCTGATAAATACTGTAATTTCTTTATAGATTTAGGCCAAAATTGTGTCTGCTACTGTATGTTGTGGGTTGTGAAGAAATAATACATTTTGGCCCAGATTCTCAAAGGGCTTAAGACGGCGCAACACAATGTACTCCGTCATAAGTCCTAATCTGGGCCATCGTATCTATGCGACTGATTCTTAGAGTCAGTTACGCATAGATATCCATTAGATCCGACAGGCGTAAGGCTCTTACTCTGTCGGATCTTAAATGCAATGTTTTTTTGCCGCTAGGTGTCATCTCCGTCGTTTTCCCCGTCGAGTATGCAAATTAGCAAAATACACGAATTCCCGAACGTACGCGGAATATCCATGTTTAACCACCTCCATGCTTTTTTTTTTGCATATTTGTCACACTTAAATGATTTAGATCATAAAACCAATTTTATTATTACACAAAGATAACCCGAATAAATACAAATTGCAGTTTTTAAATGATGGTTCCATTTATTAAGGCAAAAAATCAGTCCAAACCTGCCTGGTTTTATGTGAAAAAGTAATTGCCCCCTAAACCCAATAACTGGTTGTGCCTCCCTTGGCGGCAACAACTGCAATCAAGCGTTTGAGATAACTGGCAAAGAGTCTTTCATATTGCTGTGGAGCAATTTTGGCCCACTTTTCTTTGCAGAATTCTTTTAATTCAGCCACATTTGAGGGTTTTCCAGCATGGATAGCCTGTGTAAGGTCATTATACAGCATCTCAATTGGATTTAAGTCAGAGCTTTGACTAGGCCACTCCGAAACCAAAATTTTGCTTTGTTTGGAAGTGGTGTTGCGGATCTTTGTCCTGCTGCATAACCATCACGCTACCACCACCATGTCTAATGCCGCGTACACACGGTCGTTTTTCGGCATGAAAAAAAAAACAAAGTTTTTCAGCATGTCTAAAAAACAAAGTTTTTCCAACTTCATCATAAAAAACGATGTTGCCCACAAACCATCGTTTTTGAAAAATTATGAACACAGCGCGGTGACGTACAACACATACAATGGCACTCTGAAGGAGAAGTACTATTCGCCTTTGGGCTGCTTTTAGCTGATTCCTTGTTAGTAAAAGACGATTCGCGCTTTTTTGTCTGTTACAGCGTGATGAATGTGCTTACTCCATTATGAATGGTAGTTTTACCAGAACGAGCGATCCCGTCTCATAACTAGTTTCTGGGCATGCGCGGGTTTAAAACGTTTTTTAGCCCACACACGATCATTTTTTACAACCCGAAAAGGGGCCATTTTAAAGAACGACGTTAAAAAATGCAGCATGTTCGAATTTTTTTTGGGTCGTTTTTCAGAAGCCGAAAAACGATGTGAAGCCCACACACGATCATTTTAAATTACGTTTTTAAAAACGACCATGTGTACGTGGCATGACTGTTGGTATGATGTTCTATGATGTTCCTGCCCTAACCCAAGCTCTGTCAACAGTTCACTCTCATCCTCACTGGAAGCGCTTGCTTCTCTAACTACACACAGAATCAGGCTCAGACAGTTACAACCTCTGCAAACTGATGACATAAAATAGCACAAGAGACAGACCCATGCTGTGCAGCAACTCTGATATCAAACTAAACCCCTGCAAGACTTCATCCCATACAAATCTGCACTCCTAAAATACAATTCCTGCCTCCATGCTACCAAACAAACCTACTTTGTCAGTCGTATTCAGCTCTTCTCTACTTATAACTCTCTACTTTGTCCCCCACCACCTCCACTCACTAACTCACTCACTGACCAAGAGATTGCCAATCACTTTAAAAACAAGACTGATGCAATTCACGATGACAACTCCACTGTACGGATATCTTTCCCACTTAACTTACCTTGTTTATTAGCACATTAGCACAATATTTTCCTTTTTGGCCTGGCTACTAAAGGGGTTACCACATTTTTCTCAGGCGTCTACGTGGCCAATTGTCCCCTGGATTCTGCTATCTCACAGCTACTACCATCAACCTCCTCTTCTATCCTGCTATCTCACTCACATCTTCACTCTCCCATTCTACTGGCACATTACCCTCCCCTCTAAAGCATGCACAGATCAACCCCATACTTAAAGCGGTAGTAAACCACATTGATGAAGACAAAAAATCCCCTGCAAGGCAATGGCATAATGTGCTAGTATGCATTGCATACTAGCACATTATGAAAGACTTACCTTAGAACAAAGCCCTCCAGCACCGTAATGTCACTGTGCTGTAAAAAGAAGCGTGGCTTCACACTGGAACGAGATGTTTGCTTTGAAGGAATCTTTATTGTCGTATGCCAGACAGAGAATACAGGACCAATGTTAACGTTTCACATTGGTATACAGTGCCTGTTCACAGATGCAATGTCACTGCTGAGAGGGCTGACATCTTCCCCATCCTCCGGTTACATAAGTGGCTGAGAGTGCGATGACGTCACTCCCGCACATGCAGCAGGAGCCGTTTATGGCATGGGCCATAAAGGAATAAGTGGTAGAACAGACTTTACTACCACTTTAAAAAGCCCTCACAGGACCCCATCAACCTGAACAATGTAACTCCTTGCTCCTATTTACTTCCAAACTTTTAGAACGCTTAGTTTACAACCATCTGAGCTCAAACCTCATTGAAAAACAACCTTCTTGACCCCTTACAGACTGGCTTTCACACGCAGCACTCCATAGAATATGCCCATCTAAAACTTACTAACAATTTACTAACTGATAAAACCAATGGCCACTACTCCATACACTTATTACTAGACATTTCTGTGGTCTTTGATATTGTTGAATACCCGCTTATCCTTAACCACTTAAGGACCCATTCACGCCGATATACGTCGGCAGAATGCCACGGCTGGGAACATCCACGTACATGTACGTGGCTCTTTAAGCCTAGCCGTGAGGTAGCTGTATGTAAACACAGCTTCCCCGTTCTTCACTGTGGCGCCGTGATCGATCGTGTGATCCCTTTTATAGGGATACACAATCGATTAAGTCACACCTAGAGCCACACCGCCCTACAGTTAGAAACACAGATGAGGTCATACATAACCCCTTCAGCGCCCCCTTGTGGTTAACTGCAATTGTCATTTTCACAGTAAACAATGCATTTTAAATGCATTTTTTGCTGTGAAAATGACAATGGTCCCAAAAATGTGTCAAAATTGTCCGAAGTGTCCGCCATAATGTCGCAGTCACGAAAAAAAACGCTGATCGCCGCCATTAGTAGTAAAACAAATAAAAAATAAAAATGCAATAAAACTATCCCCTATTTTGTAAACGCTATAAATTTCGCGCAAACCAACCGATAAACGCTTATTGCGATTTTTTTTACCAAAAATAGGTAGAAGAATACGTATCGGCCTAAACTGAGGAAAAAAAAAGTTTTTTTATATATTTTTGGGGGATATCAAATACCACCAAAAGAAAGCTCTATTCGTGGGAAAAAAAGGACGCCAATTTTGTTTGGGAGCCACGTCGCACGACCGCGCAATTGTCAATTAAAGCGACGCAGTGCCGAATCGCAAAAACTGGCCGGGTCCTTTAGCTACCTAAAGGTCCGGGTCTTAAGTGGTTAATAACTTCCACTCCCTTGGCCACCAGGATTCTGCTCTTTCCTGGTTCTTTTTTTATCGATCACAGTGCTCCTTCAGTGTTCCCTACAACTCTGTATCCTCCTCTCCCCTTCTTCTTTCTTACAATCAAGCTTGTAAAATACCCCGTCAGTGCCCTCCTCCTTGACCTCATCAAGATCAATACAATTATCATTCCCTCCACTTATTACAGGGTACTAGATGTAATCCTAGACTCTGACCTCGTTTTTTAGACCCAAATCCAAGTGTCAAAAGTTTGTAGAATTCACTGCCATAATATCTGTAAAATTCACCCCAGTGAAACCACCAAGCTACTTATTCACTCTCTTATCTTTTGCCTTGACTATTGCAACTCCATTCTCATAGGCCGATCTCTACACAGACTATTCCCTCTTCAGTCTATCCTGAATGCTGCTGTCAGACTTATCCACCTTACCAACCACTCAGTATCTTCCATGCCTCTCTGCCAAATCCTCCACTGGCTTCCGACTGTCCAGCAAATTAAATTCAAAGTACTAACAACATACAAAGCCATTGACAACTTTGCCCCAAGCTACATCATCAATCTTGTCTCAAAATATTACCCAAACCATCTGCCCTGCTCTTCCCAAGACCTCCTGCTTTCTAGCTCCCTTGTCTCCTCCTTACATGCCTGTCTCCAGGACTTCTCTAGAGCCTCTTCCGTGCTTTGGAATACTCTGCCTAGATTTGTTTGGCATTGCTCTTACTCTGACCTCCTTTAGGCAATCCCTTAAAACACATCTCTTCAAGGAAGCCTATCCTGCCTTTACCCAACTACTGAACCTTAATTCTTCCATCAGCTCATCCCTTATCTAATGTGCAAAATGTTACTGTAGCAAAAGTTTGATGTAAATCAAAGTGCTGGTGCTCTCAAATTCTTGAGTGAAAACAGGTGAAGTGAAGATGGCCACCACCAACTTAAGAGAGGCTTACCGTAAACAGTGAACCCTAGAGAACAGAACGTTCAAAGGGTCAACTAGACATGGTATAAACCACTGTGGAAGCTGGATCCTCTGCTGTAGTTCCCATACCACTGTAAGGAGGGTAGATGGATGCTAGGTACTTATGGGTAATGATCCCAAAACATGCTGGGAGGTGGAACCAGATGAGGTTATAAAATTAAAAATTAAGAGAAAAGAGAAGGGCACATAGCGTAATACGGGGAAAGGTGACGTTACACACCGCTCCTCTCTCCCAGCCTGGGACACACACGCTGCTGTGTCACGTGTCAGGTTATATACAGTTTAGAAGGTATTTCCCATGTGTTTATTTTTTTGCGGTAAATACTGCATAAACTAATAGTGAATTAAGATTTTCAATATTTGCAATATTTGGATTAAATGAGTCACATAATTCCAATATCACATACAATATCCTTTAGTGAATTGAGCCCACTGGGTGGGTGGTGCATGGTCTCGTGGTGCTAACAAAATAGCATCTGTCCATTAAAGAATCTTCATGATCGGCTCATTTAAATATATCTTGTGCTAAGACTAGTAACAGTTGTCTTAAATATTTCAGCAAAGCAATTTAAATCTTTTTTTTTTTGTTGGTTCCTAAAGCATGAGCCCACACTTAGGCAATATAATGAGTTTGTTATGTTCAGAACAGTACAATAGTTGCACAAATACTGATTTAGCCTACAGAATGTCTGCCTCCACTATGTGGGACACTATGTGGGAGACAGCTGCTCTTTGAAATGCTTAGACAAAAGCAAAAGGTTGCCGGTTTGTTGAAACATGAAACAAAATGAAAATATGTTTGCAAAAAAAAGTATTCAACACATGGGTGTTTAAAAGATAAGTGTAACTTTAGTGCATTTACTTATGCCCTGATGCCCTCCCACAGCATCTCTGACAAGCCACATACTTTCTTGTCCCTGGTGGAGAACAGACTTTCCACTAGATTGAATGAAGATGACAGCAAGCATGTGCAGTAAGAGCAGGAATCAACAGGCAGATGATCATAAAGCAGAGGAGTATGTGGCTTGCCAGGGATGCTACAGGACATTGGGCTCTACAAATGTGCACTTATAGCTAGATTCAGGTAGCTCGGCGCATCTTTGAGGCGGCGTATCGTATTTACGCTACGCCGCCGTAAGTCAGAGAGGCAAGTGCTGTATTCACAAAGCACTTGCCTCCTAAGTTACGGAGGCGTAGCGTGAATGGGCCGGCGTAAGCGCGCCTAATTCAAATGAGGATGAGGGGGGCGTGTTTTATGTAAATTACTCGTGACCCAACGTGATTGACGTTTTTTACGAACGACGCATGCGCCGTCAGTGGACATATCCCAGTGTGCATTGCTCCAAAGTACGCTGCAAGGACGTATTGGTTTCGACCGTGAACGTAAATTACCTCCAGCCCCATTCACGGACGACTTACGCAAACAATGTAAATTTTTCAAATTTCGACACGGCAACGACGGCCATACTTAACATTAACTAGTCCAGCTATTTGTTCGACTAACTTTATGCCGGGAATCGCCTTTACGTAAACGGCGTATCTTTACTGCGACAGGCAAGCATACGTTCGTGAATCGGCGTATCTCGCTGATTTACGCATTCTAGGCGTAAATCAGCGTTCACGCCCCTAGCGGCTGGCGGAACTAGACAGCCAAGATACGACGGCGCAGGCCGTCGTATCTTAGCTAGGTTTAAGTGTATCTCAGTTTGAGAATACACTTAAACATACAACGGCTTAGATTCCGAGTTACGACGGCGTATCTACTGATACGCCGGCGTAACTCTTTGTGAATCTAGCCATTACTCTTTATAAAGAGCACATCTGTGTTGAATAAATATATTAACATAATGAAAAATGCTGTAGGGTTCCTCTGAAAAAAAATAGTCATTAAGGTAAATGAACTGTGTATAATGTGAGAAAAACAGAATTGTGTCTGTGTGGGTGTGAATATTAAAATTACATTATCACTAATAATAATTTAGAATTTTAATTTTCAGTGTTAGAGACCTGAGACGAACCTCTCCCCATAGGTTTTTTGTGCTTCAAAAGTATGAAAGCTAGGTCCAAGCACACCCCCACAAATCAATGGCGGAGCTTGAGGGGTTGCAGGAGTTGCAATAGTGACCCGGCCCATAGTCCAGGGGGCTTGTGTAGAATTTCTGTCACATTAGGTTTTACACTGGGGTCAGCAACCTGTCGATCATGGACAGGTGATGGGTAGATCACATCCTTTCCTTGCCGACCCCTGGAACCTTGACAGGAGGGGCAACATTTACTGGAACCAATCCCCTCTATTTTACTCTGGCAGCAGCTGGAAGCCATCCTCTTTTCTGCTCTCTTTGGCCATCATTCAGCTGCCGAGGAAAATAGAGATCAGTTACAGTAAACAGTGCCCTTCCTGTCATGGTTCCCCTTCCTTCTTCTGGTTTGGTTCCCCTGGTTGTCGCCCCCCCAACCCCCGTCCCCCACTGCAGCACTACCTGAAGGAATCCTTTCAGGATGGAGAGCAGGGGAAGGACCAGTATATACAGTGGGGCAAAAAAAGTATTTAGTCATTCACCAATTGTGCAAGTTCTCCCACTTAAAAAGATGAGAGAGGCCTGTAATTGTCATCATAGGTATACCTCAACTATGAGAGACAAAACGTCAAAACAAATCCAGACAATCACATTGTCTGATTTGGAAAGAATTTATTTGCAAATTATGGTTGCAAATTATGGCTGACTAAATACTTTTTTGCCCCACTGTATGTAATTTATCGGCCTTTCCATTTCTGAATAAACACAGTGAGTGATTGATACCAATAACTTACAGTGTTCATAACTGAAGCATAATAAACTGGGTTTACTATGCTTTAGTTTGTAAATGAACAGGGAGATTGTGCAGAGCTCTCACCTTTCTTTTATTCTGTGCAGCTGAGGCTGCATATTTTGACTGTGTCCTCAATCTCCTCTGTCTTAAAAGTGAGGCATCAAGGGTCTCTTTAGACCCCTGATATTTTACCACAGACCCCCAACAGGGCTGCTAAAAGAAAATGTAAAAAATAATAAACTACTGACACCATCCTCTGCCCTACTCACGCCATCTACTGCTTTACTGACTGACACCATCCACACACAGTTCACTGCTCTACTGATTGACACTGTCCACTTCTAAGGTAGGCTAAGTTTAAATTTTTACAGTGATATTTGTTCTATTATAGTATTCCTTACTAATTAGTTAGGCCTAGCTAGTTAGAAAAAAAGGGCTCTAAATCTTGGTGATCTTTTGATTATGTTGTTTGGGTAGATCTCTGCCCCTCAAAAGGTTGCCTACCCCTGTTTTACATTGTGTCACTGGGGAAAAATACTTGTCGCGTCACCCGGCATAGTAAATTCATCAAACTCAGAGGGCTTAGGCTGGTGGGACAGGGGCCCACCCAGGCCCTCTGAGCTTCCAGTTTCACCTACATAGGGTGATGGGGCAAGCCCTTTCCCCCAGCAGCACACGCTCTGCTCAGCCCCTCCCCCGAAAAGCCCAGTACAGCCCCTTCACTTCCGAGCCCAGTACAGCCAGGAAAACCACACCATTTATAAGATAATA
Source organism: Rana temporaria (assembly GCF_905171775.1). NCBI lineage: Eukaryota > Metazoa > Chordata > Amphibia > Anura > Ranidae > Rana > Rana temporaria. Next base: position 244,221,883 of record NC_053493.1, on the reverse strand, counting down.
ACCCAAAAATACCATAAAAAAATCTTTATTGCCAAAAAATAATAATTTTTCCAATATTATCACCAATTCCCTAAACCGCCCCTGTGAACTTTTCAATCTAGTTACCAAGACCATGAACCCAGTCTGTCTAGAAGCCGATAATTCTAATTCACGAGAATTTTGCAACGAATTAGCGGATTATTTCATTAACAAAATTGAAAGAATCCGTGAAAGTATTCAGCAAAATACAACCTCCATCTACCCCCCCCCCCCAAATCACAAACCTAATACCCACATAATTCTGCCACAATCACCTAACTTCACTCTAAAACCCACTTCCAGCGATGCCACTAAAAATATCATCAAGACTCTGCGAAATAGCACAGCGCCCAATGATATCATCCCCACCAAACTGCTGAAAGAATGTGCCGATATTTTGGCTCCAGCTATCATGCAGCTCATAAACCAGTCATTCAAGGAGGGCGTGGTGCCACCCTTGCTGAAACAAGGTATAATCAAACCAATTCTAAAAAAAAAAACCACCCTCGACCCCAAAGGCTCTAACCATCGTCGCCCCATAACAGGCCTGAATGTCTTCTCCAAGGTAATGGAGAAAGAAGTTGTACAACAGCTACAACATCACTTAGACACCCATAAATTACTTGACCCATTCCAGTCCGGTTTCTGTCCGGGTCACGGGACAGAAACAGCACTGCTCAAAATATGGGATGAAGCTCTAGAGGCCACAGACGAAGGAGAATCTTGTCTTCTAGTACTGCTGGACCTAAGCTAGCTTTTGAAACAGTAGACCACCAATTATTGCTGACACGGCTTGGTGAAGTAGCCGGAGTTGCGGAATGTGATTTATCGTGGTTCTCCTCCTTCTTGGAAAACCGATCACAAATAGTGAAATTGGGCCCTTTCACTTCTGAAAAACGCACGGTGTCATGCGGAGTCCCCCAGGGATCCCCTCTGTCGCCTATCCTTTTTAATATCTATCTTCGCCCTCTTTTTGAAATCATCAGCAACCAGAAGTTACTTTACCACTCTTATGCAGATGACACACAACTATATTTTCGCATCTGCAACAAAAAGGATCATTATCTCGGACTAGAGAAATGCCTTTCTTTGATAGAAAAGTGGATGACAAAGAGTTACCTTAAACTCAATGGGCCGGATTCAGAAAGAAGTCCGGCCGTCGTATCTATGCACCTGATTCATAGAATCAGGTTACGCATAGATATGCCTAAGATCCGACAGGTGTAAGTGACTTACACAGTCGGATCTTAGGCTGCAATTTCAGGCCAGCCGCTAGGTGGCGCTTCCCTATCTTTTACGCTTTGAATATGCAAATGAGCATTTACGCCGATTCAGAAACGAACGACCGCCCGGCGCTTTTTTTTACGTTGTTTGCGTTCGGCTTTTTCCGGCGGAAAGTTACCCCTGCTATAGGAGGGGTAAGTGCGGCGTATCCTATGTTAAGTATGGCCGTCGTTCCCGCGCCTAGTTTTGATTTTTTTACGTAGGTTGCGTAAGTCGTTCGTGAATACGGCCGGACGTAATTTACGTTAATGTTGAAACCAATGACGTCCTTGCGACGTCATTTGGAGCAATGCACGCTGGGAAAATTTGCGGACGGCGCATGCGCTGTTCGATCGGCGCGGGGACGCGCCTGATTAAAATTTTAGACGCCCCCTAGCCGCGGAATTTGAATTCTGCCGGGGGATTTACGATACGCCGCCGCAACTTTAGAGGCAAGTGCTTTCTGAATAAAGCACTTGCCTCAAAAACTTGCGGCGGCGTAGCGTAAATCAGATAGGTTACGCGGATCTAAAGATCCGCTGACCTGTCTGAATCTGGCCCACTGGCTCAAAAACAGAACTTCTCCTGTTTCAGGCCAATCGAAAGATTCATCCCGCAACAACATGGACGCCCCCGCCCATTCTGGGTCAATCCATCACCCCCAGCACCAAAGTCAAAAGTCTCGGAGTCATCTTCGACACCTACATGACAATGGATGCACAAATAGGGTCAGTAGTCAGCGGATCGCACCATCTGCTGCCCCTTCTACGCAGACTCACTCCCTTTATCCCAAAAAAAGACATAGCAGTCGTGGTGGGGACACTTATCAACTCCAAACTTGACTATGCAAATGCCCTCTATCTTGGACTCCCAAAATACCAAATCACTCATCTGCAAGTCATTCAAAATACGGCCGCTCGACTCGATGGGAATCAATCTCACCTTTGTTGAGATCCCTTCATTGGTTGCCCGTAAAAGACAGAATCACTTTCAAAGCACTCTGTCCAATGCATAAGTGTATTTTGGGAAATGCCCCCCAATATCTATGCGAAAAACTAAAAGCTCACAACACCAATCGCATTCTGCGATCCACCAACCAAAATCTACTCCAGATACCCAAAGCCAGATACAAGTCCAAAGGAGAACGAAGATTTGCGGTCCAAGGACCCAGACTATGGAACGCTCTACCAACCACCATCCGATTGGAGGTAAACCACCTGGCCTTCAGGAGAAAGATCAAGACCCATCTCTTCTGAAGGCCCAGGGAATGGATACCAAGCACCCAGAGGCGATTCAGTTCGCATGTGTTGCGCTTTAGAAGTTTCTCACTCACTGCCCTGATCAACCCTGCTCAACCGTGCATGTGCTGTCAGGTGAAAGCCGTGGGGTGGTTTGTATGTGAATTTGAAAGTCAGAGGGCCTGCCCACCCCGGGTGGTGAAGTAGTAGTGCAACCCTGCTTGGTATTGGAGGGTGCCCCAGGTGATAGTGGAAGCGGTGGGTGGTGGTGGGGGCCCCCAGGTCAACTATGGCATCAGGGCCCAAAAGCTTTAAGCTATGCCTCTGCTCCAAATAAATAAAGCAATTTATCAAAAAATGCTAGCTTCTAACACTTACCTCTACCATCAACATGCTCCCTAATATCTATCCTAACTGTAATAATTAACCAATAATGTATAAAGTGTGTGTAAAACCAAGAATACAAATTAAATTTATTGAAGCTTATCTGGTCTTAGATGGCTGCATTAGTTTTTTTCAGGCTTTTTACACTTTGTATTCCCTTTGGTAATGTACCGATGCACTGTACTCTATGAAAGTGTGTTTTTACTACAAAACACACCTACCTTTCCAAATAATAGGGGTGTACTTTCTAGTAAATGTGGATCCGTGGATTTCTGTCAGGGTCAACAGGTATTTCACGCACCAATCAAACAGATGCTGCAAAACACTTTCAATTGTATATTTAATAACATACAGTATGCCAAAAAGGAGAAATTCATTGTCAAGGTTTACAGGGAGTGCAGAATTATTAGGCAAGTTGTATTTTTGAGGATTAATTTTATTATTGAACAACAACCATGTTCTCAATGAACCCAAAAATCTCATTAATATCAAAGCTGAATATTTTTGGAAGTAGTTTTTAGTTTGTTTTTAGTTTTAGCTATTTTAGGGGGATATCTGTGTGTGCAGGTGACTATTACTGTGCATAATTATTAGGCAACTTAACAAAAAAAAAAATATATACCCATTTCAATTATCTATTTTTACCAGTGAAACCAATATAACATCTCAACATTCACAAATATATATTTCTGACATTCAAAAACAAAACAAAAACAAATCAGTGACCAATATAGCCACCTTTCTTTGCAAGGACACTCAAAAGCCTGCCATCCATGGATTCTGTCAGTGTTTTGATCTGTTCACCATCAACATTGCGTGCAGCAGCAACCACAGCCTCCCAGACACTGTTCAGAGAGGTGTACTGTTTTCCCTCCTTGTAAATCTCACATTTGATGATGGACCACAGGTTCTCAATGGGGTTCAGATCAGGTGAACAAGGAGGCCATGTCATTAGTTTTTCTTATTTTATACCCTTTCTTGCCAGCCACGCTGTGGAGTACTTGGACGCGTGTGATGGATTATTGTCCTGCATGAAAATCATGTTTTTCTTGAAGGATGCAGACTTCTTCCTGTACCACTGCTTGAAGAAGGTGTCTTCCAGAAACTGGCAGTAGGACTGGGAGTTGAGCTCGACTCCATCCTCAACCCGAAAAGGCCCCACAAGCTCATCTTTGATGATACCAGCCCAAACCAGTACTCCACCTCCACCTTGCTGGCGTCTGAGTCGGACTGGAGCTCTCTGCCCTTTACCAATCCAGCCACGGGCCCATCCATCTGGCCCATCAAGACTCACTCTCATTTCATCAGTTCATAAAACCTTAGAAAAATCAGTCTTGAGATATTTCTTGGCCCAGTCTTGACGTTTCAGCTTGTGTGTCTTGTTCAGTGGTGGTCGTCTTTCAGCCTTTCTTACCTTGGCCATGTCTCTGAGTATTGCACACCTTGTGCTTTTGGGCACTCCAGTGATGTTGCAGCTCTGAAATATGGCCAAACTGGTGGCAAGTGGCATCTTGTCAGCTGCACGCTTGACTTTTCTCAGTTCATGGGCAGTTATTTTGCGCCTTGGTTTTTCCACACGTTTCTTGCGACCCTGTTGACTAGTTTGAATGAAACGCTTGATTGTTCGATGATCACGCTTCAGAAGCTTTGCAATTTTAAGAGTGCTGCATCCCTCTGCAAGATATCTCGCTATTTTTGACTTTTCTGAGCCTGTCAAGTCCTTCTTTTGACCCATTTTGCCAAAGGAAAGGAAGTTGACTAATAATTCTGCACACCTGATATAGGGTGTTGATGTCATTAGACCACACACCTTCTCATTACAGAGATGCACATCACCTAATATGCTTAATTGGTAGTAGGCTTTCGAGCCTATACAGCTTGGAGTAAGACAACATGCATAAAGAGGATGATGTGGTCAAAATACTCATTTGCCTAATAATTCTGCACTCCCTGTATGTACACTTTAACCACCCCCAACACTTAAATCAACCTGACTGACAAAAGATTACTTGACATGTAAATGGATTCCCCACCTCACTAAAATAAGTTTTTTTTCTCTTTTAATTACAATGTTCTGTTCCCCATGGTGACAAAGTACATGTAGTACTTTGTCCCATCATTCTGCTGTGCAAGGCTACCTACATGGCTGTACAGGGCGCCCCCCATGGCCATCTAACAACACTGCTAGCAAGGAGATAGCTGCACTGACAATTGGTGCTTATTCCATCTCCAAGTGCTTGCCCAAGACAAGCGCTGGCAAGAGGAATGCAGAGAGAGGGGCGTGTCAGCCTTCAGCCCACCTGCATTCCTCTTGCTGTTTTTTGTAATTGCCGTTTATTTTATGTACCTGGATTTTAGCTTGAATGGTTTTGTGAATGAAATGCATGTCCTGCACCAAAACACATGCACTGTATTGAAGAAAAACACACAGGAACTGGGCTTAGGGTTTGCAGGCACATTATATAGGGTGATTCATTAAAACATATTGAATGTAAAATAACAGATCTATTTTACATACAAGCCTATGCAGTGCTAAAATGGACCATGAATTACCGTATATAATCGAGTATAAGCCAGGTTTTTCAGCACATTTTTTTGTGATGAAAATGCCCCCCTTGGCTTATACTAGAGTCACCTTTTCGCGCCTAATCTCCCGGACTTTGGGGATCCATATAGCACCCACCATCACACATATAGCCCCACTCTTCGTCTACAAGCGTGCAAAGTTTGTTGTCCGGGGGACCTACGGCCAGGGAGCAACGATGTTTCAAAGTTGGAAACCCCTTCCATATAGACTCCCATGTTAAACAGTCGTTTCTCCGGTAACTTTGGGGACCCGGTACCAGCCGGCCGTAGGTCCTCTGGACCCGAAACTTGGCACACATATAGCCCCAGTTCTCCTCTACAAGTGTGCAACATTTTCTGTCTGAGGAACCTACGACCAGGGAGCACCGGTTTTTAAAATCCGGGCACCCCTTCTATATACTTTCATGTTAAACGTCAGTCTAGTCATGGGCACAGTGAGGCATGGGCACAGTGAGACATGGGCACAGTGAGGCATGGACACAGTGAGGCATGGACACAGTGAGGCATGGACACAGTGAGGCATGGACACAGTGAGGCATGGACACAGTGAGGCATGCACATGGACACAGTGAGGCATGCAGATGGACACCCTAGGCTTATACTCGAGTCAATACATTTTCCCATTTTTTGGTGGTAAAATTAGGTGCCTCGGCTTACATTCGGGTCGGCCTTATACTCAAGTATATACGGTAATACTTTAGCACAGAACATTTTTACTTCTACTACAAAAAAGGCTCCTACAAAGGAAGCTCCCAGTGCCTCCAGCTTCTCCTGTGACAACTTCCTCAGGTAAATTAATGGATTATGAATCAAGAACTGATCCCTAACACCTTGTAGTATTATGGACTTGCTCAGTACGTGGCAGAATGATTTGAAGGTTCCTCTACAGCTTCAAGAACTCAGTGATCTTTGCACAAAGAGACCAGAACAACAAATTGCCCTGGTGTCAACTTCACTATGTCAGAAAAATGGAAATAATTTTGAATCACTCTATGCAATCCTTGTCACTGCATCAGCAATTAATGTCATCCTAACCTCCCATGGGATACTGAGCCACATCTGTGATTCTAGCTTTCAGCAAGATAGTGTTGATAGTATATATGTTAATGTGATATAAATCTAACATGATTATATATAAGGGCAGAAAGGGAATTGGAAAGACACGTTGATGTACGATAATTATTTAGCTGTCAATGTTAAAAAAAAAACACGCAAAAGCCTAATTTTTTTGTCCTCCACAAGCCACAATAAATCAATAAATAGAGCCACTGTTAGTTTTATGCATTGTATTACATGTTTTATAAATTCATATTTTTTTACATAAAGGTAATGTAATAAACTTGTTTATTTGAGAAACTTGCATACAGTTTTAGAAGATTTCTGTCCAACACTAGTTTTGGGCAGAATTTGACAGTTTACAGGAAATTATCAGTTGCGAAGATGATGCGTTAATTACTGAAAGCAGCTCATTAGCTTTGCCAGGAACACACATGACAATTTAGGTGCATCAATTTAGTGAAATTATTTATCTTTTTACCAAAGCTGACTGGGTTTAGGAGGAACCCCCCCCCAAAAAACATAATAGATTATCTCAAGATATGCAGTCTAATCAGTATACAGGCTTGTCTGGAGTCACTGTTTGTCACATCCAGGTAACAACTGTCAGGTCTGTCCCACTGATGGCTGGTATATGGACATATAACTAATGGGAAGTATTACATTAACAGGCAGAAAAGTAACCCAAAGAAAAAGATAAGGTTGTACAAGTGGCATTCAGGCAAAGCTGTAGCACAGAAAAGGTTGCAGTTGGTGCTGGACAACCAGAAACAGTAAAACAGAAGTTTAGGACAAGCAACAGCCAGATGAAATATGATTACCCAGAAGATGGATAAGTCAGAAAAATAATGCCAATAAGAACTGCCATTACATCACTAAAGTTTGCAAAGGACAGAGGGGTACCTTGTTACTCTGTCATAAGGATGGGCTAAGGCGTGTTTTCAAATCCACATGCCCGCGGCCGCCAGGAAGCTGACACTGCGCAGCGCTAATCACAGGTAGTGAGACATTTCCTGATCTGTGCAGCCGCAGATCGGAAATGTCTCACTGCCTTTGATTAGCGCTGCGCAGTGTCAGCTTCCTGGCGAGCGTGGGCACGTGGATTTGAAAACACGCCTGAGCTCATCCTTACTCTTGCACATTTATGGGTCACCGAGTAGAATTTATATTTGGGTGGAAAATTCCCATGATACATAGTGGCATCTAGTGGCCAAATGCAGTATTTTACTTTTTAAGCCAACAGAAAACATTTGACCATCACAAGAAATACCATAATGTCATTTTCTGTGCTGAATACAAAGGAGTTGTTTCTGCCAACTATTGTTTAACCACTTCCATACAGGGCACTTATACACCTTCCCGCCCAGACCAATTTTTAGCTTTCAGCGCTGTCGCACTTTGAATGAGGTGGCACTGATGTGGTGGCATTGATGGGCACTAATATGCGGCACGGATAGGCGGCATGGATGGGCACGGATAGGTGGCACAGATGGGTGTGTTGTACTAATGGATGCCAATCAGTGCCAAACAATGCCTGCCAATCAGTGGTGCCCATTGTGGGTACTGACTGGCATCCATTGCGGCACTGATTGGCATCCATTTTTTGTGTCCTCCTTATCCCTGGTGGTCTAGGGTGGCATACTTTTTTTTTTTAATCCCTGGTGGTCTAGTGGCCATCCCTGGTGGTCCAGTGGGCATCCTCGGAGGGGCTGTGCTGATAATCGATCAGCACAAACCCCCCCCTGTCACAGGAGCAGTCGATCGGCTCTCCTCTACTAACGTCTGACAGACGCGAGTGAGGAAAAGCTGATTACCGGCTTTTCCTATTTACATTGTGATCAGCCGTGATTGGACGCGGCTGATCACGTGGTAAAGAGTCTCCGTGAGAGACTCTTTACCTTGATCGGTGTTGCGGGGTGTCAGACTGACACCCTGCAACAACGATTGCCGCGATGCGCGCCCCCGCAGCGGCTCAGAATCCTGAGGACGTCATATGCCGTCCAGTCAGGATTCTACAACCACTTTGCTGACGTCAATTTGTCATTGGCGGGCGGCAAGTGGTTAATTCTGTTCAGTCAGTCTCATGATGCAGGCACCCTTCATTTTACTTTTATTTAGGGTAGTCAAGCCATAACACTTGTCACAGACACCTCCAGATTGCAAATTGGAGAATGAAGAAGCAGAAATACACTGATGAGCTCATGCTCTCCCCTCCTATTTCCAAGCTGCCAATGTATGTAAGACTGACAGCACTTTGTATTGAAGAGATCCTGTCTGGCTGTCAGTGCTGCCCACCCCTCCCCTGCTGTACTCTTATTCCATTTTTCTTTTTAATTAAATACAAAAAACGAGAGTGAAAATGTTATATGTACATATATTTCCATTCATCTACTATTGTCAAAACATATAATGTATTTATTGAGTATTTACTCACTTTTTTACCCTGAAAATAGAGGGTAAACTGTGCCTGTGTGTTATAAGCAGGGGGCTGTGGAAAGTTTTTTGGAGCTTTTCGGAGCCTCTGGCTTTCACACTGGAGAAACAACAGCCGCTGTTTAGGGTCGGTTTGCAGGCGCAATGGAACCTGCAAACCGCCCCATTGTGAAAGGGGCCTTACTGTTGTGGGTTTAGTTAGTAATACTTTAAAGCAGAATTTAAACCTCCTATGCGTTACAGCCAAGGAAGCTGCTTCTAATTGATTTGCAACTGCCATGGTGCTGCACATGTGATCAGTTATGACACCAACCATTTGATGGTTTGACAGTTTGGTTGAGGACACAAGCAAATGTGACAGTTAGACGTACTTATACGTTGGCAGAATGGCATGGGCAGGCAAAGCAACGTATATATATATATATATATATATGTTGCTTTGAATCTGCCACCTAAAAGGCGTGTGCCCGCCGTGGTCTCCACGACCGTGCCCGCGGGACCTGCGGACTTGATGTCCGCCGGTGTCCCGTGATCGGGTCACAGAATGGCAGAACAGGGGGGGGTGCCTTTGTAAACAAGCCATCTCCCTGTTCTGCCTAGTGACACAACACTGATCGTCTGCTCCCTCTCATTGGGAGCAGTGATCAGTGACGTGTCAAAGAGTCGGATGTGTCCGCCCATAATGTCGAAGTCACGATAAAAATCGCAGATCACCACTATAACTAGTAAAAAAATAATAATAATAAAAATGCCATAAAACGACCCCCTATTTTGTAGACTATAACCAATCAATATACACTTATTGTGATTTTTTTTACCAAAATGATGTAGAAGAATACGTATCGCCCTAAACTGAGAAAAAAATTGGGCATATTTATTATAGCAAAAAGTACAAAATATATATATTTTTTTTCAAAATTGATGCTATATTTTTGTTTATAGCGCAAAAAATAAAAACCACGGAGGTGATCAAATAACACCAAAAGAAAGCTCTATTTGTGGGAAAAAAAGGGTCATCAATTTTGTTTGGGAACCATGCCACACGACCGCGCAACTGTCAGTTAAAGCGACGCAGTGCTGAATCGCAAAAAGTGGCCCGGTCATTTGACAGCCAAATCCTCGGGGGCTAAAGTGGTTAAGTTGTTATGGATAAAGTTCCACTTTAAGTCACTTAAGCTACTGCAAAGGTAACTAAAAATACAGTAAAACCTTGGTTTGAGAGTAACTTGGTTTGAGAGCGTTTTGCAAGACAAGCAAAATGTTTTAATACATTTTGCCTTGATATACAAGTGATGTCTTGATATAAGAGTAGCATCATATTACAAGTATAAAAAAAGAAGAGAGGAGCCTCTAAGTGTAGCAAAATGGTTACATTTAATGAAGGTACAATATTTAGCAACTTATTGCTACACTTAGAGGTGCCTCTCTTCTCTTTTATACCCTATAAAACGAAGTGCTTTGGATTACAAGCATGTTTCTGGAACAAATTATGCTTGCAAACATAGATGTGCGCATCCTATTGCATTAGGGTGTGCACCTCGAAGCCCAACACACATATATGTGTGTGCATGTGTATATATACTGATGGTGTCAGTAGGGCAGAGATTGGTGTCAGTAGTTTTTATTGTTATTATTTAACAATTTTTTTCTATTTTTATTTTACAAATTTTGCAGGAAGCCCATTAGGAGGCTGTGGCAAAATATCAGGGGTTTAAACACGGGTGATCTGTGCCACACAGGGTGATTAGGGTGTGCCCAGGCACACCCTGTGCGCACACCTATGCTCACAAACCAAGGTTTTACTGTAAATATACAGACAATATTTCTGAAGATCACAGAGATATTTGTACGAAAACAGTTTTTTTTTTTTTCTCCACAGTTTAAATAATTCCTTCCTAGATAACTTAGCAGACAAAATAATGCGCTGAAATGTTTGCAATGGCAAACCAGAAATGATTAAAATCTCTTTCTTTGGTTTGCTTCTGTGCCAAAGCAAGCTGCCAGCCCAACGCAGGCAACCCTCTACGGATCACTGGCCCTTATGCTGGTAACTGGACAAATCCTGACTTGCTCAACTGTAACACAAGTGGGAATTCAGGACAACAGAACACGTTGTATGCTTATTTTACGCTGAATAATTGGTTCTAAGACCACCAAAAGGCAGGGGGGAAATATTTACTTGTGGCATTTGCTTTTCTTTAAAAAACGTACACTGGGTAAGAATCGAATCTGTCACGCAAGTCAGGATTTGTCCAGTTACCAGCATAAGGGCCAGCTTTTATGTCCTCAGAACAGGCTGCAGAGATGGTACTATGCGAATAGGTTTAATGTGAGTGTGATTAATTCAGTGTCAGATGAGAATTGATTGAGCCAGCTGTATCATATCCATTCTGCTGCATTATGCTGTCCTTTCACTCTCACCTACCCCCTCCTCCCTTTCTTAATAAAACAACACCCTCTGCGAATAAACCTGCAGGAAAGTTAATTGTCACATACATGGGTTTAATCACATTGTCCGCGGCGTTTGGGGTCCTGCCTGCAGCCATCCATGACTAATTGCGGTGGTAATTTTTCAATCATTAACAGCAGCGCATATGTTTCCAACAAATCCCAAGACACTTGGCCAACCCGAGGGACATAAGCCAGTATGAATAACGGGCCACCATACAGCCCTCTGGCTTTTTAATGCACACAGGCTTCCCCCTGATGTCTCCATTAATATGCATTGATGACCTTTCTGTCCCACTTGGCCCGCCTTAATATGTTTTATTAGTTTAAATATATGCAGCCTTAAAAATCAAATAGGACCATCAAAAAACTCCACCTGGGACTTTTTTTGGGTGCTTTTCTACATTCTGGTTGTTTTCATTAAATTTCATTTGTGCTCCCGTGCTTCTGCAAGTGGCTTTTCTTTGAAAATTCAGCTGTATTAGAGATCTCCATGGCAACTGCTGGTGCTCATCTGCTGCATCATACTGCAGTCCCTTCTACTGAATTCTGGAGTCACCTCTGTGTCAGACAGAGCATGCTATATGTGCTGGTGGGACAAGACCTTGCCTAAGGGAATCCTTTACCCAGCTCTAATCACCTCGTATTATGTGAATAAGATCACATCAAAATTGAGTTTCCTATTTCATGTTCTAGGAATTATAGATGTCTGCAGATGCTTTGTAGCAGACTGAGGGAGGGGGTGAGCAAAAATATTCAGCTGGCACATGTTGTCACTTTAGTTTAAAAAATAAATAAATAATAATAATTGTTTTGTCATCTTTAAAACCTTTATATATGCATTGCGCAAATGTGGAATAACAAAACTGTGAAGTTTAATGAAGCATTGAATAAACAAAAGCAACAATTAACTGGAACACATGTAAATATAAACAAATAATAATGTATATTTAATTGTATCGTTTTATAATTACTACTTATTTATTATGGTACTGGCACAGTAAAATGTTCAAGGTCCTATGGATTTGACAGGAAGGTAAAGTGCTCAAGATGACGGTTTTGTGCTTTCTTTAAACACTTGGCCCACTTAATGACCAGGCCATTTTTTTGCGATACGGCACTGCTTCGCCTTAACAATTACGCGGTCGTGCCACATTGTACCCAAACAAAATTGAAATATTATTTTTTTCCACAAATAGAGCTTTATTTTGATGGTATGTGATCACCTCTGTGGTTTTTATTTTTTGCGCTTTAAACAAAAAAAAAAAAAAAAAATTGAAAAAAAAAAAAATGTTTTTACTTTTTTGACTTTAACCACTTAACGCCCGCCGCACGCCTATTTACATCCACAGAATAGCACGTACAGGCAGATGGGCGTATATATACGTCCCTGCCTTCTAACGGGTCGGGGGTCCGATCGGGACCCCCCCCCGCTGCGTGGGCCGGGCGGCTTACCTCGGGAAGCGATCCGGGACGACGGCGTGGCTATTCGTTTATAGCCGCCCCGTCGCGATCGCTCCCTGGAGCTTAAGAACGGAGAGAGCCGTATGTAAACACGGCTTCCCCGTGCTTCACTGTGGTGGCTGCATCAATCCCAAAAATGTGTCAAAATTGTCCGAAGAGTCCGCCATAATGTCGCAGTCACGAAAAAAAACCTGATCGCCGCCATTAGTAGTAAAAAAAAAATAATGATGAATAAAAATGCAATAAAACTATCCCCTATTTTGTAAACGCTATAAATTTTGCGCAAACGAATCGATAAACACTTATTGCGATTTTTTTTTACCAAAAATAGGTAGAAGAATACGTATCGGCCTAAACTGAGGAAAAAAATAAATTTATATATGTTTTTGGGGGATATTTATTATAGCAAAAAGTAAAAAATATTGCATTTTTTCAAAATTGTCGCTCTATTTTTGTTTAAAGCGCAAAAAATAAAAACCGCAGAGGTGATCAAATACCACCAAAAGAAAGCTCTATTTGTGGGGGAAAAAGGACGCCAATTTTGTTTGACCGCGCAATTGTCTGTTAAAGCGACACAGTGCCGAATCGCAAAACGTGGCATGGGCATTTAGCAACAAAATGGTCCTCGGGCTTAAGTGGTTAAACCCCAGACCATTTTGTTGCTAAAGGACCAGGCCCCTTTTTGTGATTTGGCACTGCTCCCCTTTAATTAACAATTGCGCGGTCGTGCCACATTGTACCCAAACAAAATTGAAATAATTTTTTTTCCCACAAATAGAGCTTTCTTTTGATGGTATGTGATCACCTCTGTGGTTTTTATTTTTTGCGCTATAAACAAAAAAAAAAAAGAAAATTTTGAAAAAAAAAAATATTTTTAACTTTTTTTTATTTTAACCACTTAAACCCCGGACCATTTTGTTGCTAAAGGACAAGGCCCCTTTTTGCGATTTGGCACTGCTTTGCTTTAACTAACAATTGCGTGGTCGTGCCCAAACAAAATTTACATAATTTTTTCCCCACAAATAGAGATTTATTTTGATGGTATTTGATCACCTCTGCGGTTTTTATTTTTTGTGCTGTAAAATACACAAATATATATTTTTTTATTTTAATAAATATCCAAACAAAAATCTTCATCAGTTTAGGCCAAAATGTATTCTTCTACATATTTTTGGTAAAAAAAAAAAAAGGGCTATATTGATTACTTTGCACAAAAGTTATAGGCCCAGATCCACAAAGAAATTACGCCGGCGTATCTATTGATACGCCGCATTATTTCTAAGATGCCCCGTCGTATCTTTGTTTTGTATCCACAAAACAAAGATACGACTGAATGTGGGCTCGGTCTGACTGGCGTATGCCGTCGGATCTTAGGTGCATATTTACGCTGGCCGCTAGGTGGCGCTTCCGTCGATTTCCGCGTCGAGTATGCAAATTAGCTAGATACGCCAATCCACAAACGTACGTCCGCCCAGCGCTTTTTTAAGTCGTTTACGTAAGGCTTTTTCCGGCGTAACGTTACCCCTGCTCTATGAGGCGTACGCAATGTTAAGTATGGACGTCGGGCCAGCGTAGAATTTTCCGTTGTGTATGTCGTTTGCGTAAAACGTTCACGAATAAGGCTTTGCGTAAATTACTTTCACGTCGTCTAGGCATTGAGCGGGCGTAATTTAATTTGAAAGAGCCTCTGATGAAGTCACGTGTCGTGACGTAACGCGTAAGGCGTATCTAGTAGTAACCGGAAGTGACGCGACATCTCGTCCCCACCAGTGCTGTATGATATCTCGCGTTGCTCTATTTCTAAAGTTTTATGCTATGCATCCAGACCCTTTGTTAATATATTAAACATTTGTTGGGAATTACTTCACTATTGGAGCCTTTTTTCTTTTCAACCACCTTGTGTTTGTTGGGATACGGAGTCGCCATCTTTGGGAAGCCCGGATCGGCAATCAGAGTGAAGGACACTCTTCTGGAGAATAATCTACAGGACGGCGTTCGCCCATCTGAGAAGGGAAAAGTTTGTGTACAGCCCAGCTGATGGTTCCTATGCTGTTTTCCCCTGTGAGGGAGGTAAGCGCTCTGTGAGCCCAGTCGTCGTGTGATCATTTTCAACACATGTAATTGGATCATTCCATCGCTGCCAGCACTTGCACACAGATTTTTTGAATATTTGTTCTTGCCATTTGGGACAATTTATTTATTCATTTAGTTATCATATTTGGGACACTTTATTTGTTTGACTATCCTTACCTAACACATTTCTCAAGCCATCAATATACATTGTGGACTTGAGTCATTTCCTCTATTAGAGGATCCTAAGAAATATTCTATTGTTCACTTTATTATTTTGTTTATATATTTTTATACCATTCACCTTTGCGCTCATCATATACTTTATTATTCACTGGTTTTGTTGTTAGCACAATTTAGATTTGAGCTGCATTGGTTTTTATTATTCATTTTAGATTGTCAGCACATTTCTCACCTTTATTTGGTAGTATTGGCCAGCGCTTTAGCACCCCCCCTTATAGTGATACTGAGCATGCGCGCGCATGCGCCGTACAAAAAAAGCGTCATTTACGTGGGGTCAAGCTTGTTTTACATAAAACAGGCCCCCCTGTTCATCATTTGAATTCCGCGCTCTTACGCTGGGAGATTTACGCTACGCCACCGTAACTTTTGAGGCAAGTGCTTTGTGAATACAGACTTGCCTCTCAAAGTAGCGGCGGCCTAGCGTAACTACGATACGCTACACCTGCCTAAAAATACGCCGCCCTACGTGGATCTGGCCCATACTGTCTATAAAATAGGGAATATTTTATGGCTTTTTTTTGTTTTTTTACTAGTAATGGTAGTGATCAGTGATATTGTTTTTTTAACAGAGATAGTGATCAGTGATATTTAGCGGGACTGCAACATTGGGGCAGACAGATTTGACACTTTTACTATTTTTTGTGAACACTGACATTTATACAGCAATCAGAACTAAAAATAGCCACTGATTACTGTATAAATGTCACTGGCAGGGAAGGAGTTAACAATAGGGGGCGATCAAGGGGTTAAGTGTTCCCCAGGGAGGTGTTTCTAACTGTGGGGGGTGTACTGACAGGGAGTAGATCACTAGCAACAGCAGACCTCTCTCGTCACTTCCCTGACAGAACAGGGATCTATCTGTTTACCTTGACGGATCCCAGTTCTGGCTCTCTGAGGAGGGATCACGGGTCACTGGCAGACCTTGCAGCCGCTGGCCACGCACCCCTAGAACTCTTAAAGTGGCCGACGTACAACTACTGTGATTTGTGCAACTGTGCCAACTTGCCGCAGATTGCTGGTTGGCAATCGGTTAAGTTAGGCTTGAGAGGGTAGTTGACCTTGCAGGCATTATTTTACTGCATTCAGGCAAGGGAATTAGTAGAGCACTTCATAAATTTGTACACTTCAGATGAGCATACAAATTCCATGCAGCAAATGAGCCAGGTGAAAATCAATCTCTGGACGTATGAATGAAATGGGAGTGCTAATCATTAGCCACATAATAGTATAGTAAATACACACCAATATAACAAGCCATCAGATAAATATGAATCCAACATATCTTTTTTAGATTGTAAGTTCTAATGAGCAGGGCCTTCTGATTTCTCATTTATTGAATTGCATTGTAACTGTACTGTCTGCCCTCATGTTTCTAAAGTGCTGTGCAAACTGTTAGCACTATATCAATCCTGTAATAATAAAAAAATCAAATAACTTTGAGGGTTTCAGTTTAGTGCACAAAACACATACAGGCACCACAAGAACTGATAAGCTGAAATATATTACATTTTTGTTCTTGGGTATAGATATACTATAGCTAGGCTGACATAAACAGGTTAAATAACATGGGGGGCCTAATAAGTAATTTATACAGTAGGTGAAATATTATTTGTATGCAGACATGGCCTATCAGACCCCTAATACCTCCTCTGCCTAATTTACGCAGACTAGGGACAACGATTCAGTAATCTGTTGTTCTGCATTTTGACAGCTCTGAACATGGAAGAGTTCAGAGTTGAACACTTCTGGGTTCATTCTAAGTTGAGGAGATCGGTAAGTTTATCACTCAACCTTCAGAATCTTGGTCTCATGTTCAAGGAATATCCAGGTGAGTCTGGGAATCAAAAGTCATAGGGGTGCAACAGGGAATGCAGTTCTGGGAACATGTAGAAGTGATTGGGTTGCTCTACAGCCACCTGAGTCACTTCTACAGCAGTCAATCTAATAAGCAGCATGATTGATAGAAAACAAATATAACACAGTTGCCACGCTAAACAATCAAAATAATAAAAAATTGTGAAAACAGTGTCCATATATATAAACATCTCATATTAGTCTCCAAACATAAAAAACAATGTAAGCGAACACAGTCTCTTGAAGTGAATAGCCAATGTGAGTAAACAAATAATTAGTGGAATTTTCACCCAGGTACACCATGTAAAATGCTTGCTTAACAGAGCTCTAGACTCCAAATTATACGTTTAGACAAGTGTGACTGATACACAGAAGATGTATTCCCTCTGTTTAAGATGAAAAGGATAGTGTCATGGCTGACAATGAACATTTCTCCAACTCAAAAACCATAGGGAAAATAAAAATGGTCAACATAGTGTAAAACTGTATGGTATATTATAAAAAAAATGATAATAAAAACTCACAGAACTCCAGATAAATCTAGCAGGTAAAAAATCAATGGTTCATCGTAACTAGCCCACATGTAGACAGGCTCGACTTGCTTTGTAACATCACAGACATGGACTCTGCCCTACACGTTTTGTCAGAGTTGACGTCCTCGGGGGCATTATGCTAATAAAATATGTTAATATATATGGACACAGTTTTCATTATTTTTATTTTATTTTTTTAGCGCTGCAACTTATGTTATATTTGATTCTATCACCAAATGTCCTGTTGTGTTGTTGCCAGCAGCTTATATTCATTTTTTTAATTTAATTTTTAATTTTCTACCTGCGCAATAATTTTCTTTCTTTATATTAACTTGATAGAACACAAACCTGTGATTTAGATTAATCACGCTAATGAGTGTTATCCAGTGATCCTTCCATGCCCCGGAAGAAGTCCTTTTTGTGACTTTTGTTTTACCTGTACTAATGTAAGTGAAATACTTTATATTAAACAAACCTTTTGGGATTTCACACTATTTGGCATCTCTTTCATTTTATGATGAATCTGATCGTGGGGTGGATGGAACTTGGTTTGAATATACTGCTTATGTCCTGTTTAATTTGAGGACACATCTCCAGCTGATGACCCCTGCAAAGATTGTTACATAATGAAGGGTCCAGACTCTCTGGTAAGAGTCTATATTGCCTGTGGTGACAGTGCACACATGATGTGGAGTTTTGTTTGTTTGTGTTTTCCATAGTTGCATTTTAATAACCTGATATGAGATTTTGTTTAGCACATATTTTGTTTCCTACATGTTGTTTATTGTGATTATATCTCACTATTGTGGTGCTGCTGGACAATTTACACTGTATTGGTGGTGATTGATAATATTTTTTTTTATGTTTTTACCCGTGCCCAGTATTCTTCCTTTATATTATCCAGTGAAGTGTCTGGTTCCCCCCACAGTACTGCCCACCCCTGGAGATCAGAGCAATCTCAAAAAGGTGCTGCAGCTGGAGAAAAAGAGTCTTTAAAATTCTTGGCAAAGGAACTGCCTTGGGAGAAGTTAATTAAAATTTTCAGGGAGCATGAGAGGGTTAATTAGTCAATTGCATGCAAGAACCAAGTGCAAATCAAAATCACTGACACCTAATATGCACCTGCTTGTTCCAGGTCAGTGGCTAAATAAATAGTGAAGGAAGAATATGGATGACAGCTGTGGAGCCAGTCTATTTAAAGACAAGTAAGCAATGGAAGCTCCATAGATTTACCTTGATAGGATCCTTTCTACCTTTTATTAACCTCATGCTGCCAATGTAACGCATATATACTGGGGCAAAGAGGGTTGTCGTTTATGCCCATATGGGCACATATGTGTTTGTGGACAGCTGATGCTTCTGTGCCGAAGAGTTAACAACAAAGTATTATTTATAAACCATATTAACAATATCCCTTCCACTGAATAGAATTTACTGGTATGATTATTTACCTATCTTTAGCTATATTGGCCCAGATTCACAGAGAACGGGCGCACATTACACCGCCGTAGCTGCGCAGAAAGGCAAGCATGGAATTCACAAAGCCAATGCTGCCAAAACTGTGTTGGGTTTCGAAGGCGTAAGTCGGCGTAGGTGGAAGTGGGCGTGAGCCATGCAAACCCATGCAAATGAGGCGTGACCCCATGCAAATGATGGTCCGAGCGCCAGACAAGTACGTTTAACAAACTGCGCATGCGTCATGCCGTGGACGCATCCCCCTGCGCATGCTCACAAACACGTCGGAACAACTGCCTAAGATACGCCGGATCGCTGCCTACGTCATGAACGTATCCTACGCCCAGCCAGACTCACGTCCAACCAAAACCACGTAAAATACACCGGCTTGTATTCCTTGGTGCAGACCTTTGCATGTCTGCTGCTGGGTTACACCTCCTTTATGGGGGCTTAACTTTACGCCGGACGTACAACTTACGCGCACCAGTCATAGCCTGCATCGGGCGCACTTCCGTTCCTGAATCGCCATATTTTCCCCATTTGCATATTTGAATGGCTGATCAATGGGAGCGCCACCATGCATCCAGCCTAAATACGGCGGCATAGGCAAGTTACATCGGCTTGATGAAGCCTATTTTTAGGCGTATCTTAGTTTGTAGGTCCGGCGCACAGCTACAACGGCGCATATTTGCACTTATGCAGCGTATCTTGAGATACGTCTGCGCAAGTGCTTTGTGAATCCGAGCCATTGTGTTTTTATTCAGTTTTCTTTTAAC
The DNA here is from genome assembly GCF_905171775.1 of Rana temporaria. NCBI lineage: Eukaryota > Metazoa > Chordata > Amphibia > Anura > Ranidae > Rana > Rana temporaria. The sequence continues at coordinate 244,202,062 of NC_053493.1, read as the reverse complement.
ATGCAGTGGAAGTATCTTTCTTAGCACCGGCTACTACCTCTGATCATTTCATAATGGACAACCAGCATTGCTTTCATTAGAACCACAACTGAAGATTGGCCAATATTCATATTCAATATCCTTCTGCACTGTATTTAACAGTATGGACAGGTGCACTTTGTATTATTATTTTAACCTAAAGCAAATTCCATTGTTTTGCTGTGCGGATGAATAGGTTAAAGCTTCTCACCACAGTATCCACTGCATGACAGAACACAATAAGTAAATTTAATGGAGAAAAAGGGATGGGAGATTAAATAAAGCATCAAAATGATGGTTTCCTTTTATCTTTTAATCTTCCAGTAGCTTGCTGGTTCTATTTCTCATAGTTTATTCATCATGTTACACTTGTGAGTCATTTCAAAGTTTACACTGTTTAAATGGTGTTATATGGTATTAAAAACAAACCCACCTACATTAATGATAGCAAAAGCAAATATGTAGGAAGTACTGTGTCAAATACAATTAACCCTGCATCAGCCTCATAGGAATTTACATTACACCGTTAATTATTGCCGTTAAAACCTAATTGCAGTTAGGCCCTTTGTCGGGTTTATTTTGCCATATGTGTCACTGCTGGGACAATTGCCCCACAATTCCTGTCCTGGGGTCCAAGCAGGAAGCAAGCATGTCCTGCCAACAGGGGCACAAACAGCAATAAAAGCTTGACAACAATTCTCTCTATTCCTCATTCTACAAAGAAAAAAAAAACTGTTCCACTGATAGAGGTTCTAATCCTACCATATACGCCCTGCAGCTGTAAATGGATAATACTAATTCTAGCAACAATAACAATAATAAAAAAAAAAAAATAACACAAAAGTATACAGAGATAATTTTTATTTTTGAATATAATTATACCATCAATATATGTCTTAATCTACACTATTCTTCCTGGGTTCAGCAACAATAAACTAATTTGAGCTCACTAATTCTCTTTTAGTATCTGCAGTTGACAATTTTCACACCCTGGTTTCAAACCCAGAATGCCAAGGAAACCTTTTAATTAAAAGCCTTTTGCCTAAAATCCCGTGACCTCTTTGCTTTGCAGTTTCAGTGCATGTTCTTTGAAAGACAACCTTACATAATGACTAGTATACAATGAAATGAGAAGAAGTGTGCATGCTTTTATTAACTCATTTGTTTTTTGTTTTTCTGCTGTTTGAGTCACAAACAGTGAGATCTCTCCATCCATCGGCACCGGGCTGTGATAGTCAGGACTCTCTGGTCAAAGGAACACTTAAGGCCCATACACACGGTCTGACTTTTTAACAACAAACTTCAAAATGAGCAGGTTTAAAAAAAAAATCCAACCGTGTGTACGCTCCATCGGACAAACTTTTTCGGTTTCATCGGACAAAAGTTCGCTCTGCAAACGGACAAACTTTTCGGCAACAAAAGTCCTACGGTGCAAAGTCCTATCGTGTGTACAGAAGTCCATCGGACTTTAGTCCAAAGTACAAGCACTCATGCTCAGAACTAGGGCCCGCCAGGAAGTCTTCACGGTGCTGCACTAATCACAGGCAGCTAGATATATTCCCGATGCTCGGCTGCAGATATCGGGAAATGTCTCCCTGCCTGTTGTTAGCGCAGCACTGTGCAGACTTCCTGGCAGGCTCTGCATGTGGACTGTGCGAATACGCTGGAGCTCATCTGCTCAACCAACAATAGCAGAAGTTGACCAAAGGGTGGCAGTAAAGAGCAGAAAAAAGCTGAAAAACCACATGATTTTGGAAAGTTTGTTGAAAAAGTCCTGCCGTGCATATGCATACCAAGTTCACGGCCAATGCCCTTCAAACAAAAATCCACGGAAAAGTTTGTTTGAAGTCCGACCGTGAGTATGAGACTTAAGAATATTCTTATTCTCCAAAAATAATCCATGCATATCCACTACTTAAAGTTCACCCTAAAAACATGTATATAACATTACATTCTGCATACTTCCAACATTTACAGTATACTGTTAGTTTTTTTGTTTTTTTTGCTGTATATACCGTATTATTGCTATTTTCTACCCGGCTTCCGGGTAATCACTCCCGCGGGAGTAGGCGTTTCTATGCAGAGGCGCAGTGTCATGCGGGACTTCGCCCAGATGATTGACGTCTTGAGAAACACTTCCCCCCCGGTGGATAAGGCGCATCACGAGTTTCCGAAAGTAGCCGAACTGCGAGTCGGCTCTATACGGTGCCTGCGCACCGACTAGGAGCCGTGTAGAAAAATAGAAGAGAAGAAGCTTTGACAGCCGCACTCGAAAAACGTTCTTTTTAAAAAAACTGATCACAAAAATTACATGCCACAGCAAAAATTAGGACAAAAGCTGACACGTTTCGCACTGTGCTTCAGTGCTTATTCATAGCTAGCTCTTCTATTTTGCATACCATTGCATTGCCGGCACCCATGGTTTGGATTCAGTGAGAAAACCATGAGCGGTTATCTTCTCTCTCATCTCACTTAGAAGTCGTGTAGAGCTGACTGCGCAGGCGCCGTATAGAGCCGACTCGCCGTTCGGCTACTTTTGGAAACTCGTGACGCGCCTTATCCGCCGAGGGGAAGTTTTTCTCAAGACGTCAATCATCTGGGCGAAGTCCCACATGACACTGCGCCTCTGCATAGGAACGCCTACTCCCGCGGGAGTGAGTACCCGGAAGCCGGGTGGGAAATAGCAATAATACGGTATGTACAGCAAAAAAACAAAAAACAAACAGCATACTGTAAATGTTGGAAGTATGCAGAATGTAATGTTATACACATGTTTTTAGGGTGAACCTCCGCTTTAATGATGGTTTTCTGCTTCCTTGTAGCATCCCCCATGGGCTCATGAACCTCTCTTTTTCCCGCTCACTTGTGTTTGGAACAAGCAAACTACACATACCATAGTTTCCAGTCCTTACTGTGAGGGTGGCTACATTCCTACATACAGTGAGGTCATGGAGAATGAAAGCAGACACCCTCTAATAGCACGTTGGATTAAAGCAGCAAAACACAATTTAGAGATTTGAAGGAGGCTGAGAGCAATTAAAGGTACTTTTTCAGGTAAAGAGTAAGTTTACAGAAAATCTGTAAGGTGAACTTACACTGGACCCCCTCCCCACCCCCACCCGTCTTGCTAACCTGGAGTAGGCACTGACAGCTTATCGCCACTGTACCGGTCCAGGGATTTAAAATCCCTGCGGCTTTATCTCCTCTTCGCCTGTGACAAAACGGGTTATACAGATCCGGATTGGTCGGCACTGTCCTATGTGAAGGCGTCGACCAATTACAATGACGAGGTAAGTTTTGGAGATGAAGCTGTGGGGGATTTCTAAGCCCCGGACCAGTGAGGTGGCGACCCGTTGTCTCCTAGTGGGTGATTGCTGCGATCCACTTTACATATTGTTCTGTAAGGATAAACATGTAACAGGTTCTAAAAGGGTAACTTTTAGAACACATACTCAAATACATTTTTTCTCTTTTTTAACTAGAGTTTGGTGTCACTTTAAACTCCCTGATTTCTCTTGCAGGAGTCTATGCTCCATATATTTCTGGGCAGTGACAACAGCTGTAACAGATAGATCTGTTTCTGGCTAGTGGTTTCTAAGGGCCCATGAACACAGGGCAGTTTAAAACCTTTTCTGAATGCTGGAAATTTAACAGCTGGAAACCGACAGTGAAAAATGTCTGTTTTACAGCTTTTACATACCACGTTTAGTAGCAGTTATGAGAATTTGAGGTTAAATGCGTTTTTTTTTTTTTACGATAACATCAGGAGACCCTCCCAAATGCCCACAATGAATGAAAAACAAGTCAATTATTTACTATTTCAGCCATTCTGTTTGAGAAGAGAGAGAGCAGTGTGCATGTCTTATTTTTTGTGTTTTCACTATGGATCCCATCATGAGCATGTGTGAGGAGATGCTCCTGATGTTGATGAAGTTCTGAAGATGTAAAAAATTTAATGGGAGGACCAGAGTTTTTTTCTACTGGACTTATCCATTGATACAGGCAACAGCATGTAGTAAAATTTGTGTTTTTTTTCTAAATTTGGACATGTTCAAACAGTATCAGTAATGTTTTCCCCTTTAAAAACGCTTATAAATGCAAAACACACATAAACGCAGTTTACCGCGGTTACAAGCATTTGGCGTTTGGAATTCTGGTAAACTACAGTCCTGAGCGCAATTTTTCTGCTTTCAAAAAAATGCCTGTAACCTCAGCTGCCTCTAAACTACTATAAACTACATAACAGAGGGGAGTTCAGGGGCTGCTGAAAAGAAAAAAAAAAAACACCCAACTGCTCCTAAACTTCAGTTTAGTGGCTGTAGAGTACGTGAGGCCTTAAAGATAGAATGGAAAAGCCAGCACTTTACATTGCTGAACTCTGTTCTTAAGCATTTACAAAAGATAACTGCAGTTACAATTTATAAAATTTGCACATGCAATTCTTTTACTGCATTCACTAGCACTGGCTTAACCTGCCCTCTTGAATCTTTCAAAGCAGTAAATCACAGTGAGTTTTATGTGGTATTCCTCCATCTAAGCGCAGTCATTATTCTTAAGCCCCGATGAAGGGGGAGTGTGTTTGGCCACTGAAAAGCATTGGCTTTACTCTGCTATGAATCAATTTTATCATTAAATTACCTTGGTCTTAAAAAATCTTGGTGCTCTCATCGGACTGTATGTGTGCGGACTCTCAACTCTAGGTGCCTTCCCTCCTTCCTGAGGGCGACCTCTGTTTGTGGAGAGAACCGGACCCATTGTGCACATTGACAATTTAGGTGACCCTTAGAAAATCCATTTAAAAAATCAAGTGTCCTGTTTGTTCTTGTGTTTTGTAGGCAGAGCCTTGAAGTCATTGAGTACAATACAGGGCCATTACCCCTGTATTGTATGTTTAGGTGTCTGGGGTGTCACTGGAACAGTCATAGCTTACAGAGGAGCTTTGAGGGACTGGTCACAGTGCTGGAGGAAGCCTTCTTGAGCAAAGAATAAGGCAAATATTTTCTCCTTAATCATCTGCCCCTAGACTAAACATGCAATGAAGGTCAGCCATACACAGAGCAAATTTCTTTCCTGCAACCACTGTCTTCTCCTGGCAGTCCCTGCCAGGAGAAGACAGTAATTGTCACTAGTGGCTATAGCGATAATTGTAAGAAAATTCAACAGGCTGGTTGTACCCAAGTTGATAGATCAATCAACTTGGTACATTCAGCCTACACATTAACAGTTCAAACCATGTAAGGCCGGCCTATCCCTTGAAGAGCAGGGGGGAACTGAAAGAATGTTGTTTTTTTTAATTTTCATGGAGTTGGGCTTTAAAGTGCAGAGAGAAATCAGTGATTTGGGGACAGGCCAGTCACCTGATAAAACAAGGCTGGCCTCCTTACAGCTTTTCTTTTCCTTTCACTGAAAAAAGCACACATAAAGCACATTTCTGTGCCTTATAAATGGCAGGGTTTTTTAATCCTTTATGCAGCTCAATGGCCACAAAGTGCCTGTTAGCCGATAGGTTTCAATGGGAAATATAGCGTGCTTTTGACATCAGTTTGAGAAGCTTCTGAGATAACTGAGAATTCATTGCAGATACAGGTGACCTGCACTTTACCTGCTTCGGCTGCATTTGCATTCCCATAAACTGTGCTTTAAAGCTGTCAAATCGCATGTCAAATCAGCAGCAATTGCCGGAAATGGCACATCCTAAACGGTGAGACGCGGCATCGATTTAAAAAAAGTAGTTTTTGTACTACTTTTTGTGATTTCAGGGTGCAATTTCCATTGATATCTGTGCAGAAAAAGGTAAAAAGAATCTGCGCTAGGATAACTAAAACTAATGATGGCCTGAAGCTCTACAGAGGTAAGCAGCACCTAATCTGAAAACATAACAGTGTAAAGAAGTGAGAAAAATATATATAGTTGCGCTAAAGGAAACCTTTGTGAAGAAGGTGACCATAAATGTAAAAATCACATGGATAAACATGAATCATGAATTGAATTAAATTAAGATGCCTGTGTGGGGAGAGCTACGGAAAACTTTGGGGACAGAGGGGGTGCTACCATTTACGCTAATATGGAACAATCCTAGATATGCAGAGTTACAGGATCTAGCAGGCTTCACTCCCTGGAAAAAAAGAGGAATATGGTTCTTTTCACAGCTGTATGAGGGTGAGGTAATGAAAACTTACGAGCAGCTGTGCAGGGAATACCAATTAGCCCCACGGGGCTTCTATCAGTATCTCCAGCTTCGGCATGCCCTACAGAAACAACAACAAACACGATCATTGGTAGTGACATCACCGTCACCTTTGATGAAGGCGGTTCTGCAAGCAGAAACTCGGAGAGGACTGATTACAAAAATGTATGAGGGACTGTTAGCAAAAATTCAGAATCATGTCTCCCTTAGAAGCTGTAGAAAATGGGAGGAAGACATTGGGGAGATAGATGGAGACCAGTGGGAGAGGGCGTTTGAATCTGTCCCGGTGGTATCTGTCTCTGCGTCGCACAAATTGTCGCAACTCTTCATCCTACACAGGGCTTACAGAACAGTGCCACAACTTTATAAATGGGGAAGAAGGGATACTCCTATGTGCCAAAAGTGTAAGGTTCAGCAGGGGGATTTCATACATTTGATTTGGAGATGCCCAAAGCTGCATAGGTACTGGGAGGAAGTATCACAGTGTATTACTAGAGTGGCACAGGTACCAGTTCCATTGGATCCCCAAGTATAATTGCTAGGGGCTATTGACCAGGGAGAGTACACAAAAGGAAAGTATTATATGGTAACAAGACTGCTGTATTTGGCAAGAAAAACCATTGCACGTTATTGGATGGCCCCGGGGGTCCCCACAGGGAAACAATGGATTGCGTATGTCAACTCACTGTTGGGTAGAGAACATCTGGCCTACAAACGAAGGAAAGCAGAGGGCAAATTTGAGGAGATCTGGTATCCCTGGTTGAGAGATGCGAGTGTCGCACCACCAAAACTGGTGATAGATAGACTTTATATGTAGAGTGCAGAGGACAGGGGGGGAGGGGGTGGGGTGGGATATAAAGAAAAAGAGACGTACATTGGAATATTATAGGAGTATAAAAATGTTGTATAATGTATGTCAATTGAACTGCAATGGATGCCGAACAGGCATATATATGTATGAAATAAGAAAAGAAAAAAATAAACAAAAATAAATTGGATTTAAAAAAAAAGGTGCCTGTTTACATAAACAATACACAAACGTAAAATTAGGCCATAAAACGTGAAATAGGCCATAATGTAGACCTATGTGCAAATTCCAATTAAGAACCATACAGTACATTGTTGTGAAAGAAACATGAACTATGAGCCCTACATTGGGCAAAACCTAAAAACACAGTGAGTAAAAAAGGAAAAAAGTCCATATGATTGCAATACAAAGAAACACCCAGTGATGATCAAATTGACAGCTGCTCTTTCTTCTCAAGATCCGCAACTTTAAGTGAATTCCACCACCCTAGTGTAGGTAAAAACTGCTTACCAGAGCCAAAGGTCCCTTTTGATATAGGACCAAGACCAGCATAAGTGTTAAACCCAGCAGACACGACTGAACACTGCAAGCTATGATACGATGTGATGATGCGACAAGCTCCTCATACGACAAACTCCAGAACCAGCATGAGTGTTAAACCCAGCAGACACGACAGAGCTCTGCATCCATAGCGATGATACGATGTGATGATACGACAAACTCCTCAGCATAAACGTCAATTGGTATGGTATCATGCAAAGAAAGCAGATGCCTCGATAGTGTAAAACCAATGACTTTTATTGAAATATAAAACAAACAGTAAAAAACTCACATTTCATAAGTGTAAGAACAGCCTTAAACCTGTAGCGCCGACCGGACGCAAACAGGAAAACCCGTCCGTATGGGAAACCGAGCAGATGAGGATGATGACGTCAGCAAGCCACACATATGTCTGTGAAATCGCAGCTAAAATCGGGACTGAAATGCAGGAGTGAAATTATGCGAGTTCAGCTGAACTTGTATGGCTTCATTTCTGCAGCTCAATGTGAGCCTGGGCTCAGACTAATTTTTTGCCTCAAGTTACCTCTAAACTTCTAGAACCCCTAGTCCATAACCAAATTGCTACCTCTCTAACAACAAGCTGCTTGGCCCCTTACATTCTGGCTTTCGTATGCAGCACTCCACATACAATGAAAGATGCTGCTCAGGTGTGGAGATCTTCAAAATAATTGCTTCTCCCAGAACTACGGGTGCAGGCAATGCATATGAGATTGCAAAACAAAAGAAAAGATTTTTCTGGACAGCCGCACTCCAAATAAAAATTGCCTTTATTGTAAATCCAAATAGAAAAACAGCACTACATGTCACAGCACACCGGCAGAGCTGACGCGTTTCACACTATACTTAGAGTTTAATCATAGGGCAGAGCTGAGGCGTTTCACACTATACTTAGTGTTTAACCATAGCTATGTAAATCTATGTATAATAAAAAATATTACACACTTTCATGAACTTTGGCAGCTTTTTCCTGAAGGGTCTCCTTCTCTCTGGAAATTCATCTTCAGGCCAAACCTTTTTTTACTAAAATGCTTCTTGTGAGAAATTCACTATAATGCCACAAATGTTACCACACAATTTTATGTGAAGCATGTGCATTTAACTGCACCAAAGATGGAGAAGCATGAACGTGACCTTTTATTGCTGTATATGTCCTGTGACAGTACGAAACTGTGTTACAATGTGAGGAGGGTTAAGTGTCGCTCAAAATTCTCATCTATACAAGCTTCAGGATGCATGTTTGGTAAAGAGGAAACAGATTGTCCAGCGTCCTCTGGAATTACTAAGTCCTGGTATGGGTTCTGGAGTCTGGAGACTCTGTAGAGAGCTGGGAGAGATGGCGTCTCCAATCCTGATTCCAGGATTGGCTATTAGCAAGCTCTTAAAAGTTAGGTGTTTGAAATTGTTTCTGGCTTCTCCCATCCTAAGAACTGTGTGGGAGGCAGGCATTTCTGTTCAGGAGTCAGGGTGTGAGTCAAGACAACTGGGAGTCAGTGCAGGTATGCACAACAGTGTGAGCATGCATACTGTCTGAAGGGCTGAGGATTGAGAGCAGAGCAGCAGTACTGTAAGTAAAAGTCATAAGCCTGATGAACATTCATTTGTGGCAGAGAAATTCTGTAAAACTCCTATGAGTGTAGCCCATATGTTGTTTTGAACTTCCTTTAAATAAAAGTAGGCCAGGAAATTCATACGAAGTACGATTTTGGCAAGTGAACTGGTCCTTAACCACTTCAGCCCCGGAAGATTTTATCCCCTTCCTGACCAGAGCACTTTTTACAATTTGGCACTGCTTCGCTTAAACTGACATTCGTGCAATCAAGCAATGCTGTACCCAAACAAAATTTGCATCCTCTTTTCCCCACACATAGAGCTTTCTTTTGGTGGTATTTGATCACCTCTACAGTATTATTTTTTTGCACAAATAAGAATTTTGAAAAAAAAAAAATATATATATATTTTTTTACTTTTTGCTATGATAAAAATCCCCATTAAAAAAAAAACCTTCATCAGTTTAGGCCAATATATATTCTTCTACATATTTTTGATAAAACAAATGCAATCAGCGTATATTGTTTGGTTTGCACAAACGTTATAGTATCTACAAACTATGGGGAAGATTTATGGCATTTTTATTTTTTTACTGGTAATGGCGGTGATCTGTGATTTTTAGCGGTACTGCGACATCGCAACAGACAGATCAGACACTTTTGACACTTTTTGGGACCATTGACAATTATACAGCGATTAGTGCTATAAAAATGCACTGATTACTGCGTAAATGTCGCAGGCTGGGAAGGGGTTAACACTAAGGGGTGATTAAGGGGTTAACTGTGTGTTCCCTCAGTGTGATCTTGCTCAACAGGTTATTGTGTGAAATGACAAGCACTGTATGGTAGGTATGGACAGATAAAGCCATTTTTAAGCAGATTTCCTTTTTGAATAACACATTCAAGTGCTAAGATGAAGCACTTAATATTCCTGTCTCCTCTAGATTCCAGGGGCATATTTAAGCTAAGCATTTGTATACATCTATGTGTGTCAGTACCATTACCCTCCTTCACTCAGTCAGTGTCATTAAGATGATAACACCACCTGCTTAGTGGGGGTGACTTGCGGTAGGGGACTGAAATTTCTTAGTACTGACTTCAGAAAGTTCCTGGCACTGGCAGATGGCGTGTGAGTCACAACTGTATTAATTAGCAGGTAATTCCTGAATTTTGAAGGTTGGAAAGGAGGTGGTAAGTAATGAAATGTAGTCTAAAAAGTAACGCTCTCCTCTGAGACGATCAGTGTGTTGGACTAACTACAGGAAAGTGACATGCCTCCCTTTCTGAACACTCAGGACGCATGTTTACATTATTCAGGAAAACTTGATGATTTTCGCTAGCGTTTATTTTTAATACTGAGTCATTAGTATGTTGATGAAAACATTTCTATGTAAGTTTATCAAAAAAACGTTAACATGTGTATGCATGATTCTTAAGGCTGATGACATGCAGGACGATTTTGCCGCTAGAGACAAATTACCATTGACAGGTTGCCTGTGTGTCCCCATGGAATTGTTTCCCCTGTAGCCACATCAGCAAAATGTGGTTCTTTTACTTGCCCAAATGCTGCTGAGTCTTGATCGCTAGCGATGGAAGCAACATCCTGCTGCCTTAGTTACAAAAGGAACAAATGAATAAGGAGAAAAAAAACAGCCTCTTTGTGATCTTGCTGCTGGCAAATTTTACAATTTGTAAGTGGCAGGATCGCCAGCAGCAAAGTTGCCCCTGTGTTATCAGCCTAGGGGTACACTACTGTCAAAATATCACCAATACATAAAATATAATATACTGTACCTTTGAAATGAATATTCATTGTTTTGAGCAACAGATCATCATAACTAAAAGCAAGAACACATAAATATACTCAGTTCAATCAAATGACTCTTGCAGGTAAAAGCTAAATAAAAGCTGGAAAAATAGAACTACACCTCAGCATCTGTTTTAAGAAATGTCCATTTAAAGCTAAACTTCATGAATTCCTCTACTTTGTAAAAAAAAAAAATGCAGGTATTCCATGTTAGGTCCAAAAATTGCATGCTACCTGTGGACATCTCTTTAACTAACATCTGACAGGGTTGTGGCACTCCAGGAAGATAGCTTTGGAGCTCCAACATAAGAACTCCACAGCACTCAAGGAAAGGTGATGATAGAAAATGCCTCCACCTAAGTACACACTGCTGCTTACCGGATAGATGTGATCTCTTAATTACAGGAGATCAAGTAGGCGGCATGTAGCTTATAACCCAGCCTAGGGTCTCTATGCTCTGCAGTTATGCCTCAGTTTTAGTGAAAATTGTCCTCATAAAACACAACCGATCCAAAGTGTCCCCACAAAAACTGAAAAGGCTTTTCTCATCAGCAGTGTAAAACAGTCTTGTGGCTTCTATAAGTGTCTGGTTAAAGTTTGTAGGATGAGTTTTCATTTTACTCTAATTGTCCTATGAGGCTGCAGGACCCCTCACCCTGTTTGGACAGTGCTGATCACATGCACCCTCCCAAAATAAAACACACTGAAATGAGCATGTTCAGAGTGACTCCAAAGGCTCTGTCTTATCAGGAATTGTTTTGGGAATATTGTCACAACAGGAAAGACTGAAAGCCAATAGCAGATACAAGGTGCGAGAGAGAGGTGCTGCCATACGGCCCGTGAGCAATGATCTACCTACCGAGCGCTCAACAGCACCCTGGTAGTCCATTGAGAACTACAAGCCGACAGCTGCAGAGGATGTCAGTACTTGTAGTTCATTCATTCTCAGAACTCTGGGAATGAATGACACAGCCTTGTGGGTGGAGCCCTGCACAGTTGTGCGGTTTTCAAAAAGTGACAGCAGGTACAGGCTCCGATCGGGGAGCAGCTACAGGAGTGGGAACATGTTACATGTCCCACCCTAAAAATGGGTGGAACATTTAACATGTTCCCAAAGATGAACTTATCCTTAAAGTAATGGCAAAGTTATCACCAAATAAACAGGCTTGGATCAACATTTTTTAAATTGCAATGGTCCATAATGGGTATACTGGTGCATTAGCTGAAATAGTTATCCAACTCTATAGATACACAGTATATAGCTTCAGAAGATGCTAGCTGCCTGGCTTTGCATGCTGATTTTTTGTATCATGGTGCTCTGGGTCACTTAGCCCAGAACAAGCATGCATATAACAAATTCTGACTTCTTTGTGACTTTCAGAATACTTGTTCAATGTCTTCAATCCAGTGTGCCAGCTAAGCAGCAAGGCAACCATTTAAAAAAAAAAAAAAAAGTCCAGGTCCAGAAGACTCAATAACTGTGGAATACTGACATGCAAAATGCAAGGATTTAAATTATTTTATGACAGCCGGCTTGCATAATTTTTTGGCAAGTGAATGCTAATTGTGACAACTGCCATTCTATAGCACCCTTATATTTGTTGTATATATATAAAACCATTTTTTGTACATAAACAATACAACTTTGTCCACAACTGTGTTTGTTATGTTTTACTATCTACTACAGTGTGTTAGTCTAGTCAGTTTGTGACAAGTCTCTACATGGCTCAAATAGTCACTATCGGTGCTATTTACTGTATAGTAATCATACTGCTGTCTGGTATACATTCCCATAAAATCATTGTATAACACATCTCAGTCTGATTTCCTGCCTATATCACAGCCATATAAGCTACTCTCTTCACTAGTGCATGCATGAATATGTATCCGGATAGTGACATCTACTGCACACAGACATACAGCAAATAGACTCCCACCACTCAATTCCCTTTAAAATAGAATTGAAACTATAAGAACCACAAGCAGATTAGTTATTTTGAGGTCTGCAGGGAATTTGAAACAATTTAAAATATATGGTCTGGCAGATATAAGAATACTTTAATAGGGATTCTGAAAAGAAGTGGTGCCTTGATTTCCACTTGACTGATACTCTTTTCACAGCTTAGATGCTATATATATATATATATATATATATATATATATATATATATATATATTAGGGTTGTGGAAATGAAAGTTTAATTCCTTAATTAATCGTTAATATTTTTGATCTATCAAAAATCTTTTGATCGGTACTAGTGATGCAATGGATCGTAAATCATCCGAGATCCAAACGGGTCACCATATGTGGATCGGCACACCACGTGATCCGCGGAGCTCCGCTGCTGCCTCGGCCATAGGAAAGGCAGCGACTTCGGCCCAGCTCCCGGAGCGGCGGCCTTCTTGGTCCACCCGGCGGCAGCCTAGGTGAGCCTAGAGCGGCGCACTGACGCCATCACCTGGCCTCAACTGCTCGTGTTCAGTCGGCTTCTCTGGTAAGACTAAGCAAGCACTAATATTCCTATACAGTGGGGGAGATGTGGATCATATTACAGTGGGGAGATGTCTGTAGATTACAGTGGATTACAGTAGGGAGATGTCTGTGGATATTACAGTGGGGGAGATGTCTGTGGATATTACAGTGGGGGAGATGTCTGTGGATATTACAGTGGGGGAGATGTCTCTACTTAGCCCATGCTAGTCTGGACATAAATATTAGATGGTGCTTGTAAATTAAATCTCAAATGATGCACAAGCAATATTTTATATGTACAAGCCTCATTTTTTATAAATACATCCTGTTGCTGAGTGCACCCTGGCTTTGGCCAATTATGGCTCTCTTTGCTTATGCACTGCGATTGGCCAAGCATGCGGGTCATAGTGCATGCTTGGCCAATCATCAGCCAGCAATGCACTGCAATGCCACAGTGAATTATGGGCCGTGACGCGCCATTCTAATTTGGCGCGAACGGCCCATAATGTTCGAAATTCGACGAATGACCGAACAGACGATGTTTGAGTCGAACATGGGTTTGACTCAAACTCGAAGCTCATCCCTACTTGTAACAAGGCAGAAATCACAGATCATCATACTAAAAATCACAAAGACCGCAGGAAACCATTTTGCCCAGGTAAGGTACTGTAATAACTAATACAAAAAAACCTGCGCTATGTATAACATACATAAATGGGACTGCTGCTGTTATTAAATGTAAAACATCCTTTTCCAACTGACACAGCGATGTCCTCACACTTATGTGCATACATATATAAGTGAATAAATATAAGTAAAATCTGTGCACCAATAATAATTTTTCATGACGCATAACGTGTTGTGTGCTCGCACAAGTGTCCTTAGCAGGACATCCCCTTTCGCTTTGCACTTTCACAAGAAATACTTAAAACATATAAAGTCCAGTCCTTGTGAAAATAATCTCAAATCATTCATAGAATATATAACATGTGCTCCATGTGTAAAACTGTGTCTTTTACGGATCCACTGCTTTCTCTTCATACCTTTTCACACTGGAGGATTGTGCCTCCCCAAAGTGACTTCCCAATCACCAGAGAGTTCTGACTTGTATAGCTATACAGCTTCAAGAGTCCCAACAGCTTTTGTGTGCTACGCTTCATCATTGATCCTCATGGAACTCTCCTGTAGTTCTAATTCCATGTACATGGCTTCCACCTTTAATCAACCGTACCATCAAGAACTTGCTTGTTCAATATACATTAAGGATAGAGGAAAGGAATGCCAATATAGTGTACAGTTTATTAAAAAAAACTAAAATATGCACTGACTTGTTGTCCAGTGAACCAAATCAGTATCAGATTCTAGACCCGGAAATGCTGCCCTGGTGTGCGATCTATGGGTCAGATGTTACATCAATGGAACCTGTGTTCTACGCGTTTAACCACTCCTCTTCAGGAACTTCAGGTTCAGATTCCTACACTCCCTAACAGGTCAGTCTTAATATGAAGTCCATCAAAAGGTGTCCGCTCGATAGTACACAGCTTTGGAAACATACATTTGATTGCCTTTCGGCTCTGAAAAGGTAAATTTCATTTGATGAGGGTCCAACTCTGTATTTTCTAGCGTCTCATCATTGTATCAAAGTTGTTGACAACACAACTGTTGTTTACATTTGACCTTATATTCATTCTTTGCTATTATCTCTAGAGTTCTTATAATTTGGGTCATTGAAATACAGTTTTACCATTGTTATGTTGCGGTTTAATCAGGAGGACAAGGTAGCTACATATATGGTATTTTTCTGCCAAGTTTAGGGGTGCTGGGTGGGAGAAGGGGAGTTCAATAGTATATTAATTTTGCATCCTTATCATGCATTCCCCTGTTCTTTATTTATTTATTTCTGTTTCTCTTTTTCCTACTGCCTTGCCCCCTTTTTTCATTTTTTCCCCTTTTTTTAGTTTATTTGTGATGTGTCTGAGGGTTCCTCCAATGTGTCAGGTGGGAATTTACCCCCAAGCATTGGAATGTGCGCATGTTGCTGGGTGAACTAAAGGGAGGTAATTAAAGAGGAAGAAAACCCTCAACCTTTTAAAAAAAATAGTGAGAGAAAAAAAAGGACATGCATTTGTCGCACAACCGCGCAATTGTCAGTTAAAGTAACGCAGTGCCGTATCGCACGACCTGGTCATGAAAGGGGGGGAAATCTTCCGGAAGTTAAGTGGTTAACGCATCCACAATGGTGGTACCATTGTAATATTCATGGCAAGCGTTGAAGGGAGGTTATGAGCCTTTAAAAATGCTGCATAAACACAGGGTATTGATGCATGTGTAAATGAGTCCTAAGGGTCTCTGGTGAGTATTTTTCATTTAAAAAATATTCAAACCATTTCCAAACAACCAATAAAGGACCATATAAGGCAATTAGAACCAATGGTATCCGCAGCCAACTGGGGGAGAGACTTCCCGGATGATGACCTGGTCAACAAGATGCTGCAGGGCTTCAATAAGGTCCAGCGACTGACCCCCAAATGAAATCTGGAAAGAAACCCAACTGAAAATCCTCCACCGGACCCACATACCCTTCCTCCACTCCGCAACGGATCTAAACGGCGCTGAATGCCCCTTATGCCACCAACCGAAGCCTTCATTGGCACACCGCTTCTGGGCGTGCTCCTACATCTCTGCTTTCTGGGACCAGGTGCTGGCCTACATTTTTGGAATTACCCTGCTGAAATTGCCAAAAGACCCGCTGCTACTAATCTTTGGCTACTGGGATCCCCTACTGCTCCAATGGTCCCGACAGGTTGGCTCAACCACCCCTGCTACCCCAAACTTGTTGCATGCTTACAAAGACTGGCCACTACTCTGCTTTCTTGTTGCACGAAGGGCTATCTTGAAGAATTGGACCTCCTCTCACTGCCCCTCCATTGCCCAAATCCAACGAGAGCTCCTCCTCTACAAGGAACGAGCCACCACTGATTTTAAATGTGCCTCCTCCAAAGCTCGCTTCCTCTCCACTTGGGAACCTTTCATGTGCTCAACCTTATCCCCAGAGGACCTAGCTACTTTTGACCAGTTTACTTTTTCATACTTTAAATATCCTCTGCCCTCACTCCCTAGAGAAGCTGCTCCTCTGGACACCAGACCCTCCGCCCCGATAACTCGACCGCAGAAAAAACAGATGAAAGACTCTCTTGGTGCTTCTTTCCCCCCCTTTCTTCTCTCTTGTTGTTCCTTATGCCGGTATTATTATAGTCCAATATGTTACTACCCTTTGCTAGCTCTAGTCCGTTAGCCTACTACTAGATCCTACCAGAAATCACCGACTTGATGATAATAGTCACTGTTCGTTGTATCTCAAACTGTATGTATGTCCTTTTGACGAATTCTGTCCTGTTTGTAACATGTTAGTTGCTTGTTCAACTGCCCTCCTTTTCTTTTGCCCTGTTTGTTTATACATTGTATGACCTTTTATAATCCAATAAATACTCTTTAAAAAAAAAAAAAGAACCGATGGCTTTCCATTGTGTTTTTTATTAGGAGTCCTTATCGGACTGATTAGTGTTTGATAGATTACAAATCAAAATTACCAACATCCTTTCAACTAATCAGAATCACTTGCTTACAGTTTTAGGCTACAAGAGCTCTATATCTTTCAGTTAAAGTGGTTGTAAACCCTGGTAAAAAAAAAACCTGCAAGAGAAAGTTATAATGAGCTAGTATGCATAGCATACTAGCTCATTATGATTGACTTACCTGAGATTGAAGCCCCCAAAGTTCTCCTCGGTCCCCTCAGCAGCCGCCACCATGTCTTCTACAGTCTTCTTCCTTGTTTTGCCGCTCCAGCGCTGTGACTGGCCGGAGCGGCGATGATGTCATTCCCGCGCATGCTCGCGGGACCACAGCATTAACCCCCCATTGCCCCATTAACAAACATGGCACGCTCAGTAGACATCGGCGCAGTCCTTAGAGCAAATATCTCCTTAACCGTGTAGGTTAAGTAGATATTTCTTGCACCTACAAGTAAGCTTTAATCTAGGCTTACCTGTTGGTGCAAGTTGTAAGGTGGGGTTTACAACCACTTTAACATACACATATTCTTGCCGATACAATTCACACCGCCAAAAGCACCAGTGTGAATGTAGCCTGAGGCCGCATACACACGATCAGTCCATCCGATGAGAACGGTCCGAAGGACCATTGTCATTGGTTAACCGATGAAGCTGACTGATGGTCCATCACGCCTACACACCATAGGTTAACTAACCGATCGTGTCAGAACGCGGTGACGGAAAACACAATGACGTGCTGAAAAAAACGAAGTTCAATGCTTCCAAGCATGCGTCGACTTGATTCAGAGCATGCGCGGGTCTTTAACCAATGGTTTTGCATACCGATCGGTTTTGACCTATCGGTTAAGTGTCCATCGGTTAAATTTTAAAGCAAGTTGGCTTTTTTTTAACCTAAGGTTAAATAACCGATGGCGCCCACACACGACCAGTTTTGATCGATGAAAACGGTCCATCAGACCGTTGTCCTCTGGCTAACCAATCGTGTGTACGCGGCCTTACACTTTAATTACCAAAAGTGTCACACTACACTAAACTTATCACACAAACCTTTTCATTATCACATTATTATTTTAAAAAAGTCAGTGTAATGGTAACATAGTGATAAAAAAGTACTTGTGGGCTTAGCCAATCATTTTATTCAGATTTGCTTTCATTTGAAAAAAATTCTGTTGTCAGATGAATCACAGTTGATAATGTACGGTAATTATTGAAAGGTAAACTACTACAAATAAAATGCACAGCGGAAGAAAATAACTAGGGTTGTCCCGATACCACTTTTTTAGGACCGAGTACAAGTACCGATACTTTTTTTCAAGTAGTCGCCGATACCGAATACCGATACTTTTTTTAAATGTGTCCCCAAATGCAGCCATGTCCCTCACATATGCAGCAATGTCCCTCTAGCCATGTCCCTCACATATGCAGCCATGTCCTCCAGCCATGTCCCTCCAGCCATGTCCCTCCATACCTTTGCCGCCGAAAGCCGGCGCATGGAGAAAATCACAGCATTCATTTGAATAGCTGTTTTGCCCGCGTGTATAGACACTCCCCCTTGCTCGGGATTGGACAGATCACGATCACCCATCCAATCCCGAGCAAGGGGGAGTGTCTATACGCGCGGGAACACTACAGCTATTCAAATGAAAGCTGTGATGTTCCCGCACGGCGTTTAACCCATGCGACGGCTTTCGATGCGGCGGTGCGATGCGGCGGCTTTCGATGCGGCGGAAGCGGCGGGGGGGGGGAAGTATTCTATTTAGGTATCGGGGGTATTTGCGCGAGTACGAGTACTCCCGCAAATACTCGGTATCGGTACCGATACCGATACTGGTATCGGTATCTGGACAACCCTAAAAATAACAATGCAATGTTGTAGATTATGGTCTTGTGATAAACAAATTTTGTTTACCATTTAAATTATTGTGTGAAATTCTAATGCTGTCTTATATAAACATGTCTTCTCATAACCTAATTGTGTCTGGAGAGTTCATAAAAAATGAGACATCACATCAAAGACAATTAATTATGTATCGCCGTTAGCTGTTATGCATGAAAAGGAATATTCTCAAATAAATATTCACATAACTTTGACAGCTCTAATTTATTCATTCACCTTGTTTACAATGTGGACCTCCTTTATGTATCCTCATTAACTTCTTACCACCTCCATCAGAAACACAATTGCAGTATGCATGTAGTGTTGAGAGTCAGAATCAATGAGTGGTAGTAGTACAATTAAAGCGAACTAAAGTTCCACTGTTACAAACAACCAGTAGGCAGGGTTTTCTATTGCAGAAGAGATATGCAATGCCTATTTTGCAACAAAATGTAAATGGAGTTGTGCATGCACAGCTCAGCATACATCACTGACATGGTCCCTGTGTGCTGGGTTGGCAGTCTCCTGCGCATGCACAGTAGTGACATCATCCCACGCCAGCCAATGAAGATGGCAAAAGACCAACACCCAGAAGAAGATGCTGGTGCTGGCCAGGGACAGGAACTGTTGAAGGAAAGGTAAGTTTAGCTCTGCTTTAAGTACTATGAAGTGGTCAAAATCACTAAAAGATTAAACCCAAAATATATAAAACCTTGGACAAGTATTATTTTTGAAAGATTTATCTTAACTTCCAGCCCTAAAGACACAACTGGAAGTGAGGAAAATCCCCTCTCAGGTGATCCTCCCCAGCAGGGACACAGGCAGCAATAAAAAAAACAAATGTTCTAACCATTATCCACTGTATCACTAAAAAACAGCTCTCATTCTAAATGTGCTTCACATTTAGTCCATGCTTTCACCACTTAAACAGCAGGCCTTCCGCAATTTTTTGTTTACAAGTAAAAATCTGTATTTTTTTATCTAGAAAATTACTGGTAGTTAGAACCCCCAAACCAAAAATATTGGGATGCCTGCCTTTACACACATATGAACTTTAATGGCATCCCAGTCTTAGTCCATAGGGCTCAATACTGAGTTGGCCCAACCTTTGCAGCTATAACGGGCCAGATTCAGATACCTGAGCGTATCTGTCCGGCCGGCGTAACGTATCTCCGGTGTATGCAAGATTGATGAAAGTCAGCTTCATCGGAATTCCGACAAAAAATTCCATCGGATTTTATTCCAACAGAAATCCGATCGTGTGTACACAGCATTAGGAAAAAAAATGAAATCAGTCGCTTCTTATAACCATCAATAAGCTTCTTACACCCGAAATTTTGGACCACGCTTCCTTTGCAAACTGCTCCAGGTCTCTCTTATTGGAAGGGAGCCTTTTGCCAACAGCAATTTTAAGATCTCTCCACAGGTGTTCAATGGGATTTAGATCTGGACTCATTGCTGGCCACTTTAGAACTCTCCAGCTCTTTGGTGCCATCCATTTCTGGGTGCTTTTTGATGTATGTTTGGGGTCATTGTCCTGCTGGAAGATCCAAGATCTCAGACGCAAACCCAGCTTTCTGACACTGGGCTCTACAGTGCGACCCAAAATCCTTTGGTAATCCAGATTTCATAATGCCTTGCACACATTTAAGGCACCCAGTGCCAGAGGCAGCAAAACAACCCCAAAACATCATTGAACCTCCACCATATTTCACTGTAGGTACTGTGTTCTTTTCTTTGTAGGCCTCATTCCTTTTCATTTTGTTTTCGGTAAACAGTAGAATGATGTGCTTTACCAAGAAGCTCTATCTTGGTCTCATCTGTCCACAAGATGTTTTCCCAGAAGGATTTTGGCTTACTCAAGTACATTTTGGCAAACTGTAGTCTTGCTTTTTTATGTCTCTGTGTCAGCAGTAGGGTCCTCCTGGGTCTCCTGCCATAGCGTTTCATTTTATTTAAATGTCAACGGATAGTTGGCGCTGACAATGATGCTCCCTGAGCCTGCAGGACAGCTTGAATTTCTTTGGAACTTGTTTGGGGCTGCTTATCCACCATCCAGACTATCCTTTGCAACCTTTCATCAATTTTTCTCTTCCGTCCACGCCCAGAGAGATTAGCTACAGTACCATGGGTTGCAAACTTCTTGATAATGTTGCACACTGTGGACAAAGGTAAATCTAGATCTCTGGAGATGGACTTGTAACCTTGAGATTGTTGATATTTTTCCACAATTTTGGTTCTCAAGTCCTCAGACAGTTCTCTTCTCCTCTTTCTGTTGTCCATGCTTAGTGTGGCACACACAGACACACAATGCAAAGACTAAGTGAACTATTCTCCTTTTTATCTGCTTCCATGTGTGATTTTTATATTGCCAACACCTGTTACTTGCTTCAGGTGAGTTTAAAGGAGCATCACATGCTTGAAATAATCTTATTTATCCCCAATTTTGAAAGGGTGTCAAGAATTTTGACCAGACCATTTTTGGAGTTGTGTGTGACATAATGTCCAATTTGCTTTTTTCCTCCCTTTTTTTGTTTTGTTCCAATAGACACAAAGGGAATAAATATGTGTATAGCAAAACATGTAATATACAAAAAATTGTAGCGCTAAAATGAAATTAAAAATTGAAAAAGACACTGATAGTCTATGTCCAACACTAAATGACAGTGTAATCAAATATAAGTCCATATATGTGCATAAACTTGATAGATGAATGGACCAAGTGCAGAAAAATATTCCGAACCTACGGTTATTCACAGTAAACTTAACATGTGAAAATTACACCCACCACCAAGAGGGGAGGCTTACCAGATATATTGAACCCAAGTGAGCATACGCTCAAAGGGTCAATAAAGCTGAATGTATGTAGATGGAAGAAGCATCAGCAGGAACAGAGTGTGCAATCGGCAGGATACACTGAAGTCTTCACTTGAACCAAGATGGGGGGAGGTATCAACAACTTGGAGATGACTCATAGAAGAACAAACCATACCCAGAGTGCATAGAGGAAATGAAAGGCACACAGTGTGATTCCGTAAAGACATGGAATGTTTAATGACGGTTAAAAAGACTTACAGTTAGATGAGTAAAAAAGGACATCAATATAGAAATGTGCATGGCAGCAGTAGAGACCCGACGCGTTTCGCAAAACCTTGCATCGTCTGGAGTAAGACTCTACTGATACCACCATGCCTAAATGTAAAATATGACCCCCACTAAGGTACTTCCTGGGAGCTCGCCCAATCCGAGTTCACTTCCGGGTTAACCCTAACATGAAAATAACGTGCCTGTAAATGAATACTAGCAAAACATGTGTTACTGCAATACTTTTCTGTGAGAAATACTTGATTTTCTGGGGTGCCAACAATTTTGGCCATGTACTGTATGTACCCGACATGTTTCGCACAAGACGTGCATCAACTGGTGCATAACTGGCTTGTATGCCCCAGTTGATGCACGTCTTGTGCGAAACATGTCGGCTTGCTTTAAGCTCTTTATACTACGCCCTGACTGAAAAAAAAATTCTGTGATCACTAATTACAAGCTTTTTTAAAGATGCCTGTACATTTTTACTTTGTTTTTATTGGAATAAATGTATCCTTTTTTACCAAATCATTGGATTGACCTGCACTGTGTGGAAGTCTTCTTTCCTTTATTTATGAGCCACATTGGAGTCTGGATCTCTGGAGTTCTGCGGTACTGGAATATGTGACACCACATCCTGCAAGAGTCATTCTGTTCAGCGGGGACACAGGAAGTTGTCCTTTAGAGGAGCTCCCACCTGCTTGCGTACCCAAGAGGATCAGTTGTTGCCTTTCTGACCCACCACCGCTGGCGTGTGTCCACGACATGGGTTAAGAGTATTTAATCTCCCCTCCCTGGTGTTGGAGTCACTGCCCTGGGTGTCATACTTGCTGAATACCTCTTATGCCAGCAGGAATGTTAACATCTTACAGTTCCTCATTGAATATTTGGGACTTTGAATGCTGATATGAACCTATTCACTATGTCCACTCTTTGAATGTAGCATCATATCACAGACAATATATCTGTTTTGTCATTTGTGGCACGGTGTTCACGTATGCTTTGCATCATTCATTGATTCACTTATTTATTTAATTTCTTTTACATGCTTTGACTCTCTATATGAGATACTAGCATGAGATTTTTTTCCTTCTAGGATTGTATGCATGTTTACACATTGCTATATGTTTTTTTCTAAGATTTACACGTTCACTCATTTGAGCTCCATTATTCTATTTTTGGAGTTGCACTTTATTTATAGTGCTGCATCTGTTTGGTTTTTAGTTTTTTACAATGCGTCTTATTGTTGATGCTGGCTGCTATCACTATTTTCTGTACATCAGTAGCACAACTTTTTTCCTATATAATTGAACCCTATGGACTTAGACTGGGATGCCTCCGCTGGCTCTAAGACTAAAACTGAGCGATCAAACAACGCTGATCACTCTGCTCTCAGTGCTCTGTGAGCGGAGAGGTGATGACCATCAGACCCCGGCTCTCAGCTCTACCCCTCCAGTGCTTACTGGAGAGCTGGGCTGTGGAGGGGACAAGAGCGGCTGAAATGGGTGCTGGTTCAGGCATCTGGGTGGATCCTGACCATACAGTCGCGATCTTTACCCATCCTCTGTGACATCAGCCATCTGTGTGCTTCAGATCGCTGTCTGCTACAAATGGGTCACAGTACTGGAGAAAGGGAAACAACTCCTGTGATCCACAAACAAGCTTTGGTTGAAATTCTCTTTTAAAGTGGAATTCCATGCTCTAACTCAGCCTAAAATGGCCCCACCCCTTCTAACTCCTATTCTAACTACCATGTAGAAGGAACCTATTCTAAAAACATTCTGGTCCAGCCATATGATCTCCCCAATGGCCAACTTCAAAGAAGATGAGAAAGTTCTGAAACAAATGGAATGCCTGGTTGGTGATATTACCCTTAGGCCTACTATGAGACATCTGTTGATGGCTGTCCCCTGAGGGACCCGCTGGGAGCCAAACAAGCAACTGGACCAGTGTGCTCTGAGAATAGGTAAATATAAGCATCTTCCCTCTACAGAGTAGTTAGAATAGGGGTTAGAAAATGGGGTGGGAGACAATTTAAGCTTAGTTAGTTAGAATTTGGACTTCCACTTTAAAGGCAATAAGTTTAATTGATTTTTACTTTGCCTAGTAGAAGCTGTACATTCAGCAATTTAGCTGAATCTACATTATGTCTTACTGGCTTTGTGATTTTCTGTAATTCACTAAGGACAGTGCCAGTGATGTGAATATGCCCCTCCTAGTCACAAACTGCCCTGAGCCATGTAATCAACGTTTAGCATCTATTTTGACATACCATTACATACCATGAAAGCTAGTTAATATAGAGTTAACATAAAACAATGATTTTCACTGAGAGCTGAACAGTTATGGCATCACAGTTAGTTAGAACACTTAGGTGACTGTGAAAGGGTGGGCTGTAATTTCCTGTTAAACTGCAAGGCTTAGCATCATGAGAGTGTAGCCTTCTACCTGGCACTAAAGTAAAATGAAACCAATCATTTTACTTTTCCAATAAATTATAGAAAACAAAGTAGAACTTGCCACAGGCTTCTGGAGTATTTGCCAAGTCTTGGACTTTGCTTCAGAAGTTATGTAACCTTTATTCATTTTACAACGTACAGTTGCAAGAAAAAGTATGTGAACCCCTTTGGGATGATATGGATTTCTGCACAAATTGGTCATAAAATGTGATCTAAGCCACAACAATAAACAATCGCAGTCTGCTTAAACTAATAACACACAAAGAATTAAATGTTACCATGTTTTTATTGAACACACCATGTAAACATTCACAGTACAAGTGGAAAAAGTATGTGAACCCTTGGATTTAATAACTGCTTGAACCTCCTTTGGCACAACGGTCAGGAGTAATTCTTGACCATTCCACTTTACAGAACTGTTTCAGTTCAGCAATATTTTTGGGATTTCTGGTGTGAATCGCTTTCCTGAGGTCATGGCACAGCATCTCAATCGGGTTGAAATCAGGACTCTGACAGGGCCACTCCAGAAGGTGTATTTTCTTCTGTTTAAGCCATTCTGTTGTTGATTTACTTCTATGCTTTGTGTTGTTATGCTGTAGTATCATGCATCTTCTGTTGAGCCTCAGCTGGTGGATAGATGGCCTTAAGTTTTCCTTCAAAATGTCTTGATAAACTTGGGAATTCATTTTTCCTTCAATGATAGCAATCCGTCCAGGCCCTGACGCAGAAAAGCAGCCCCAAACCATGATGCCCCCACCACCATACTTCACAGCTGGGATGAGGTTTTGATGTTGGTGTGCTGTGCCTCTTTTTCTCCACACATAGTGTTGTGTGCTTCTTCCAAACAACTCAACTTTGGTTTCATCTGTCCACAGAATATTTTGCCAGTACTGCTGTGGAACATCCAGGTGCTCTTGTGGAAACTGTAAATGTGCAGCAATGTTGTTTTTGGACAGCAGTGGCTTCTTCTGTGGTATCCTTCCATGAAATCCATTCTTGTTTAGTGTTTTACGTATCGTAGATTCGCTAACAGGGATGTAAGCATATGCCAGAGACTTTTCTAAGTCTTTAGCTGACACTCTAGGATTCTTCTTCACCTCATTGAGCAGTCTGCGCTGTTCTCTTGAAGTCATCTTTACAGGACAGCCAATCTTAGGGAGAGTAGCAGCAGTGCTGAACTTTCTCCATTTATAGACAATTTGTCTTACCGTGGACTGATGAACAGCAAGGCTTTTGGAGATACTTTTATAACCCTTTCCAGCTTTATGCAAGTCAACAATTCTTAATTGAAAAGCAAACCCAAAACTGGTGTGTGTTTTTTATAGGGCAGCTGTAACCAACACCTCCAATCAGCTCTTGGAGATGTCATTAGTCTAGGGGTTCACTTACTTTTTCCACCTGCATTGTGAATGTTTACATGGTGTGTTCAATAAAAACATGGTAACATTTAATTCTTTGTGTGTTATTAGTTTAAGCAGACTGTGATTGTCTATTGTTGTGACTTAGATTAAGATCAGATCACATTTTATGACCAATTTGTGCAGAAATCCATATGATTCCAAAAAAGTTCACATACTTTCTTGCAACTGTAGAAATGCAAAATGTATTATGTTTCCTTTAAACTGGTGTGTTGTAAATAACAATGTGGTAATAAAAGGATTTAGTTGAATGTTGTAACACTTTTTGTAGTTAAAGCGGAGTTCTACCCTGAAAACTTTTTTTTAAATTTTCAGTCTTTTATCAATAATAAAAAACATTTGGAGTGAAACACTTTTTTTAAACTTACCAGAAGTGCCATGTTGCTAGGTGGTGGCTCCTAATCTTCCACTTCCGGCTTTGCGGCGCTCTGCATCACTTTCTCCATCACCTGTGCTCCTGGGAAAATGTGAGTCATCATTTCCTAGGAGTCAGTGGGTAGGACTGTGTGAAAAACATCACGTTATTTCCTGACAGGAAATGACGCAATTTAAGGTGGATCTAGCTATCTAGGTTGCCATAACAATGGGGTGAGACCTTCCTCCGTCGCCACCGGTTTATGGCAACTTGCTAAACAATCTGTGATACGCCTGCCGGAGCATCGCGCATGCGTGAGAACGAGAGGCGCATGCTGGTTACCCAGCATGCACCTCTCGATCAGAAATTCCAGTAAAGAGGTTGCGATTAGGCTTTATATGCCCACACTCATTTTCCTTTCCTGGTGCATCTTCGTGGCAGCATATAAATGGGTTGTGACTCCACCCCCACAACCTGATAGGACTAGTTAACTATAAATCAAAGAAAGACCCAGCACACAGCATTCTCTGTAACTCTCACCATTTGGGTGGGTATCCGTATGCTGCCATGAAGATGAACCAGGAAAGGAAAATTACGGAAAGGTGAGTATACAATTTTCCGTTTACCTGGTGCATCATGGCAGCATACAAATGGGGAATAACTTGCCATACGGGAGGGTGCAAGAACATTTTTGTAATCATCACAGGTATGCTCCATGAATTTTTCAAATGTTACCGTCACGAGCTGGGTTCACCTATTAAAGTGTAATGAAGGTGTCCGGGTAGGACCATATTGCTGACTTTCAAATAACCTCAGGAGACACTCAGCACTAAGCTGTCCACAGAGCTGGCCCTGCCCTAGTCAAATGAGCTCCTAAGACCTCCAAACTGGAAGGCCTTGATGAGTAGGCTCTTGTAATGGTCTTAACAATCTAGGATGCTAACTGACCCTGCCTCAATCCATGCTGGAACCAATTACATATTTCAGCTTCCTGAATGAAAAGATAACTGCCAAGCAGGTCACTAGTGTTGGCTCAACATCCAGGGGATGTGGTTCTCTCACTCAACCAAGAAAGACGGCAAATTGACTTCCTGGACGTGGAATGAGAAAGCCACCCCATGGATAAAAGCAGTGTGAGTTCTAGGACTATTCTGTCTGGGTAGAATATTAAGTGAGGCTCCTTGAGAACAAAGCCTGCAGTTCTGACACCCTTTTTCACAGGGGTTGTAGCAACCGGAAATATGGTCTTAAGGGTTTGCAGAGTGTAACCAATTCTGTAGGATAGAAATGAGGCATTGATAGAAATGAGAACCTTGATAGAAGTGAGAACCATAAGCAAGTTTCACACAGGGAAATGGTTTCCTGGGAGGTCTATAACACCATGCAAGCCTTTTAAGAATTGCATCACTAAATGGTTAAGGACTCCTTAAACCCTTGCAAGTGCAGACAAGGCTGAACTTTGAGCTTTAAACATATTTGAACGTAGGCCCCTGTTCAGCCCCAGTTGTAAGAACTGTAGAACCTTGACTGGTTTAGGTGATAAAGGACTCCAGGCTTTTGCTGTGTGAGATCTGCATAATTTTCCCATATTCTTTGGTAAGTCTTATTCATGAAGACCTCTCTGGTTTGACACAAGGTAGGCACTACCTGCAGTGAGCACACTTGACTTGGTAGCCACTGCCTCTCAACTTCCATGCCATCAAAAGTAGTATCTTGGAGATAGATTGCAAAACTGTTCATGAAAGAGCAAATCCGTCAAAACTGGAAGCGGCAATGGTGATTTAATGCTTAGGAGTAGGAGGGAGAGACACTAGCGCCTCCTAAGCCAAAATTGTATATGTGCAATTATTGATACAGGAAGCTCCACTGACAGCCTAAGAATTCTACCCTCCCACTGCTGTCTAGGCACAGTACAAATCTTGCTCCTCTTTCTAAAAAGAATGAGTGACAAAAGTGCTGTGAACATTACTCAGTTCAAGAACATTCAATACTATTCCTCATAATCTTAAT
Organism: Rana temporaria; assembly: GCF_905171775.1. Lineage (NCBI taxonomy): Eukaryota > Metazoa > Chordata > Amphibia > Anura > Ranidae > Rana > Rana temporaria. The sequence goes on along the minus strand of NC_053493.1, from coordinate 244,173,887 downwards.
ATCCCATGACCTTAGGCTGCCTACTCTTTGAAATGCGTCCCCCAACCTTTCTAGCTGGGGTCTGAATTGAAAATGTTCCATCTGAAAACAACTGGTCAGTTACGAAGAACGAATGATACTCCGTCACTGTTCTGCTTGAAGGGACTTCACTCCCAAAGCACCTTTAACTTTCTCTATCGGAGGATGGATATTCCTTTGTGGAAGTTCTACTGAATTTTTCCTGTTGCTATTACAGACAGTAAGACCTTTGTGAATGCCCTGAGGGAGATATACAGACCGAAGGGGAGGGACTCAAACTGGTAGAGGAATTGAGGATGAATTGGGACAAGTAGGTGTCTGATAAACCTACAGAGCATCCAGTCTCCCAGATTTATGAATAATATAATTGATTGGAGGTTTTCCATCTTGCACAACTCCAACTTCCTGTGCCACCAATTGTGCAAGTTCTCCCAATTAAAAAGATGAGAGAGGCCTGTAATTGTCATCATAGGTATACCTCAACTATGAGAGACAAACTGTGAAAAAAAATCCAGACAATCACATTGTCTAATTTGTAAAGAATTTATTTGAAAATTATAGTGCAAAATTAGCATTTGGTCACCTACAAACAAGCAAGATTTAAGGCTCTCACAGAACTGTATCTTCTTCTTTAAGAGGCTCCTTTGTCCTCCACTCATTACCTGTATTAATGGCACCTGTTTGAACCTGTTATCAGTATAAACGACACCTGTCCACAACCTCAAACAGTCACACTCCAAACTCCACTATGGTGAAGACCAAAGACGTGTCGAAGGACACCAGAAACAAAATTGTAGACCTGAACCAGGCTGGGAAGACTGAATCTGCAATAGGCAAGCAGCTTGGTGTGAAGAAATCAACTGTGGGAGCAACAATTAGAAAATGGAAGACATACAAATCTCCCTCGATTTGGGGCTTTACGCAAGATCTCACCCCGTGGGGTCAAAATGATCACAAGAACTGTGAGCAAAAATCCCAGAACCATACGGGGGAACCTAGTAATTGACCTGCAGAGAGCTGGGACCAGCATAACAAAGGCTACCATCAGTAACACACTATGCCGCCAGGGACTCAGATCCTGCAGTGCCAGACGTGCCCCCCTGCTTAAGTCAGTACATGTCCGGGCCTGTCTGAGGTTTGCTAGAGAGCATTTGGATGATCCAGAAGAGGATTTGGAGAATGTCATATGGTCAGTTGAAACCAAAGTAGAACTGTTTGGTAGAAACACAACTCATCATGTTTGGAGGAGAGAGAATACTGAGTTGCAACCAAAGAACACCATACCTACTGTGAAGCATGGGGTGGCAACATCATGCTTTGGGGCTGTTTCTCTGCAAAGGGAACAGGAAAACTGATCTGTGTACATGAAAGAATGAATGGGGTCATGTATCGTGAGATTTTGAGTGCAAACCTCCTCCCATCAGCAAGGGCATTGAAGAAGAAACGTGGCTGGGTCTTTCAGCACGACAATGATCCCAAACACACCACCTGGGCAACGAAGGAGTGGCTTCGTAAGAAACATTTCAAGGTCCTGGAGTGGCCTAGCCAGTCTCCAGATCTCAACCCCATAGAAAACCTTTGGAGGGAGTTGAAAGTCTGTGTTGCCCAGCGACAGCCCTAAAACATCACTGCTCTAGAGGAGATCTGCATGGAGGAATGGGCCAACATACCAGCAACAGTGTGTGACAACCTTGTGAAGACTTACAGAAAACGTTTGACCTCTGTCATTGCCAACAAAGGATATATAACAAAGTATTAAGATGAACTTTTGATATTGACCAAATAATTATTTTCCACCATAATTTGCTGTCAGAACATTTGGGGGTTAAACTAATACATATCACGTCTCTTATTGTATATTTTTCATATTGTTCCTATTCATATATATTATGAACAAGAGGGAGGCCATTTTAAGTTTAAATTAGCTCATGATATGCTATGAACAATACTAAAGCCATTTTTGGTTCCTATTTTCTCTCTAAGGCTGCGTACACACGATCGGTCAAAACTGATGAAAATGGACTGAAGGTCTGTTTTCATCGGTCCAAACCGATCGTGTGTGGGCCCCATCGGTCAGTTATCCTTCGGTCAAAAAAATAAGAACTTGCTTTAAAATTTAACCAATAGGTCAAAACCCGTTAGTATGCAAAAGCATCAGTTAAAAACCCGCGCATGCTCAGAATCGCATGCTTGGAAGCATTGAACTTCATTTTTTTTAGCACGCCGTTGTGTTTTACATCACTGCGTTCTGACACGATCGGTTATTTAACCGATGGTGTGTAGGCACATCAGACCATCAGTCAGCTTCATCGGTCAACCGATGAGAACGGTCCGAAGGACCGTTCTCATTGGATGGACTGATCGTGTGTACGCAGCCTAAGAGGTTAAATCAAATAAAAAATCTCTACAGTAGTTTTCTGTCTTACAAGAAGGCATTGTTTTTCTGTATCTTTATCCCAGACCATAAATTTGAAGGTTTGACATATATAGATAAAAAGGAGGTTAGTACAGACTCACACAGACTGTGTATAGATAATGGAAATAGGAGCATAGTATTGTATTTGTATAACGAGACCATAGGGCTCATCCACAATTCCTGTGGTATTGTATATCTTAAATGGTTTCTTTCAAATATGTTAACAATATATTTGTATTAGTAATTCATATATAAACTGGTTAAATACATATATATTATCATTATTAGAAAGCTGCAGGTATGTATATATATATATATATATATATATATATATATATATATATATATATATATATATATTCTTATGATGTGAAAGACATTGGGGGCTGTATTTGTAAAATGTAAGTTAAGAGTTGTATTGCAAATGATTTCAGCTTCGAGGAATGTTGCAGCCCATTAGCTGAGATGTGGGTAGAATTACCTCAACTATAAATTGAGAAGTTGCCAGAATGTCTGAAGATGGTTGACAGTGTTTGAAACCCTCACACAATTAATGGTGTTTCTCTTAGCCGGAGGTCAAAAGGGGTCATACATTATTAGTAGGCCTCAGTGACCCTAACATTAGGAATCATTCCTTATACACCACCACCCCTACAGGTTAAAATTGATATTACTCAAGATGGCTGCATACTTGGTTACTTTGGCAACCCAGCCAAACACATTGTCATTTGACGTCATACATTACACAGTAATGAGACAGACACCCATTTAGAGGGTGGAATAAAAAGTAGTTGCAGAGGAGCTCTGGGGAACTCTCTCTCGCTCTCTGAAAGGATCTCTGAAGGGACTCACTCTCGGGGGTCTACATCTGAAGGAAGCTGGAAGGGGGAGATCTTGCATGCAAACATGTAGCAATGCTGGAAGAAGTCCTGTGGAATCTTCTCAAACTGACAAACTTCTTTAACTACTGGTAACGTATTAGTTTATTTATTCTAGCTTTTGGTAATGGAATTGTTTTTGCATACACATAACTAAAACCATTTAAATATATATATATATATATATATATATATATATATATATATATATATATATATATATATATATATATATATATATAGCGCCTAGTGTTTGAGTTGTATTATGTTTAACCACTTGCTTACTGGGCACTTAAACACCCCTCCTGCCCAGAGCAATTTTCAGCTTTCAGCGCTGTCACACTTTGAATGACAATTACTCAGTCATGCAACACTGTACCCAAATGATTTTTTTGTCCTTTTTTTCCCACAAATAGAGCTTTCTTTTGGTGGTATTTGATCACCTCTGGGTTTTTTATTTTTTGCGCTATTAATGAAAAAAGACCGAAAATTTGGAAAAAAAATGATTTTTTCTTAGTTTCTGTGATAAAATTTTGCAAATTATTAATATTTCTTCATAAATTTTGGCCACAATTTATACTGCTACATGTCTTTGATAAAAATAACCCAACATTTTTGGAAATTATTTGGTCTGTGTGAAAGTTTTAGAGTCTACAAGCTATAGTGCAAATCATAAAAAATTGTCACATCTGATCACACCTGATGTACTGAAGGCCTATCTCATTTCTTGGGACCCTAACAAGCCAGGAAAGTACAAATGCCCCCAAAATAACCCCTTTTTGGAAAGTAGACATCCCAAGGTATTTAGTAAGAGGCATGGTGAGTTATTTGAAGTTGTGTTTTTTTCCCACAATACTTTGCAAAATAAAGATTTTTATTTTTCATTTAAAAAATTTCTCAAAATTGTCATTGTAATAGCTTATTTCTCTCACATGGCATGTGCATACCACAAATGACACCCCAAAATACATTCTGCTACTCCTCCTGAGTAAAACGATACCCCATGTGTGAGACTTTTTCACTGCCTGGCCACATACGGAGGCCCAACATGCAGGAAGCGCCATCAGGGGTTTTAGGAGCATAAATTGCACATCTAACTAGTTGACTACCTATTACACTTTTGAAGGCCCTGGAACACCAGGACAATGGAATTACCCACAAAGTGACCCCATTTTGGAAAGCTAATACCCCAACGTATAATCTATGAGGCATAATGAGTCTTTTGAACGGTTTATTTTTTTCCAGCAGTTTTTGGAAAATGTGGAAAAAAAATGAAAACGCATTTTTTTTACACAAAGTTGTCCATTGATAAGATATTTCCAACACATAGCATGTACATACCACAAATGACACCCCAAAATACATTCTGCTACTCCTCCTGAGTAAAACGATACCCCATGTGTGAGACTTTTTCACTGCCTGGCCACATACGGAGGCCCAACATGCAGGAAGCGCCATCAGGGGTTTTAGGAGCATAAATTGCACATCTAACTAGTTGACTACCTATTACACTTTTGAAGGCCCTGGAACACCAGGACAATGGAATTACCCACAAAGTGACCCCATTTTGGAAAGCTAATACCCCAACGTATAATCTATGAGGCATAATGAGTCTTTTGAACGGTTTATTTTTTTCCAGCAGTTTTTGGAAAATGTGGAAAAAAAATGAAAACGCATTTTTTTTACACAAAGTTGTCCATTGATAAGATATTTCCAACACATAGCATGTACATATCAAAAATTACACCCCAAAATACATTCTGCTACTCCTCCTGAGTAAAATGATACCCCATGTGTGAGACTTTTTTACTGCCTGGCCACATACAGAGGCCCAACATGCAGGAAGCGCCATCAGGGGTTTTAGGAGCATAAATTGCACATCTAACTAGTTGACTACCTATTACACTTTTGAAGGCCCTGGAACACCAGGACAATGGAATTACCAACACACTGACCCCATTTTGGAAAGCTAACACCCCAACGTATAATCTATGAGGCATAATGAGTCTTTTGAATGGTTCATTTTTTTCCAGAAGTTTTTGGAACATGTGGAAGAAAAATGAAAACTCATTTTTTTTACACAAAGTTGTATGTTTCTAAGATATTTCCAACACATAGCATTTAGATAGCAAAAATTACACCCCAAAATACATTCTGCTACTCCTCCTGAGTACAACAATACCACGTGTGTGAGACTTCTACATAGCCTGACCACATACAGAGATCCAACATGCAAGGAACACCGTCAGGTGTTCCAGAGACACATAGTATGCACATACCAAGAATTACACCTCAAAATACATTATGCTGAGCAAAGCGTAAACAAAAGATTACCTGTGGTAATAGTAGCGCAGTTCTACAGCAGGATAGCACTGGTCCAGGCAGCAGGCAGGGACTTGGTCAGCAACGTCCAGGCAGGGATACTGTCCCGTCAGGGTTAGTGCAGGTGGTCAGTTCATGCAACAGGCAAGAGGCATGATGGCATAGGTCCTACAGGCAGCAGGCAGAAGTAGGGCCTCGTTCAGGACAGAATGGGGACAGGGGTAGAGGCTTCTCCCACCCAAATCTCTTTGAAGCCTCCGGGCAACCAGACCCTAATCTAGGATGAGAAAACGAAAAAGTTTTCTTCATCCAGAAAAACTTTTCTGGCGCCCCTCACATATGTGAGACCCCTGTGTTCCCACTAGTCCAGTAGCAGGGTACAAGATCAGTCCATGAGGCAGGCAAAAACATGGTCAAACAGTCCGAGGTCAGTTCCAGATCAGGCAGAGGCAGTACAGAATCGTTGGGCAGAAGAATGGTCGAAAAAACAGTCCAGGGTCAATTCCAAATCGGGCAGAGGCATTACAAAATCGTTAGGCAGAATCGTGGTCAAAAAACAAGCCGGGGTCAGTTACAGAGCAGGCGGTGGCATAAGGGGTGTGAAGGTGTGTGAAGGCAGGAACGGAGGATTAATACTTTAGTTTGGTGTGGTAACGGCGAAAACAGTCAATTATACAGAGGCCTGGTTTGGAAGGACAATCGGCACAATGGTAAGCTGTGTCTCGTCTGACTCCTTCACTGGCGCATACCTTGCATCGTTTTTGACGTCGTCGGCCTGTTTCTGTGGGAGGGACTTTATCGGGAAAATGACGCTCGGCGAGACGACTTAAAACATCAGATCGGATGGTTTGGGGTGCATCGTTGGGGAAAATAAGGGCAGTGATAAGGTCCTCTTGGTAGCCAAGGAAGCGTTTGGGGTTTTGGGTGGAGTTGCTGTAAATTACAAAAGAATTGTATATGGCCAATTGAAAAAAATAAATGGCAACTTTTTTGTACCAATGGTACGTTCTTCTTGTGGCAAGATAGGGCTCAAGCATCTGGTCATTAAAGTCGACCCCCCCCATAAACAAATTATAGTCCTGGATGCAAGTGGGCTTTCGGATGGTGGTGCCACGCCTTCTGCGGGTTTCAACAATGGTGTCATTGTGGATAGTAGATAGCATATAGACATCCCTTCTGTCCTTCCACTTCACCGCCAAAACCGCATTGTTACGCAGACTTGCTGATTCTCCTCTTTTCAACTTTTGGTTCACCAGGCTTTGAGGAAAGCCTTTCCTATTGTTTCGGACGGTGCCACATGCTGGCGTCTGCTTCCGGTGCAGGTTGTGGAACAGGGGAAGAGAGGTGTAGAAATTATCTACGTATAGATGGTATCCTTTGTCTAATAGGGGGTTGATTAGTTCCCAAACAATTTTGCCACTTGATCCCAAGTAGTCTGGGCAATTAGGGGGATTGATCTGGGTGTCCTTGCCTTCGTATACTCTGTAGGCATACAGGTATCCTGTGACTCGGTCACACAATTTGTAGACCTTCACACCATAGCGGGCTCTTTTGCTGGGCATGAATTGTTTTATTTGGAGTCTGCCACTAAATTTGATAAGGGACTCATCCACACAGATGTGTTGGTCCGGGGTGTACAATTGGGGGAATTTCTCGGAAAAATAATTGAGTAAGGGCCGGATTTTGAAGAGCCTGTCATGATCTGGGTGATTTCGGGGGTGGCACTGGGTATTGTCGTTGAAATGTAGGAATCTCATTATTGCAAAGTATCGGGCTCTGGGCATTATGGTGGAGAAGATGGGCATGTGGTAGATCGGCTTTTTGGACCAAAAGGCACGTGAAGTGTTTTTTGGGTTGAGTCCCATACAAAATGTGAGGCCTAAAAAAATTTTGAACTCGTCCAACGTAAGGTCTCTCCACTGGAAGGGACGGGCATAGTAGGACGTGGGATTGTTTGCAATAAATTGCTGTGCAAATAGGTTGCACTGGGCCACAATTTCAGATAGCATGTCCTCTGTAAACATGAGGTTAAAATAATCGAGTGGGGTAAAATTCTCCGTGTTCACTTGGATTCCTGGCTGGGCCGTGAAAGGGGGAATGTTGGCTTCTCCTGAAGTAGCAGGAAGCCACAAGGGGTTCTGAAGGGCATAGGGAAGGCTGGCATGGGTCCTGGAAGTTTGTTGCCGAGGCACTGCGGTGCTGGCAGATGGCACTGCGGTGCTGGCAGATGGCACGGCGGTGCTGGCAGATGGCACTGCGGTGCTGGCAGATGGCACTGCGGTGCTGGCAGATGGCACTGCGGTGCTGGTGGATGGCACTGCCTCCTCACGCCTTCGTTTAGCCGGCCGGCTATCTTCCTCCTCTGAGTCACTCAGTGTTGCGCTACTGATGGCTGGCTCATAAGCGACGTCAAACTCCGAATCAGAGTTGGAAAGGGACTCTGAAAGAGAGAGCTCCACGTTGCTCTCGTCGGGGGCAGAAATTATTTGGAAAGCCTCCTGAAGGGAATAGGACCTTTTGGACATTTTGCTGGTGTGTGCTAAACCTTCACTGATGGGCACTGATTGGCAGCACAGGTGGGCACTGATTGGCAGCACAGGTGGGCACTGATTGGCAGCACAGGTGGGCACCGATTGGCGGCTCAGGCGGGTACCGATTGGCTGCACAGGCGGGTACCGATTGGCGGCTCAGGCGGGTACCGATTGGCGGCTCAGGCGGGTACCGATTGGCGGCACAGGCGGGTACCGATTGGCGGCACAGGCGGGCACTGATTGGCGGCACAGGCGGGCACTGATTGGCGGCACAGGCGGGCACTGATTGGCGGCACAGGCAGGCACTGATTGGCGGCTCAGGCGGGTACCGATTGGCGGCTCAGGCGGGTACCGATTGGCGGCACAGGCGGGTACCGATTGGCGGCACAGGCGGGCACTGATTGGCGGCACAGATGGGCACTGATTGGCGGCACAGGCGGGCACTGATTGGCGGCACAGGCGGGCACTGATTGGCGGCACAGGCAGGCACTGATTGGCGGCACAGGCGGGTACTGATTGGCGGCACAGGCGGGCACTGATTGGCGGCACAGGCGGGCACTGATTGGCGGCACAGGTGGGCACTGATTGGCGGCACAGGCGGGCACTGATTGGCGGCACAGGCAGGCACTGATTGGCGGCACAGGCGGGCACTGATTGGCGGCACAGGCGGGCACTGATTGGCGGCACAGGCGGGCACTGATTGGCGGCACAGGTGGGCACTGATTGGCGGCACAGGTGGGCACTGATTGGCGGCACAGGCAGGCACTGATTGGCGGCACAGGCAGGCACTGATTGGCGGCACAGGCAGGCACTGATTGGCGGCACAGGCGGGCACTGATTGGCACACAGGCGGGCACTGATTGGCAGCACGGGTGGGAACTGATTGGCGGCACTGGGATGGCTTGCACTGGGATGGCTTGCACTGGGATGGATGGCACTGGGATGGATGGCACTGGGATGGATGGCACTGGGATGGATGGCACTGGGATGGATGGCACTGGTGGATGGCACTGGGATGGATGGCACTGGTGGATGGGACTGGGATGGATGGCAGGCACTTTGTAACTGTAACACTGTAACTTATTTCACTCACTTCTCTCTCCTCACACGCTGTCTCTGTGTGAGGAGGGAGAGGCGGCAATGAGAGATGATCTCATATGTTTACATTTGAGATCTCCTCTCATTGGCCGCCCAGATCGCATCGCAAACGGCCACTCTGATTGGCCGTTTGCGGCGATCTCTAATTGGCTGTGTCCAAGGGACACGGCCAAAACAAAATTTCCCCGCTGCGCGCTCTGGAGCGCGCGCGGGGACCGCCCAAAGGGGCGGCCGTCAATTGACGGCACTTTGGCTTTTGGGATCCCCGCTGTAGCCGTCAATAGACGGCGCGAGGATCCCAAGTGGTTAACGGCAGTATGAAACAATTATATTCCAAATATTAAGAGACACCAATTTGGTTGTCTTTATAAAGCTAGAGCTAGATTTGTACAATGGTTTTATTGTAAAATAAATTCTCTCTGAATTTAATATAAGCCTTCATTGTATTGTCAAGCCGTGTGCATAATATAAAATTGTTGTTTATGCATCTAAGGCCTCGTACACACGACCGGATCTATCCGCTGGGATTGATCCGCTGATCAGTTCCAGCAGATAGATCCGGTCGTGTGTACGGCCTAGCGGACATTTATCGGCGGATAAAAATCCAGCCGACGGATTTCAAGCGGATAAAAATTTCTTAGCATGCTAAGAAATCTATCCGCTTGAATCCTGTCCAGCGGATTGATCCGGTGGTCTGTACAGACTCACCGGATCAATCCGTCCACTCCCCTCCCTCGCATGTGTCGTAATGATTCGACACATGCGTGGAAGTACTTACCTTCCAGCGTCGCCGTGTCATCATCGCGACACGTCACCGCGGATGTATTCCGCGCGGATTTTGATCCGATGGTGTGTACAAGCCATCGGATCAAAATCTGGAGGAGGAATCTCCGCTGGAAACGTTTCCAGCGGAGATCCCCTCGTCTGTACGAGGCCTAAGAGTGTAAGTGAGGAGATCTGTTTGTTTTGAGGACGAAATACCGTAGCTAAGATAAACAAAATTTGTTTACACCTTCTGTGAAGTAACAGAAAGGCATCTCACTAAGAGTTAATACGTTTTAAATGTACAAGTATTATTTAAGTATTGAACTGTGAATACACCTTGTCATATAGAGTTTGCATGGAACTGTATGTAAATATTATCTGAACATTAATCACCATTTATCTCTGATTGTAGAAGTATATCATGTACCCTATTTATCTGCGTATACCGCGTGCCGGCGTATAACGCGCACCCCAAGCTTAAGGGAAGTTTTAAGTAAAAAAAAATGTACAGGAAAAAAAAACTTACATTTTGAATGCTTGTCGGTGCGGCCTTGTCAGTGTCCGTCTGCTGTCTTGCTCGGCGTCCATCGGCGGCCTTGTCCGGCGTCCGTCTGCGGACTTGCGCAGAGTCCATCCAGCCTTGTGTGTGTCCATCTGCGGCTTGTCCGGCTCCTCTCGGCGGCCTTGTCTGGCGTCCATCGGCGGCCTTTCCCGGTGTCCGTCTGCGGCGTCCGTCTGCGGCCTTGCGCAGAGTCCATCCAGCCTTGTGGGTGTCCATCTGCGGCTTGCCCGGCTCCTCTCGGCGGCCTTGTCTGGCGTCCATCGGCGGCCTTTCCCGGTGTCCGTCTGTGGACTTGCTTGGAGGTGTCCGTCTACTGTCTTGCTCGGCGTGTATTTTTGAGTTTGGCGCCTCAGCCGAGCTGTACAGAGCCGGATTTCCTGTCTGTTCGGCTCTGTTCGGCTTCTCTCGCGGTCCTCTGTCTATTTTGGCGGCGCCCAGAGACAGCAGGATCGGCGTATATCGCGCACCCACGATTTTGTCTTGATTTTAAGGGGAAAAAAGTGTGCGTTATACGCCGATAAATACGGTATCTGTTTTATCACAAATTATACCTGATTTTAATTTTGCATTGTATCTTTAGTTAATAAATAGATATTGTAACGATCACCACAGTTTACGATATTCCCATTCCATCAACCCACGACAGCTTATCTGACAGTCCAACCATCCAACAGACACGATCCATATGGATTCCCTCAATAACGAGACTGACAAGCTCTGTTACTGAATTCAAAATGTATTAACACTTTTAATGGTAACTTAGCTTTCTTATATAGTTACAGGCATGTTACAGTAATCAAAGGAACAAAGACACATTCCACCCACACATCACACAATGGGGCTTCAATCACATTCTACAGACTTTTAGGCAAACGGTCTGACATAATTTAACATGACCTAATTACTACACCTGAGAAGTCAGACATCTGACCTTTAGACTGTTAACTCACAACACATATCTATCATCAATAGCATCGTCACACAAAACAGTGGCATTAGCATCTCACAATGAAAGGTCTTGGAGCAGACCCAATTAACACCTCAAAAGCACGTGTCCTCACATTGAAGGAGACACTCCACTGACCTGGTGTGGGTCAGCATGAACCAAACTGTAATATTACAAGATATCCTGCAATATGAATTATCAGTTATCAGTCACATCTCATGTAATTTATAATTAATATTTCTTAGTCACCCTATGCCCAAAAGGGGCACAGGATGACCCTAGACCCAAGAGTTATTAGTGACGCTGGCAAAGGAGTACCCCTCATCCTTCAAAAGTCTCTGGGTGTCATGGGTCATTCTGTTACAGATATGTTTTAAATATTCATTTGTGTCTTCAAACTAGCATGGATCAAGGAACTTAGAATTTCATGTTTGATATTGTAGGGAATTGTAAATCTCCCAAAAACAAGATTTGCATATTTCCATAAATACACTACTATTTTAATATTTCAGTATAAACATTCTGACATTGCAAATACATTATTTTCGTATCAGAAAATGTGATTGTCTGGATTTTTTTCCACATTTTATGTCTCATATTTGAGGTATACCTATGATAACAATTACAGGCCTCTCTCATCTTTTTAAGTGGGAGAACTTGCACAATTGGTGGCTGACTAAATACTTTTTTGCCCCACTGTATGCAGGGGACACATCACAGGTATTTTCTAAATAAAATAGGAATTGCAGTCTTAGCGTGGAGTGATGTGCACCAGTGAGTGGTGGACATCATTTGGCCCATTTATATTAGGCATGATTTATTGAGCAGGGATATAGCCTAACATAGTGTATGACACTTAAAGGGGTTGTAAACATTTGTGTTTTTCACCATATTGCATCCTCCACGGGTTCTCAACTCTTCATTGGATAGATTGATAGCAGCACAGCCATTGGTTCCTGCTGCTGTCAATTAAATCCAATGACGCAGGCGCCAAGTCCTGCATTTGGTTGTCTACGGACACCGAATGCTGGACACAGGAGCATGCCTGCAAGGTATCCCCCTTGGGTTATCTGATGTGGGGAGGAGCCGAGAGAGCCGCTGTGTGTTATACCTAAATGGTTCCACATGTACTGGCACTTTAAGGCTGGCTCCACCCAGCAGTGATGACAAGGGTCAAGGGTCATAGTAGCCATCTTAGAGAGAGCACATGTAGGAAGCAGAGATATGTACTGTCCTGAGATGCATGTTGCAGTGTACAGCCTGTACTGAAATAAACATCCATTGCTCCAGATCAGAGTCTTGTGTCTCTCACAACACACAGGACATGACACTGTGGTAACCCAAACAAGGATGTTTGGGGCCATTCTGTGCAAAATGACCTGCACAGTGGAGGCAAGTATGACATGTCTGTTATTTCTTTTTTAAATCAAACCTATAGTATCACTTTAAGGTGCTCATTTATGATGAAAATGTTTTAATTCACAGGACCACTACTTACCGCAGCCTGCACATTCATAAACTGTCTTATAGATAGCCTATGTAGTGTTCTATCTGCTAACATAATTCTTAAGAAAATTTTATGAAAGCTGGCTATGACACTTAGACAGGTCAAGTGACTAGCCTCTCTCCTGGCTCTCCTTTTCGCTTGTTTCATTCCCATTCTCCATTTACCACTTGAGAGTCCCAATGATTGTGGAGCATTAAGTACATCTATAAAGCAAATCACTGAGGTTTATGAAAGCACAATTTTTGTGCCATGGCAAGTTCATACTGCCTTTTTAAAAATTAGACATTGTACTTGAAGCTTTATGGACTAAGGGTTGATCCAGCTTATACAAAGTGTCACAAGTTAACCTGCAGTTTCCTGCTTGTCTTACCTCCTTGCTGCAGTGCTTCCCTACCTTGATTCCTTTTATTGCATTGTTTGGCTGTGCTCACCTATGGGTTTTGTCTGTTATTCTGTGGGCTTTTATTTCCTTCCCTTCTATCACTTCCTGGCCCGCCTCCTAGTTTGCTTGTCTATATAACACATGCTCAGTGTAACCCAGATTGCCTAAACAACTTCACAGTTCTCCAAGCTCCCATTGCATGTCACTCGTTTATACTGTATCTGGCTACTCATGTACCAACCCAAGCTGTGTTTACCAACTGTGCTTGTGTGCTACCTGCCCTGATCTTGGCTTACCTCTACACAAGTGGGTGGTCTCCACATCCTCAGCTGAGCGTACCTGGGGGCTGAAACCTGGTTCCAGCTCGCTGCAAGTCCATCCCCACCATCAGGGGCTCTGGTAAAGAAGCAGGCTTGGGCTTAGACTCTGTGCCCTGGGGAACCCCAAGTTGGTCATCTACAAGGGCTCGCTACCACAGACGTCTAACACAAAGACAACACTGGGCTTTGTTTCTTACATATTCTTCATTTAGCATTTAATATGCAATAATAAGAGAAACAAATAGAACAGAAATCTCAACAGAGATGGTGGTAACCAGACATGTTAGTAAATTTCAAATTAGATAATTATTTATGAGACCTAATATTTTTTTAAAGCAGTATGAGTTACAGGAAAGCATTAAGATAGCAACTCTAGAGTAGAGACTAGATGTACACAGCGTGTCACCCATCCAGAGGAGGAACAACATAAATAAAAAGTTATAGTCCTAAAAAGAATAAAGTAAACATAAAATAGAACTAAAAGTGTCCCCAGAAATAGGTGGTGCAGACAAAATAAAAACAATCCTTTAAAAACAAATATTTCAAGTACACCTTAGTAATGAAAAAGGGGTTAAAGCGGAAGTTCACCCATGGAGAACACATTTTCCCCTTAGATGGATGCTCGTTTTGTCTAGGGGAATCGGCTAGTTGTTTTAAAATATGATCCGTACTTACCGTTTACGAGATGCATCTTCTCCGTCGCTTCCGGGTATGGGCTGCGGGACTGGGCGTTCCTTCTTGATTGACAGTCTTCCTAGAGGCTTCCGACGGTCGCATCCATCGCGTCACGATTTTCCGAAAGAAGCCGAACGTCGGTGCGCAGGCGCAGTATAGAGCCGCACCGACGTTCGGCTTCTTTCGGCTACTAGTGACGCGATGGATGCGACCGTCTGAAGCCTCTCGGAAGCCTGTCAATCAAGAAGGAACGCCCGCTCCCGAAGACCCATACCCGGAAGCGACGGAGAAGATGCATCTCGAAAACGGGTAAGTACAGCTCATATTTTAAAACAAATAGCCGATTCCCCTAGACAAAACGAGCATCCAGCTATGGGGGAAAAGAGGAAAAAAAACACAAATGGGTGAACTCCCGCTTTAAGCTAGATTGGTATTCTATAAACTCCATCAAAGGCAGCCAAGTCTTTAGAAGGGCAGTTCATTTTGGAGGAAACAATAAATTGTATAGTAGTATTTTACGACAGCTTTGTTTTAATGCAAATACATGATCTATTATGGCAGAAGAGTGGAAGGAATAATACCAGTTTCCAGGTACTTTAGACAATAGGAGGCTATAAAAAAGTGTTAACATGATAAAAGTGCTAAATAGGGAAAAGCAGCATGACTGTCATAGCTATAGCATGGACTCTCTGTACTAACAATGATAAACTTGGTTTGCCCTGAAGTGCTGCACACATGGAAAAGCCAGCCTTTATCAGGAAACCGCAAGGAGCTATGGATTTCACAGTGTGATGCTCCCACTTCATGGCCTTAACCTTTGTCCCATTGTTGAGAGCAAAAGTCAATATGCAGAAACATATTGCATGAAACGAACAATGGTCACGGCAAATGAAATTAAAGCACAGGCAAAAATCAGGGCTGGCAGCAAACAACCAGAATCAAGCAAAACAGGCTGGTAATATTAAGGACACAAACACAAGTAAGCAATATACTTATTACAGATCAAATACCAAACTGCCAAAATAGACATGGAGAAATAATTTTTCATTAGTTATTGTCCCACTGCATTTAAGCAGTAATAAATCACAGTTTATTTGTAACCTGCAAAGGCAATGGCATAATGTGCTAGTATGCATCACATTATGTAAAACTTTCCTTAGAATGAAGTCCTCCAGCGACACACTGTCACTGCTGAATGTAGATTCATCTTCACCTGGTCTTCCCTACCCGAAATTTACAGTGCAGAACTCTGAAGGAACAGCACGGGTATGCCGTTTCTTCAGAGCGCATGCAGCGGTGATGCCACAGGCTGCGTGCACAGTAAATATGCCCTAAATGGTGTACTTTTAGGAGAAATGTACAGTACCTATAGCCAAGCCTTAATATAGGCTTACCTATAGGTTAAAATTGTGCATGGGAGTTTACTCCCACGTTAAGCAGAATTTATACTTAACATTTGATGATCCTGCAGCTTGTCTCTGTTGCAGTTACTGTTTTGGCTTCCTGTTTGAAGGAGAATGGTGCCAAGCAGAAGTAGCCAGGTGTAAAAACAGGGAGCCTCTATAGGTCAATGCAAGTGGAAACAGATGGTATTCCACACTGACTTGGGTCAAAACATGAATAAGACATGAGATCAATTTTATTGGCTGCAGGGCGATTGTGAACTTAAGCAGTAGCACAGTTTGGCCACAGCATAAAATGAAATGGCATACAGTGCAATTTATTTAGGTATGGCATAAATATACAAATCATTTCTTATCACCATCTGTTCAACAGTTTATTCTGTTTAGAAGAAAAAAAATAAAAAGATGTGTGCACATGCATATGTATACTCCATAAATTTTAAAGTCAATTTCAAACCCACAACTTATATTTAATTTAAATATTTGCATATATTAAAGAGTAAATCTGTGCCTACGAAACACCTGGACGATTAGTTGTCCCAGTATTTAATGCAAATCATGACATGATCCACAGAAAATGTTAGAACTACAAAAGCTTATATGTTTGAGATCAATCAGTACCTTTCATAAGCAAACACAGATAAAGGCACATGGTGACATTTATTATGGACAATAAACCACACAAAACTGCTGGTAAAATGTATTAGATTGAAATTGTAATTGTTTTTTTTAACCCTTTATGAATTTAAATCATGTGAAACAAGTGAACTAGAACTGGTAAAGGTGCTAGTATCTAATTGTGTGCCTATGTCAGTATGTCTAGAGATAGCACCTGGTCAGACATCAGAGTCCAAAGTAGTTATCCCTTCAAAGGGACTGGATTTATGAACTTTCCAGAGTGAAAAGTAGACCTGGTACATGTCTACCTGCCTGAATATAAAACATTTCTGCTACAGCATTCCTTGGTTTTGCATTATTATTTTCTTTAGTAAAATGTTACACTCCCAAAATACTAATGTCTCAGCAGAACATAGCTCCAACAGATGCAATACACAGATGATCCCTGATCTGGTATATTAGGTATGGTAATCATAAATATAAAATTTCACCTATACTAAGGTGCAAGATAATTTTGGTGAGACAGAGCTATAATACTTAATAATATACAGTAATACTTAAAGTGGTTGTAAAGGCAGATGTTTTTTTATCTTAATGCATTCTATGCATTAAGATAAACAGCCTTCTGTGTACAGCAACCCCCGTAATACTTACTTGAACCCCTATCGCTATTCAGCGATGTCCACGAGTCCCTCAGCTGTTCCGGAACTCTTCCTCCTGATTGGCTGAGACAGCAAGAAAGAGGGGTGGGGCCGAACCACATCTCCGTGCCTGAATGGACACGCAGAGCTGCAGCTCGGGTGCCCCATAGCAAGCTGCTATGGGGCCAGGAGCAGTGAAGAGCGACCCGAAAAGAGGATGATCTTGGCTGCTCTTTGCAAATCCACTGCACAGGGCAAGTAAATCCTCATACACACGATTGGACTTCAAACAAACTTTTCTGTAGATTTTTGTCCGAAAGGCGTTGGCCGTGAACTTTGTATGCATACACACCGCAGGACTTTTTCAGCCAACAAACATGAACGTAGTGACGTAATTGACGTACTACATGGTTTTTCTGCTCTTTAGTGTCACCCTTTGGGCAAATTTTGCTATTTCTGGTTGATCTTTTGCATTGGTTCTGAGCATGCATGTTTGTACTTTGGACTTAAGTCAGATGGCATTCTGTACACACGATCGGACTTTGCTCCATCGGACTTTTGTTGCCGGAAAGCTTGTCTGTTTGCAGAGCGAACATTTGTCCGATGAAAAACAAAAGCGTTTGTCCGATGGAGCGTACACACGGTCAGATTTCCTGAAAAAACTGGTCATTTTGAACTTTGTTGTCAAAGAATCAGATCGTGTGTATGGGCCTTAAGTATAACATGATTGTTATAAAAAAAAGAAAAACAAGACTACAATCACTTTAACAAGCCAAATGCTCAGTTATGAAGAGCTATGTTAAAAATACAGCCACAATGGATATGCTGCAAAGGAATCTGCATATCAGCGACTAAAATGAAGGTCTAGAATCACTAGAGCCAATGACAGCACTATTTTTATTACAGGTATTTATAGCCACACGTTACGCAGTGCTTTACATACTGTACATTCACATCACTAAAAGTCTTTATCACATATGTTTAGGAAAAAAAATGGTCTGAAGAGCAGCATGACTAGCAGACAGATTTAGAGCATTTAGAAAGCTTGAAGCAGCTTTTTAAGTCATTTGACTACCACTGAGCTTCAGACTGTTATGAATACAGATTTTAATGAGATAGCTGCATATGGCATTTAAATATTGCTAAAGCCTACATTATTCTTTTGGAAAGAGTAGGAAATGGTCAAAACACTGTGTTTTTGACATCTAAGGTGATGGGAATCTGTCACAGGAGCAAAGGTTCCCATTGGAAACTTCCCCTCAATTCCCATTCTGGTAAAAACTTAAAATTTAGAATTTTACTTTTAGCCATGAAGACATTGGACAGATAGAAACAGTGATTCTTCCAAGGAGGGACATGAATAGTAACCAAAAACTGACAACTCTATCCCCAAAAAAGTTGAAGCTTTACATGCAATTTAAAGCAAGCTTGTAACAAATATGTTCAATTCGCACAGAGCATAGAATAAAAAACAATGCAAAATTAGTGGATTCTCAGAAGCAGCTTAAGTTTAATGCAAAAATCAACATTTACATTTACTGAGCCTTCCTGTAGACCTGTGATACTGCCCATCCCATTAAAAGACTACTAGGGAGGAGGCAGCATGGGGCAGGCCAATCTCAGTTTTTACAGGTTGAGATATGGTTTAAATGCATATATCTCTGGATTTTTTGATCATTTTTTAAAAGGAGTTTTTATGCAGGTACCCACCCAACTAAAATCTAAAATACAACTGGAGGAGGTTGCTCACATGCCATGGTGCTTTGCTTCACGGCCACAGAAAACTTAGCATTGTATTTTGAGTTATCTATTAAACTCAGCCATTCAAATCAATTGCGCTACAGCTATAAGCCAAACACTTGACTCATGGTTGTGGTGCAATAACACCATTATAAACTTCCATTTGTCCTCTTGAACACCTTACAGCAACCACTTAGGCCCCTTTCACACTTATACGACTTCAAAGTTGCGCGATTTTACCGTGATTTTGACACAATGACGTGATTCGCGATTTTTACTAGACAGTCATACGACTGTGGATCCGACTTTTCCCCACGACTTGAAGTATGACTTCAATGACCAGGGACACGACTTTGATCCCCCAAAAATTAGGGGGAACTTCACGCCATTTAAAAAAAAATCGTTTATTGTCGCTATGACGCGTGCCTGGACTGATTTCTGTGACGTCAGCAGAGAGCGGACTTCATCCCACTCTCTGCTGAAAATGGGTCACAGGAGTGCATAACAAATTGTACTCCTGTGATTCATAGGAGAAGACAAGCCAAACAAGCTTTGGCTGGACTTCTCCTTTAAAGGGGGGCACAGGTCATGTAATGTAAAAGTTGTACATTCAACAGTTCTTTTTCCTTCATTCTCACAGAGGTAAAACCCTTTCTTGTTCTCTCATCCCACACCTTTACAGCATTCAGTTCATGAGCTTGTGGGCAGGCTTCCTCCTGCAACAGAGCCACCACTCCATCCCTCACCCGCACTGGCAGGAAGCCCCTAGATAAAGATCTAGTTGCAGCGATGGACAGTGAACTGTTTGTACCCATTGGCTGAAGAGGCAGCGTGAGGTGATGCACAACCCCATTGGTGCCTCCTCAGCCCATGGGCAGCTGAAGCTGCCTCAAAAGTCCCTCCCTCCCCACTTTCCCAAGGCCTGGCCAGAACAGATGTATTATAATACGAGAATGTTTGACTGTGCGGCTCCGTTAAATGCAGCTTAAAGGCTACACTAGCCTAGTTTCTGTAGCATTGACAAACACTATGGGGGGGGGGGGGGGGGGGGCTCAGAGCTTATTTGAATTGACTCCCATGAAATGAGTTATGTCATGTTAGGCCAGCCAAACAAAATGGCCAAAGATGCTGAACCCGGAAGAAAACTAAAAAAAAACATGGCACATTGCATTGCTGTAGAAAGGTACTGTAAATAGAAACAGCTTTAATTCCACTTTCCTCCCTTTGAAAACTATCTGCCTGACTGTGGCCTGAAATATGTTGTAGGCCAAAGTTTTCAGAATTAATTTTCATTATTTTCATAGACATTTAATAAACTTAAAAAAACTGTTGTTCAAGGATTCACGGACATCCTTTTTGATTGGGCAACATTGCATTGTAGGTCAAATAAATAGCTAAAGTTCTGATTAAATGTATTTTTTTTTAATACATTTATTTTTAATTTTTATAGTAAACAAGCTGTTTCCAATACTATATAATTGTATTACAGGCATTTATACAGTACTGACACTTCTCTGCAGAAGATTTTACAAACAATATAAAACTATCTACATCAGTCCCTACCTCCAAAAAAAAAATAGCTGTAGTTTAATGAAAGCTATTCACCAGTTATGTATTCATTCAAATAATAATTATTTTTATTTTCTAGTATATTCATCTATATGTGTAATTTTTTAAACAGCAGGCCTTTGAGGAAGACAGAGGAGAAAGGCTCTGAGTCATTTAGGTCTCTTTTGCCTGCAATGTGCTTTAATTCTTCTTTCTTGAGCAGAGAAGCATACTTCTTGTGCCATCCTTCACCAGAGCTGGCAGCTATCCATAATCCAGAGATCCACGGCTTTAATAAAGCTCTTGTAATATGAGATGAGAATCATACTCATCTCCAAGGATATCCTTCTGAGCAAACCCACTGGGGTGAAACGTGTATAGGGAGTGTGTTTATATTTCAGGTAGCAACTATATTTATGCAGCCACTTTATCGTTAACAAAACAAAGTATCAAAAAACTAGTTAACTATAGAGTGCAGCTTTCTTCTTCCTATTTATTCATGTTGGAGTGGAGACAGGCTACAGGAGCTGGCTCCCAGATGGTCTGAGGGCGTTAAGAGGTGTAGGTTTGGAGCGGTGTCGTGCCTCTGAGAATTCTTGCAATGTTTAGGCTGGGTATAAGGACCTAGTAACTGCCCAGTGAATGGTTGAGAGCAAAAGTCAGCTGCGCCTGCCCCTTTTCAGCCCAGAGCTCCAGTGAGTGCTAGAGGAGCAGAGTAGAGAGCAGTGACTGACAGTCACAGCTCTTTGTTCCAACAAGACAGAGAACTAGATGATCAGCATTCATGTGATTGCTCAGTTCTCAATCTGAGGCCTCGTACACATGACCGAACATGTCTGCTGAAACTGGTCCGCGGACCAGTTTCCGCGGACATGTTCGGTCGTCTGTATGGCCGACCGGACCGGATTCCCGGCCTAGCGGACAGGTTTCCAGCGGACAAATGTTTCTTAGACCGGGGATTTTGGTCTGATGGTGTGTACACACATCAGACCAAAAACCGGCAGTGGACATGTCCGATGAAAACGGTCCGGCGGACGGTTTTCATCGGACCGTCCGACCGTGTGTACAAGGCCTAAGAGCCGACATTTGATAGCTGCAGAATCACATCAATGCTGCAGCACAAAGGTGAGCATGATTATTTTTTTTCTATAACCCAAACTTCTTCTTTAACATAAAATCATATTAATAGTAAACAATGCAGTGCTACACACTGTGGACATTTAAAGCAGGTTATGGGCTGCAGACTGAATTGTTTGTTGGCTAGTAAGTGTAAAACACTGGATAATTTAATCCCATACAAAAAATGTACAGCTCAAAGCCACTGTATGTATCAACCTGGACTCAAAAACTGGTAATTCAAGATTAGCCTCCATAGCACAGCCATTCAACAAGAAAAAGTGGAGCCGCACACTGAGGCCGCGTACACACGGTCGGTCCAAACCGATGAAAACGGCCTGAAGTCCAGTTTCATCGGTCCAAACCGACCGTGTGTACGGCACATCGGTCTATTGTCCTTCGGACAAAAATTATAGGACTTGCTTTAAAATCGAACCGATGGACGGCTGACCATCGGTCAAAACCGATGGTTAGTACACAAAAGCATCGGTTCAAAACCCGTGCATGCTCAGAATTAAGTCGACGCATGCTTGGAAGCATTGAACCTCGTTTTTTTCAGCACATTGTGTGTTTTACGTCACCGCGTTCTGACCCGATCGGGTTTTGAACTGATGGTGTGTACGCACATCAGACCATCGGTCTGCTTCAGCAGGAAAGCGATGAAAATGGTCCGTTGGACCATTCTCATCGGATGGATCGACCGTGTGTACGCGGCCTCAGTGTCACCCTTTCACCCTCCCACGAGCTTAATCATAGAGACACATGACTTATTAGGCTGATACTCAGTGTGCGGTCCTGCTTTCTCTTGGATGGCTATAGGATAATACAAGCTATAAACTTCCCCAGCAGCATAGGTAGCAGGTTGCGTTTACAGCCTATTCATCAGGCTGACCCTGAATCATATGTATTTTAGCTGTCATATGTATTTTAGCTTAAAGTGATTATTTATAAATATATATGTATTTTTCTTTGTTACCTGAATTCACCAGCTTCTGTTCCATGACACCACATCCTAGAACTTCCATCCATTTCCCCTGAAACTTGATCTCCATCTCAAACGATGGGTGTGTAAATGGGAAGTAGCAGTCTACCCATCTAATCTCTAGTCCTGAGGATGAATATAAAATCCATTATTTAAAGTTTTTTCTCCAACATTGGATATCTAAGAAAACAAACAGCATAAAAGTTTAATCACTTTTTTTTTTCCTAGCTGATAATTCTTGATACATGAAAAATTGCCCCAGTCTACTGTAATCAGAAAAACATTTTATGACATGCAGACAGTCTGTGAAAGCAAATCAATCATGTGTCAGGTTTTTTCAGCTACCAGACAGGGAGGAAAATAAGGAAAGATCATGAAGATAGCAGGAAGTTCTGTCATTCTCAGTAAATGGGAACAACTGGTAACCACTAAGAGTATTCTTGTATTTAGAGCTGCACATGACAGAATATGCTGTCTTTACAGACTTCACCTGCACTCTAGGCATTTATTATCCTCCATACTTTGGTATCAGGATAACTAAGTCAATCTTAATAAAAACACAGTTGTCTAAATTGTCATTGTGCATCTACAACATATTTTGAAGCAACAGAAATAACCAAATATATACTGCTTTTGTTATTCTGCATCAATGTTAAGCGAGGGTACAGAAAAAAAATACAATAAAATAGGACTGTATATGTTCAGTTTACAAATAAATATAATTGTCGAAAGTAATGAAAGCATCAGTCTGTCTAAGGCAGTGGTTCTCAACCTGGGGGTTGAATGGTAATTTGCCAGGGGTCACTGAATCCTGGCCTGTTCCTAAAGCCTGCTCCGCTTTTGCAGCCGCCCAGCAGGGCTGTCTATGTTGCCTGTGGCCACCCAGCTGGGCTGTTCCTGGAGCCCATGGCCGCCCACTCAGTCTCTTCACAGCCACCCAATCAGTTTACGGCATAGCTGGGGGGCAGAGACTAAAGGTCAGCTGACTGGTGAGGAATGTGAAGTGGGAGGGGCTGGCGGAGACCCTACCTTCTGATTTCAGCATAGGTGTCACTGCTATGAGACACCACAAAGCTGGAGACACAGTGAGTAACACTACCTGTGATTATAGTTGCCATTGAAAGTCCCCACTACATTTCTCAGATCAGCAGATGACCTTGATCAAGAGCACCTAAGTTGGCTGATCAGATTTCCCCCCAGCACTGCCACTCATCCCAACTCCCCTCACCAAGGAGTAAGAGAAGGAGAATAGAGAATACATGCAAGGGAGAGGAAAATAGGGGAGGAAAAAAGAAAAAGGGAGAGAAAGAATAAGAGAAAGACCAACAAAGACAGATAGAGAGAGGAATGGGGGGGGGGGACAAGAAATTAGGATAGACAGAGATAAAAGGGAAAGAAAGGAGAACAAAGAGAGTGATACATTCTAAAATTTACCATAAGGTGTTTAATACTGTACTAGTGGAAGATACTCGGGGAGTGCCAAATGTCTGTGAGTTAGGGGAGCAAATTACTTGTCTTGCCTTGGGTGCTGGCAACCCACGCTACGAAAATAATTTTACTGTTAGGGGTCCCCACAACTTGGGAAATTTTATCAAGGGGTACGGCACTAGAGAGGTTGAGAACCACTGGTCTAATGCCCTGTACACACGATCGGCTCATCCGATGAAAACGGTCTGATGGACTTTTTCATCACAAATCCGATGAAGCTGACTTTCATCAGTCTTGCCTACACACCATCAGTTAAAAAAACGATCGTGTCAGAACGCAGTGACGCAAAACACAATGACGTGCTGAGAAAAATAAAGTTCAATGCTTCAGAGCATGCGTCGACTTGATTCTGAGCATGCGTTGATTTTTAACCGATGTATTTCCCCACAGACGATCGTTTTTTTCTATTGTTTTTTTAACTATCAGATCATTTTAAAACAGGTTCTACGTTTTTTTACCGATGGGTAAAAAAACGATGGGGCCCACACACGATCGGTTTGTCTAATGAAAACGGTCCATCAGATTGTTTTCATCAGACGAACCGATCATGTGTACGCAGCATAAGGCCTCATGTACACTGCTGCTGGTAAACAGACATTTAGGAGAAGTTGGGCATTTTTTTTCAACTGCTCCTGAACTCTTCTCTATGTTATCTTATCAGTACATGTACACAGGGTCGTTTATAGTTGTTTATAGGCAGTTGAGTTTAGAGGCGTTTTCTGGAACCAAAAAAAATGTGTTCAGAATCTGTGTTTAGAGGCATTTCAAGCGTCAAACATTTTTCATTTTAATAAAAAATAAATACATGTTTCAAATGCTTCTAGACGCAAATGCGTCTAAACATGTCATGTAAACGCGGCTAAACGGCCGTTTTTAGATGCCGATTTCTAGCTGTCAAGTTAAATTGTTAAGGAGAGGTTGAACAATGTCCCGTGTACATGAAGCCTTAGTGAAGATAAATAAATATACAATCCCTTCACCTTATATGTGCTTATCTTTTGAAATTAGATTATGCAAAAAAAAAAAAAAAAAATTATATATACACCGCATAAAGCGAGTAAAATAAGTATTGAACATGTCACCATTTTTCTAGGTAAATATATTTCTGAGGCTGGGTTCACATTATTGCAAATTGGATGTGGGGGTTTCTCCGCATGCTAATTCACATAGCAGTAGTTTGTGATGGGCTCTCAATGGAGCCGGTTCACACATCTCTGCAGCGGCTCCAATGCAAATTGCACAGGAGTCATGTGCGTCTTTAGGTCCATTTCAGCCCAAAATTCGGTCTGAAATCGGACCTGAAACGATGAATGGAGACGCACGGACTACTGCTGTTAGCCGCTGCGATCTGACGTGTGAACCAGCCTAATGACCCGTACACGCGATCAAAAAAATCTGACGGAAAATACTGCTTTTGAAGCTATCGTACGATAACTGAAACGTTAGTACAGAGCTTTCGAGAGACGATCACGACAGTTCATCCGATATAATCCAATCGGACAAATGTGAAAATTTACCAGATCATACAATTTTTGTTTAGTCAGTACAGTTGCCGTCCGAAAATACAATAGAAATACACTACAACACAAGACATCACTTCTGATTTTCTATTCTGTCATACGAGAATTTTTGTAACTTTAGTAACCTCTCCATTTTCGATATGCGACTAGCATGCAAAAAAAAAAACTGACAATTTGTCGTCCAATTTTTGGATTGTGTATAACGGCCATAAAGGTGCTATTGACATGAAATTTTCACCGCATGTCGGTAACAACCCATGCAATCCATATATACAAAGAAACCAAACAAATAATTTAAAAAATTAAGTTATGTGTAATAAAATGGAATGACACAGGAAAAAAGTATTGAACATGCTAACTGAATTTTTTTTAATACATGGTACAAATCCCCTGCTCAAACAGCTGGCAAGTATCCACATTTTCTACTTCAGCAAACAGCTAAAAAATAAAAGAAACATTATAGGAGGAAGGTCTGATATAACAACTTGTGCAAAATCATTCAAATAAATGTTAACTTAACAATAAGCATAGATATTATGTATAATTGTTGGTGCTAGTAACATGGTTATGTGTTCAATACCTATTTTACCCGGTATATAAAGTGCCTTGAAAAAGTATTAATATTCCTTTAAATTTTCCACATTTTCTCATGTTACAACCAAAAACATTAATTTATTTTATTGCGATTTTATGTGATAGACCAACACAAAGTGGCACATATTTATGAAGTGAATTTTCAAAATGTATTACAAATATCTGAAAACTGCAGCATGCATTTGTATTCAGCCGCCATTACTCTGATACCCCTAACTAAAATTTAGTGGAACCAATTGCCTTTAGAAGTCACCTAATTAGTAAATAGAGTGCACCCGTGTGTAATTTAATCTCAGTATAAATACAGCTGTTCTGTGAAGCCCTCCCTTTGTGAACAGGGGGGAACAGGGAGGTCAGAGATAAAGTTGTGGAGAAGTTCAAAGCAGGGTTAGGTTATAAAAAAATATCCCAAGCTTTGAACATCTCACAGAGCACTGTTCAATCCATCATCTGAAAATGGAAAGAGTATGGCACAACTGCAAACCTACCAAGACGTGGCCATTCACCTAAACTGACAGGCCGGGCAAGGAGAGCATTAATCAGAGAAGCAGCCAAGAGGCCCATGGTAACTCTGGAGGAGCTGCAGAGACCCGCAGCTCAGGTGGGAGAATCTGTCCACAGGACAACTATTAGTCGTGCACTCCACAAATCTGGCCCTTATGGAAGAGTGGCAAGAAGAAAGCCATTCTTGAAAGAAAGTCATATGAATTTTGTGAGAAGCCATGTGGGGGACATAGCAAACACATGGAAGAAGGTGCTTTGGTCAGATGAGACCAAAATTTTACTTTTTGGCCTAAAAGCAAAATGCTATATGTGGTAGAAAATGAACACTGCACATGACCCTGAACCATCCCCACCATGAAACATGGTGTTGGCAGCATCATGTTGTAGGGATGCTTTTCTTCAGCAGAGAGCTGGTCAGAATTGATGGGAAGATGGATGGAGAAAGAGTCTGCAAAAGACTTAAGACCGGGGGGCAGAGGTTCACCTTCCAGCAGGACAACAACATATATTATTATGTTTGTTTGCACTAACATTCATTTTACTGTATATGTTCTAAAAAAAATAGATGATAAAAAGCTATACAGATATTGTGCAACATAAGCCAACACCATTCTGTCCTGGGTCTCTGCCCTCAGAAAAACTTTAAATAAATTGGGCATTTAGGGTAGTTTCTAGCAAAGATGCAGATTTTAACATGTTTGCAAAAGTTTTTATAAAATTGCCCTGGTAGACAAACTATTGATCTAATCCAAATCTAAGTGAACTTTCACCTTGGGATATGCCATATTTCCCCCAAAATAAGACCTAGTGTGATTTTCCAGGATGGCTGCAATATAAGCCCTACCCCAAAAAAAAAAACAATATTTAAAATGTTTAACTTAGGGTCGCCCTGCCACAGTATATATGCGGTGGGCAGTCCTTAAGTGGTTAAACTCCTTGTAAAATCATGTAATCTGCTCTGTAAAAGTATTAGATAATGTGTAGTGGGTGTCTTTGTGTAACATTATTGTGAAAAATACCTTATTTGCAGCGCCGCTAGGAGCTCACGTGACCCACCGGAGCTCTCCTTCTCGCCTCTCGGCTGACATCAGCGAGAATCTCAGCCCCTCCCTCTGCAGTGTTCATAGCAGGGAAGAAGAGTTCTGGCGGGTCATGTGAGTGCCCAGTGGCACTGTAAATAAGGTATTTTCCACAATAATGTTACGCAAAGACACTGCACATTATATTCAGAAAATTGAGGCGACTCATGTGATTGCCATCATCCCTTATAGCATAAGAAAGTGTGAAAAAAAAACGCTATTTGGGGATTTTTAAGGCAATAAGAAAAACGATTTTATATTCTTAAACAAAATGAATTTGTTTTACAAACATTTATAGATATGTTTGTATATGTACTTGCCGATATATCGTATATCTATTAGTATGGATTATGACACTTGTGTAATTCTTAACATTGTATCTTTTATTTTCTGTAGACAGTGATACAATATCCCTGATGAAGATTCTATTGATTATTACTTATTGAAACGCGTTGAATTAACCACTACTCATTACCACCTGTTTTCACCGGTGGTCACTGAATTATGTAGTGGGCAGTATTATTTTAATCTTTTTTCAATATGCAATGTTTTTTAACTACTTCCCGACCCGCGTATTGTAAATGTACGTCCTCTTTTTAAACATGGATATCTCAGTAACGACAGCAGCTGCTGCCACAACTGAGATATCCATGTTTTCAGCGGGCGGCCGTGTAAACGATAACAGTGGTCTCTGCGGCGGATTTGCCGCGAGATCGCCGTTATCGGTGGCGGGAGAGGGCCCCCCCCCTCCCGCCGCTTTTCCGTGCCCTCCGCCGCTTACCGGAGCCGTCGGTAGCGGCGGAGGAGATCCGATGCTGCCGCCTGGAGAGTGAGGACTTGAGTGAGGGCAAGATGGCCCCTACCCGTCCTCATAGCTCTGCTGGGCGGAAGTGACGTCAAAACGTCAGTCCCGCCCAGCCTCTTAAAGAGACAAATTTTTTTTTTTGTCATTTTTTTAAATGACAAATTTTCCTTTTTTTTTTTTTTTTTTGGCATTTAAGCCTAAATATGAGATCTGAGGTCTTTTTGACAGCAGATCTCATATTTAAGAGGACCTGTCATGCTTTTTTCTATTACAAGGGATGTTTACATTCCTTGTAATAGGAATAAAAGTGATCATTTTTATTTTTTTATATTTTAGTGTAAAAAATAATAAAATCAATAAAATTTTAAAGCGCCCCGTCCTGACGAGCTCACGCGCAGAAGCAAACGCATACACGAGTAGCGCCCGCATATGAAAACGGTGTTCAAATCACACAAGTGAGGTATCGCCGCGATCGTTAGAGCGAGAGCAATAATTATAGCCCTAGAGCTACTCTGTAGCTCAAAAAATGCAACTTATAGAATTTTTTAAACGTCGCCTATCTAGATTTTTAAGGGTAAAAGTTTGACGCCATGCCACGAGCGGGCGCAATTTTACAGCGTGACATGTTGGGTATCATTTTACTCGGCGTAACATTATCTTTCACAATATATAAAAAAATTGGGCC
Organism: Rana temporaria; assembly: GCF_905171775.1. Lineage (NCBI taxonomy): Eukaryota > Metazoa > Chordata > Amphibia > Anura > Ranidae > Rana > Rana temporaria. Next base: position 244,144,744 of record NC_053493.1, on the reverse strand, counting down.
AAATTTATTGTTGTCTTATTTTTTTATTAAAAAAAGTGAATTTTTTCCAAAAAAAGTGCGCTTGTAAGACTGCTGCGCAAATACGGTGTGACAAAAAGTATTGCGATGACCGCCATTTTATTCTCTAGGGTGTTAGAAAAAAATATATATAATGTTTGGGGGTTTTATGTAATTTTCTAGCAGAAAAAACTGTTTTAGTCTTGCAAACACCAAATCTGAAAAACACCTAAGGTCTTTAAGTGGTTAATATTTGTACTCCACATACAACATGTTAAAATTTTAATGAACTTTTTTTATAAATGTTTGTAAAATAAATGAATTTTATTTAAGAATATAAAATCTTGTTTTCTTATTGCCTTAAAAATCCCCAAATAGAGGTTTTTCACACGGCACAGTATATAATTCCTTTTACAGAATGAATTATATGCTTTTATAATGACTTTAACTAGGGCTTAATTTTGTGATTACAGAATTTAATAATGCCAACTCCTGAGCTGACAGGGAGGGAAGGGGAGAGATGGAGAGAAGACAGGGGACTTAAAAAAAATAATAATAATAAAAAACCATCCCCTGAAAATAAGCCCTAATGCGTTTTTTTAGCCAACATTAATATAAGACTGTCTTATTTTCATGAAAACACGGTATATAGCAACACCTTTATGGCAGTCCATTCCCCCTTAGGCCTCTTACAGACGGACGGACTGCCTGCTGAAAACATAAGGAGAAATAAAGGGGTTCCAACTCTTCCCATTCTATCCAAAATAAAACAAAAAAAAGTTTGCTTATACAGTACATCTGGAAAGTATTCACAGCACTTCACTTTTTCCACATTTTGTTATGTCACAGCCTTATTCCAAAATCGAATAAATTCATTATTGTACTCATAATTCTACAAACAATACCCAATAATGACAAGATAGAAGAAGCATGTTTGAGATCTTTGCAAATTTATTAAATAAAAAAAATAACTAAAAAAAAATCATATGTACATAATTATTCAAAGCTTTTGTGTAATACTTTGTTGAAGCACCTTTGACACCAATTACAGCCTCAAGTCTTTTTGAGTATGATTCTACAAGCTTGGCAAGCCTATGTTTGGGCAGTTTCTCCCATTCTTCTTTGCAGGACCTCTCAAGCTCCATCATGTTGAATGGGAAGCTTTGGTGCACAGCCATTTTCAGATCTCTCCAGAGATGTTCAATCGTGTTCAAGACTGGACTCTGGAAGGGCCACTAAAGGACATTCACATAGTTGTCCCGTAGCCACACCTTTGATATCTTGGCTGTGTGCTTAGGATCGTTGTCCTGTTGGAAGATGAACCTTCGCCCCAGTCTGAGGTCTAGAGCATGTTTTAACTCATGGACGTCTTTGTACATTGTTGCGTCCATCTTCCCCTCAATCCTGACTAGTCTGCTGAAAAACATCCTCACAGCATGATGCTGCCACCACCATACCAGTGTAGAGATGGTATTGGCCGGGATGAAAAGTGGTGCCTGGTTTCCTCCAAACATGATGCTTGCCATTCAGGCCAAAAAGTTCAATCTTTGTTTCAATTTTATTTCTCATGGTCTGAGAGTCTTTCAGGTGCCTTTTAGCAAACTGTCATGCCTTTAACTGAAGAGTGGCATCCGTCTGGCCACTACATGTCTGATTGGTGGAGTGCTGCAAAGATGGTTGTTCTTCTGGAAGGTTCTCCACTCTCAACAGAAAAATGCTGGAGGTCTGTCAGAGTGACCATTGGGTTCTTGGTCACCTCCCTGACTCAGCACCTTGTCCCCTGATCGCTCAGATTGGTCAGACGGCCCTCTCTAGGAAGAGTTCTGGTGGTTCCAAACTTCTTCTATTTACAGATGATGGTGGCCACTGTGCTCATTGGAACCTTAAATGCTGCAGATTTTTTTTGGTACCCTTCCCCAGATGTGTGCCTCATTAAAATCCTGTCTCTGAGGTCTACAGACCATTCCTTGGAATTCATGGCTTGGTTTGTGCTCTAAAATGCACGGTTAACTGTGGAACTTTATATAGACAGATGTGTTTGCATTTTAAACTGAATTTACCACAGGCAGACTCCAATCAAGTTGTAGAAACATCTTAAAGATGATTAGTGGAAACAGTATGCTCCACCTTCCGTTTGAGGATGCCATGCAGATGCTTAATAGGGTTTAGGTCTGAAGACATGCTTGGCCAGTCCATCACCATTACCCTCAGCTTCTTTAGCAAGGCAGTGGTCTTCTTGGAGGTGGGTTTAGGGTTGTTATGTTGGAATACTGCCCTGCAGCCCAGTCTCCAAGGGGTGGGGATCATGCTCTGCTTCAGTATGTCACAGTACATGTTGGCATTCATGGTTCCCTTAATGAACTGTAGCTCCCCAACTTGTGTTTCTTGCATGGTTCTAATTTTGTATTACCTTTGGTTTTATCTATTACCCCATACACACACAGTGGAATTACCTGTGATATGCTTTCCTTACTAGAAGTCCCCAATTTGACATGTCTTTAAATATCATGTAATATAATATCACATCCAGCATATACAGAAGATTTAGGCCACCTGTTACATCCTCCATTCATGGATGTCCCCTGCTGGACAACATCACAATATGCACTTGTTTTTCTATGATTGGACATGTATTGTTCATCTCTGTATGGGCTTGTGTATCATATGGGTGTATATATGTCACCCACGCCTGGTTATGTAGCTTTTTTAGCCTCTAGCTAATAATTATTCTGTTTTTGTTGTCTTGCCTTTTTTTTTATTTGAAACATCAAAAGTTTATTGAGAAATAATTATAGAATTACACAGCAGTGCAGTTGACAGATAACAATGAATGAAAGGGGTGGAGCTTACAATAAAATCAGGTTTGAATTCAACAATTTTTTTCGTTGTTGTATAACATGGCAAATGTAAATTCAGGAGTTTGTTCCTACTACAAGAGCACAATAAGTTGATCCATAAAACCAAAAAAGGAAACAATGGAGGTAACAAACAAAGCTCTAGTAGTCATGTACTTCCTTCTGTGTTATCTGTTTATAGTGTTCACTTTAAATTCAGAATAAGTCAGAGTAGAAGAATTGAACACAAATTGTGAGAAAAAAAGAGAAAAGAGGGATGAGGTGGGTGTGGGTAAAGGGAAGAAGGTTTATCTCTTTCTTCAGAAGCTTTAGAAGTTTGTTTATTGGTATTCCTATTTCCTTAAGTATAGGTCTGATTAATGATTGGTCTGTGGTGGCGAGTGCATATAATGTGGTGTTGTTCTGATGCCCCGTACACACCATCACTTTATGTGATGAAAAAAAACGACATTTTCTGTGAAGTAAAAAATGACGTTTTTGAAACTTCAATTTTCAAAGACGAAGTTGCCTACACACCATCGTTTTTCTCACAATGTTCTAGCAAAGCGAGGTTACGTTCTCACCACTTTTTCCATTGAAGCTTGCTTCATAAGTAGCTTCTGGGCATGCGTGGGTGAAAAAAACGTTGTTTTAAACGAAGTTTTTTGCTACACACGGTCAATTTCTGTGAAGTAAAAAAAAGGGATTTTTAATACAGCTTACCTGTAAAATCCTTTTCTTGGAGTACATCACGGGACACAGAGCAGCATATTCATTACTATGTGGGTTATATGGAGTACCTTCAGGTGTTGACACTGGCAATCTCAAACAGGAAATGCCCCTCCCTATATAACCCCCTCCCATAGGAGGAGTACCTCAGTTTTGTAGCAAGCAGTATGCCTCCCAAAATGGTCCCCAAAAAGAGGGGTGGGAGCTCTGTGTCCCGTGATGTACTCCAAGAAAAGGATTTTACAGGTAAGCTGTATTAAAAATCCCTTTTTCTTTATCGTACATCACGGGACACAGAGCAGCATATTCATTACTATGTGGGATGTCCCAAAGCAATGCTTACAATGAGGGGAGGGAGAACATCTCCAAGACAAAAGGATTTAATTTAGAGAAATACTCAAATCATAATAAATCCAACTTAGTTGAGAAAAATAATCTTAAATTTTAAATTTAACTCAAAAAAGAGGAGCCCCCGGAATCCGAGGGTCTCAAACTGCAGCCTGCAGCACTGCCTGCCCAAAGGCTGTATCAGTATTCCTTCTTACGTCCAACTGGTAGAATTTTGTAAACGTGTGGACAGAAGACCAGGTTGCCGCCTTGCAAACTTGAGCCATAGAGATCTGGTGATGTGCTGCCCAGGAGGCGCCCATGGCCCTAGTAGAATGAGCCTTTAATGATACTGGAGGAGGCAACCCTTTCAAGCCGTAGGCCTGAGTGATTAATTGCTTAATCCACCTAGAAATGGTGGACTTTGCAGCTGCCTGCCCCTTCTTGGGCCCATCCGGTAGATGAACAGCACATCTGTTTTCCGGATCTTCTTTGTAGCTTTAAGATAGGCCTTCATGGCCCTGACAATATCCAAGGTATGCAGCAACCCTTCCTTTCTGGAAGTAGGTTTAGGGAAGAAGGATGGTAATACCAAATCCTGGTTCAAACGAAAACTGGATATAACCTTCGGTAGGAAGGAAGGATGAGGGCGGAGAACGACCCTGTCCTTGTGAAAAATAAGATATGGTTCCTTACAGGATAAGGCCGCCAGTTCCGATACTCTTCTTGCGGAAACTATGGCGACCAAAAATACTAACTTCCTTGTCAGTAAAACCAAAGGAATTTCAGCCAACGGCTCAAACGGTTGTTTCTGTAAACTTGACAGAACAAGGTTTAAATCCCACGGGCAAAGCGGGGATTTAACTGGAGGTTTAATACGTAAGACCCCTTGAAGGAAGGTCTTAACCAGCGAGTGGGTGGCCAGCGGCCGCTGAAACCACACTGACAGAGCAGAAATCTGTCCTTTGATTGTGCTTAATGCCAATCCTTTATCCACTCCTAGCTGGAGAAAACTTAAAACTCTATCAATGGTGAATTTGCGAGAAAGCCATCGCTTGGACTCACACCAGCCTACATAGGCCTTCCAGACCCTGTAATAAATCACCCTAGAGACCGGTTTCCTGGCTCTGATTAGGGTAGAGATTACTTTCTGAGACAGACCTCTACCCCTGAGAATCAGGGATTCAGCTTCCAGGCCGTCAAATTTAGATGCCGTAAGGCAGGGTGGAGGATCGGACCTTGCGATAGCAGGTCTGGCCGTAGAGGAAGAGTCCAAGGGTCTCCCACTACCATCCTTAAGATTAGTGAGTACCATGCCCTTCTGGGCCATGCTGGAGCTACCAGGATGACTGGTATGTGCTCCACCCGGATCCTGCGCAGCAGGCGGGGTAGTAACTGGAGCGGGGGAAACGCATAAAGAAGTTTGAACTGATGCCAAGGGCAAACCAGAGCATCGGTTCCGCAGGCCATTCTAGCTTCTTGTTGAGTCTCGATGCCATGATATCCACGTCCGGCACTCCCCATTTTTGGCAGAGTGCTTGAAAGGTTTGTGGATGCAGAGACCATTCCCCCGGCAATAGAGTCTGGCGGCTTAAGAAGTCCGCCTGAAAGTTGTCCACTCCGGGAATGAATATTGCCGATATGCAGGGCACATGAGCCTCTGCCCCTAGGAGAATCAAGCTCACTTCTCTCTGAGCGGCCTGACTCCTGGTTCCCCCTTGGTGATTTATGTATGCCACTGCCGTGGCATTGTCTGATTGAACTCTCACCGGGAACCCCTGCAATTTCGACGTCCAAGCCCTGAGGGCTAGTCGAACCGCTCTGAGCTCCAAGATGTTGATGGGTAAAAGCTTCTCTGGCCTTGCCCAAATACCTTGGCGAGTGGAACCATCCACAATCGCTCCCCAGCCCGTCAGGCTGGCGTCTGTGGTCACTATCTTCCAAGCCACTGGGTTGAAAGACTTTCCCTTCAGTAGATTCTGAGGGTCTAACCACCAACACAGACTTTGCCGGACTCTTGATGAGAGTGGCAACGGGATATCCAAGGCCTGTGGCCTTCTGCTCCATGCTGACAGGATGGCTGCCTGCAGGATGCGAGTGTGGCTCTGGGCGTATGGCACCGCCTCGAATGTAGCCCCCATCTTGCCTAGTAGTCTCATACATAGGCGAATAGTCGGTTCCTTCTTGCTTAGAACCAGTAGGATTAATTCCTTGATGGCTTTGACCTTCCTCAGAGGTAGGAACACCCTTTGTTGTTCTGTGTCTAATCTCATGCCGAGATATTCCAACTGCCTTGTGGGCTGGAATGCTGACTTTTCTCGATTTAGGACCCAGCCGAACCTCTCGAGGTATTGGACCGTGAGGGCCACTGCTCGCTCCAAGCCGGGAGACGAGTGGTCTATGACTAGGAGGTCGTCCAGGTATGCTAGGATCGTGACCCCTTGGATCCTTAGCTTGGCTAGGATTGGAGCTAGAACCTTCGTGAACACCCGGGGGGCCGTAGCCTCCATTAGGTTGGAGTAGAAACCCAGCCCCTGTTCCAGGACTGGTACTTCTACTATTACTCCCTGGGAAAGTAGATGATCTAGAGCCGATCTTAACGCGGCTCCTTTCTCCAGATCGTTTGGAATCCTCGACTCCTGGAAATGAGGAGGAGGAAACCTTAGGAACTCTAGCTTGTAGCCTGTGGCCACGGAAGACCGTACCCACTCGTCGGGAATGCTGGCTTCCCAAATCTCCGAAAAGAGTCGCAGCCTTCCCCCCACCTTCGTGGGTGGGGGCGCCCCTTCATGAGGTAGACTTGGGGGCTGGTTTTGCTGGCTTGCGAAACCACTGCCTCTTGCCTCTAACAGCCTGTCCTTCTGATCTGCTGTTGAAGCCGAAGTTTGCTCTTGCAGGAGGCCGTCGATACTGCTTGGCATTAGAGGGCCCCTGCCCAGGGGAGGACTGTCGTTTAAACGCAGGCCCCTGAACCTTCTTCTTAGTTGGCAAGAGTGTACTCTTGCCGCTTGAAATGGTCTGAATGTATTTATCTAGGTCCTCTCCGAAGAGCCGTCCTCCATGGAAGGGGAACCCTACCAGGAGCTTCTTGCATGGGGGCTCAGCCTCCCAGCTTTTCAACCATAAGAGTCTTCTCATATGGATAAGGGATAACGATAAACGTGACGCTTGCTGGATGGAATCCTTGATTGCGTCTACCGTAAAACATATGGCCTTAGGGACATCCGAAAATTCTTCTGCCTGCTCGGCAGGAATAAGTTCAAGCATTTGCTTAAATTGATCTGATAAAGCTTGAGCGACTCCAATCGCAGCCACGGCTGGCTGTACTACTGCCCCTGCAGAAGTGAAGGAGTTCTTAAGTAGTGCTTCCAAGCGCTTATCAACTGGATCTTTGAAAACCTGTACGTTCTCTACAGGGCATGTTAACGATTTGTTAACACATGAGATGGCTGCGTCTACTGCAGGAGAAGCCCATCTCTTGGAAAACTTTTCTTCCATAGGATATAAGACAGAAAATTTCTTAGGTGGTAAGAACACCTTGTCTGGTTTGTTCCACTCTTGGAACAAGACTCCCTCCAATAGAGGATGGATCGGAAACACAGCACTGCTTTGAGGCGCCCTCAGTGAGCCCAAAGCTGAAATCGTCGATACCTGGAGATCTGGTACAGGCAGGTTGAATGCCTTATGGACCAAGTCCGTCAAGCCTTGAATCCACCAGCTCTCCCTCAGGGAGACTGCCCCAGACTCCTCTGTATCCGGATCTTCGATCCCTGAACCTACTTGGTCTTTGTCCAAGAGGTCGTCCAATTCCCCAGAGGAAAGGACCTCCTCTTCCGAGGGTCCGCGCACGGGTGACGGAGATCTATTCCGCTTACTACCCCGCATAGCTGCGGCTATCATTTCTCCCATGCTTCTCCGCATCTCATTCAAAGAGGTGAGCAACACCTCCTCCGTGACCATCTTAGGGTTGGGTTGACTCGCGTCAGCTCCAGCCCCAGATCCCGATGGCCCAAAGGCTCCCTGTGGGGAAAGCAGCGGCATAGCTCTGTCCGAGACCTCAGACTCTGTGGGGGAATCCCCACCTTTTGTACCCTCTGGCTTGTTCTTTGATGCCATGGTACAATACCGAGGCACACCTGCTACTTATTGGTACCTGGGACTTATAAATAGTTAAATGCCCAAACACCTGTTTGGGGAATAAAAAATGTTTCCTCTACCCCAGATGACACTTTTTTTTTTTTTTTTTTCAAAAGAAAAAAACTTTTCTTCTTTTTTTTTTTTTTTTTTTTTTTTTTTTTCAATCTAGGCAAGAAAAAACATTCTATCCCCCTGAGTAGTATTGCCAAGAAAAGACTATGAGATGGAAAAGAAAAAACAGCCTATTCCTAGGCTAAACCACAATCTTCTGAAGACTGTAGTATTCTTTCTGGCCACTGTGTGTCCTCAGCGCCCCGTGCTTCACTCCAGTCCTTCCTCCCTCAAGCCAAAGTATTGAATGAGCTGTGGCACTAAGGAAGGGCCGCCCCTTCCTTAAACCACTGACCCGCCCTTCCCCCCCAGCTAAAACGGCGCCAAATGCGCCTATAACACGTGCACGCGCACCGCGCCCGCCGACGGGGGGGGGGGGGTTGGGAGGAAGGGCCTCTCTGTTCCTGCAGCCCCACTCACAGCTTTTCCAACACTACCAGGGAGGTCACTTTTTATGGGGAATGATAACATATAGAGCCATCCTATCTTCATGATATGTGACTGGTTTGCCAGATGCAATGCATAACCTTAGGCATGTCCCCTGTGACCTCCCAGAAAAAACTTGCTAAGAGCCAAGTTCCGCAAGTTTTTCCCCTTACTTACCTGCTCCATGCCGCAGGACTTTGCCAAGCAAGAGGCCCAATCTTCCCCCATCTCCGTGGGGATGTCTAGACCTTCAGGCCCTGGGAACCTTCTTCTTCCATGAAGGATCCACTGTCCTGGACCCATACAGCACCCTGGCAAACAGAAAACATTAGGCGCCCAAAGGTTTTCTAAGTTCTGGGCCCAGGGTCCAGCTCTCTTAAAAAGAAAGCATTATGGGCTATACCCCAAGGGTTTGGGGTCCGGTTACTGACCACTTTAGCGCTCAGGCTTTTTTGGACAGAACCGGTAGCTCACCTAATCCCAAGGATGCGGAGGCAAGCTAAACCATGACTAACACCTAAGACACTGGCGTAAAAACTGAGGTACTCCTCCTATGGGAGGGGGTTATATAGGGAGGGGCATTTCCTGTTTGAGATTGCCAGTGTCAACACCTGAAGGTACTCCATATAACCCACATAGTAATGAATATGCTGCTCTGTGTCCCGTGATGTACGATAAAGAAACTAAGTTTTGAAAAACGACACATAAAATTGAAGCATGCTTCAATTTTTTTTGGTCGTTTTTTACAAGACATAAAACAACGTTTTCCCCCACACACGGTCAATTAAAGTGACGTTTTTAAAAACGTCGTTTTTTTTCATCACATAAAGTGATGGTGTGTACGGGGCATGAGAATCCATTAGTGCTACATATGCCTGTGATGCTCGATAGGCAAACCACGGAGACCAGGCCTTCCGGAACCGTTCAGTCATATCAGTAGACTGAGCTACGGTGTCTTCCATATGACAGGTGTCATCAACCTTCTTTAGCCAATCTTTGATAGAAGGGGGCTTAGTGCATTTCCACAAAAGCGGAATTAAGGATTTAACTGCATTCAGTAAATGTTTTGTTAGTGACCGTTTATATCGTTTAAGAGAGAAATTTGTTATATGGAGTAGACAGCAGGCTGCATTCAAGTGAATTCTGGTTTCCGTGATCAGCCTCACAGTCTCCTTGACTTTGTTCCAAAAATCATTTAGAAACGAGCAGTCCCACCAAATGTGTTTAAGGCTACCCTCAGCTGTCCCACATCTTCAGCAGCAGTTTGAAGAGGTGGGGTACCATTATTTAAGTTTTTACATTTATGTGGGAGGATGCAAGCAGCCCTCCATTGTTTGTAAGTAATGTCTATTTGTAAAGCTTTGGCCCAAGCCTGTCTAAATCTATCATCAGGTGAGGAGAATGAAAACTGAAGCCATTTATGAGCGGTGGAGGTTGCACTTTTAAAGTGGGTGCCCTCCGCACAGACCTTTTCAATTTTTGTAATTTCTCTTAAGACAAAAAGCCTCTGTGTGCCTTAGGTGCGTATTTGGAAGTAGGTCCACCAGTTAAGTCTAGGGAGGTTGAACTCTGATTTAAACACTACAATACTTTTAAATAGGCCATTGTGTAAGCAGTCTTTCATTATGAGCTGTGGGTTGGGTTCGGGGGTTTGGAAGATGTTGCTTCCATTTCCTGGGGGGAAGTCAGGGTTGTCCTTTATTGGGGATAGTGGGCTAAGAATAGTTGTCAGGTCTGTTTTGGTGGTGACCGCGTGGAATAACGACAGCATAGTGCCCGTTAGCGGATGATTTTTAATGGAACTAATTTGGCTCCACCATGTCACCCAGGTTAAGAATTTCAAGGAGGGCCCATATAGTGAGTCCTCTAGTTTAACCCAATCTTTGGAAACGCCATGGCAGTGCCAATCGATCACTCTTGTGAGGTGTGATGCTAGGTAGTAATTGTAAAAGTTGTAAACCCATCCCACCCTTGTCCTTTGGCCTGAAAACTTTATTCTGGATTTTTTGTGCCTCCACAGGAATTGTAAGAGAGTGGATTTCAGAGATCTGAAAAATGTCTGCGGCACTTTTATTGGAAGTGTCCTGAGGAGATATAACAATCTCGGCAGGATAGCCATCCTCAAGATCGCTGCTCTTCCAAACCAGGAGAAATATTTGGGGTCCAGGTCTGAAGGTCTTTTCGATTTCTTGCCTTTTTTTTTTTAAGTGCATGAAGGCAATTTTTCCATATGGTGCATTAATCTACACCATTCTTCATAAATCTGGTGTTTTTGATGTTTATGTATATATGCGGATGTAGTTTTAGAGATGTGTGAAAATATATATATTTAATATATCCATTTCTTATATACATGTTTATTGTCATCCCCACTAGGTGTTTATGCTGGTATTTGTAGTTCCATCCCATTTTTTTCCTGTTGCTGTGTATGTTTATAGTCATGCAATTCCTATTGTCTTTCTTCTCTATGTTCTGTGTTATCGCACATTGCAATACTGGGCACAGGCTGCCTCCTCCTTTTCCTGCCCCCAAAATCCTGCCCACAGCCTCACCCCCAAACAATAAGAAGCCACATAATTTTAGCTTCTAGTTACTGGCACAAAGGAGGGACCAATCAGTTGTTCCCGAAATGTGCCCCGCCCCCTTTACAATACTTCCAGTTTGCGGTCCATGCTGGTTGTTGGTCCCCTTCCGCTGATGTCACCTCTGAGTCTTGCGTTCCACGCTGATCCCGGCAGTACAGTCAATTCCTTGGTGTCTCTACTGCTGCGGTTATCCTCTGTTAGCCAGGTTGGGACTCCCTGTTGCAGATCGGACCACTTATGGGCCCTCGACCACTAGGACCACCCTGATGCTGGACCACCATCCCTATACATTACCATGATGAGCCCTCTTTCATCTGATGTCTTGTAACTGTTTATAACCCTTTGGGCTATTAAAGTCTGTTTAAAGCTGCACTTAGATTTGCCTTTTTTTGTTTTGTTTTTATCCTCTTAGTGTTGTAGGCTACCCCAGATGGGAAATAAATCTTTGGAATGTAGGTTTTAGTATGTTGATGTCTAATAGAGTGGGTTAATAATCTCCCACTCTTATTTTCTTTGTTCATAAAAAAATACTTTGGATTTTTGCATTGCTAATATTTACACATCCAAAACTCTGTATGTCGAACAAACTTTAATAAGGTCTTGCTATAACAAGGATGAGTTTATGATTAAAATGTTTATAGTCCTGCTCTCGCTATTGTTTGTAACAAAACTAAAGCATGTTAGAAACAGGAGGAGTTACACCAGCCGGGTCACTGTTATGTTGTCAGTGTCCAAATCCTCCTTTGGTAGGCAGATAACCCAGAGCTCTGCACATTACTTCCTTCCTTTGCCAATGTGAAGTGGGGTAGTGTGCTTTTCCTTCAATCAGCTGTCTTGGCTGTATGCCAATAATCCACTCCCAATGCTGAACCGGAAAAGACAATCTGTAACACAATGTGCTAAAGAATATATAAAGCAGAAGACAGCAGATATACATGTAAAATATATATAGGGAGATTTGTTTCATCTCTGTGTATCATCTGAGGGTATTCACTTCACTGGGTATATGCGAGGGTTTACATCCACTTTTTTAATGAACTCAAATAAAAACAATGTTTGTCTAATCTGAAAAATCCTTTTCTTGGAGTGCATTATGAGGCACAGGATAATATTCTGAAACACTGTGCTTTACTGCCACCAACCTTTAGGACACTGTCAAGAATTGGACATTGGCAAAGCAAAGCTGTTAGGACATCCCAGTATAACTCCTCCAGATCCCAGCATTCACAAATCTAAGTGATGGCACATGAAAGGGTAAGGTGTGTATTATGTGCCACAGATCTGACTAGAGCTATGGAAACTAGGGAGTGAGTTGTGTGTGCTGCGGGGTGACTTTAACTAAATTCCCCTCTTGCACTTTGCTTTCTTTATTTACAGGAAATCAGTATCTTCACTTCCTGTGTGTGTACTATGCATAATATTGTTAGAGTCAGCATGTAACAGAGTGCAGTTATTATTAATGTTCTTCCAGTAAGGACATGAATTATTGAAATTTAGTGTCTGTGTTGACTCTCAAAAAAACTGACTGGTTAGTCAGGCAACCAACATCTTAGTGAAAGCACAAGCTTTGCAGCTCTACCTGTTACTAACCCATATCTCCCTCCCTGATGATGCCATTACCATTATCCATCGATCATAGGCCTTTAATGAGGTAAAAAACGCTCAAAGCTATGTTATGCTATAAAAAGGTAGGCACTTTTACATGTGCAGAAATGCTTTGTAGCTTATAATCAGGAATTACACTCTAAAAGTACTTTTTTAATAATTGTTTTACCACATTAAATTGTGTTAATTAATTAGATCCAGCTGATGACTGGCCCTCAGGGGAGTAACCCAGATACATTTCCTGTATCTACCTGATATGCGAAGAGATGAGGTCAGTACTACAAATAGGTAAACGGAGGTGAAAGCATAGAAAACAAAATAACCACATCTACTCCTAAATGTCCACGTAGCATCCATTTCAGACAACTAGGAACAAGATGAGGTCTTCCAAGAACCAATAATTCATATTATAATCCTATCATGTGTAACCTGAGTGGTGATTATGTTGTGTTGTAGTTTTAAGGTGCAATGTTAGCTACATCTTGTTATGCATGTGGTTAAGTGAAAAGATTGGCCGGGGTATGCCCCAACGCCCCTGCTTTGTACATCAACATTAAAAAAATGTTTCAATAAAGAGAATAAAAAAATATAAAAAATAAAGTAGAGGTCAGCTGTAACAGGTATACACAACTAATGCGTTTACAGACATAAAGTGATTGGTTAGACAGGAAGATTACTAAAATGTTCGTAGGGACCTTGAGACTGTAACAGGTACTTAGCTGATCAATTTTGGTAATAAGGCCCCTTTCACACTGGGGCGTTTTCCGAGCGTTATTCGAGCAAAGCCTCATCTGCAATCCCAATGTGCTGGTAAAGCACCGCTAAGACCCTAAAGTTTTAGGGCGTTTTTGCAGTGCCTCAGTGTGAAAAGGCAAGGCGTTTTTACAGCGCTTTTAATTAATTTCAATGGAGAGGGGCGTTTTTGGAGCGTTTTTTTTCAGCACCCAAAAGCTGCTCCAAAGATACTGCTTTCAGGACTTTTCTCAACGCCCTGCCAGTTCAACGCCTCAGTGTAAAAGGGCAAGGCATGTTTACAGCGCTTTCAAATCGTTTCAATGGAGAGGGGCATTTTTGAAGCGTTTTTTTTTTCAGCGCCCAAAAGCTGCTCCAAAGATGCATGGAGAGCGTTTTATGAGCATTTTAATAGCGCTATTTTAAATGCTAAAGCGCTGTAAAAACTCTTCAGTGTGAAAGCGGTCTAAAGGTTGATTTATTTTGGTGTTTTCTGTACAGTGCCTTAACCTGCAGACATATGATATTCAGCGAGCATGTTTATGGCACTACAGTATATGCACGTTCTAATGAAAGAACAATCATTCACCAGTTAGTCTGTCCAGCCATCATCAACTGTTCATAAGCACTAAGTTTTCATAGAAAAACACCTACCTTCTCCAAAAAGATGCATTATTAGTTTAGAAAGTGCTTGCTTCAGCTGAAACTCCACCAATTTCACAGCCTCCAAAGTGTGGGCTTCTTGCTTGTTCGATGTACGAATCCCCTGCTCAAACAGCTGGCAAGAATCCATATTTTTAACTTCAGCAAACAGCTAAAAAATAAAAGAAACATTATAGGATGACAAACTTATATAACAACTTGTGTGTTATGTATTATGTATTAATTATATGATGTATAATTATTGGTGCTAGTACTCGCTATGTAAAATAACGCACTGTAATAGGTGTTTATTAGTATAATCATAATCCTACAGAACAAGGAACACATAGGTTCATGGATTTACAGGTGCCATTTGTATAAGCTGATTTAAATATATAAATGATAAGCGAAGGAAGTTTCCCATTTGTATGTATGAGTGGTTTAAATTAGAATGCATTCTGTTATACTAATTTAAACAGAACAAGCAAAGCGATTTATGCAACCTCTTTTCTGTAAATTCACATGTGAAAAGGAACATAACATTCCTTTTAGAGTTAGAAATGCAGATGAGAATATACAGGAAACGTCCAGTGTTTAATTGTGCTGCTTTTGGGGAGTAAATATTATGCTTTAACCTTGAGATAAAAACCTCAGTGGTCTTACTACTACTACTGATTTATGCAGAATTAAAGCCGATACTGATAAAGGCCAACTCCAAAATAGAATGCTCATATTTTAACATAAAACTATGATAAGTCTAGCTGGGATGAGTAAACAAGGAGAAATGCGGGGGCACCTTTCCACGTGGTCTCTGCTGATGAGGAGGATCCGAGCTGAGGCTGATCTGGTCCTCCCCTTTTTTACCTGGCCAGCATTAAAGGAGGCCTTAAACAGCAAAGTAAAAAAACAAAAAACAAAAAACAAAGCTCTCTCTCAATCACAATTAATTTATGTTAATCCTTATGTTGCAGAATTTAGCAAATAAATAGGTAGAGTATTAGCTAGATTCAGGTAGGCAGGCGTATCGTTGCGGCGGCGTAGTGTATCGTGTTTACACTACGCCGCCGTAAGTTAGCGAGGCAAGTACATGATTCACAAAGAACTTGCCTGCTAAGTTACAGCGGCGTAGCGTAAATCGGGCGGGCGTAATGGCGCCCAATTCAAATTTAGCTGAGGGGGCGTGTTTTATGGTAATGGAGGGTGACCTTACGTGATTGACGTATTTTACGAACGGCGCATGCGCTGTCCGTGTAGATATCCCAGTGTGCATTGCAGCAAAGTACGCTGCGCGGTCCTATTGGTTTGGACGTGGACGTAAATGACGTAAATCCAACGACTTACGCAAACGACGTAAAATTTTCGAATTTCGATGTGGGAACGACGGCCATACTTAACATTACTATTCCAGCTATTTGATGGAATAACTTTAGGCCTGATAATGCGTTACGTAAACAGCATATCTGTACTGTGTCGGCCGGGCGTAGGTTCGTGAATAGGTGTATCTAGTGATTTACATATTCTACGCCGACCACAATGGAAGCGCCACCTAGCGGTCAGCCTAAAAATTACACTTTAGGATACGACGGTGTAAGACACTTACGCCGCTCGTATCTGAGCCTAATTTAAGCATATCTGGTTTCCAGAATAAGCTTAAATTAGCGCCGGCGCAAATTCAGACTTTTTTTTTTTTTCTTAAAGTGTATTTTGTGCATGTACTCGAGAGAGGAGCCGGACTGCAGGAGTTGGAAGTAGGTAGGCCTCCCCCAGAGGCAATCTGCCACCTTTCTCCATGCCCCGGGTGGCAATGGCGGGTGTGTGAGGGGGTCCTCCCACACAGCCCGCCCTACCTGCTCCGCTTTGAAGCCCAACGGGGCAGAGGGACTCTACTGATACGCTGGCCTAAGTCTTTCTGAATCCACCTATATATTTTCTTGCTTTAAACTTTTTTTATTTTTTTACATTTGTTTAGTTTCTGTCTGGTTTTTAGTCCGGGCAAAAATGATGCCACACGTTCTAGGAGACTTCATGGGCATTTTTTTTTTCATTGGGTGGAGGGGAGCAGGGGGACACCTTCCTGCTTCCATGCTAGAGCTAGGGGCAGATGAATCCCAGAAAGTAAATGTTATATGAATCATCTGCCCTTACTCAAGATTTCCTTGGCTAGAAATGCTAGGAGGGTGTTTTTTCAAAGTGATTTCTCAAAAAAAAAAAAAATGCATGGAGACATGGATGGATGGGGGAGTTTGCTTTGAATATTAAAAATGTATTAAACGGCATTTTCAGTTTGTGGTGATCAGATATACAGTAGTTAAGTTCAGCATTAAAGGGGTTGTAATATGCATTAAGGTGAAAAAACTTCTGACACTGCCCGGCCCCCCCGCCCCCCCCCCCCCCCTCCCCGTTTTACTCACCTGAGCCCTCCGTTGTAAAAATACACTTTTCAATCTAGTTTAACCAATAAACCTTCTGTCTTTACAAACACTTTAAAAGTGGTTGTAAACCTTTGTGTTTTTTCACCTTAAAGCATTCTAATGGCTTGTTGGCTGTTCATTCGTTAGATTGATAGCAGCGCAGCCATTGGCTCCCGCTGCTGTCAATCAAATCAATGGGGTGGCGCGCCAGGGCGGGGCCGAGTCATACACTTGGCAGCTATGGCTGCTGAGTGTATCACACGGGAGCACACCCGCAAGGTAACCCCCTCGGGAGAATGCTTCCCAGAGCGGGTTAGCTCTTGTGGGGAGGAGCCACAAAAGCTGCCGTGGGACCACAGAAGAGGACGATTGGGGCCACTCTGTGCAAAACAAACTGCACAGTGGAGGCAAGTATAACATGTTTGTTTAAAAAAAAAACTGGACCCATACAACCACAACCGCACAATTGTAAGTTAAAGCGATGCAGTGCCGTATCGCAAAAAAAAGCCTGGTCAGGAAGGGGGTAAAACCTTCCGGAGCTGAAATGGTTAATTTGCTAAATTACTCAAAAACAAGATTTCCATGCAGAAATATGAGCATCCAGCATGGCTAATATGGCTAACACATGGCTAATAATTCACAAGTTTCACTTTTTTTCGAAAGTTGGTAAAATTTGCAGAGGCTTGGAAAATCACATTAACAAAAGACTATTCACTTTCCCACAGGAAATGTAGCACTCTTCATCAAATGTTCACTGCAATGACATATTGTGCACATCAGGTTTAAGCAGGGTTTCTCAACCGAGGTGCTTGCTGCAGCAACAGCAAAAAAAAAAACTGCAGTGCCAGTCGTATGCCTTTTAAACCGGCATGTAACCTCCTTTGGGATTCTCTACTGTGCAGGAGCATATCGGGACACCCCTTAAAAAAAAAAAAAAAAAAAGATTAGTTAAATCCATAAGTGCTTTTTTTTACCACATTTACAAATGCAGCAATTTAGAAATTGGATGAAAGGTTTAGCACTGTAAAACACTTTTTGAAAGATGAATGGTGCATTTTATATACATCTATACAGATCAGACAAATATAAGTGACAAATGAGGAGGAAAGAAGGACATAGGGACATTGTTCCAAATCAGGGACAGTTGGGAGCTATATACTAGCAAAGTAGGGACACAATTTGCCCAATCTTGTAGTTATCAGTAACTTTTGTCCTATCTGTCCCATCCCAGCTTGCCTTGTGTGACTATGACGTGTCCAAATTGTGTCATCATTATCAGCAGCCTTGTATTTAGATCAGGGCTGTCTTAATGAGAGGGCACACCTGGGCACTGCCCAGGGGCCCCAGCTGCATGGGGGGCCCTTGCACTTTCCCCAAAGCAGCTGGACCTTGAGCCCACGCTGCCCCGAAATTGGGGGCTCCACGATGGTACTGAGAGTGATCGATACACAGGGGAGGCACCCTGCCTCCTACCTTCTTGATGTCTGTTTACCTGCACTGTCATCATTGTAGGGGCCCCAGAGCATTACTTTGCCCAGGGGTCCATGATGCTATTAAGGCAGCCCTGATTTAGATGATTACCTACATGTACCTGTCTAATAAACAGACACAATCATTGAAAAAAAAAAAAGAGACAGTTGCTATCAACTTGCAGAATATTTCACTCTTGCTTCACTCCTTCCTCCCTGCTACGCTAAGTAAATATAATTACTATGTGAAAACTTTACACAGTGTTCTAGAAAAGATATTAAAGTGGAGGTTCAACCGGAAATGTAAATTTTTAACATTAGATTGAGACTCGTTTTGTCAAGGGGAATCGGGTAGTTTCTTTAAAAACGAAGCAGTACTTACCGTTTTAGAGAGCGATCTTCTCCGCGGCTTCCGGGTATGAGCTGCGGGACTGGGCGTTCCTACTTGATTGGCAGGCTTCCGACGGTCACATCTATCGCGTCACGATTTTCCGAAAGTACCTGAACGTCGGTGCGCAGGCGCCGTATAGAGCCACACCGACGTTCGGCTTCTTTCGGCTACTCGTGACGCGATGTATGCGACCGTCAGAAGCCTGTCGGAAGACTGTCAATCAAATAGGAATGCCCAGTCCCGCAGCCCATACCCGGAAGCGGCGGGAGAAGATCGCTCTCTAAAACGGTAAGTACTGCTTCGTTTTTAAAAAAACTACCCGATTCCCCTTGACAAAATGAGCATCAATCTAAGTATTAAGTATTAACATCTTTTGAAATATAATGGCAAGGCACACGTAGGTTACGTAAAAAAAAAGACATTTCTGCAAAAGTGAAGATCATTAAACTTGACATACATTGGGTTTTTCTTATCTACAACACCACAAACCAAAAAAAAAAAAAAAACATCCTGATGATTGGAGAAGATATTGTTTACAGGAAGGATATAGGTGACACCACAAGTCTATTGATTTTAGCAGGAAGAACCATTTACATGTGAAAAACCATAAGAGAAAAATAATGTTTGAAAATATTAAAACAGTGAAAAGGAAATAGCTATTTTTTCACATTTGTTCATCATTTATTCACAACTTAAAGGGGGTTTCTGCACAATTTATATTTCCTATGGCCGTATCAGCTGCTGCTTCCCACACACCATACATCACAGGAATCCAGAGCAGTGGTTGTTTAGGTTAAATTGGTATAGTTTAATCTTACCCAGAAGCATAAAACCTGTGTAACCAATCTGACAGGTTGGATTTCTAAATTATTACCCATGATATTTATTCACTGGGTGTTATGTTAGTTTCCAATTAGATTTATGATATGACGTCAAACATAGGTTTGGGTGCCCCATCTCACCCCCAAAAATTGTCAAATTCATTTGGTAGAACATTTTAGATAGATTTCTCATATAGCGTGTTTACAGTGCCTTGAAAAAGTATTCATACCTATTGAAATTTTACACATTTTATCATGTTACAACCAAAACCGTAAGGCTGCTTTTTATACTAAAATGTGGCTAGTTTTAGCGTCGCTTTACTGTCGTTTTAGAGGCGCTTTTTGGCCGCTAGCGGGGAGCATTAAATCTCTGCTGGCGGCCGAATTGACCCCTTGAAGTTTTACACATTTTATCATGTTACAACCAAAAATATAAAAGTATTTTATTGGGATTTTATGTAAAAGACCAACACAAAGGGGCACATAATTGTGAAGTGGAAGGAAAATGATTAATGGTTTTCATTTTTTTTTTACAAATAAATATCTGAAAAGTGTGGCATGCATTTGTATTCAGCCACTTTTACTCTAATACCCCTATCTAAAATCATACTGTAATCTGAGCACTGATCATCAGTGCCCTAAAGATCAGTGCAGCCCTAACAGTGCCCAGCAGTGATGCAAGTCAGTGCCCATCTGTGATGCCAATGTGTGCCCATCAGTCATGCCAATCTGTGCTTAGTGATGCCAATTTTTGACCTTCAGTGATGCCAATCTGTGCCCATCAGTAATGTCAGTCAGTGCTGCCTTTTAGTGCCTGCTAATCAGTGCCGCCCATCAGTGCTGCATATGAGTGCTGCATATCAGTGCTGCATATCAGTGCTGCATATCATTGATGGATATTACTGCCTCCTCATGAGTGGAAGGAGAAAGGCTCAATAATGGCATGCAATGACAAGCAGCGGTTTCCCAAGCAAGCAAAATCCTTTATTGTATTAAGAAAAGTATATACTCTAGAGCAGGGATATTCAATTAGCGGACCTCCAGCTGTTGCAAAACTACAAGTCCCATGAGGGATAGCATAACTCTGACAGCTACAAGCATGACACCTAGAGGCAGAGGCATGATGGGATTTGTAGTTTTGCAACATCTGGAGGTCCGCTAATTGCATATCCCTGCTCTAGAGACAGAGATACAATTGTGCCCCTGTACAAATCATTATTAATAAATCATCAAGAATACGCAGTTCAGTTTTGGGCACCAGTTCACAAAAAGGAAATTGTGGGAACTGGAGAAGGTGCAGATAAGAGCAAGCAAACTAAGAGACATGGGGGAATGAGGAAAGATTAGAGGAACTTCGGTAGAGACAAGCCCACAGAAATGCAGGACTCAGGTAAGTACAACGGGGGGGGGGGGGCTGGAGGGCCAGACGCATAGGATGCATTAAGGTGAAAAAACACGTAGACAACCCCCTATTCACTTTAAGGTCATTACAGGGGACAAGGGGGTACTCTTTACATGTGGAGTAAAAGAGATTTAATCTCCAAATACAAAAAGGCTTCTTTACAGTAAGAGCTGTGAAAATGTGGAACATTTCTACCTCAAGACCTGGTTCTGGCTAGCTAAGTAGATTGCTTTAAAAAAAGGACTGGATTATTTCCTGAATATATATAATATAACTGGATACTAATATTTATAGGTCAAGTTGATCCAGGGAATATTGAATTGCCTCTTGGGGGATCAAGAAGGAACCTTTCCCCTGCTGGAGCATATTGGATCATGCTTCGCTCTGTTTTTTTTTTTTTGCCTTCCCCTGGATCAACTGTGGGTATAGGATTGTGTATATAGGATAGTATTTTTTTACTTTTTTTCCTTGTGTCTTTTTTTCAACCAGACTAGCTATGTAACCATATAACATTGGAGTGCTTACCAGCATGAATGGCCTGTATAAGGTCATGTCACATCGCCTCAATCAGTTTTAAGTCCAGACTTTGACTAATCCGCTCCAAAACCTTAATTTAGTTTTTTTGAGCCATTCAGAGGTGGACTTGCTGGTGTGATTCAGATTATTGTCCCACTGCAATAAACTAAGCATGCTGGAGCTTGAGGTCTAGAAGTGATGGCCAGACAGTCTCCTTCAGGATTTTCTGGTAGAGCGCAGAATTCATGGCTCCATCTATTATGGCAGGTCGTCCAGGTCCTGAAGCTGCAAAGCAGTCCCAGAACATCACACTACCACCACAATGTTTGACTGTTGGTATGATGTTCCTTTTATGAAATGTTGTGTTCCTTTTGGTCATCAGTGGTTTTCACCTTGGAACTCTCCCATGGATGCCATTTTTACAAAGTAACTTTCTTATTATTGTATCATGAAACCTGACCTTAACTAAGGCAAGGGAGGGCTGCAGTTCTTTAGATGTTGTTCTGGGTTCTTATATGACCTCCTGGATGAGTCGCTGTTGCACTCTTGGAGACATTTTGGAAGGCCAACCACTCCTGGGAAGGTTCACCACTGTTCTAAGTTTTCTCCACTTCTGGATAACCATTCTCACTGTGCTTCCCTGGAATCCCAATGCCTTAGAAATGGCTTTGTAACCCTTTCCAGACTGATACATGTCAATTGCTTTGTTTCCCATCTGTTCTTGAATTATTTTAGATTGTGGCATAATGTGTTAATTTTTAAGATCTTTTAGCATGCTTCACTTTCTCAGGACAGCTTCTATTTAGGTGATTTCTTGATTCAACAGGTCTGGCAGTAATCAGGCTTGATTGTGGCAAGTGAAATAAATTTTCCAAAAATATGTTTAATACCAGTTCATTCATGATTTAGCAAGGCAATACTTTTTCACGTAAAGCCAGGCAGGTTTGGACAGCTTTTTTCCCTTAATAAATTAAATCATCATTTAAAAACTGCATTTTGAATTTAATTGGGTCATCTTTGTGTAATAATAACATTTATTTGATGATCTGAATCATTTAAGTGTGACAGATATGCAAAAAAAAATTAATCTGGAAGGGGCAAATACTTTTTCACAGCACTGTATATCAATGATAAAAAGGTGTGCGTAAGCGGGGCAAAGTATCACACTGCAGACATTGAGAAAGAGTGGTTGCAATCTGAGATATTCCTCCTCATATCTGTCCTCTGATCAAAAGGTCATGTACATAATGCAGAATTGTGGAATTTAAAAAATGTAAAGACAGTCCCAGGACGTAGCGAGTAATTCTAAATGAAGGTTTTAAAAAATAAATGATGAGTCACAAGGTGGAATGCTGTCACAGTCAGGGGTCCAGCTACCACCAACCAATGGATAAGTACAGAAGCAGGTCACCCTGGTGGATGACACAGTCTAAGCACTGACTGATGTTCACTAGAGCTCCTGATGGTGGAGATTGGTTTTGCTGTGTTTTAGTAAGGTCGCGGTTCTCAGGATTGTCCCACTAGGAGGTAACCCAGGGTCCAGTAGCAGATAAAGCAGGTAGGGATCAAACAGAAGCATAGTCCGTAAACAAGCCAAAGTTTGGTGACAAGTGGGTGCAGGTTGGGATCAAGAAGAAGCGTAGACGAGGAACAAGCCAAAGGTCGGTAATGAGTGATAGTGAAGAAACTAATGGCAGCATGTTCGAGTGACAAGAACGAGATATTGGCTGGAAAGAGCACAATAATCTGGCAAACAGGAAGTGCAGAGGCATGGCTAAAATAGGGAGTCAATGGAAGGAGCGAATAATTCAAGGTTCAAGAGAAACAATTTTCAAGGCAATTGTCTAGCATCCCAGGTGGCTCAGCAAGAAGAGACAAACAGCAGAGGTTTCATGTTCAAATCTGGGTCCTGACAAATGAAGTTGGTTTTATTCATTATAAATGCTCGCTGCTTTAGAAATGCTTTTAAAAGGACGTGTTCTATTCTTTGTCATCAATTTGTTGGGATGAACTTAATTGTAGTCTTTCAAGTCTGTTTTTCATTTAGGGTAAGTATCACCAAACTTTACAGGCCATTTACAACATTGTTTACCTATCCTGGTAGTCACAAGTTTGGTGTAGTGATGGCAAAAATTTAGTGTGGACTTATTTTAATTCAATCTTGTTTTTATTGAGAAAAAAAAAATGTACAGTAGGCAGTTATGTCATTCAATCACACAAAAACAGAAATAGACTTCATTGCGATACTGGTAACATATTGTCTTATGTTTTAGACAATTTGTGAGCTTCGATTGATTTAGTTTGGTATATAAGCCTGTATAGCTATATCGTCTAACCTGACTTATTAAGGGTAGGTGAGCACCACTATCCACTCATCGAGTGGTGTCCACCCATTACAAACACGCCAGGGCTTTTGTTGCTGTGCTAAATGTGTTATCTCTGAGGGAGAAGCTCTGTGTGTGCCACACTACCAGTCCGATGAGACTAGAGATTATGATTCAGGTGATCGTGTAACACTGCAACATATAAAGAGAATGGAAAAAAAGAAGAGTGGGGATAGAAGGGTCAAGGTAGTAGGGAATATAGATATTAAGAGAAAGACATTCCACTCTGGTTACACAGTTACGTTGGTGGAGTCCTCTGTAGCCCATGGAATAAATTCCATGGAGTAACGAAACATAGACCACAAGGTCCAGTTCTTGGACAATTGCTCTTCCTTAGCCATTTCCTTCGACAACATTTGTTCCAAGCTATTGATTTGGTCCACTTCAATTGCCCAATCCCCCAGGGAAGTCATGCTTGTCAACTTCCAATGTCTGGGCAGAAACGCTCTAGCTGCCGCCAGAAAGTGACGTAAAATGTATTTTTTGACCTATTTAAGTGGTCCAGGGAGCATAGATAGCATAACTACCTCAGGAGAGGGTGTAACTGAGGTCGCCATGAGTCTGCAATACAAGCCGAGGATCTTTTGTCAGAACCTCCGCACAGGGGGGCATTCCCACCAAATGTGGAGTAGGGTTCCCTTGGATGACAAGCAATGCCAGCAGGTAACTGGGAGCAATGGATACCGTGCTGGCAAAGTCGAGGGACAACTGTACCAACTTGAATCATTTTTCTTGCACTTTGGAGGCTAAGGATATGTTGCGAGTCAGAATGAAGTATTTTTGCCAATCTACAGGTGAAATGGAGTGACCCAAATCTGTGGACTTATTTTAGACTAAACATGCAATACATCACTTAATAGGTGCTATATATTTATTCCCATTGTAGGGAAATGAGCTAAAGAATTTAGAAAGAAAAATAAAGTAATAAAACACCATTTGCAAGCTCTTCTCTACTAATTATCTTCAGAAAATGTTCTTTTCTTACTGAAGACACTGCTTTACCACAAATCATATCTAATTAGTCTTTTTTTATGTTGGTTATCCAAACCTTTGTTGTAACCTCTTCAAAATTCCTGCAAGTCGTTTCTAAGGCTCTTATAACAGAAATCAACAGTCAACACAGATGTGAAAAAAGTGGTAAAATATTCTGCTTTTATATACTTGCTGTCACATCTTTGCTTTCATTACCTTTGTTGGGTATTCTGCTACAATATCCAAAGTTTTATTCTAATTAGAGACAATGTCATATTTTACTCAAAATAAAATAAACAGAGTTAATATTGTTTTTATTTTACTTAATCTTATACAGACATTTTTTTTTGAAAAAACAAAATCACATAATACAAAACATGTTGCACTGTGTGCACCTAAGTAACTACTGTGTAGGAAGTGAAACAGTTTCACAACAAAAAAGCAATGTCTTGCAATGCCTAGCCAAGATCTGGTGTGAAAAGAGGATGGTGCTTACCTCCATATTGGATCACCATTTGAAGTAAGCAAAAAGCATGCCTACAGAGCCAAATGGAGGGTTGTCTGGTGCCCCTTATCTGAAGTACCTGATCCTTCAGGGCACAGATCCTTACAGGTGGCAGGAATATTCTTGTTTGAACCGTGTCTAGGATCAGACCTAGATACTTTAGACCTTGAGCTGGTTTCAAGGCTGACTGATCGTCCAGATACCCGAGGACCAGGATCCTTTGGGCCCTTAAAAGACCCAGTACTGGTGCTAGGACCTTTGTGAACGCCCAGGGAGCTGTAGAAAGCCAGAAGGATAGAGCCACAAACCTCTAATGAGGCTAAAAGATAGGTAAACGTAAATATGCGTCTTTTATATCGATGGAGGCTAAAAAGTCTCCCATCTGGAGCGAGGCTACAACAGAGTGGACAGATTCCATCCAAAAGGACTAGATTAATAGATACTGGTTCAGGGATCTTAGGCCAAAAAATGGGCCTTGTAACCCCGTTTTGTTTAAAAAAAAAATAAAAACAGGTTAGCTTGTGCGGACACAGGAACCTGTATAATCGCTCCTTGATGCACTGAATGATGTAGTGCCAGAAGCAATAAATGTCTTTTTGGAGGATTCGGGAGAACGCTGGATCTTAAAAACCTCTGTGGGGGAACCCCCCGCAACTCTAGCTTGTATTTGCGGGATATAATTGAGGTGATCACTCATCCTGAATTATTGTTCTTCAAATGTCAGTAAAGTGTAGCAGCCTTCCCCCCACTCGATGGAGTCAGTGCATCTCCTCAAAAGGAGGGCTTGGCTCTGGGTTTAGAACTAGAACCGCCTTGACGCTGAGACATTTGAGGAAGCAGTCCCTGAGGTTTTTTAAACAAGGGACGTCTGGTGCTTTTCTTCACAGGAAGTAGAGAACTCTTCCCTCCAGAAATCCTTTGGATATATTCATCCAAATGATTGCTAATAAACGTTCCCCGTGAAAAGGGAAACCTACCAATAACTTTTCACAAGGAAGCTCGGCTGACCAGTTCTTAAAGCTGTTGTAAACCGCATAAACTTTTTTTTTTTTTAAACCTGCAAGGCAAAAGGCATAATCGGCTAGTATGCACCGCATACTAGCCGATTATGAAATTTTTCCCTCGGAACGAGGTGAACACCACTTACCTGGTCGACGCCGAGCGAGATGTCATCTTGCTCCGGCGTGTCTTCCAGGCATCGCCGCTCCAGCGCTGTGATTGGCTGGAGCGGCGATGACGTCACTCCCGCGCGGGAGATTTAAAATCGGCAGGGTCCGGCGGATGCCGGTCCTTTCGCCGTGGATTCCCCCCTGCGCATGCGCCGCCCGCATTGCGAGGGGAATATCTCATAAACCGTACAGGTTTAGGAGATATTCTTTATACCTACAGGTAAGCCTTATTATAGGCTTACCTGTAGGTAAAAGTGAAAAAGTGGGTTTACAACCACTTTAAGCCAGAAAAGTTTGTGCATATGTACAGACAAGAGAGCCAAACGAGGAACCTGCTGTATTAAATCCTTTTTAAGGTGTCAACAGCAAAACACAGCGCCCGATTGATATCTGTCTTATTTTCTGTTTGACCTGATCCATTACGGACTGGAAAATACCAATTGCTGCAACAGCTGGCTGAATAGCTGAACTGGCAAAAGAAAAGGAATCCCTAATAATGACTCCAATTTCTTGTCAATGGGGTCTTTCCAGCCCTGTGTGTTATCTACCAGACAAGTTACATTCTTGTTTAAGGAAGAGACAGCTGCATCTACGGCTGGCATGCGCCATTTCTTAACAAACTTTTGATCCATGGGATATTAAAGGGAAAACCTCTTAAGAGGAACAAAATCCTGCCAGGATGTTCCCAAGGAGCATGCACCGCCTGTTCCAACAGGGAGTAAGCATGTGCGGCCTGAAGAGGCCTCTGTGATCCTAAAGAGGACCAGGGGGCTCAGTCACCTCTGCATGAGTCAAGATCAAAAGCATCTGTGACTGAGAGGCAGACATCAACAGGATATCCTGTTGTCCAGATTGCTCAGAAGCAAACTCATCCGCCGGGCACTCCACTGAATCCTGAGCTTTTAGCTCTTCCCCATTCTCAACCCATTTCTACTCCAAACTAGGAGGCTCCAGGGAGGGGGATCTGTCACGCTTTCTGCTATCTTGTGGGATGGAGGCAATCATGGCAGCAATCCTGTTCTCTAACCCGGCTAGGGCCAAGGACAGTTTATCCTTGGTGATAAAGGATGAAGCAGCAGCGTTGACTGTAGGCACCATACCAGATAGGCACAGCAGCTCAGACTGCCCGGAAGCCTGTGGTCTTTCAGGGGATACAACACTAGGGATATGACTAGGTTCATCAGGAACTACTGACAACATAAGTGTGCCCTTCCCTGTAGTGTTAGCCCAACTCCTCTTTTTTGAAGACATTTACTAGCTGCAAAAAGAGAGTACTTGTGTGTAGTATTAAAAAACCTTAGAAGGGAGACACTTTAAAAGGGCTCACCAAGCCATTATGTAACAATCCTGCTAAGCACCTTTAGCTTGCCAAGCAACACCTGGTGACTCATGTGAGGAGAAATGAACTGCTGCAAGTGTATGTTCAGTGCCTGCTCTGTGTCCCACAGCTGCCTTCTGGAAGCACTGCATGTTTGGCATACACAGCTTACATAAGCTGGGTGTGCGCCTGAACATTCTGTGCATGCGTGCGTGCGCATGCACGTGATCCCAGTGAAGGGGCATGGCAGTATCCACGTACAACACAAATCTGTGTGCGACAAATGCATGTGCGCTATGGCCGCCAAACAAACTGCTGAGCAGTGCATCGCTTTTGCGAAGGCACGCACTCTTGCGAAACCACATGCACCCTGGGAACCAAGGCAAAATGGCGCACCATCGTGTGCCATCATACGCGTAAAAAACAGACAGACACAAGCAAAAACAAAAAAGGTACACTTTGCAAACACCCACAGCTAACCCAAAACTCCCCTGTATGGCCACCGCACACAGGTGTCCAGCCTTTAACTAGCTTGACTGATTGTTACAATCACTGGGACACCCCACAATAATAAAGGGGTTTCACTTACCCGTCCAGGCGCAGGGACACTTAGAAACGAAGGGCCCAATCTTCACCCTTAATGGCAGGTTCCTGTCACTAAGGACCATCAAGGACTGGGTACCCTTTTCATGTTTAGGGTCCACTCCCTTGGACCTGTACAGCACCCTGCAGGAATGCCTTAGCTCTGTAGTGTCCAGGATTTCACTTTGCAGGGTCCAGCGCCTGGAGCCCGCATTACAGGCAAAACCTTTGCAAGATCTTAAGTCTTCTTTGTGAGGCTCGGGAACCATTTATTTAAGCATATAGGCTTTGTCAAATGAATCCCTTGATTCATCCTGGAACCGTTTGTGGGACTAGAGACCTGGAGCTCAGAGAGCTCAAACAAACCGTGTCATCCACCTTGCAGATACTGGGAAAAAAATGATGTGCTTCCTGTATGTGAGGGGTTATATATGGGATCACTTCCTGTCTAAAGACCTTTGGTCTATCAGTGTCCATTAACCTAATGATGAAGTATAACCCAGCAGGTAATGAATATTAGCCTGACTCTGTGTCCCATGATGTATGAAAAAAATGACAGAAGAAAGATTGGTAGTGCACAAACAAAGTCTATAAATACATGGATAAGCGAGTTTGGGGTGGAGGAAATTGACTGGCCTGCACAGAGTCCTGACCTCAACCCAATAGCACACCTTTGGAATGAATTAGAAGCAGAGACGCAAGCCAGGCCCACTTGTCCAAATCAGTGCCTGACCTCACAAATGTGCTTCTGATGAAAGGTCAAACATTTCCACAGACACACTCCTAAACCTTGTGGACAGTCTTCCCAGAAGAGTTGAAGCTTTTTTAGCTGCAAAAAGTGGGCCAACTCAATATTGAACCCTACGGACTAAGACTGGGATGGCATTAGTTCATGTGTTTAGAAAGGCAGGCGGCCCAATATTTTTGGTAATATAGTGTATGTATGTATGTAAAGTGTCGTATTCATTTATGGTGCTAAACAAGTACCTGTAATAAATAATTAAAAAATTGGTGTATCATTACCTCATAGTATGAAAACAGGCGGACACCTTCCATCTGATGAAAAACTGGATAATGGGTCCTATCAATCTCATCGCGACGATAAACATCTCCCGCAACCAGGAATGCGTCCAGTCCAGAATGCATCAAATCCCATTGATGAGCTGAGGTGTGAGCACGAAGCATATGAGAATGGTTTAAATAGTAATTGTCTCCTTTCTTTCTACTTGGATGGTCCAAAGGAACAAGAAGGCTGTCAAAATTTTGCTCTGTTGTGACAATGGGACATAAATTATCATAAACAGAAAACAGAGGGTTTTGATGCCGTCCCATATACTGCTTGTAAAAATGTTCCTTGATTCTTTCTTTGATTAACCACAATGGATGATAACTCTGGTTGTGTAAATTCTGTCCAACCAAAGACATGATTTTACTAGTGATATTTGTGAAATCATCTCGAGGGAACTGTCTACCGAAGAGTTCCACTGAACTAGGAATATCTGTAGATGCTCTAGAGGTTACTGATCTTAAACGTCCATGCTTCAAATATGATGTAATCCTAAGATTATGAGCCTCTGCATATCTTGATAATGTTGAATACTGAAGAATTATTTGCAGTGCAGAGCCTAAAAACAAAATAAAAACATCTATAAGCCTTAATTTAACATCACTTTTAAGCATGATTTTACCTAAAGGGTGAATGTAAAAATTACAAAGGCAAATCTTGACCTATATGATGGACTTTAAACTAAGGTAACACAACAACAGCATGCTACATATACAAATACTTAAATATTTACTTTCCTTGTTTCAATAACTGACCTACACAAATATACACTATAGCCATATTTACAGCCATACAAATATTATAATAATATCATTATTAACAAGTTAACAATGAATTAATTATAATATTATGCCTTTCATGGCTAAGCCTATTTCTGACATTTGGTGTTTACAAGTTAAAATCCATATTTGTTGCTAAAAAATTACTTAGAACCCCCAAATATTATATATTTTTTAGCAGAGAATAAAATGGCGATTGTTACAATATTTTATGTCACACGGTATTTATGCAGCAGTGTTTTAAACAAAACTTTTTGTGGAAAAAAGACACTTTCATGAATAAAAAAAAAAAAAGAAGAAAAAGTAAAGTTAGTCCAATTTTTTGTATAATGTGAAAGATGATGTTACACCGAGTTAATAGATACCAAACACACTTTATGATTGCACGCACTGGTGGAATGGCGACAAACTAAAAATCTCCATAGGTGACACTTAAATCGTTTTTACGGTTACCAGGATAGAGTTACAGTGGAGGTCTAGGGCTAGAATCATTGCTCTCACTCTGACAATTGCGGCAATACCTCACATGTGTGATTTGAACACTGTTTACATATGCGGACGTGACTTCTGTATGTGTTTTCTCGCGGGGACGGAGGCACTTTAAAAAAAAAATCTTAATTTTTTTGACATTATTAGATTGTGTTTTAAAAAAAAAATTATAATAATTGATCACTTTTATTGCTGTTACAAGGAATGTAAACATCCCTTGTGACAGTAATAGGTGGTGACAGGTACTCTTTATGGAGGGGTCTAAAAGACCCCAAATCCCTCCTTTACACTTCAAAGTATTCAGATCACCGAAAACGCAGATTCTGAATACTGTATATTTTTTAAAATCCAGTGCCATTGGCAGCCAAGTAAACCGGAAGTGACGTTGCTTCCGTGTTTGCATTCAGGAGACTGGCAGGAAGCCGTTTACGGCTTAGTGTCAGTCTCTCTATAGGCGCCGGAGGTGGTGCATCATGGATCGGGTCTCCCGGACGGATGGGAGACCCGGTAAGAGCGGCGGAGGGAGGGATAACAACCGAGCAGCTTTTAGTCGCATCAGTTGTTATCACCGGAAAACCGATCACCCACTCTAAAAAATTATACCAGGATGATGCCTGCAGCTGTGGGCACCATCCCGGTATAACCCCCGAAAGCCGAGAATGCATATGTACATATGTTCGGAGGCAAGGGGATTATTCAAAAAATTAACACGTTTTAAAAAAAAAATATTGAAGGACTTTACTGAAGACCCTATTTTTTGGTTCCTAACAGATCCTGTGTATACAGCTATTGCCTCAACTCCTCTTGTGATCCTAATCAACACAGAGGCAAGCCTATTCTTTTACTTGAATATGCACATTTCAGTTTCACTTAGTCCTGCCAAAAAATAAAAAAATAATAAAAATAAAACACAGGGGAATATGCACTTTTTAGTATATTGTTAATATACATTGTGGTGTCATCTGAGAAAAATATATAAATAAGGCAAGGTTCACACCTCTGCGATAAGATTTTGATCCAACTTTCAGTGAGGTCATGTAGTATTACTTCAAACCAACTTTTTTTTTCAAAGCAAGGTTTTTGCATACTCTATGGGGCTAAAATTGCACTGGAATGGAATTGCATCAAAGTAGCACAGAAACCTTTTCCAAAATTGTTCTATGTTGAGTCACTTTGATATGAACGGGCATCATTGAAAATAATGTGATTTACCTTGTCATGTGATTCTGTGAAACTCAAGTTGCATCTGAAATCACACCAGTATGAATTACATTTTATGGCTTTACATATTTTATTATATCTGTACTAATAGACCAACATTTCTGGGCTCACTGGTGTTTATAAAAAAGGACTTAGTTCCTGCTATAGAGTGATATTATGTATGTGTGCTTTAAACAATTAAACTTATCAAATACTTATTTGAAATTTTTATTTTCCAAAAACAAGTTAAAGAAGAAATAATCTACTCCCCCTAACAGATTAGAAACTACAACACCATAAGTGACAAATACTAACATATTAAGAGCTGTAATGAACATAATGGAAGAAAACTCATCAGATGAAACGGTTTTAACCTTCACCTTTAGAGGCATTAAATTAACATTAGTTCATCTATCCAATTGAGGTCACTCAATAGGGTGCTTTTGTGTATTGACTGGGTTAAAATAATACATTTTAGAAATGAATGTGCATTCATTAAAAGGACACAAAAGGTGAAAGTGGGAAAAGTTTCAGAGCTCAGAAGTTAAAAGTAGCATAAACCTACTGTATGTATATTATAGCATAGCAGTTGCTGGTCTCATTCAGTAATTTAATACTTAGAATAGTCAAATTACCCACTGCCATGTTTCCATCACAAGATAAAAAGTCTAACCCTAAATAGGTATATTTGCAGCCAATGTAAACAATAAAATATTTATTACCACACACACACGTTGAAGATTTCCTCTTACTTCCTGTTTGGTTGCTGGGACAGGTAAGCAGAGACCTCTAACAAAGTATAAGACAGCAATAAAAGCCCCTTTTCTTTAAAGGCCCATTTACACCTTTCTTTTAGGCTGGGTTCACACTTGTACGACAAACGTTTTGACATTGGGCGTTCATGTTGCATGACGTGTGAAAACCGTTGTTACCTTATGAGAGCCCTCTTAACTGGTCAGACACAAGTTGGTTCCGAAAATGCTCCCTGCACTACTTTGGTCTGACTTTGATCCTACTTCAGCCCATTGAATATAACTAAAGTTGGATTAAAGTCCGATCACCATCTTAACTGATCTGACTTTGGCATGCTACTTGTGCTCTGATGATCTTGAAGGGGAACCCCACGCCTAAAAAATAAACGGCATGGGTTCCCCATCCAAGACCATACCAGGCCTTTCAGAAAAAAAAACAGAGTGGAGCCCCCCCCCCCCAAAATCCATACCAGACCCATATCCGAGCACACAGTCCGGCAGGTTAGGAAAGGGGGTGGGGACAAGTGAGTGCCCCCCTCTTGAACCATACCAGGTCGCACCCCCTCAACATGGGGGGATGCATTGGGGCAAAGCACCTTGTCCACATGTTGATGATGACAATGACCCTGGCCGTTGGTTGTCAGGGGCACCCAGATCCCAGCCTTCCACCATATGTGAATGAGTATGGGGTAAATTGTACCCCTACTCATTCACCTAAAAAAAGTGTCAAAAATAAAACGCAGTACACAGGTTTTTAGAGTAAATTATTAAGGCAGCTCTGGCGTCGGTTCTGATTTCTTCTGCCCTCTTCGGCTTCTCTCCCTCCTCCGCTCATGTCTTCTGCCAGTTCTTCTCCCCTCTCCTCCGCTCTCCGCTGAAGTCTTCTAGCCCTCTGCGGTTCTTCTCCCACTGTCTGCTGTCTTCTGCCTCTGCCAGGTCTCCTCTGGGTGCTGTCTTCTCCCTCTGTTCTTCTTCTGATGTTGCCTCAATGCGCTCTCCCGGTGTAATGCCAGGTCCGCCGTGTGCTATGACTTCTAAAGACATGGAGTGGGCCATCCAGTGATGTCATATAGAGGCCACACACCCTTATGATGTCACCACCCAGTCATGCACGAATGGTGACCTCATAAGGGGTGTGGCCTCTATATGACATCACCGGGTGCCCCCACCCCATGTCTTTATAAGTCATAGCACACGGCGGACCTGGCATTACAACTGGAGAGCGTGTCGAGGCAGAGAGGAGACCTGGCAGAAGACAGCAGACAGTGGGAGAAGAACCAGAGAGGGTTAGAAAGTGGAGGAGAACAGAAGAGGGGAGAAGAACCGGGAGATGCAGAAGGAAGAAGGCAGAAGACAGCAGCAGAGGGGGGAGAAGAAATCAGAAACTACGCAAGAGCTGCCTTAATAAATTACTTTAAAAACCTGCGTACTTGGAATACATTTTTGACCCTTTTTTTAGGTGAATGGGTAGGGGTATAATGTGCCCCATACTCATTCACAAAGGGTGGGGGGCTGGGGCCCCCTTGTTAAAGGGGGCTCCCAGATTCCGATAAGCCCCCTGCCCGCAGATCCCGACAACCAACAGCCAGGGTTTTTGGGAAGAGGCCCTTGTCCTCGTCAACATGGGGACAAGGTGCTTCGGGGTGGGGGGCGCAGGGCCCCCTTTGCCCAAAAGCACCCACCACCCCATGTTGAGGGAATAAGGCCTGGTACAGTTCAGGGGGGGAACTTACCCCACCCTCTTTCCTGACCTGCCAGGCTGTGTTTTGGGGGGAACCCACTCTGTATTTTCGGCGTGGGGTCTGGTATGGTCTTGGAGGGAGAACCCATGCCATTTTGTTTTGTTTTTATTTGGTGTGGAGTTTCCCCTAAAAATTCATACCAGACACAAAGTGCCTGGTATTGTCGGGATCAAAGTCGGATCCCCTTTTCCTTGAAGTCGGACGGATGTTGGACCTCAAGTCGCAGAGCAAAGTCGGATCCACAGTCGTACGATAGTCGTGTTGTACCTTAGTAAGAGAAGAAAAAATCTTCTTAGTCAAATGTAAACTGTATAAAAGTTCTGTGAATAATTAAATTCCCTATGGAATCACAACGTGAAGAAACATCTGGATCACTGCTCCCTGAAAATGCTGACCCTTACCGGATTTTCAGATCCAAAAGGATCAAGCCGAGCAAGTAGCCAAACACCTGGGCTGCACAGGAGATCTGAATCTTGATATGGTCTTCCCAGAGAGGCTCTGAAAAGGAGTTATCCGAGTTTATGTCTTTCCTCAATGTTAACAACAGAGGCATTGTCCTCAAATATGAGGCCAGCAGAGACAGCATTAATTTTCTAGATCTGTCTATCTCTGTGAAGGAAGGAAGGTTTATCACTTCCACTCATTTTAAAACCACAGATAGGAATTCGTTCATCCCACATGACAGCTGTCATCACGCCTCATGGCTTGGAGCGGTTCCTAAGGGACAATTCCTCAGACTAAAAAGGCA
Source organism: Rana temporaria (assembly GCF_905171775.1). NCBI lineage: Eukaryota > Metazoa > Chordata > Amphibia > Anura > Ranidae > Rana > Rana temporaria. The sequence continues at coordinate 244,109,903 of NC_053493.1, read as the reverse complement.
TTGTAGTGAGCAGAGCACTTTTTCTGAACAGGCGAGTGTTCTGACACAGCGTTTTTTGGAAAAGGGATATGGCCGAGATTCTCTTGTGGAAACTCTGGATTTGGTCACGGGCACCAGGCGAGAGGACCTACTCCAGACTAAAGCTCCCTAAAGCTCCCTTTATTACAGACTATTCTTGTCAACATGCCAGTGTCCGACATATTGTGTCCAGGCACTGGCACGTACTCAGAAGTGACAAGACCCTGAGTGCCATTCTCCCTGAAAAGCCAAGAGTGGTATTCAGGGGGTCTACATCCCTCAAAGACAAATTATCACCTAATGTCTTGGACCCTCCTAAGATCCAATCAATGTTTTTGTCAGGTCTCGTGGGTTTCTTTAAATGTGGGAGGTGCCAGGTCTGTGCTGTCAATACAGTAATTTCAAAAAGGACCACGGGTTTTTCCTCCAGACATTCATCTAAGATCTTTCCCATTGAGTCATTTATTACTTGCTCCAGTACAGGTGCTATTTATTTACTGCAGTGCCCTTGCGGCCTTCAATACGTAGGCAGGACAAAGCGTTCACTCCAAATACGCCTGAATGAACATATAACCAATATTTTGAATGGCTACCCCGACCACTCAGTGTCCAAACATTTTTTGGTGGCCCATAATAAAGACCCTAAGGGCATTATTTGTATGGGGATAGACAAATTCCAGGCGCATTGGAGAGGCAGTGACCTTGTAAGGAGTATCTCAAGAACGGAAATGTTGTGGGTGCACACTTTAAAATGTTATGAACCGCATGGTTTAAACATCGAAGTGGATGTGAACTGCTTCATTGACAACTCCTAGTTTCAGGTTAAATCTTTAGTGCCATATGCTTTTGTTCCGTATTCCTGGTCTTATCCCCCCTTATTTCAAAATTATGGGAGCCTTGGCCAGATGCTGTTGGTGACAGCTGTGGTGGCCCATTATGTATAGTAGGTCTAAATTAATTATTGTTGGGGTTAATAATACATATGATCTTTGTGTTTTTATATCCTGTAGAATATTTTTCATATTCTGTATAATATTTTTTATATTCTGTATAATATTTTTATGCATTTCATGAGGGCATTGCCCGAATGATGTTTTATTGTGCTGTGGACATAGGTCTCAGGTGCCTAGATAAGCCATCATTTATATATGCGATTTACCATATATTCAATTGGGTATATTATTTTTAAATTTGTTTTTTTGATTATATATGTCCAATCTAAATTTGCATATATTTTTCTATCTAAGTGGGCGACATGGTGATTTGTTATCAATTTGACAATGCTAATTGCTGTGACATGTTGCAATAACATCCTTTCTGCGGTATGGTGGTGTTGCAATCACACACACCGCAGTCCATAGTTTTGGTCTCCACCGTGCTTCTGCTTAAACATATTTGGCTTAGCATACATTTACAATCATGAGTCAACTATGCTGTTAGTATTTTTTACGTTTCTTACTTCTCCCGCTCGGGTTGTATTGAAAACAATTTTTAAATTTTTTAATAAACCTTTTTTGTACCTGGATATTGCGTTTCCTGGGACTTTGGGATGCATGGGAGGTTAGTTGATTGGCCTATGCAGTTTCCTCCTTGCTACCTCAGTCTCCGGGCATCTCCAGGCTATTTTTTACATTTGCCCTTTCCTTTTCCCTGAGTTAAGATGGCGGACGGAAGATCACCTGAGACGTGTGTCCATTACTGGCTTAGCCGGCTCCGCCTCTTTACATGTATTTAAGCGGTGACGCAGGACGCCTCCTCACTACCCGTGAGCAAGTCTGATTAGACGAAACGTCGGGAGGAGACGTACTGACGTCACCGAGATTTGAGGACTACACGTTCTACTACCGGCCGGATCCTTTATACTGTTTTTAGAGTTACTTATGTAAGTGTGCTACGTTTTTACTTAATAAATGCTTTAAGCGTTATCACACTATTGTGAGCTTTTTTCTCCATGACTGTTGATTGCCTGGTGAATCCGAGGACTGTTTTGGGAGAAGATCTTTTCCAGTGGCTGCCCATATCCCCCTTATGGTTTTGATCTATCTAGACCCAGGGCTCTGGTAAGGGTCAGTGTGTATTTTGGTGGTGGTTTGCATGTCACACTGTCCGTCTGCCAGTCACAGGGGGAGAATTTGTGTGTGATTACCAGACAATATCACACTATCTAGTTTATTTTTGTTTGCTTTCTGGACGTTCCACTGACGGACTGCTGGGAAGACCATATCAAGATTCAGATCTCCTGTGCAGCCCAGGTGTTTGGCTACTTGCTCGGCTTGATCCTTTTGGATCTGAAAATCCAGTAAGGGTCAGCATTTTCAGGGAGCAGTGATCCAGATGTTTCTTCACGTTGTGATTCCATAGGGAATTTAATTATTCACAGAACTTTTATACAGTTTACATTTGCCTAAGAAGATTTTTTCTTCTCTTACTTGGGACTTTATAGTGCTCACTATTTTTTGATAAGTCACACATTTTTAGCGCAACTCCACTCCTCTTTTCCATAGTATTTTTTGTTTGTATAAACATCTTGAGTTTGCAGCTGTTTTAGATTGTTATAGATAAGCGCACTTTTTCTTACTTTTTCCAGTCGTGTTGTACCATTGTGAACCCGGCCTCTATGCACATGTGTTTCTATTACGATAATTGGAAATGCCTAACAGCACATGCTGTAACCAGCATATGCATTGACAAGTCTTTACTTTTATGTGCTGATGGACAATGCAAAGTGCTTTGCGATGCAGGCTACAACATCCACTTTCATGCATTAAATACAATGGAAAATATCTGCCTAAAAAAAGAGAAGTGTTAATGCAGCCTTTGTTAATTAGGAAAGGATTATTTATGCTAAATGTATTCTCACTGGAGCAACGATACTTGAGAGGGGGCATGATAAAGATTTACAAATACCTCAATGGTGTTCCCAGCTTAGGAAAATAAATATTCAGTCTCACAAAGCATAAGAAGACATTGGCCACACAATGAGATTGGAGAAGAAACGGTTTAACTTTAAACCATGCAGGGTGTTTTTCACTGTCAGTGCAGTAAGGATGTGGAATTCTCTTCCGCAATTGGTGGTATCAGCAGGGAGTATTGATATTTTTAAAAGACTCTTGGACGTGCATATTAGTGAACACAACGTACAGGTATATGGAAAATAATTTTAGACACTGACACACATACACAGGTTGAAATGGATACACTATTGTCTTTATTCAACCTTACCAACTATGTAACAATGTAACTATTTTTAGAACCTTTCGTGTGTTTTCAATTATGTCATTAGGAAGGCTAATAGGAAGATTCATCATTACCTGTAAGGTAACTGGTACAGAAATAAAAAAAAAATCTCCCCAACTGGGACACAAACCAAAAGTCCCCCACTTTTGGTTGGTTCCATATTAAGAAATAAATTATAAACCCATAACAAATATATTTTAATATAACTCAATCTTCTACATAAGAAAATGTAACTGCAGTTACATTTTCTTATGTAGAGTATTGAGTTATATTAAAACAGATTTGTTATGGGTTCATAATTTATTTCTTATCCATTCTCTCTTTAAAACAAACGTAAACAATATTTAGAATCTTTTTTTGACAGGAAATAGTTACTTAGTCACATAATTGTATTTATCAGTAAGATACACATGGAGCTGATCCAGACTTTGCCAGCTCAGCGGGGGATCGCTTCATTAATCCCCGCTAAGCAGGCGGATGACAGGTCCATCTTTGCTCACTGTACAGAGACGGACCTATCAGAGCGCCGCTGTTCTCTATGGTGAGATTGGATGAAAATGGACAACCTGTCAGTTTTCTTCTGATCAGATCGAAAGATGTCGAACATATCGCCATCCATCGGTTTTGAGTGGATTTTGTCGGATCGTATGGCAGGTGGGTGTCAGCGGACACATCTCTGCTGATATCTGCCTACCCATAGAAGTCAATAGGTGGTCGGCTCAGATTTGCCTAAAAAACAGACAGGAGGATCAGGCTGGTTGTGTGAAAGGGTCCTAAGTTTGTGTCTCACAAACTGCATGCAGTTTTCTTAAAGTGGTTCAAAAGACTTAAGGTTTACACTCCCAGGTCTCACAGCTCTGTCATTGCAGCGGTTCTCCCGCATCCACCAGGCTCCCTGTCTCTCCTCCTGCAGTGGATTCAGCTTCAGAGTGACCACAGCACCGACCAGAACCCGCCAATTGGATTTGAGAAATCTTTTGGCTGTCACCATGGATATCTTGTGAGTATTTGTAATGGAAATTAGCTTATAAACAGTGCTACGCTATTGGCAGCTTTTCTCCCCAAACTTTCCTCCCCTCACCCCCTTTTACTTACCTGACCTCGATATTGATCCAGCGATGTCCACAAGAGAAGAGGTTCTCTCTGCTCTCTCCCTCCTCTCAGGGCAGATTGATAGCAGCAGGAGTCCCTGGCTCCTGCTGCTATCAATCAAATCCTGTAATACAGAAGCAGGCAGTGGTGCAAATCCCCACTGTCTGTTTCAATGGATGCAGGCATGGGGGTTGGAGAGCGGCATACTGGGGGGTACTTGGAAGGGGAAGGAGCAAGGAGCACCAGAAGGGGACCAAAGAAAATGATGATAGGGGATGATCTGTACAAAACCATTGCACAGAGCAGGTAAGTATAACATGTTTAATATTAAAAATCAAAAATAAAGGTTTAATATCACTTTAAGAAAATAATGTTTTATTAATCTGCAGACTTTATCTGGAGATCCTGTAGTTAACATAACTTCCTGTTGCAGATATTGCAAAGACATTGCCATGCAATTAGCAGCAGCATTGTAAGTCTCATGACATGGTAAATTATCTCACAACAGACAATTTATAGTTACTCAAATTAACACTGGGCAACCCATGCAGTAATCTTTGAGAATATGGGTTTACGTGGAAAAAGTATGGTATAAGTAAAAAAGAAGACCTTCCTACTTACCTTCATACTGCAGCATCAGTGCCAAGATGCAGCTGATCCATCCTGGCTCTAAGACTCCATACACACTATTAGATTTTCTGCAGATTTTTGTCTTCAGATTTACCAAAACCATATAATATGGGGTAAAACCTTATGGCCTGGTTCACACTAGTAGGATTTGAGATGCGATTTGAGATGTCAAATCACATCTCAAATCGGTGGCATTTGCCAGCAATGGCACCGTCCTAAATCGGTGTGACGCTGCATTTGCGGCGCTGCACCGATTTCAAAAAGTAGTTCCTGTTCTACTTTTTGCGATTTCGGGCCGCGATTTACATTGACATCTGCACAGATGTCTCTGAAATCGCGACCAAAATCGGGACTGCCAGCGGGAGTGAAATCGTGCGAGTTCAGCTGAACTCGCACGGCTTCACTCCCGCAGCCCAGTGTGAACCAGGGCTAAGAGTTTCAATTTGTATGCAATCAGGCAGGTCCTTGCACTACATGACTTTGGTAAATCTGAAGACAAAATTCTTCAGGAAATCTAATAGTTTGTATGGTGCTTAGAGCCAAATACACACTATACAATTTTCCGTAGATTTTTTTTCTTTCAGACTTGCCAAAACCATATAATATGAGGTCAAACCTTAAGAGATTCAATTTGCATGCTATCAGGCAGGTCCTTGCACTACATGGTTTTGGTAAATCTAAAGGAAATCAGACAACAAAAGTTGTATAGTGTGTATGGGGTCTTATATTATATGGTTTGGTAAATCTGAAGACAAAAATCTGCATAAAATCTAATAGTGTGTATGGGGTCTAAGATTGATAGTTCAGTTATTGGTCTGCTCTGAGAAGAAAGCAGTGACTGTCTGTCGCCACTCTTTGCCCTGGTCCTCCATCACTGAGGCCGCGTACACACGATCGGTCAAAACCGATGAAAACGGACTGAAGGACAGTTTCATCGGTCCAAACCGATCGTGTGGGCCCCATCGGTCAATTTTCTGTAAAAAAAAAAAAGAGAACTTGCTTTAAAATTGAACCGATGGACGCCTAACCAATAGGTCAAAAACAATCGTTAGTATGCAAAAGCATCAGTTAAAAACCTGCGCATGCTCAGAATCAAGTCAACGCATGCTTGGAAGCATTGAACTTCATTTTTTTCAGCACGTCGTCGTGTTTTACATCACCGCGTTCTGACACAATCGGTTCATTAACCAATGGTGTGTAGGGATCAGACCATCAGTCAGCTTCATCGGTTAACCGATGACAACGGTCCTTCGGATCGTTCTCATCGGATGGACTGATCGTGTGTACGCGGCCTGACTGTTGTGCTAGGTTAGGGAGGGGGCAGGAGCGGCTGACTCTCAACCTTACGCTGAAAGGAGGAGTCAGCTGTCAGTCAGACAGTTGGCTGGATCCCAACAATATTGTCAGGATCCTTCCAGAGCCTGGCTCAACATTGCCCCATCAGCTGATAGCAGATAATAGCCCACTTTAAGCTAACTCTGGGTCACAAAAGAACAAAAGCATGTACTCATGGGAATCAAAAGAGATGTATGGCTAAAAAAACATTGGCAATACTTCTCTTTTAATGCACATGTGATATATTCAATTGACCTATGGGACAAAATGTTTAGTAAATTCAAAAAAATATGTTCTCTACAAACTAAGCAATCTACAAACTACCTTGCTAGACCTACAGAAGCAGTGCTAAAATATGTATTCCTACAATACTCCATTCTGTCAATAAAGGTGGACTGGCTGACTCGGATACATAAAATAAACTATTAATATGATTTATTACTCACTACTTAATTAAAACTTAGCTAATATCAGCTACAGTGTAGTTCAAAGAGTAAGTTGTTTCACAATATTATCAAAGTAGCTCAAGGATTTTTCAAACAGTGTTCTTTTTCACTCCAATGGAGAACCATTAATCACAATGATACCAGGAACAGCATCTGAAAGCCAGCTACATTGGAGGCGATGATTACAAAATGGTTTACCGTTAAAAAATATCAACAATGTTGACATTTTGTATCATATGAATTATGATACTTTAATAACAATTCCAGATAACCTTACTTGTTTCACTTGATTTTTTACTGTAAAAAAATCGTCAGACCTTGCTGAAAAAAAAGCTATTTGTTTAAGTATCAAGCATTAAAGGGCTGTACTTATACAAAACAGATGTATTATTTACAAACTAATTTGTACGATTTATGGCACTTTTATATACAGTAGTTATTTATGTCATGTTGCAAAACTTCAGCGACCCATTATTACAATATGACACCATCATATTGTTTAAAGGGGTTGTGAAGGTTTTTTTTTTTTATTCTCTTAATATGTTCCTTAACCACTTGAGAGCCGCGCTATAGACGAAAGACGTCCACAGCGCGGCTCTCAAGTGTCGGGTGGACGTCCCTGGACATCCTTCTATGTGCATTACCCACGCTCTCCACTGGGGGCGCGCAGCAGGTAAACACTGTGCCCGGCGCATCGCTGAGAAGCCGATGCGTGTGCCTGGCGGCCGCGATGTCCGCCACGTACCCGTGATCGGCGGTGACAGCAGGAACGTGGAGCTCTGTGTGTAAACACAGAGCTCCACGTCCTGTCAGGCAGAGAGGAGACAGATCTGTGTCCCTTGTACATAGGGACACAGCATCGGTCACCTCCCCTAGTCAGTCCCCTCCCCCCACACAGTTAGAACACACCCAGGGAATACATTTAACCCCTTCCTCACCCCCTAGTGTTAACCCATTCACTGCCAGTCACATTTATACAGTAATTAGTGCATTTTTATAGCACTGATCGCTGTATAAATGTGAATGGTTCCAATATCGCAGGCCTGACAAAAAAAAAAAAAAAAAAAAAACGCAGATCTCTGCCATTACTAGTAAAAAATAAATCATAAATCTATCCCCTATTTTGTAGGCGCTATAACTTTTGCGCAAACCAATCAATATACGCTTATTGCGATTTTTTTAACAAAAATATGTAGAAGAATACGTATCGGTCTAAACCAAGGAATTTTTTTTTTTTTTTTTTTTAACCACTTGACCACCGGGCCTATTCTGGCACTTCTCTCCTTCATGTGAAAATCACAATTTTTTTGGTAGAAAATTAATCAGAACTCCCAAACATTATATATATTTTTTTTAGCAGACATCCTAGGGAATAAAATGGCAGTCATTGCAATACTTTTTGTCACACCGTATTTGCGCAGCGGTCTTACAAGCGCACTTTTTTTGGGAAAAAATCACTTTTTTGAATTAAAAAATAAGACAACAATAATTTTTGCCCATTTTTTTTATATATTGTGAAAGATAATGTTACGCCAAGTAAAATGATACCCAACATGACACGCTTAAAAATTGCGCCCGCTCGTGGCATGGCGTCAAACTTTTACCCTTAAAAATCTCGATAGGCGACGTTTAAAAAATTCTACAGGTTGCATTTTTTGAGCTACAGAGTAGGTCTAGGGCTAGAATTATTGCTCTTTCTCTAACGATCGCGGCGATACCTCACTTGTGTGGTTTGAACACCGTTTTCATATGCGGGCGCTACTCGCGTATGCGTTCATTTCTGCGCGCGAGCTCGTCGGGACGGGGCGTTTTTTTTAAAAAAAAATTGTGTTTTCTTATTTATTTTTATAATTTTGTACACTGAAATAAAAAATAAATAAAAAATATCACTTTTATTCCTATTACAAGGAATGTAAACATCCATTGTAATAGAAAAAAGCATGACAGGTCCTCTTAAATATGAGATCTGCTGTCAAAAAGACCTCACATCTCATATTTAGGCTTGAATGCAAAAAAAGAAAAAAAAAAATGAAACTGTCATTTTTTTAAATGACAGAAAAAAAAATTGTCTCTTTAAGACGCTGGGCGGGACTGACGTTTTGACGTCACTTCCGCCCAGCAGAGATATGGGGACGGGCGAAGGAAATTTTTCCTTCAGTCTCGTCCCCAGTCACTTGCCGAACGGACCCGATCGCCTCCGCCGCTACCGACGGCTACGGTAAGCGGCGGAAGGCGCGGGAGAGCGGGGGCCCTCTCCCGCCACCGATAACGGCGATCTCGCGGTGAATCCGCCGCGGAGACCGCCGTTATCGTTTACAGGACCGTCGGCACTAAAAATGCATACCTCGGTTGTGGCAGCAGCTGCTGCCGTTACCGAGATATACATCTTTAAAAACAGGACGTCTTTTTGACATGAGGCGGTGGTCAAGTGGTTAAATTGGGATATTATTATAACAAAAAGTAAAAAATATTGGCCCAGATTCTCTAAAAAACGCCTATCTTTAGGCGGGCGTAGCGTATCTCAGATACACTACGCCGCCGTAACTTAGAGCGGCAGGTCCCATATTCAGAAACATCTTCCGCTCTAAGTTACGGCGGCATAGTGTATCTGATACTGCATAAGCCCGCCTAATTCAAAGTAGGCTGGTAGGGGGCGTGTTGTATGTAAATGTTATGTGACCCCACGTAAATGACGCTTTTATCGAACGGCGCATGCTCAGTATCACGTTGAATTTTCTAATTAAATTGTGCCCGCTCAATGCCTAGTCTACGTGAACGTAACTTACGTCCAGCCCCATTCACGGACGACTTACGCAAACAACGTAAAACGTGAAAAATTTTACGCTGTTCCGACGTCCATACCTAACATTGGTACGCCTCATCTACGCCTCATAGAGTAGGGGTAACTTTATGCCCAAAAAAGCCTTACGTAAATGACGTAAAAAAATGTGCCGAGCGCACGTACGTTTGAGAATCGGCGTATCTAGCTCATTACCATTACCTAGCGGCCAGCATAAATATGCAACTTAGATATGACGCGGCGGCGTAGTGCATTTAACCCAGTTAATGCCATCACAAAAACGGCACCGCTCAGTGTGCCTGTGCCGTTGTCTACGGCGCAAGCGCCGTAGACAGCGGTGCCCGTTTCTGTGAAAATATCTCCTTAACCCTGTAGGTTAAAGGAGATATTTCTTGCACCTACAGGTAAGCCTTAATCTAGGCTTACCTGTAGGTGCAAGTTGCAAGAGTGGGTTTACAACCACTTTAAGATAGCAACACTAAAATAAAACATTTACGTCAACATATTCTTACATCATACTGTGCATAAATATTAAATGTATATACTTTGCTTTTATTGTATATGTTTATTATAGGTGTATGGTTTGTTCAAAAAATGCTGACTCCTCTGGACTTTAAGAGATTCTGAAAAGCAGCACGTCTGATTAATTCAGCTCTACATGATGTGCGACACTTCTTGCAAAACTTTAGCTTAAAATAGTATGTAAATGAAGCTCTGTGTAAACGGTATTATACAGGTCTGCACATCACAAAATAGCACCCTTAAGCCAATTCATAAGGTACTGCCAATGTCACTACACCGACCTAGAAATAGGAATACAATGTCCTTTGTTTAAAAACGATGAGACAACACAGAATGGAGTAATCTGGATATTGATACTTGAAAATTAATAATATCATCATTACGTTTAAGCTGTACAGTGCTATTATACAGTAGTAAGAAGAGCCAGCAAGACTAATTCTTGAAGTGCCGTTTATTGGTACATCAGAGAGACAATAAAACAAAAATCTGACACGTTTTGGCAATAGCCTACCACTAAGGCTATTGCCGAAGCGCATCAGCATTACTGTTTTATTGTCACTCTGATGTACCAATAAACAACACTTCAAGGATTACAGTCTTGCTGGCTCTTCTTACTACTGTTGCATTGGAGTGTTTTGGGACACATCGAGCCTCGGCACCTGTGAGTGGACCCGGTGTATGGATTGGGTTGTCCCTGCAGAGAGTGCGGTTACCTTTTTTCTTTTCCACAGTGCTATTATACTCCTTAGTGCCTGACTCTGTTTGTTCTAACCTTAATCCGTATATGCGTCTCTTAGGTGATTTCCTCAATGTAACAAAACATAAGCGAAGAATGTTCCAGGAGGAATTTAAAGGGGTTGGAAACCCTCAAGGTTTTTCACCTTAATGCATTCTATGCATTAAGGTGAAAAACCTTCTGCAGTGCAGCAGCCAGCCCTGCTTTTACACACCTGAACCAGATCGTTCCAGCGATGGAAACAAGCACAACAGCTCCAGCCGCTGTCTCAGGTCCTCATTGGACAGATTGATAGCAGCAGGAGCCATTGGGGGGGCCGGGGGCCAAGTCCTGCTGTCTGTGTCAATGGATGCAGCGGCTAGACTCGGGAGTTTGCCCGCACGAGTGCCCCAATGGAATGTGGCTCTTCGTGGGGGCACTAGAGAAAAGGAGGAGCCAGGAGCACCACTGAGGGGGCCCCAGAAGAGGAGGATTGGGGCTGCTATGTGCAAAAACCTTGCACAGAGGTATGTTATTTAAAACAAAAAGGAAACAAACCCTTACAACCCCTTAAAAATACATTGGAAGAAATTCATCAGAACTGAAACAGACAGACTCTTGGGCTGAGCATTGCAACCAATTAGCATCTATTTTCATATTTTTTTTCTGTTAAAGTGATTGTAAAGCATGTAAATATGTTATATTTGCCTGCTCTATGACATGGTATTGCACAGAGTGGTTCCTTACCTCCTCATCTGGAGTCTCCTACCGACGCTGTCCATTCCTCCTTTTGTGTGCTGAGGGGGCACCAGTGCTGACGCACACAGACCGGCTTAGCCATGCCCCCTGCTCCCAGGATTTGACTGACAGCAGCAGGAGCCTATGTACCTCACTGTCTTTTTGCATTTGTATGTTTATGTCTCTGTCATTTGTGCTCAGGTGTTTGTCCTTATTGCTAATGCATATTTAGTCTCTTGATTTTCTGATCAGTGCATGATCCTTGGTCTTTGGTTCCTCTATTCCCACAGTAACCTTGTTCAATTATAGGAATGGCATAAAGCCTGTGAATTGGTGAATAAAAAAATAAAATAAAAAATAAACTTCCTATAAAAGGAAGGCAACTTCTATAAGTTCAAGTGCATGCTGAGGCAGCAAACGGTTTCCTTGATTTATGCTCTGGTTCCAGGACAGTTTATTGATTACCTAGGTCTGTTCTTTCATGCCATGTTCTGGTCATGTATAGATTTGGCACTGACCTTAGCTTGTCTGGAAACTTTCTTCAATATTTGATCTCTGGTCTGTTAAAAGGTCTAGGTGCATGGATTTGCCTCTCTTGGTTTTTTTTATACAACAGACTCCAGGAAAGCTACTCTATGGGGTTGATTTACTAAAACTGAAGAGTGCAAAATCTGGTGCAGCTCCAGGTTATTTTTTTAAATTTTTTGTCCAAGCTTAATTAAACAAGCTGAAGTTAGATTAACGGATTGGCTACCATGCAGAGCTGCACCGGATTTTGCACTTTCCAGTTTTAGTAAATCAACCCCTGTGTGTTCACTCTATTGCACTATTCCCACTGTCAAGATGACCAAACTGTAATGCCCTGTACACACGATAGGTTAGTCTGATGAAAACGGTCTGATGGATTTTTCCATCAGTTATCCGATGAAGCTGACTGATGATCAGTCGTGCCTACACACCATCGGTTAAAAAACCGATCGTGACAGAAAGCGGTGACGTAAAACACAACAACGTGCTGAAAAAAACGAAGTTCAATGCTTCCAAGCATGCGTCGACTTGATTCTGAGCATGCATGGATTTTTAACCGATGGACGTGCCTACAGACGATCGTTTTTTTCTATAGGTTTTTTATCCATCAGATCATTTTAAAACAAGTTCCATTTTTTTTAACCTATGGATAAATAACCTATGGGGCCCACACACGATCGGTTTGGTCTGATGAAAACGATACATCATACCGTTTTCATCAGACTAACCTATCGTGTGTACGCAGCATTACTCACACTGAAATCTGCCCGAAAACATTTGTCAAGACGGAAATGACACAGAATGACCATCATGTGGGTATTACTGCAGTTATATGATACTCTTTGATTACCATTCTGTAATGTAATATCCAATTGTATCAAATAATATTGGAAAAGAGAAGAAAAGAAGCACTGAACAAAATGGAAATTATATATTTCACCTGTCTAATATGTTTATATATTGCAAGCAATTACTAAGCATATTTTCATAAGGTAAATATTCTACAAAATTATTACATATGAAAATAATGTACAAAGTGATGTTAAAGTGATACTAAACAAACACACCATTTAATTTACATTGTCCTTTCTCATTCTGTATATGGATGATGGCATTGTAATTACAGTATTTTAATAACAAAAAAAATCCAGGTACCTTTTTCCTACTTGACATACAACTGTCACATAACACAGCTCCTTTCCAGCCTGCATGCAGGGAAACATAAGCAGGAGGAGCTTCAAGTCCTCTGCTGATGACAACATGTTCAAAATAAAACAAAAATACTGCGCCTCCAGCCTGCGTCTTAAAATAAGAGGGAGGCAAAGCCTCCATCAATCTACATGTAACATCCCACCCCATTGTGCTTAGCTGGTAAGAGGGCTGACTATGACCCTAAGAACACCATCCCTACAGTCAAGCACGGTGGTGGAAACATGATGCTTTTGGGAAGTTTCTCTGCTAAAGATAAAGGACAACTTTGCCGCATTGAGGGGCCAATGGACAAGGGGCCACGAATTGTAAATTCTTGAAAAAAAGAACCTTCTTCCCTCCCAGTGCCAGAACACTGAAGATGGATCATGGATGGGTCTTTCAGCATGACAATGACCCAAAATATACCGCCAAGGCAACAAAGTGGCTCAAGGAGCACATTAGGTCATGGAGTGGCCTAGTCAGTCTCCAGACCTGAATCATATAGAACATTTATGGAGGGAGCTGAGACTTAGGCCCCATACACACGACCAAACATGTCTGCTGAAACTGGTCTGCGGGCCAGTTTCAGCAGACATGTTCGGTCGTGTGTAGGCCCGAGCGTGCAGGATTCCAGCAAACGTTTGCCCGCCGGGCCTTTTCAGAGCGGGCAAATATTCCTGGACTTGTTTTAAAACAGTCCGCTGGAATCCTGCCCGCTCGGACATGTTCGGTCGTCTGTACAGACCTACCGTACATGTCCGAGCGCCCGCCATCCCTCGCATGCGTCAAATGACTTTGACGCATGCGTGGAAGCATTTAACTGGCAGGCCCGCCCACGTCGCCGCGTCATCGTCGCGGCGACGCCGCGGACACACCCCGCGTATTGTTTACACGCGGATTTCTGTACGATGGTTAGTACAGCCATCGTACAGAAATCCCCGGCCAGACATGTACGGTGAAAACGGTCCGGCGGACCGCTTTCATCGTACATGTTTGGTCGTCTGTACACGACCTTAGAGTTGCGAAAAGGCAGCCAAAACCTTAAGGATTTAAAGAAATGCTGTTATGAAGAGTGGACCAAAATCCCTCCTGAGATGTGTTTCTCCACCAAGTACTAAGTCATGTTTTGCTTGGGGATCAAATACATATTTTACTCAATGAACTGCAACCTAATTTATAGCATTTGTTTTATGTGTTTTTTTCTGGCTTTTTGGTTTATATTATGTGTCTATCATTTAAAACACACATATGATAAAACATTATCTTTTATTTTTTTGTAAATGGGGAAACTTACAAAATCTAAACGAAAAGGCAAAGCGCACCGGCTCCTTGTGCAATTCAGTTTTATTGAATGAAAAAACAAAGATTAAAAACAGGTTGTGTAAAACAGAGCATTCATGTGAATAGACGTGGCCAGCATACAGGATGTAATCCTCTGGATGGTGGTAGAGCAAATGCTGAAGAGAGAAGGGATCCAGCCTGCAGCAGCAGCAGACAGACTGCATGTGAGCCATGCCTTCCGGCCAGGGAGTCTGAATCCTCAGTGAGGCTGGTCCTACCTACATGATCACATGACCTGGAGCTGTGTCAGCTGACAAGGGACGCTCTGGGGTTGCTATGGCAATGTGTTTCAGAGGGTGAGGCTTCCTGCTTCAGGTCTGCCCATTGCTCTCCCAGAGGTCATTTTATCTGATATGGGTGGATAATTAACCTTAGCGGCGCCAATCAATGGACTGCCATAAGATAGACACAAGCATGATTCAACAAGAAACAGACTTATTGCTTCCTATGACAATCTGTTGCTTGGTGTATCATGCAGGACCTGCCTGGAAGGAGTGGCTTGTGAGTGCAACCTGTTTTTAATCTTTGTTTAGTCCAGTTCTCAACCTTACTAGTGCTGTGACCCCATGATAAAATTTCACATATTGTGGGGACCCCCAACAGTAAAATTATTTTCGTAGTGTGGGGCTGTCGGCACCCAAGGCAAGACAAGTAATTTGCGTCCCTAAACCACGGACATTTAGCGCTCCCTGAGTCCCTTCCCCTTGTACAGTAAAACCCCTTATGGTACATTTTGGGATGTACCACTCTTTTTTTGTTCTCCTTTCTTTCTTTTTTATCTCGCCCTATCCTCATTTCTTGTTTTTTTTCCCCGTCCCTCTCTCTAGCTGTCTTTCTTGTTCTTTCTCTTATTCTTTGTTTCTCCCCCTCTTTTCCTCTCCCTTCCATGTATTCTCTGTTTTTATTCCTTCGCTTACTCCTTGGTGGGGGGAATGGGATGAGTGGCAGTGCTGGCGGGAAGTTGGGATGATTGGCAGTGCTGGTGGGGGGTGGGATCAGAGGCAGCACTGGGCTGAGTTCTGATCAGCCAACTTCTGTGCTCTTGATCAAGGTCACCTATGCCGTAATCAGGAGATAGGGTCTCCCCAGCCCCTTCCACTTCACATTCCTCACCAGTCAGCTGACCTCTAATCTCTGCCCCCCACCCATGCCGTGAACTGAATGGGCGGCTGCGAAAAGACTGAGTGGGTGGCCACAGGCTCCAGGGCACAGCCCGGCTGGGCTTCCGCAAAAAGGCTGGAAGAGTGGTGCGGGCTTCAGGAACAGCCCAGGATTCAGTGACCCCTGGCAAATTGCTTTTCGACCCCGAGGGGGTCCCGGCCCCCAGGTTGATAACCACTGGTTTAGTCATTCAATAAAACTGTATTGCACAAGGAGCCGATGCACTCTGCCTTTTCTTTTATGTCTCTACAGCTTCCAGTGTCACGCTGGCTGATGGAGCTGCATGGTTTATGCACTAGTGTTGTTTTAATCCTATCTATACCTTATATCTCATCAGAGACTTTCTCGGACATAACTTAAAGAGGAACTGCAGTCTGCTCACATAATTTGTAATAAAAAGATATTTGCCATTCTGAAGCTTCCCTCCCTGCAGAAATCTCCCTCCACTGAGTCTGGCTGCAACCATTTTAACTGTGGGCAGCTGAAGCTGCTGCCTATTCACCTGCAGCTCCCATATGACTCAACCCCCTCCCTACCTGGCAAACTCTCATGAGAGTGAGAGAGAGAGAGCTGTGCATGATGTCATAAGCCTAGGCTAATGACCAGACAAGAAACAGGAAGTGGGCTGTATAAGGTATTTACTGGCAGAAAAAAAATTGTTTAACTATCCAAAGTTAAAACAACAAGGGCAGACAATTTAATAGAACGTTGGAAAAAAATGGGCTCCGCTTTAATTTCATTATTACATATTTAAAAAAAAAAAATCCATTTGGGGTCACTTAGAGACTAAGGCCCGGATTCTTGTAGCACTTACGCCGGCGTATCTCGAGATACACCGCGTAAGTGTCAATGTGCGCCGTCGTATCTGTGTGCCGTGCCCATAGAACTAGATACGCCTGAAAATAGGCTTCCTACGACCGACGTAAGTTTCCTACGCCGTCGTATCCTGGGCGCATATTTACGCTGGCCGCAAGGGGCGCTCCCATTGATTTACGATTCTAATATGCAAATGAGTGAGATACGCCGATTCACGAACGTACTTGCGCCTGTCGCATTAATATACGCGGTTTACGTAAGTCGTACGTCCGGCGTAAAGTTAAGCCTCATAAAGCAGGTGTAAGTCATGTTAAGGTATGGACCAAGGAACAGCCGTCGTATGTTACGTTGTTTACGTAGTAGTACGTGAATAGGGCTGGGCGTAGGTTACGTTCACGTCGTAGGCAGTGATGCGACGTATCTTAGGGAGTATTTTGGAAGTGATTCTGAGCATGCGCACTGGGATGCGTCTGTTCGGCCCATCATTTGCATGGGGTCACAGTTCATTTAAATGAATCACGTCCACTTCCACCTACTTTGAATTAGGCCGGCTTACGCCGAAGAATTTACGTTACGCTGGTGCAACATTGGGAGCAAGTGCTTTGTGAATACTGTGCTCGGCACTCTGCGCGATGTCGGCGTAGCGTATATTTGATACGCTACGCCGGCATAACTATGCGCCGAGGTATGAGAATCCGGGCCAAAAGCACTACAGCTGGAGCTTTCTTTTGTTTTATCTTAATTGATAAACTTACAAAATCTGCAGGGACCAAATAATTATTTTCCCCACTATAAGCCAACATGTGTGAATCTATAGTCACCTGGGCTGCTCAGATGTAATAGGAAGGGAATGCTCACCATAGAAACACACTGAAAACTGAGCATGTGCAGAGCTGTCAACACTGCTTTGCAAAAGCCCTAGCTGCATTGGGAAATTGGACAGAAAGAACAGCAGGATCAACCAGTTTTTTTTTTTTGTAGAAAACAGAAAACAAATCCCATAGTGACTAAGTGGGTATGAACAGCATGTAATACAGCATATATTGATAGTTTTTTATTTTTTTTATGATATGGTAAAACTTTAAAGTTTACGGTGGATATAACAAGTCTACACACCCCTTTTTCCACCTTTATTGTCAATTGATAGCACGGTTTTCTGTTGGCGATTCTGCGCACGATTTCCCCCCTCCCGCCACCATCCTGTGCTTCTCCGGGCTCTCCCATTGAAGGCCCGGAGAACGAATCGGCCGGCGCCGGCTTATGACGATAGATACCATGACCGTCGGAGGCCAGGGCCTGATGTTGTGATGTCACGCCCGAAGTAAACAAAGCCGCAATTGCGGCTGTCAGCATGAGATCGTGATTTTTTTTTCCTGATCTAATGTTTTCCAGCCTGGAAAAGATATGTGGGGTCTTATTGACCCCGCATCTCTCTATAAAGAGGACCTGTCACAATGTATTCCTATTACAAGGGATGTTTACATTCCTTGTAACAGGAATAAAAGTTAAAAAAAAATGTAAAAAAAGTGTAAAATTTTTAAAAATGTAATAATAAAAAAAAAAAAAAAAAAATTTTTTAAAACGCCCCT
Source organism: Rana temporaria (assembly GCF_905171775.1). Classification (NCBI taxonomy): domain Eukaryota; kingdom Metazoa; phylum Chordata; class Amphibia; order Anura; family Ranidae; genus Rana; species Rana temporaria. The sequence goes on along the minus strand of NC_053493.1, from coordinate 244,091,744 downwards.
GTCTCCGGTAGCTTGCGCTCAGAAGCGAACATGCATGTAAGTCCCGCCCACATATGTAAACGCTGTTTAAACCCCACATGTGAGGTATTGCCACGTGCGTTAGAGCCCGTGCAACAATTCTAGCACTAGACCTCTGTAACTCGAAAATAGTAACCTGTAAAATAATTTAAAGCGCCGCCTATGGAGATTTTTAAGTACCGATGTTAGCGCCATTCCATGAGTGTGCGCAATTTTAAAGCGTGACATGTTAGGTATCTAGTTACTCAGCGTAACATCATCTTTCACATTATCTCAAAAAAATTGTGCTAACTTTACTGCTTTGTTATTTTTTTCATTCATGGACCTGTTTTTTTTTTTTCCCAAAAAAGGGCGTTTGAAAAATTATTTTTTCAAGTACCGTGCAAGATAAAAAGTTGCAATGACCACCATTTTATTCCCTAGGGTGTCTGCTAATATAAATATATATATTATGATTTTTACATGAAGGAGAGAAGTGCCAGAATAGGCCCAATGTTGAAGTGGTTAAGTAAAAATAAATAATTTTTGCTCATATGAAATCGAAAACAGAGATCTTAATGCATACAACATGGTCTGTATTTAGGATTTCGCTCTGAAATTACTTATGTAAGTGAACTTGAGATGTCATCAGTCCTGACAAAGCATTTGAAAGTTAAGAACATTCTCATCTAAATGGAACTCTAACGCTCTGCCTAGAGTGCACAGCATATGAGAGCATGGCTTTAATATTAATGAGAGAACTATTTGTCAGGAAGATTATGCAGAAGAGTTTAGTAGTTGCACAAAGGGATCAGCAACAGAACATACAATGCCAAGGCAATTCTGATCTGAGCATAGAAGGAAGATGTTAAAAGCAGCTTGACTTGCTGGGCTTGGTAGTCAGCTAAGACTTTTGAAGATATTTCTTATCCACTTTATTTATTTATAAAGCAGTTACATGCGACATCAAGAATTTCATGAAATTAACTGGAGTTAAGCTATTCTCTCTGACACTCTGAGTCAGCTTATGATTCTGTGGTCTAATGAGGCCATGAATATCATCAATAGTCATTTTGACATGGTAAAAATACTATCTTGTTTATGAATCAGGAGGGAGTCTGTCTGCCACTGCGTGTTTTAATTATTTAAAAGGAGAGAAAACATGAAAGAATCCATTCATTGATAAAAGAACACCGTGAGAGGAATGCCAAGAAGGTGCTATGTCAAAATGTATTTGTCCCCTAAAAAAAGGGATACTGCTACACATCTTATTTGGGGGGGGGGGGCACCAAGCAGTGATTTTTAATATGCTCATAAATTTTAATTTTAATTACAAAATTTAGGCGACACAAAAAATATGATTTCAATATTCCAACACACTACAGTACAGAACATCTAACACAGCTACGTCTTTACTGTTTAATTCTCATGTACTGTATGTATTGTTTGCAATTAAATATAAGAATAGTTTAACCGTTTATACTCGAGTATAAGCCAAGGTACCTCATTTTACCACAAAAAAATGGGAAAACGTATTGACTCGAGTATAAGCCTAGGGTGAGAATGCAGCAGCTATTGTAAACGGAAAAGAGGGTCAAGAATGCCCATTTGCAGCTTCACTGTGCCCATTTGCATGCCTCACTGTGCCCAACCCCACTGTGCCCATTGCAACCTCACTGTGCCCAACCTCACTTTGCCCATCGTCACTGTGCCCATTGCAGCCTCACTGTGCCCGAGTCAGTGTACCTGAAATTCTTGACAGGCTGCGGGCGTCTATTCATTGTTTAAAGTCGCGGTCTCCTCCTGGTCCCTTCCGTGATAGGCGTTTCCTAGCAGATACTATCATGGACATTCTCTCATCCTCAGCAGATACTGAACAGTGTTCCGCCAATCACGGACATCCTTTCATCCTCGGACAAGAGGAGGTCCGTGATTGGCGGAACACTGAATACAGTGTCTGCTGGAAAACGAGTCCGAGGATGAGTGATAGGCGGAACCGTGATAGGCGGAACTGTGTCTGCTGGGAAACACCTATCACGGAAGGGACCAGGAGGAGACCACGACTTTTAAACAATGCACGCCCACGGCCTGTCAAGAATTTCAGGTACACCGACTTGAGTATAAGCCAAGAGGGGTATTTTCAGCCTTAAAAAAGGCCTGAAAAACTTGGCTTATACTCGAGTAGATACGGTATATTATAATTCAGCATACAAATATTTGAACTATTTTTGTATAGTCGAATATGCATCAAATTGCAGCAGTCCTGGTAACAGTCCAAGCCCAATGTGAAGACAGGAACAGTGCGATAAGTTCACAGGCAATGTGTTGGTTTGTTCAAGGGTTTCTTACCACTGTGGTAATAACACAAATACTGTAGTAATAGAAGAAAATGTTCCTACATAATGTGAATCAAAAGGCAAACATAAAAGGTGTGAAACACATAATTTTTTTTCCAAAGGTGTGCTTGTGTTCAACCAACCAGGTCTTTGCGTGTGCAAGTCTGCCAACTTACCAAATTAAGTGCTGAGAGAGCCCACTTCCAATCAAGTACCTTAAGTCCCCTTTCACACTTATACGACTTGTCTCACGATTTCGTACTGCAAAATCGTATGACAAGTCATTGTCCATGATTTTCAATGAACACCATTCATACTGGCACGACTTTAAGTCGTGCCGACTTCAAAGTAGTCCCTGCACTACTTTGGTCCAACTTCCATGCGAGTTGATGTCCATAGACCTCAATGTTAAACCCTCAAGTAGCATGCAAATCGTACCTGAATAATATAGACACGATTTCAGTACAACTTTGTAAGCACAAGCAGCTTTTTAACCCTTGTCCCACCCAATCCTTTCAGCATAGAAGCCCCCCTCAAGCACATTTTTCCACCACACATTCCCTTCCTGGTTATTCCCTCAGGAACAATGTACTCCAAACAGGTAAAAAAAAGAGACGTCTTCGATAATGAGCAAATCATTCGATTTATCCGTGAGTGCCCAGCTACCGTATTTATCGGCGTATACCGCGCACTTTTTTGCACTGAAAATCAGGGCAAAATCGTGGGTGTGCGATATACGTCGATACCCGCTTTCCTGCGCCGAGTTTGAACACTGCGCCGGCATATACCGAGCGCAGTACACTCGTGTATAGTCGGGCAGGCTCGGCCCCTCTTGCGCTCACGTCCTGGACGTCCAGGACGTGAGCGCGAGAGTACAAACTTTTTTCCAGGAATGTCGGGTCCACTTTACGGGTGCGCGCTATACGCCGGAGCGCGCAATACCCCGATAAATACAGTATTTATGATTTGTGTGACCCAAACTACAAAGACAAGATAAACTACAAAGACAATATCCCACTGACCACCAATGAAGGGGACATTCTGACCACCAATGAAGGGGACATTCTTCCCACTGACCACCAATGAAGGGGACATTCTTCCCACTGGTCACCAATGAAGGGAACATTCTTCCCACTGACCACCAATGTAAGAAGCATTCTTCTAACTGACCACCAATGTAAGAAGCATCCTTCTCACTGACCACCAATGAAGGGGACATTCTTCTCACTGACCACCAATGTAAGGGACATTCTTCCAACTGACCACCAATGTAAGGAGAATTCTTTCCACTGACCACCGATGTAAGGAGCATTATTCTCACTGACCACCAATGTAAGGGACATTCTTCCCACTGACCACCAATGTAAGGAGCATTATTCTCATTCTTCATTATAGAGGACCCAAAATTGACACCTATCTTCACGATTGGCAATGATGGGATGTTCCCAATATCAACGTCTTCTCCGCCTCCGCTTCTCCTCCTCTTCTTCCTCATGCAGTGCTACTGCTGCAGCAGCAATGACAACTGCGGTGGCAAGAATAAAAATTGCCTCACACCATGTACGTTTTCATTGGTTAATGCCAAAGTTGTGGCAAAGTCAAAGTTGTACTGATCCCAAATCGCGGCCGCAAAATCGCGGACGCAAAATCGCACGACTTTGAAGTCGTATAAGTGTGAAAGGGGCCTTAGTCCCCCAGTCACGTACCAGAACCCCAGATGGAATTCTTCAGGAAATGCTAAAATCGGTTTGCGATATGTGAATCCTATTCAGGATTACTGTAAATCCTGGGGCAGATAGACAGACAGACAGATAAACAGACAAATAGACAGATATGATCCCTGCCAAAGGTTTTTGAAACCAAGTTGGACAAATAGATACTACGGCCCAGATTCAGAAAGAAGATACGACGGCGTATCTCCTGATACGCCGTCGTATCTCTGAGTCCGGCCGTCGTATCTATGCGCCTGATTCAGAGAATCAGTTACGCATAGATATCCCTAAGATCCGACAGGTGTAAGTGTCTACACGTCGTATCTTAGGCTGCAATTTCACGCTGGCCGCTAGGTGGCGCTTCCATTTGTTTACGCGAGGAATATGCAAATTACTATTTACGTCGATTCAGAAACGAACGACCGCCCGGCGCTTTTTTTTTTCCGTCGTTTGTGTTCGGCTTTTTCCGGCGTGAAGCTACCCCTGCTATATGAGATAATATCAAGATATTCTAGCCCCAATTACTCTTTATGCACTGTGTTTCATGGAAAAATACCAGTTACACTTACGGTAGCTGTTTTTCTGTAAGTCTTACAGGACGGCACCTTGAGAGTAGACTGGCTCCACCTGACAGGAAACACAATCAGAAAGAGGTTTAAAAGCCCCGCCCCTCCCCGTGCACCTCAGTTAGTGATAAAGTAACCACCATAAGAGCACGGGAACCAGTATATAAAAATACAAACCATATAAATTCCTCAGGGTGGGAAATAGGCCTGCCGTCCTGTAAGACTTACAGAAAAACAGCTACCGTAAGTGTAACTGGTATTTTCTCAAGTCGTCTTCCAGGACGGCACCTTGAGAGATAAGCAAGTAACCCTCAGGCCTACCTTAGGGCGGGACAACTGCCTGCAGGATTCTTCTGCCAAACGTCAAGTCTTGGGGTGACAGAAGTTCCACTCGGTAGTGTTTGAGAAAGGTGTTCTGGCTTGACCACGTTGCTGATCTACAGATTTGTTCCACTGAAACTCCTGCTCTCTCTGCCCAGGAGGTTGCTATAGATCTCGTGGAATGTGCCTTGACTTTAGGTACTGTTTTGCCAGCTTTAATGTATGCTAATGAAATTGCCTATCTTATCCACCTAGATATAGAGGCTCTAGATGCTTGGCAACCCTTTTTCTGTCCTGAAAAATTAATTAGCAAGTGAGATGAGCGTCTGAACTCGCTCACCCTTTCCAAATAACTTAACAAACAGCGTCTTACATCCAAACAGTGGAAGGTCTCTTCCCTTTCGTTCTGTGGATTTGCGCAAAATGAAGGAAGAATAATTTCTTGTGACCTATGAAATTTCGTTGTCACCTTAGGTAGGTACAGGGGATCCTGACTTAGGACTACCCTGTCTTCAAAAAGACGAAAATAAGGCTCTTTGATTGAGAGCGCCTGCATGTCTCCTATTCTTTTGGCCGTAGTAATAGCCAGAAGAAAGGAGAATTTAAATGTCAACAGCCTAACCGGAATGCTGTCTATCGGTTCAAACGGAGGTTTGGATAGATGGTCTAGAACCAAGGTGAGGTCCCAGGGGGGAACCCTGGAGATTTGAATAGGGGATAACCTATCCCTAGCCGACAGGAATCGCTTGATCAGCGGATCCAGGGCCAGCCTCTTGTCTAAAAAGTAGGACAAGGCGGCTACCTGTACTCTTAAGGTTCTTGTGGCTAGTCCTAGATCAACTCCTTCCTGGAGAAATTCCAGGATGACAGATATTTCAGGTAGTGGGGCTTGCCTGGCTGCACACCAGCATGAAAAAACCCCCCAGGTCTTAGCATAGATTTTCCTAGTGACCTCCTTATGACTAGCCAAAAGGGTATTTATTACCTTCTCCGAACAACCTCTCCGCTGCAGGTTCCACCTCTCAAGTACCAGGCCGTCAGACTGAAAAAGTCGGGCTCTGGGTGAAAGATCGGTCCCTGCCGCAGAAGGTCCACTCGGACCGGGAGAGGAAGGGGAGGAAGAACTGACCAACGTTCTAACATTGGGAACCAAGCTCTTTTGGGCCACTGGGGAGCGATCAGGATCAGCTTCCCCCGTGAGCGACTCAGTTTCTGTAGGACCCTTGGGATCAGACTCAGGGGAGGGAAAGCATAGGCCAGCTGAAATGTCCAGGCCTGGGCCAACGCATCCACACCCTCCGATCCCTGATCCCGGGAGAGGGAGAAGAACCTTTCTACCTTCCTGTTCTTCCTGTTCGCGAAGAGGTCTATCTCTGGGTTGCCGAAACTATGTCGAACCCAGTCGAAGACTTCTCGATTTAATTCCCACTCCCCCTGGAGGATGGGTTGGCGGCTTAGAAAGTCCGCTTCTAAGTTTAGGACTCCCCTGATGTGGATTGCTGAAAGGGAGAGGACTCTCTGTTCTGCCCAACTCAGAATTTCTAAGGACAGCCTTAGGAGGGAACGGGACCTGGTGCCTCCCTGGTGATTTATGAACGCCACCGTGGTTGCGTTGTCGGAGAGAATCTGTATTTCTTGGTTTATGACTCTCTCCTCGAACGCCTCCAAGGCCTTCCCGACCGCTAATAATTCGCGGAAGTTGGAAGAGGACCTGCTCTGTTGTCGATCCCAGCACCCCTGGGCCTGGAGACCCGACATGTGGGCTCCCCACCCCCAGGAGCTGGCATCCGTGGTTATCCTGAGAGGATTTGTCTGGTTCCATGGGAGGCCTTCCTCCAAATTCTGAGGAATGAGCCACCACCCCAGTGTGCATTTTACTGACTCCGGGATGCTGACCCTGGAGTCTAGGGATGAGTCCTTCCCGTCCCAGGAGGAGAGCAGGAAGGCCTGCAGGGATCTGTAATGAAGCTGGGCCCATGGGACCGCTGGGATGCATGAGGTCATCAGTCCCAGTAACCTCATGATCTGTCTGAGGGAAATTTCTATTGACCCCATGACGGACCTGACCACTGACCCGAGTCTCTGGATCTTGTCCTCTGGAAGAACCAGCTTTTTCTCTATGGAATCTATCAGGAATCCCAGATACATTTTTCTCTGTTCTGGGAGGAGAGAAGATTTTTCTCTGTTTACAATCCATCCCAAAGATTCCAGAGTAGTCAGGACGGTGGCCAGATCCGAGAGAAGGAGTTCTCGGCTGGGGTTGAAAAGCAGTAGGTCGTCCAGGTAGGGGACAAGGGAGATCCCTTTCAGATGTAGAAAGGCGACCACCTCTGCCAGGACCTTCGTGAAAACCCTTGGGCTGGAGGCCAGACCAAAGGGGAGTGCGGTGAACTGCCAGTGCTGAATCCCCTGAGGGGAGGCAATGGCAAATCGGAGGAACCTTTGATGGTCCCTGAAGACTGGGACATGGAGGTAGGCGTCCCTCAAGTCTATGGTTACCATAAAGACTCCTTCTAACAACAGTCCCTTGAGACTGTAAATGTTTTCCATGCGGAATTTCTTGTAGAGGAGAAAGGTATTTAAAAGTTTTAAATTTATGATCAATCGGAATTTCCCCGAAGGTTTGGGCACCATGAAAATATGTGAGTACACCCCCTGACCCTGTTGTCCTGGCGGAACTGGGATTATGACTGCCTCCTGAGCTAGATCTGTGACACTTCCCAGAAGGGCAGCTGCCTTGAGGGGATCTTGGGGTAGATGAGTGAGGAGAAATATTGGGGGGGGGAAGTTGTCGGAATTCCAATCTGTAACCCTCCCTCACTATTTGCAGAATGTGAGGACTCCGTGTTATACTCTCCCAGGCTGGAAAAAATTGGGAGAGTCTTCCCCCGACTCTTAAGTCACTTGGAGTCCTTACCTGCGGGTTTGGGATCGGGGAAAAGGATACCCCCTTTTGGCTTATCCTTTCCCGCGATCCAACGCTTATTAAAGGCCGATCTTCGGTCAGAAGGTCGGTTTTTATTCTGGGGGCCTCGAAAAAATCTTCTCCTGTTAGGTCTAGGTTTTGGGGGGAACCGTTTCCCCTTTTCTGAGGCCCTAGTTAGAGCTTGATCAAGTCCTGCCCCAAAGAGAAGAGTACCTTCAAAGGGCAGGGCACATAGACGGGTCTTGGAAGCAAGATCACCTTCCCACGTCTTGAGCCATACCGCCCTTCTGGCGGCGTTGACGAGAGCACCCGTCTTAGCAGAGGATCGGACTGTTTCAATCGATGCGTCTGCAAGATAGGCAACCGCACTGCCTATGACTGTAAGAGAATCTCTAATTTCTTTAAACTTGGAGGTCTGAGGTACATGCTCCAGAAGTCTGGTTAACCAGGTATCTGCATTCCTAGCGATGCAGGAAGAGGCTAAAGCGGGTCCAAGGGCGGCCGTATTAGCCTCCCAGGCCCTGCGAAGGGAGGTGTCTGCCCGCCTGTCTAAGGAATCCTTTAAGTTTCCTGCATCTTCAAACGAGAGGTCAGACTGCCTGGAGAGTTGGGCTAGAGATGCATCTAGTTTAGGAGTTTTAAACAAAGTATTTTCTAACTCCTCCTTAAAGGGACAGCGCCTCTTCCAGGTCTTGTACCTTAGTAGTTTCTTTTCAGGCTCAGCCCATTCCCTCAGAACTATATCTTTAAGTGACTGATGGACTGGGATAACCTTTGGCTGGGGTTTAGCTAAACCCTGGTACATTCTGTCCTGAGGTGACACCAGCTCTGCTGGCTGCTGGATCCCCTCAGAGGCATAGACAGCAGACAGCAGACCCCCCATGTCATCTGTAGAAAAAATATATTTGCCTGATCTGGCATCCTCATCCTCATCCTCAGAATGACTATCAACTACGCCATCTTCTGGAGCCTCTGAATCTTCGGTGTCAGATAGGAGAGACTCCCTAGCCCTGGAAACTCGTGGCACTGGGGTGGATGAGCTCTCTTGAGAAGAGGGGCCGGCTGCTATGGGCTCAGGATCCCTATTTTTTAAGGTGTCCTTAAATTCCTTTAATGTGGAGAGCATTTGGGATTGGACAGCTAGGAATTCTTTCATAATCAGGGAAGTTTCCTTTGCTGTCAATTTTTGTATGCATTTGGCACAAAGAAGTTTGGAGTAATCTGCAGCCAGCTTAATGCTACAGTTACCACACCTCTTGGTTTTGGAAGTGTGTTTTAGGGAGAGAATAGCAGCTTCCCCCTGGGCAGAAACCTCCTCCCCTGTAAGGGGAGAGAAAAAATATATCACAGTTCAAACATCAAGTGTGAGAGGAGAGGAGAGGGGGGGGGGGGGGGGGGGGGAGGACCCAGTCCAATATGCCCCCCTGACATTCTGAGGCAGACTCACCCTTGGTGGTGTCCTCGGCAGCGGCTGCTAGCGAACGATCCTCGCGCTCCATAGCGAAGTCGTGTAGGCGCCACTCTCCTCCTTGCTGCAGTGAGAACAGCGAGGAGCCGACGCCGCTGGCGGCCGCCATTTTGGTGAAGACCGGAAGCGGAACTTCGTCATCACCGCGCGCCGCCTGTGACGCGGCGTCGACTGCTGGCTCCATTCGAAAATGTCCCCGGGAGGACAGTACACCGGAGCCACGCTGAGGAAGCCCTCACACCCGCCCAGCAGGTAAGGGGTCCTGGAGGAGAGGGAACATGGCCACATAGGAGTACTGGAATAGCCACTATCCCAGGGATTCCTACAGAAAGGAAAGAAGGGGGGTATTGTTTGCAATCTTCCTCCCCCCCCCCTATCACACGGGGAAAACCCCCCGGGACAGGCATTACACCTTTAAGCTGAGGCAGGGACGGCCCCCAGGACCCACTGCTCAGTACCCGGAGGGGGACCACCAGCCCCAGGCCTTAGGTCTGATAAAAAATAACAAACTGTTTCGCTGGTGGGAAACACAATCAATAACTGAGGTGCACGGGGAGGGGCGGGGCTTTTAAACCTCTTTCTGATTGTGTTTCCTGTCAGGTGGAGCCAGTCTACTCTCAAGGTGCCGTCCTGGAAGACGACTTGAGAAATATAAAGTGGTTCTAAAGCTCGAAGCCTTGTATTAAGGTAAAAAAAATTAAGGTAAATCATTGCCCCCTCACCCCCCTAATATACCTACATTTTCAATACTCTCAATCCAGCACTGTGCCCGTCTGCAGTGGCTCTATCGTCTCACTTTCTGGTCTCACAGGCTTTGCTGAGGCAGCGGAAGCCACTGGGGGGGACGGGGACACGGGTCAAGTGTTTAAGGACACAGGTAGGGCCGCTCAGGATTAAGCCTGCAGGTGTGCCACGATAGGAAGCACCTGTAAGTGCACAGAGCATGTAAGTATAAACCGTTTTTTTCTATTAAAAAAAAAGTTGAGTGTACAATCACTTTAGGATTTCCTTCTAAGGGCCCTTTCAGACGTGCGGACCGTATGTCCGCTTTTTCATCCATCCATTTGCGGATGAAAAAGGGACATACATTGGTCCCTATGTGATTGCGGGTGTCAGCGGATGAATATCCGCTGACACCCGTAATCACCTGCCTCTGCAAACATCCGATTTTGCAGACGGAAGAATGTCCTATTTTTTCTTCCGTCTGCGGATCGGATGAACATGAACACACGGTCCGTGTTCATCCGACCCCCCCATAGGGGAGAGCGGAGAAAGTGTGCGGGGACCGCCCTGTCAGCTGACGGCTCAGCGGGGATATAAGGAGCGATCCCCGCTGAGCTTACGGACACACAGAGGTGGATCATTACTGATCCGCCCCGTGTGAAAGGGCCCTAAGAACTTAACCATTTTATCATACATACTTCTTTATTAAGCAACCCCAGCATATACAATTATTGTGCAAAAAGTGTCCTTATTGGAGCATTTTTCCCCTATTACTGTTCTGGTATCAACTTAACATTTTTGGTTTCCTTGCTTGCACTTTTTATATATATATATATATATATATATATATATATATATATATATATATATATATATACATACATACATACATACATACATACATACATACATACAGTGGGGATCGAAAGTTTGGGCACCCCAGGTAAAAATTTGTATTAATGTGCATAACGAAGCCAAGGAAAGATGGAAACATCTCCAAAAGGCATCAAATTACAGATTAGACATTCTTATAATATGTCAAAAAAAGTTAGATTTTATTTCCATCATTTACACTTTCAGAATTACAGAAAAAAAAAATGGCGTCTGCAAAAGTTTGGGCACCCTGCAGAATTTATACCAGTGTCATGGATTGTTCTCACTCATTGTCTGGGAAGACCAGGTGATGTCAATCTCAGGGGTTTTAAATGCCCAGACTCATCTGACCTTGCCCCAACTATCAGCACTATGGGTTCTTCTAAGCAGTTGTCTAGAAAACTGAAACTAAAAATAGTTGGCGCTCACAAAGCTGGAGAAGGCTATAAGAAGATAGCAAAGCGTTTTCAGATGTCAATATCCTCTGTTCGGAATGTAATTAAGAAATGTCAGTCATCAGGAACAGTGGAAGTTAAAGCAAGATCTGGAAGACCAAGAAAAATATCAGACAGAACAGCTCGCAGGATTGTGAGAAAAGCAATTCAAAACCCACGTTTGACTGCACGATCCCTCCAGAAAGATCTGGCAGACACTGGAGTTGTGGTACACTACTCCACTATAAAGAGATACTTGTACAAATATGGTCTTCATGGAAGAGTCATCAGAAGAAAACCTCTTCTACGTCCTCACCACAAATATCAGTGTTTGAACTTTGCAAATGAACATATAGACAAGCCTGATGCATTTTGGAAACAAGTTCTGTGGAACGATGAGGTTAAAATATAACTTTTTGGCAGGAATGAGCAAAGGTACGTTTGGAGAAGAAAGGGCACAGAATTTAATGAAAAGAACCTCTGTCCAACTGTTAAGCATGGGGGTGGATCAATCATGCTTTGGGGTTGTATTGCAGCCAGTGGCACAGGGAACATTTCATGCGTAGAAGGAAAAATGGATTCAATAAAATTTCAGCAAATTTTGAATGGTAACTTGATGCCATCTGTGAAAAAGCTGAAGTTAAAGAGAGGATGGCTTCTACAAATGGATAATGATTCTAAACACACCTCAAAATCCACGGGGGATTACATCAAGAGGTGTAAACTGAAGGTTTTGCCATGACCTTCACAATCTCCTGACCTCAACATAAGTGAAAATCTATGGATAGACCTTAAAAGAGCAGTGCGTGACAGACAGCCCAGAAATCTCAAAGAACTGGAAGACTTTTGTAAGGAAGAATGGACAAAGATACCTCAAACAATAATTGAAAGACTCTTGGCTGGCTACAAAAAGCGTTTACAAGCCATGATACTTGCCAAAGGGGGCAGTACAAGATATTAACTCTGCAGGGTGCCCAAACTTTTGCAGACGCCATTTTTTTCTGTTCTGTCTTGAAAGTGTAAATGATGGAAATAAAATTAACTTTTTTTGACATATTATAAGAATGTCTAATCTGTAATTTGATGCCTTTTGGAGATGTTTCCATCTTTCCTTGGCTTCGTTATGCACATTAATACAAATTTTTACCTGGGGTGCCCAAACTTTTGATCCCCACTGTATATATATATATATATATATATATATATATATATATATATATATATATTTAGCAGAGACCCTGGGGAAAAACATGGCGGACATTACAACTTTCTTTGTCACACAGTATTTGCACAGCAATTTTTCAAATGCAATTCTTTTGAAACAAAACAGTTAAGTTAGCCCAATTTTTTTGTATAATGTAACAGATGATTATACGCAGAGTAGATAGATACCCAACATGTCACGCTTTAAAATTGCTCACACTTGTGGTATGGCGCCAAACGGCAGTACTTAAAAATCTCCATAGGCGACGCTTTATTTTGTTTACAGTTTACATGTTTACAGTTATGCCGCGTACACACGATCGATCAAACAGATGAGAACGGTCTGATGGACTGTTTTCATCGGACCAAAGCGATCGTGTGTGGGCCCCATCGGTTAATTATCCATAGTTTAAAAAAAAGCAATCTTGTTTTAATTTTAACCGATAGAAAAAAAAACGATCATTTGTAGGCGCCTTGATCGGTTAAAAATCCACGCATGCTCAGAATCAAGTCGACGCATGCTTGGAAGCATTGAACTTCGTTTGTTTTCAGCACGTTGTTGTGTTTTACAACACCACGTTCTAGGAGCGATACCTCACATGTGTGGTTTGAACATTGTTTACATATGCTCAAATGCATTTGCTTCTGCGTGCCAGCTCACGGGACTTAATTATTTTTATTTATTTTTATTGTTTATTTTAATTACATTTTATATTTTTTACACTTTTGATTTAAAAAAAAATGTTTTTGATTACTTCTGTTCCTATTACAAGGAATGTAAACATCCCTTGTAATAGGAATGCTCCGTGACAGGTCCTCTTTATGGAGAGATGTGGGGTCTATAAGACCCCACATCTCTCCTCTAGGCATAAGAGGCTGAGATAAAAAAAAAATCACAAGCCCAGCCTTTCCTGCCGAGTCCCAGTCTTTGTTTACTTCTGCCGGCACGGACGTGACGTCATAACATCGCACCCGGGCCTCCGAGAGTCATAGAGATTGCTGGGGACCATCTGTTCCTCGGAAATCTCTATGGCTAACTTCTGCCAGCGGTGGATTCTCTCTCCGGGTCGTGAATGGCAGGGACGACCGGGGAGAAGCACCAGAGGGCGGCGGGACGGGACGTCCCCTCCCGCCACCTGTAAGAGGAACGACTGTACAACCGGCTGAACAGCAGCTATGATTGTTCTTACCGTGAAGGGAATCACCAGCGGAAAATATTGATATCATTCAGATATCACCACTGAAAGCCCAGGACGTCAAGTGACGGCAAGTGGTTAAGCATTGTATCTGAAGTACAATTAACAATTGTCATCTATCTTGTTTAACCCCCTAGGTGCCGGCCGCGCATGAATATGCAGACTCTCGGTGGATGGGACTAGGCGTTGAGCGGCCGCATATTTATGTTCATTAGTGTCAATATAGCTGTCCCGAGAGAGTGCTCCAGGCACAGCCACCAGCGGCTAATGAAAAGCAAGTAGCGTCAGCTCTCCGATCATGTGACTGTCATGACAGCCAATCACAGCAGTCACATGATCATAAACCTCACCCCGCCTCCTGGCATCCTATACCCCTTAAAGGGCCAGGAAGCGTCAGCACCAAGGGGTTAATGTTATATAACTAATATCCCTATCTAGCTGACTACTTTCCGATGGTCTATATTATAATATTATAGGTAGAGTTAAAAAAAAATACTTTAAAAAGAATACATAATAAAAATTAAAATATATTTTCATGTATTTTCTTACAGTTGTTCTTTTACATAAAAAAGACTGTGCATATACAGTTACTGTAGTAAAACACAAAGACAGACAATGCATACAAAGATTAGAAAGATGAGCCTGAATAGACGTAGTCATGGTGATCATTGATTTCAGGGTGAAAATGCATAGTCAGTTCAAATGTGCACATTAAATAAGGCACAAAACCTCATCAACACAGTAGGCTTTCTGATAAACCAAATTGAAGAAAATAAAAACAATACATTTCAGTGAATAGACAATATTAGTTACAGTTTTAATGTCAAGGCGTCATGTAAAGATTTAAATCTTTCTACAAAAAGCAACCACGCATTTATGGCTTGCAATAAGTGGCTCTTCCAACCCAATAAAAAGCTGGGGGGTGATTCCTAGGCCATTGAGAAGTACCCCTAGTTGGCAATAACAAGTGCTTCCAATGTTGTACCTTATGGAGATTTTGCAGTTAAACACAACTGGCCTGACCTTTCCCAAACCTGACCATGGGAAACCTGATCTGGGAAACCATTAATTATACATACACCTCATCTGTTTATCAGGCTAGTTGTACAAATAACCCTGCCTCAATGTATGCATCTGTTTGCAGAAATATGCTTAGAAGACTCCTTGTTTAGCAAAATAGCTTTTTTTATAATTAACTCAAATTTGTTTTTATTAGGAAGTGTCAGATTAATAGAGTATACTAAGTATTTAAGCGATACATTTCAATGTACAGAAATTACCACAACGTTCAGCACATGCAAGATTGATCGATCACAAAAGTAGTACGAGCCCATGCAACAACCAGAAAGTACCACGTGCAGGTGGGGCAGCTCAGTAAAGTCATCAGTAGAATGAATAATTGTCATTAAACATGTGGTATCATAGTCAGACTCCTGTCCTTTGATACTGGGTTTACATTTTGATATGTAGAAATGCATATAGTAGTATGCACCCGCTATGCATTGAAACCCCCCATTTCTCTACCTGGAGTTCAAAACAAAATCACACACTCTAACATTTTTAAACATTGATAGATCAGGGTCCCAGATACCAAATTTGTAGAAGAACTAAATATAAGCAGACAGTATTTGAAATACTAAAAGGTCCTTTCTGTATGTTGCACAGTCAACTGTGCAAGTATAATCTGGCCACCTTTCAGAACCCCTGACAGAAAACTCTGACAATAACACAAATTTACCGTGTGTCAGGATTCATATTTAATCCTATGAAGAAACTAGGGTAGATAGGAGAGGTGTGAGGTATCTCACCAGGTAACACCAGGCACCAAGCCAGATGTTCTAAACCTGTCCAGTGGTCTATTGGCAGGATACCTGCCTAAATTGAGGCTTCAGATAATTTTCTGATCTTGCCGAAAACAGAACTAGCGACTCTCTCGTGGAAACTAGTTCACGTTTTTTTTGACTAACCCAGTGTCTCTCTTGGCATGTGCTATTGTTAGAACAAAGGATCACATAAAGGGGAAGAGAAAGAGATCTTTCTTTATTTTATGTAGTGCAAAGTGAGAGTCTCCACAAAACAACTTAAAAATGCCCTGCACAATCACTCCTCAATGGCAGCATAGCAGATAGGTACCGCTTGACCCCGAGCCACACTTCAGACAGTGTCTCACTAAGAATAATGCTTATTAATGCTCAACTAGAACTACTCCAGCTTGCAGACAGCAAATGACCACTCATCTTGCTCCCTTTCTCCATGTGGGCCTAAAGAGGAGGGAAACATTCATTCCCATCAGAAGGTCACTAGCTCTGGTTCGAATCTAGCTATCTCCCTGCTTTTTCCCAGAATTCAACAATCTCTGCACCCTTTCCCTCTGTCCTCTGACATACTCTTTTCTGCAGTTACCTGCATTATTTTGAACAGGTCCCTTTAATGGTGCAATAAAACTAATGTAAATTCATTGGCTTGGAAACTCAAAAAGGCATGATGTCTTGTAAAATTGGCAGACAGCTAAATACTGTAGCATCAATGGGGGGTGCATGGTCTCTTGCAGGCCTCAAACTCCCATCAGGCAAACCGTGTTTCATGTCTCTTGTCTCAAGCCAATAACCCAGGTTTTCTTCTCCACCCCAGGCTATTCTTGTGGATGGTGCCAACGACTTTGAGACTGAAGCCATTGTGGATTCTTGTCGAGTCACTGGGTGCCTTCAGTACCTAAACAAGTGGAAGGGGTTTGGAGCTGAAGAAGATTTTTGAGACCCAGCAAGTCATGCCTATGCTACTCGATTAATCAGTGCTTTTTATTGTGCACATCCTGAGAAACCTGACCATGGGGGAATCTGGAGGCTTTCCATAGTGGAAAGCCATGTTATGGCACTTCCAATTCCTGCCAGTACTTCCAATCCAGATATCCAGAATCCCTACTTCTATTGATACTTACAGAATGCCTGTTGGGACTCGCAGTATCCCTAGCAGTACTTTCAATAGCACTCACAGAATTCCTGCCAGTATTTCCAATGGTACTCACAGAATTCCTGCAAGGACTTCTAGAGTTCCCTGAAACATTTCCAGGGTGTGTCCTCTGACAAAAGTGCTGTGTCTACAGACCAGCAAATCATGAGCAAGAGCTATAATACTGAAGTTTGTTACTTGTTGTTTCTGACCCAGATTGCCTGACTAGTCTCTCTTTATTCTGCCTTCTGCTTTCTGTTTGCTTTCTGCCCATCAAAACCCCTGCTGGAACTTGCCTACTCTCTAGTCTCCAGACTAGTTTATTGGGCACTAATTGTCTACCCAGACTTTTATCTGCTTGCCACTAGGAGAGACCCCTGCTTCACCTAGACTGCATTCTTGTCTCCTGTCTCTGCATCACAGCACTCCTGCACCTGCTATCCCCTAGTGGTGCAATCTTATGGTCAGAACCTGGATCCAGTTGCAGAAAAAAGTTTTGGGGACCACTAGGGTTTCTGTCCAATCTACACCATCAAGTGGACCAATGTGTTTGGTTCGATTACTCATGTTTTCTTAGAAAAGAGTCCACATCTTCAAATTTTGCCAGCGGTATGTAAACCTTTGAATACAAATATATGTATTTTTTTTTTTAGATCTACAGGTAAAAAAATAATAATAAAAATCAGTTGTAAATTGAATGTAAAGTACTAGATGTACTATTTCTTCTCTCACCAGTATTCATACACTCATGTAGTCAAGAAAGCTTTGTTCACTCGGATATTTGTTGTAATTAGATGACCTCATAAGGTTGCACTTTTTTGAAGCACAAAAGAAAAAGTTTTCTGAATAGCCTTGTCCATAATTCTACTGTATTTTTAGGGGGGGGGGGGGGGGGGGGGTACATAGGAAGGGGTAATCAGGGACAGAGGAGAAGATTGTGAGTCTAAAGAGAACATATTGTAAGGTGCCAGATTTTGCAAGGCTTTTTATTTTGTGACCTTAAATTGTATTCCAGGATCTTCAGCAAAAAATGCACAGACTGAATGAATGGGAGGAGAGGTGAATGAGCTAAGCTACAACTATACAACTTATGCTACTGCTTATGGGTGAAGAATATTAGAGTGCAGGGTCACACACATAAGCAGTATAGAAATGCATTGCTAAAGCACATTAACCCAACTTTATTTGTATTTTTGCACTTTTGAGTTAGGCAGGAGAACAACCCTGCACATATATGGACAAAATACCAAATATTGGCAGTGTTGACACAGGAAACACCTTTTTTCTGAATACCCTGGACACTTGGATCCATGGCAGCGAGGTGAAGATTCTTGGTACTTTAAAAGAGTTTGGGTGGTGAGGAATATAGTCCCTGTGTTCCTCCTTCCTCTGAGCCCTGACCACTGGATAAGACGTGGCAGAAAATCTTCAGACATCACTAAAACCTGAAAGGGAACCAGGAGTGCCTAAGGCCTGTTGAACACAGGAGTAAATAATGCAGAGATTGCATTTTTTTTACCGATCTGAAATTAAATGCATTGTTTTGTATGGGACATTGCACACAGCTAAGTAAAGATCAGTAATACAGTTTTGAGTACAGAGCAGTAAAAAAAATAGAAAAGGTTACATTTGTTTTGAGTAATTTACTTGCATGTTTACTTGTTTAACCACTTCAATAAAGGCCACTTCCCCCCCCCCCCTCCCTTTCTCCCCTGGACAATTTTCAGCTCTCAGCACTTTGAATGACAATTGCGTGGTCATGCAACACTGTACCCAAACTAAATATTTATCATTTTCTTTCCACAAATATAACTTTTTTTTGGTGGTATTTGATCACCACAGAGTTTTCGTTTTTGCTAAACAAACTAAAAAAGACTGACATTTTTAGAAAAAAAAACGTTTTTCTTTGTTTCTGTTAAAAATGTAGTTTTCTCCTTCACTGACGGGCACTGATGAAGCAGCACTCATGACCGTCACATAAGGTGGCACTGATGAGGAGGCACTAATATGTAGAATTGATGGGCACTGATAGGCGGCGCTGATATGCAGTACTGATGGGCACTTATAGGCAGAACTGATATGCAGCACTGATGAGCACTGAAAGGCAGCAATGATGGGCACTGATAGGTGGCACTGACAGGCAGAAATGATGGGCACCAATAGATGGCACTGATGGGAACTAATAGATGGCACTGATAGGCAGAACTGGTGAGCTACTGATTGGCATCTGACATTAGCACTGATAGGCGTTATGGAGGGGCACTGATTGGCACTTTGGTGAGCACTGACTGGCAGCTGATGGTCACTTGTTGGCAGCTGTGGTTGCATCTCTGATGGGGGCTGAGCTGATAATCAATGCGCTGATTATCAGCTCAGACCAATCGGCTCTCCCTGTCAGTGTGGACTGAGGAAAGCCGGTTACACGCTGTGATTGGTCACAGCTGATCACGTGGTAAAGAGCCTACATCAGAGGATCTTTACCTAGATCTGAGTTGCGGCATGCGATCGTGGCTTATTCTGCTGGACGTCATATGACACCTAGTCAAGATAACAGAACAACCGCCCGGCCGCAATTCTGCTATAGGCTGGGCGGGAAGTGGTTAATGTTTATGCAACTATTAGTGAGTATATTACAATACTGACAATGAAAAAGATTTTACATTTTACTTTTTTATACTCATCTATATGCTTGCACACCTTTAATCGCCTCACATCTTTACACACAGTTTTTGGGTAAACCTCAGTAAATGATGATGCCCGTGTGCAAGGAGCCTAAAAGTCTAATTCCCCTCTGCACTTCATACCGATGTTTCAGGAAAGAGACCCCCATTTCTGAAAAAAAAAAAAACTCTCAAAGTAGACCACATGGTAATAACTATTCTTTAATTCTACTATACAAGTGAGATTTAAAGGGTATTCATAGGCACATTCATCTTGTGCACATTTAAAACCCATCTCCAGAGAAAGAAAAAATCCTCCCTTGGAGTGGGAATGCATTCACATCACAAGGATTAAATGCTCATTTAGGTCTAGAGTCTGCACAAAACAATTTTACTTACCCAATCCTTTGCTTTTTCTCTACTCTATGTTCTAGCATAGAGGGTTTTCCTATGTCCATTGCAAGGCTAAAGCCCCGTGCACACGATCGGAATTTCAGATGGAAAAAAGTCAGACGGACTTTTTCCATCAGAAATTCCGACAGTGTGTATGCCCTATCTAACTTTTTACCAAAGAATTCCATCAGAGTTTAGATAGAGAACATGTTTTCTTTTACTCCGATGGAATTCCGATGTGAGTTTGGCCGGGCTAAAGCCTGATCGTGTGTACAGGGCATAAGGGCTCTCCATTGGATGTCAGAGGACCTGCAACTGTTGAAGCTTAGGAAAGAAAAGGCTGTTGGCTCTGGTCCTAAAGCCTGGAGGAGGTCTGTGGTAAAGAAGGACTGTTTTTTTGCAGCACCCAGACCACTCTTGCAAGGCAAGGACAGATCCACTGCAAGGGAATATATTTGCATTACCTTCAGTTATTTAGTAAATTGGATGGATGAATGAATGAATGAAATTGGATGAATGTGTCCGTGGAATCCCTGCAGTTGAATCACACTTGGGAGAATCTCAGTAATAGATTCATTGGTGAAATTACCCAATAAAGCTTTCATAATTAGACTCCCCAGGTCCATTCCTATCTAACAATTCCCTGTCCACAGTATGACAACAATACAGTGATTTCAATGCAAATTAAACAGAATTGTCACTCTGTTACTGTATTTTTTCATTTTTTGCGCTAGCACGTTACCTCAATAATAATTCACAATATAAAGTTAAATAACTGGGAGGCCAGTTGTATTAGAGAAATACTTTCATTACAGTTTTGTGCAAGGTGGTGGTGGCACTGTCCAGCGCAGAGAAACCAATTTGCCAGAATCTCTGACAGATAACCAGTGTCCACCCAAAAGTGAAATATCCATCTTCGGTTAGTCATTATGGTAGACTATTAGTGTTGCTGGACTTAGGCCATGCATCCTTTTTAAAAATGGTCCAAGCTTAAATTCAACATTCCAATTACCATTCATTGCATCCCATTATTCATGTTTATGTAGCTGTGGATTAGTACAATAAGAAAAGACCTTCTAGGTACACATTTGACTATGCAAACCATGCAAGTGCATAAATTATCTTATTCTTCTTAAACATGAAAATTTGTAGACCTACTCATATGCATGTTGTAAAAAAAAAAAACAACAACAGTCAGTCATTATGTTAGCAATTTATCTCTGCAAGTTCACGCTGACCTTAAATAAATCAAAAGTAAAGGAGGAATTATTAAAGATGATGGAGGTTAATTGGATTTGCTCAGAGGTAATAGGATTCTGCCTGGTTCCTAAAACCCAGTATTTCTTCCGTTTGTCTTTCTAAGCAGTAAGATAGCCACAAATATTTACAGCATAATAATCCTTGCCTAGCAATATTAAGTAGGGTTGTCCAGATACCGATACCAGTATCGGTATCGGGACCGATACCGAGTATTTGCGGGAGTACTCGTACTCGCGCAAATACCCCCGATACCTAAATAGAATACTTCCCCCCCCTTTCCCCCCCGCTGCTTCCACCGCATCGCGCCGCCGCATCGAGGGACATGGCTAAAGGGAAATTGCTGCATATGTGAGGGACATGGCTGCATATGTGAGGGACATGGCTAGAGGGACATTGCTGCATATGTGAGGGACATGGCTAGAGGGACATTGCTGCATATGTGAGGGACATGGCTAGAGGGACATTGATGCATATGTGAGGGACATGGCTAGAGGGACATGGCTGCATATGTGAGGGACATGGCTAGAGGGACATGGCTGCATATGTCGGGGACATGGCTAGAGGGACATGGCTGCATATGTGGGGGACATGGCTGCATATGGGGGGGGACATGGCTGCATTTGGGGACACATTTAAAAAAAGTATCGGTATTCGGTATCGGCGACTACTTGAAAAAAAGTATCGGTACTTGTACTCAGTCCTAAAAAAGTGGTATCGGGACAACCCTAATATTAAGCAACACTTTCTGATAATAGGATCATTAGGTACACCTTTAAGAAAATCAAAAGTATAATTAAAAGGAAATACAACAAATGATATGTATTTTCTGTTTAAAGCGGGTCCACACAAAAAGTGAACCTCCACTTTTCGGAACCCTCCCTCCCTCAGTTGTCACATTTGGCACCTTTCAGGGGGGAGGGGTGCATATACCTGTATAATACAAATATTTGCACCCACTTCTGGGCATAGATAGCTAGAGAATCTGTGTGTATCTACGCCACTAACCCCGCCCCCGTCCCCCCCACCACCGCTGTGTTCTGGGAAACACATGCGCAGTAGGGAACCAGGCAGTGAAGCCCAGAATGGCAGGGTCAGGCAAATAGGCATACCTGTATTTCCCTATAAATTTGCCTCCTAGCAATGTTCGTTGGTGGCCCGCAATTGTGAAATGGTGTGGCAGAACGGGGAGATGCCTATGTAAACAAGGCATTTCCCTGTTCTGCCTAGTAACATGACAGGGATCTACTGCTCCCTGTCATCGGGAGCAGTGATCTCTGTCATGTTATAGAGAGACCATCCCCCTTACAGTTAGAACATGTCCCTAGGACAAACTTAGCCCCTTCCCTGCCAGTGTCATTTATACAGTAATCAGTGGCTATTTGTAGCTCTGATCGTTAGTGTCAAAAGTGTCCGCCATAATGTTGCAGTCCCGATAAAAATCACAGATCGCCGCCATTACTAGTAAAAAAAATAATAATAATGCCATGAATCTAGCCCCTATTTTATAGACGCTAAAAGTTTTGCACAAACCAATCAATATTTACTTATTGCAATTTTTTTACCAAAAATATGTAGAAGAATACATTTTGGCCTAAGCTGAGGAAAAAAAAGTTTTTATATATTTTTGGGGGATATTATAGCAAAAAGTAAAAAAATATTTTTATTATAACGCAAAAAATAAAAACCGCAGAGGTGATCAAATACCACCAAAAGAAAGTTCTATTTGTGGGAAAAAAAGGGCTTCAATATTGTTTGGGTACAAAATTGCACGAATGCACTGGTCAGGAAGGGTGTTAAATCTTCCAGGGCTGAAGTTGTTAACACACCCATTAAACATTCACGGTGCTGGAAGGAAAAGTAAGTGAACCCATAGACTAACTACTTGGATTGAGTCCAATTAAGGAAATACGTTTAGTGGTGTGGTTTAGAGCTACTTTAACAAAAGACACTCAAGCTGTAATGCATGCAGAGTCAAAGCCCAGCCACCCTAACCTACTTGTGACAGATGGCCAATCAAACTCACACCTCGCTGTTACTGGTGCCCAAGATTGACTCTCTCAGTCTCACCCTGCACAAAGATTTTCCAGCTCGCAGGACCACAATCTAAGTGCCAGCAGACGGAGAGTGATCGCCACTGGGTTTAGATTTTGTCACACAGCCACCAGATAGGGTTTGACCTATCAAATATGCACAATATTTATTATACTTATTATATTTAATAATACTTTTATTGGACGTGTGTCTTTTTTCGACTTGACTATGTACCTATGTAACTTATGACTTAAAACAAATGTCACCTCAGATAGCTATAGCCAGAGATTTACACTATAGTAGTACTCTTCAAAGAGACAGGGATTCTTTAAGTTCTGTGTTAGTCCTTTAGAGACAATATTACAATTTTTTAGGAATAACGTTTAATAATGTAAAAGATAAAACAATGCACATTGAAATATATACATAAACAAAAATATTACAAAAGGGAAAAAAGGGACAATAATGCAACAGCAAAACAAAAAAGTTTTAGGAATGACAATACTTAAAAGAATCCCGAATCCAATCAATGAGCATATGGGTCAGAGGCTCTAATAGATCTTAGCTGATGTTCCTTGTTTGATGTTAAAGCGGGGGTTCACCCAAAAAATTTTTTTTTTAATATTACATCTAGCAGAGCCAGCATAGTAAGGACATTTCCTTTCGTTGTTTTTTTTTTCTCCGTACATACCTTTATATACTGTTTATTATCCTTCCGTTCGATGATTGACGGCTTGTGAAACAGGTGACCTGTCACACAATGCGCGTCACCAGATGTCGGGAAATAGCCGAGCTGTGAGTCGGCACTATAC
The DNA here is from genome assembly GCF_905171775.1 of Rana temporaria. Lineage (NCBI taxonomy): Eukaryota > Metazoa > Chordata > Amphibia > Anura > Ranidae > Rana > Rana temporaria. Next base: position 244,067,884 of record NC_053493.1, on the reverse strand, counting down.
GGCGCCTGCGCAGTCAGCTCTACACGGCGGGCGCAGACGCCGTATAGTGCCGACTCGCAGCTCTGCTATTTCTGGAAATCTGGTGACCAGCGTTGTGCGACAGGTCACCTGTTTCACAAGACGTCAATCATCGAACCGAAGGATAGGAACGCCCAGTCCCACAGTCATCGGAACCCTGAGGCAGGGATAGGAACGCCCAGTGCCGGAGTCATCAGAACGCGGAAGCCCTGGACCAAATCAGAATATAAAGGTATGTACGGAGAAAAAAAAACTGCCAAAAGTAAATGCCCTTACTATGCTGGCTCTAATGTTAAAAATTTGTTTTTAGGGTGAACCTCCACTTTTAAGTAGGAATTCACCCAAAACCTACTTGCAGCCACATTCTAAAACTATCCTATCTAGCCCTGTAAATAAGAAATCACTATACATACCGCAGCCGCTCCGGTCTCCAGCGGCAGATGCTGTGTGCAGGAGATAACCGACAATGGCTGGAAAATGTATGGGAAGTGGCGTCACTCATATGCTATGTACACACGGCCGGAATTTCCGACAACAAATGTTCGATGTGAGCATTTGGTCGGATATTTCGACCGTGTGTAGGCTCCATCGGACATTTGCTGTCGGAATTTCCGACAAGAAAAATTTGAGAGCTGGCTTCCGACAGGTAAAAAATTTTTGTCAGAAATTCCGATCGTCTGTATGCAATTCCGATGCACAAAAATCCTGTGCATGCTCGGAATCATTGAATTAAATTTTTCTCCGCTCGTTGTAGTGTTGTATGTCACCGCGTTCTTGACGTTCTGAATTCCCAACAAGATTTGTGTGACCGTGTGTATGCAAGACAAGTTTGAGCCAAAATTCAGTCTGAAAAAAATCCACGTTTTTTATCGGAATTTCCAATCGTGTGTATGCGGCAATAGACTTACTATATGCCTTACATTGTTGGCTGCCTCTCCTGCACACGCCTACACACTGAAGCCGCCGCTGACAGTTCAGAGTGGGGCCGGACCGAAGCAGCTGCAGAAAAGGTATGTATAGAGATTCCTTCTTTACAGGCCTGATAAATTTGTTTTAGAATGTATCGGCAAGTAGGTTTAGAGCTAGTTAGGTTTTGGGTGAACTTCTACTTTAAAAGAGAGCTCCAGAGAGCTGACACAGTTTCTCTTTTCTGGTCTTTGAGGAGGGTGTGGACAGAAATGTTCTGATTAATGAGGAGGTCCGAGGAGTGGCTGATGGGATTTTGCAGCCTTTATGATCATTTAGGCAACTTTCACACTGGGGCGGTGGGGCGTCAGCGGTAAAGCTTTACCGCTGTTTAAGCGGAGCTTTGCTGCTGCTAGCGGAGCATTTTTAACCCCCCAGAAGGGGAAAAAAGGGGTAAAAGTACCCGAAAAGCGCTGCTGGCGAAGCACTTTGCAGGCGCTCCCGCATCGCCCCAAAGATGCAGCTTGCAGGACTTTCTTTCCTGTATTTTTTATCACATTTAAATATATAATCAATAGTAATGTAGCTTAATCATGTCTGATTTTACAAATTATGTGTAGATTTTGAAAGTGTGAATGGGAGAAGGGGGTCTTTTGCAGATCAAGCCATGACTAAATGGCTTTTACGATATCAACTAGTCCCGGGTAAGGCATTTTATTGCAACGCCATGTACTCCTAATGGGTATAATTACCCTGAGGTTCCAATCGTGGAAAAATGTAAATGTTTTACAGCTTTACGGTGGCTAATTCTCCAAGTAGGAAAATCTAATAACCTTGGCAGATGCTTATTGTTAGCAGACATGGAGATAATAAGCAAACTCTGATATACTGCAGTGTTCTGTTTTTCTCCATATGCTCAGTTTAAATAGCCCAGGTTTGTGATATGTCCACTATAAAGCTTAAAGCGGAGTTCTACCCAAAAATTGAACTTCCGCTTTAAGGGAAAGGTGACCTCCTGACATGCCACATTTGGCATGTAATTTTTTGGGGGGGGAGTTGAAACCCTCTTTTTAGAGGGTTCCAGCTCCCAGTTCCTCCCGGGCTCCAAAAGGAAGTTCACCCCTCCCTCTTGGAAATCATCTGGGACACATCACAGGTCCCAGATGATTCCCTGGTCAATCCCGGCGTGCAGCGTGGCTCGCGCATGCGCAGTGCCTGCCCGGCTGTGAAGCCAAATCCGGGCACCCACAGTCATGATGCCGGCACTGCAGAGAGGAGGGGAAGACGAGCAGGGTTTCTTACGTCCATATCGCTGGAACCTGGGACAGGTGAGTGTCCGATTAAAAAAATCAGCAGCTACACTTTTTGTAGCTGCTTACTTTTATATGGGTTGAAATCTGCTTTAATAGTGTAAGTCAGACCTATAGCTCTGCATTAGATAACGAGCATTCCCCCCGTTGATTGGACAGCTCTTGCTCTGATGCAGCAGGGGGGTGTCAGACCTCCGCAAACAAACAACTGCTTCTACAAAAAACAAAGATCTTTTTCTACAGAATGTAGGCAGGAGACAGGCTTTTCTATTCAGGTTGTGGCTGCTTTCTATGTAAGACAAACTATAATATATTTCACATCTTTATGTTGATGATTTATTTTGAATGTATTCAGCTGATTTAAAATTAAGGTTTAATTGGCTTTAATTGAGTTCAATTGAGTTATACATTACAGGGAATAAGCATACACAAACAATGTATATAGTTACTCTGGGCAACCATTAGTAAGAATATACCACAAAACAGTCATGAACTACCTTACTATATACATGACTATCACGCACCTAACTGTAAAAATAACAATCAAGATATATTGGTGATGGGCAGTAAGTATAATAATAATTCTCAAAAAAACAACAACCACCACCAGTTGGGTTTGCAAGTACTATTGTTATGCTGCATGTTAATGCATATAGAGAAGATCATCTTTACCTCTGAAGCTCCTTTCACACTAATCGGATTGCTTACCACTTTTTAGGCTGGATTCACATCTGTGCAGTTTTAGTGCTTTTTGCATTTTGTAGATTTGCACTGCAGTCCAATAGTGCAAATCTGCAAAATGCAAAAAGCACTAAATATGGATAGGTGTGAATCCAGCCTCAGAGGACAGGGAAAGGAGGTTTGCAGGTGTTTAGAAGGCAATACTTTCACCTATTAACACAGTTTTTTGTTTTTTTTTCATTTCCTTGTTTGCCTTTATTTATTGCCAATTGCAGTGCAGCAGCAAGGTAAGAATTTGGCTCATGGTTGCAGAGCAGAGCCTTTCACTTACATAGGTGAGTTTAACAGGGGGAGCTGCCTGTCAAACTCTGCAAGTAACATTAAAACTACCGCACTAATGTGCACTCATCTGAGTGGCATCATGTCTGCTTGTAGGTGGGCACGGTTGGAGGGGCAGCAAAAACATAAATCAGTTGTCTTATTTTACCACCCCCTTGCCACCCATGTGAAAGGAACCTAAGTATGTTTTTTTTTTTGTTCTGTAAGAAAAATAAAAATTAAAACAAAATGTTAACAAGCTGCAAAACAATTATGACCTATACAGCCAGCTTGCAAAAGGTGCGCGCTGTGAGTTTGTTTCCCATCAAACCACAGCATATGCACGGAAACGCGTTGCATTATTGTTGTCCCCAGTGATGACGTCACTTCCTCCTCCATAGCCATAGCGTCTCAAGCGTGCGTTCCAGCGTGCGCTCCAGCATCCCTGCTTGCACATCCGTGCACCTCCATCTACATACAGGACTGTATTGACCAGCAGCGTTGCATTTGCTACACAGCACAAGCGCTGTGTAAGTGATAGAAGGGACGGACACATCTATTGGCTGGGCTAGACGACTCGTAGGACAACATCCATATCCCTGTATCTCTATACCTCCATGTGAGTGCTTTTATGACATTTTTTAATTAAAAGTGTTACAGTTTACTAAGTGGCGCCTGCTTCTTGTTGTTTTCTCATTCTATGCAAAACAATTATGAATGTGACATTTATTAAACCAATTGAAAAAAAAAATGACCCTTGATGCTTGCGTTCCAATTTTCATGACATAATTATAACAAATCTGAGTGGCTCCTACTATAAGGAAGGCAGACCGTTAAAAAGATAAACGGAACCTAGAAGGTTATGTCATTTATTTTTGACATTTAATTTACTGCACTTCAGAGTGTGCATTCTAAATGGTTTCTCAAGTGTATACCTTTTTCTTTTTTATTCTTCAATCGGTCTTTTGTTTGGAAGCAGAATAAAATAATTACATTGATTTTAGCAGTTGCTGATTTCTTTCCATTTAAAGTTCATTTCTTGACCCTGGAGAAGGAAGGTTTGCTAAATAATGATCAATAGCCTGGATAAGACTGTCTGAATCTGTTTGTACAGCAATCAAAAACAACAAATACCTAGGGTAAACATGAATTTCCTACACACATACACACTTAAATATACAGTATATAGGCCAGCAATGTGCTATTCCAAAATATAAAAACAATTGGCTCAATGAAAGGAGTGCTCTACATTAAATAAAACATTATATTTAGCTGGGATATGAAGGGTTAGTTGATCTGTGAATTGCATACTTACCTCTGCAGCTACTTTGTTCTAAATTGTTATTGTAAAAGTTCTGCAACACTGACCTCCACTGGTTTATAACTCAGCTCAAGCACAGAAGCAGTCGGATAAATGTTCTACTGCAGCAAGCATTAACATATATATATATTTTGATAGGAGAACAGAGATAGTCAATTTACAAAATCACCTGCCAGAAGCTCTTTACGATATTTTGACACATTAAAACACACACATACAACTATAACCGAACTGTATTTTGTAGGAGTGGATTTTACAGCAATAAACTACATGCTGTGTAAAGCGGAAAAAAATGCATTTTTTAACTGCAATACCATTCATTCCCATAGGTACCTTAATGTGTCCTGCCAATGAACATGCATTGTGGCACCCCAACGCACATTAACGCACTACCGTTCATTGCACCATGCTTTGTTACAAAAATAGTATATGCATATTTTTTTGGTAAAAATAACTAAAATATTTAAATACTTGGGCTGATTTTTTGCAATGCATGTTAACATATTAAATATTGCAACACACTGCAATAGTGTGAGCCCAGCTTAACTTAACCACTTCAATACCCGCCCATTGTCATTTGACGTCCACAGATGGGATCTCCCATCCTGGGTGGACGTCAAATGACGTCCTGGGCTTTGCGGGTGGATATCTGAATGATGCCTGCAGCTAGAGGCATCATCCAGATATCCTTTTGTTCTGCCAGCGATTCTGCGCAACATAAGAACGATCATAGCGGCGGTTCCGCCGCTTGATCGTTCTTACAGGCGGCGGAACATCCCCCCCTCATCCCCCCCTCCCGCCGCCATCTGGTGCTTCTCCGGGCTCTCCCGGGCCATCGGGGGCCCGGAGAAAGAATCGTCCGGCGCTCGCAGGAAGCATAGAGATGACTGGTGACCAGATGGTCACCAGTCATCTCTATGGCCGTCGGAGGACCCGGGCGCGATGTGATGACGTCACGCCCGGGTCCCCGTAAGTAAACAAAGCCGTGATTGCGGCTAGTAAGCAGCAGTATTCATGAGATCGGTGAATTTTTTTTCACCGATCTCATGGTTTCCAGCCTGGAGGAGAGATGCAGGGTCTTATTGACCCCGCATCTCTCCATAAATAAGACCTGTCACACACATTTCCCATTACAAGGGATGTTTACATTCCTTGTAATAGAAATAAAATAAAAAAATAAAACAAAATTAGAAAAGAAGTGTAAAAAAAGAAAAAAATAAGTAAAAAAATAAATAAAAGAATAAAAAATAAAATGAAAACGCCCCTGTCCCCGGTAGCTCGCGCGCAGTAGCGAACGCACACGCAAGTCCCGCCGACATATGTGAACGCCGTATAAACCACATATGTGAGATATCGCCGCGTGCGTTAGAGTGCCAGCAACAAATCTAAAACTAGATCTCCTCTGTAAATCTAAACTGGTAACCTGCAAACAAAAATTTAAGCGTTGCCTATGGAGATTTTTAAGTACCGAAGTTTGGCGGCATTCCATGAGTATGCCAATTTTAAAGCGTGACATGTTAGGTATCTATTTACTCGGTGTAACATAATCTTTTACATTATACAAAAAAATTGGGCTAACTTTACTGTTTTGTTATTTTTTTAATTCATGAAAATTTTTTTTCCAAAAAAAGGGCGTTTGAAAAATTATTGCGCGAATACCGTGCAAGATAAAATGTTGCAATGACCGTCGTTTTATTCCCTAGGGTGTCTGCTAAAAAAACATATATAATATTTGGGGGTTCTGCGTAATTTTCTAGCAAAAGAATGATGATTTTTACATGTAGGAGAGAAGTGCCAGAATAGGCCCGGTAATGAGGTGTGTATAAAAGCCCGGTATTGAAGTGGTTAAATGTGAATCAAAGAGAATCATTTATAGTGGGATGAGAAAGTGGCATGCAAAAAAACTAGGTTTAATTTTATTTTTATTTTTTACAGGTACTTGTATAGTGTCATCAATTTACACATCGCTTAAAAGTGCGTAGCTTCAAAGGGGAATGTAGAAATATACACAGTAAAAAAAATTAGATGTTTAATAGACACTGGATGTTCTGTGTTGCACTTAACAAACAAGAACAGAATTACTTACAGGATGCAAGAGAGGTGGTGACATTCAGTGTGCAAGCAGACATAATCATGTGAATTCCTAATGAGCACATACGACACTCTTAAAGAGTTGTAAACGCTGGTGTTTTTTCACCTTAATGCATTAAAGCAGAGTTCCACCCAAAAGTGGAATTTCCGTTCATCTGATTCCTCCCCGCCTCCGGTGCCATAATTGGCACCTTTCAGGGGGAGGGGGGACAGGATACCTGTCTTTGACAGGTATCCTTTCCCACTTCCGGGAGTCCCTGCCGTGGAGCCGTATCGTCACTGCGGGGCTGCCCCCTCCTCCCCAGGCGGCCAGGCCAATAGGAGAGAGGAGTGGAGCCTTGCACATGCGCAGTAGGGTTCCCAGCGTAAAGCGGAAAAGGCTACACTGCTGGGTTCCCGTACCCGCAATGGCGGCGGAGCAACCGACAGCTGATGGAAACATCAGCTGCGGGTGCTGACATCGCTGGACTCCAGGACAGGTAAGTGTCCATTTATTAAAAGTCAGCAGCTGTAGTATGTGTAGCTGCTGGCTTTTAAAGTTTTTTTTTGGGGACGGAACACCGCTTTAAGGTGAAAAAAGTTCTGTTAGTCACCGGCCCCCCAGCCCCCCCTTTTTACTTACCTGAGCCCTGGAATTCACTTGGCTAAGACACGCTGTCCCACTCTGCACATTGTCCCGGCTCTTGACTGGATAGATTGATAGCAGCAATTGGCTCCTGCTGCTGTCAATCAAATCCAATGATGTCAGTGCAGGGGGGCGGGGCCGAGTGCAGCATTTGTGTCTATGGACGCAAATGCTTGACTCGGGAGCGCACCCGCAAGGTAACCCCGTGGAAGAGCTCTTCTCCTAAGGGGGTTATCTGATGCAATGAGGACCCCCGAGAGCAGCCGAAGGACCCCAGAAGTCGAAGAGCAGGGCCATTCTGTGCAAAACGAACTGCACAGTGGAGATAAGTATGACATGTTTGTTATTTAACAACTTAAGGACCCCCTACCGACGATATACCTCGGCAGAATGGCATGACTGGGCACATCCACGTACATGTACGTGGCTCTTTAAGCCTAGTCGTGGGGTCGCGCGCCGCGGGCACGTGCACACAACCCGGTCCGTGGCCGCGGAACTCGCGGACCCCGATCGCCGCTGTAGTCCCGCGATTGGTCCCCGGAGCTGAAGAACGGGGAGAGCTGTGTGTAAACACAGCTTCCCCGTTCTTCACTGTGGCGGCATCATCGATCGTGTGTTCCATTTATAGGGAATCACAATCGATGATGTCACACCTACAGCCACACCCCCCTACAGTTGTAAACACACATGAGGTCACACATAACCCCTTCAGCACCCCCTTGTGGTTAACTCCCAAACTGCAACTGTCATTTTCACAGTAAACAATGCATTTTAAATGCATTTTTTGCTGTGAAAATTACAATGGTCCCAAAAATGTGTCAAAATTGTCCGAAGTGTCCGCCATAATGTCACAGTCATGAAAAAAATCGCTGATCCCTGCCATTAGTAGTAAAAAAATAATAATTAATAAAAATGCAATAAAACTATCCCCTTTTTGGAAACGCTATAAATTTTGCGCAAACCAATCAATAAATGCTTATTGTGATTTTTTTACCAAAAATAGGTAGAAGAATACGTATCGGCCTAAACTGAGGAAAAAAAATAATGTTTTATATATTTTTGGGGGATATTTATTATAGAAAAAAGTAAAAAATATTAAAATTTTTTTTAAATTGTCGCTCTATTTTTGTTTATAGCGCAAAAAATAAAAAACGCAGAGGTGATCAAATACCACGAAAAGAAAGCTCTATTTGTGGGGGGAAAAAACTGAAGAAGTGTGAAAGCATCCCCATATTAAGAAATGCATACAGAACAAAAAAAATGTTAGTGTGCAGCATAAAACTGTGCATACATAAAAAAAATTAAAACAGGCATTGAGAATTGTATCTAACATACAGGACAAGAGAAGTGCTGTACTGCAATGTGCATACATACAGCATCAGAACAGAACTCAAAAAACATCACTCCTTAAAGCTGGGTTCACACTATTGTGAATTGGATGTGGGGGTTTTCTCTGAATTGCGAATTGCACAGGCAAATTCAGACAAAAATTCAGGCTGAAATCAGACCTGAAACGGTGAATGGAGATGCACCAGACCCCCTGCTCTAAGCCGCTCCGTGCTCTAGTGAACCCAGCCTTAGTCTCTCTGTGCTCTTCGATGGTTCTCATCCTACTTAGCCCTTCTCAACTTCAGTGTCACTTAGAATTCTACTTCCTCCACTCTTCTTCTTTTCACTGTTGGGGTCCCCCAAGGTTCTGTTCTTGGACCTCTCCTATTCTCAATCTACACTACCTCCCTGGGTCAGCTAAATATCATTTAGACACTGTCGACACTTGAATATTTCTACCCCTCAGCTCACATCATCAATCTCCTCAAGCGTCGCTAATTTATGGACCGACATAGTCTGGACCTCACACCATTTCCTCAAACTCAATCTATCAAAAACCAAGCTCATAATATTTCCTTCCCCATGTGCCTCTTCCTTCTGACTTCTCTGTCAAGATTGACAGGTCAACTATCAACCCATTCCCACATGACAAGGTGGATACTGGACTCTGAACTCTCCTTTCAGCCCCACACCCAATCACTTTCCAATGCTTGCCTCCTCAACATCTCCAAGATATGCCCCTTCCTATCCAATGACGCCACAAAGCCCCTAATTCACTCCCTGGTTATCTCTCGACTACTGCAACTCCCTCCTCATTGGCTTACTTTTACTTAGACTATTCCCCCTTCAGTCCATCATGAATGTGTTAGAAAAGTTTTGTTTGTGTGTCTATGGAAGATGACATTGATTTTTTAAGATGGCTCCCGAGCACATGTTGTTTTAACATGATTCTTTGTTCTAACTAACCCCATACGTAATATATAACAGATTGTACAGGAAGCTCTGTTTGAGAATAAACGTGCCAGTCTGTGCCAGGTACAGTACCTGTTGCCGAGAATGTGTTTCCAGCACGACAGCATCGCGCTGATTCTCGGCGACAGGGTGCCAACATCTCGCACTCGCTGGAATAAAAAAAGCACATTCCAGCGAGCGCGTCATAGAAGCGACCCCCCCCCCCCACGCCAGAGCACCTTGTCCACATATTGATAAGGACAGGGCCTCTTCCCGACAACCCTGGCCGCTGGTTGTTGGGGTCTGCAGGCGGGGGCTTATCGGAATCTGGGAGCCCCCTTTAATAAGGGGGCCCCCCACTCTAGGTGAATGAATATGGGGTACATGGTACCCCTACCCATTCACCTGGAGGCAAAGTGTAAAAGAAAATAAACACACGACACAGGGTTTTTAAAGTAATTTATTAGTCAGCCCCTCTCTTCTTTAGCTCTTTTACAAGGGGGGGGGACCTTCTTCCGCTCTCCGGGGGTCTTCTCCGCTCTCCGGGGGTCTTCTCCGCTCTCCAGGGGTCTTCTTCCATCTCCTCTGCTGTTTTCTCGGTGCTCCCCGGTTCTTCTCCCGCTCGTTCTCCGGTGCCTTCTGCTTCAGGGCTGGCCGCCGCTATCTTCTCCGCTCTTCTGTGATGTCTTCTGCCTTCTTCTCTTCTTCCGATGTTGACACAACGCTTCTTCCCGCTGTTATGCCGGTTGCGCGGTTCGCACCGATTTATATAGGCATCTCTTATGATGTCACAGTCCCATCATGCTCCGGTACCTACCCACAGCAGAGAAGACCCCCGGCGAGTGGAAGAAGAAGGCCCCCCCTTGTAAAAGAGATAAAGAAGAGAGGGGGGCCGCCGGAGCTGACTAATAAATTACTTTAAAAACCCTGTGTCGTGTGTTTATTTTCTTTTGCACTTTGCTTCCAGGTGAATGGGTAGGGATACAATGTACCCCATATTCATTCACCTAGGGTGGGGGGCCAGTATCTGGGGGGCCCCCTTATTAAAGGGGGCTCCCAGATTCCGATAAGCCCCCTGCCCGCAGACCCCGACAACCAACGGCCAGGGTTGTCGGGAAGAGGCCTTGTCCTTATCAACATGGGGACAGAGTGCTCTGGGGTGGGGGGGCCACAGTGCGCCCCCTGCCCCAGAGCACCCAACCCCCCCATGTTGAGGGCATGCGGCCTGGTACGGCTCAGGAAAGGGGGCGCTCGCTCGTCCCCACTACTTTCCTGACTGGCCGGGCAGTGTGCTTTGGATACGGGTCTGGTATGGATTGTGGGGGGGGGGGTCTCCATACAACCCATACCAGACCTAAGGGCCTGGTATGCCCCTGGGGGGGAACCCATGACGTTTTTTTATTTAAAATTTGGCATGGAGTTCCCTCTCAGGATTCATACCAAACGCAGCGGCTAGTATTGGCGGGAATCTAAGTCGGATCCCCGTCGCTTCTATGACGGCTTTGTCTCCATCGCGGCAAGCCAGCTCGGCGCTGGCTCCCGCGATGGGGCTCGTAGGTGGTCAATCTCGCCGAGAAAGGGAGCGAGATTGACACAATATTGTGGTCACCTACTGTACAGACAGACCTTTCTAGCCAATGTAAAATGTTATCGTTGTTTCACTGTAAGTATGAGAAAGGAGGGGGGCTTCCCAGCTCGCTCTCACTCTCCCTATGATTTTCACCTTGTAAGCTTCACACAAAATGTGCCGGTGCATTTTGAATAAATTGTCTTTACTTCCAAACACCTAGAATTCAATTGATTAACCTGACAGAATGTCGCTGCCATACTCATCCACCTTACCAACCGCGCAGTGTCTTCTACCCCACTCTGACAATCCCTCCATGGTTGCCACTCACCCAACAAATTAAATTCAAAATACTAATAACTTACAAAACCATCCACAACTTGCCCCCCAGCTACATCACTAACCTAGTCTCCAAATACCAACCAAATCAAATTGTATTGTAAATGTACTGTCTGCCCTCACATTATAAAGCGCTGCTCAAACTATTGGCGCTATAAAAACCCTTTATAATATTAATAATAATAAAAAGAACTGAGAATTAACCAGAATACAGGTCAAAGGAAGTGCCAATGTGCAGCATCCATGCATACAGAATTAGAACAGGAACAAAGATTTACACCCAGCATAGCTGATGAACTATGTTGTTCAACATCCAAACAAACAGAATAAAAACAGATACTAAAAATGATATCCAGCATGCAGAAGATCAGAAGCAGTAATGTGTTACAGTTACATACAAAGAACAATTTTTTTTTTTTTTTTTTCCACAACACATTTTTATTTGGATAAAAGTAGAGCGTACAATAAGTAAAAACAATAATCATACAATGAATCACAGAGAACAGAGTAGCATAACAGGTATATTCAAGTTGACCATGTATAAACCAGCAAAGGTGGGTGTGATCTTGTCTCGTTGGTCAAGGAATCTAGGTCTAAAACTAAGAAATACATGAGAACCAGATAAGGGTGTCGCCAAAATCCTTTATATAAGAGCATTAGTCTGTGTAGACCTTTGGGCCACAAGGTCGATAACCTAAGCTTGTGGTTGTGTTGGGAGAGCCAGAGCCATGTATAAGCCTATTAATGCTGGCTGCAGGGGTATGGGTATTGGCGTGCTGTTCTCAGGGTGAGGATAATACTTTTAGAATAGATTGGGAGGCGAGACATGTCTGTCCATGTGTAAAGAAGGTCGCATTGGAGTTTGGGAGAAGTTAGGTTACAGTCAGGTGTAAGATTGTGGCACAGTTAACAGTTTTGGTGCAGCAGAAGAAAAAGGGGGGGGGATCAAATAAAGGGGGGGGCAAGGAGAGGGGTACTGCCTCATACTCCCTTTACATACTGTAAGTTGTAGTGATTAATTGGGAGCCCATTGGGGGGTTGGGGAATTATATACAGCATGTAACAAAAGGGGTAGTATTATATAATATGAAAATTTCAATGTTGTCACCCTTTTACCAACAGCAGAAATATACACATGTGCTGCATTTTCACATATGAACACATCACGTCTGTCTTATTAAATATATGGGACATCTTGGAAACTGTGCAGGGAAGAGACAGTGAGACCATTTAGAACAGACATAGCCACCCTCTAACTGGAAGTCAGATCACACTGGTAAAAAACAGAAATTTTGAGATCTAAAGGCTAAGAGCAATGGAAGGTACTTGTCTGAAAACTTTTGTTTACTGTCAATTTAAGTGTAGATAGAGTAAGGAAGTTATGTGTTGCTATCTGTGCCCTGCTGGTGAGATTTTCTTTCACTTTTTTCCCTTGTGACACTTTAGGAAATGTAAAGAAATCTCTCCAAAGTGAACAGAAATCCAGTTTTATAGAGTTGACATAGGAACAGGTGTCCTCCCTGGAGGATTTTCCCTCACTTTGTGCGCTGATGACAACTCACATTTTTCAGATTTATCTGGTCTTCCTGTTTTTGTGTCAGTGACTGCATGACAAACAGAAAACTAAATCTCTCTAGCAGAGTCTCACAAAGCAAAAATAAATGTAAAAAAATGTGTAATTTCCTGCTCTAGCCAAAACAAAAAGCAGTTTTTGATCTCTTACTATTAAGCCACACACGACCACTTTTCATGTCATGGGAAAAATTATGTTTTTCTCGACTTGATTCTTGTCAAGCCTGCGTTGCATACACACGATCATGAAAAAAAAGCTTGAACAAAGCGTGGTGACGTACGACGGCACTATAAAGGGGAAGTTCCATTCGGATGGCGCCACCCTTTGGGCTGCTTTTGCTTTTAGTTTTACAAGAACAGAGTGCTCCCATCTCATAACGTGCTTCTGAGCATGCATGTTTTTTCCCAGTCGTTAAAGCCTACACCCGACCGTTTTTCATGACGTGAAAAACGACGAGAAAAAATAGAGCATGTTCTAAATTTTTAATGCCCATTTTTCACGTCGAGAAAAATGCTCTGGAGCCTACACATTGTTTTTTAATGACCAATTAACCACTTAAGGCCCGGACCATTATGCAGGTTAAGGACCTTGTCCCTTTTTGCGATTCGGCACTGCGTCGCTTTAACTGACAATTGCGCGGTCGTGCGACGTGGCTCCCAAACAAAATTGGCGTCTTTTTTTTCCCACAAATAGATCTTTCTTTTGGTGGTATTTGATCACCTTTGTGGTTTTTATTTTTTGCGCTATAAACAAAAATATAGCGACAATTTTTAAAAAAAATTCTATATTTTTTACTTTTTGCTATAATAAATATCCCCCAAAAATATATAAAAAAAAAAATTTCCCTCAGTTTAGGCCGATACGTATTCTACATGTTTTTGGAAAAAAAATCGCAATAAGCGTTTATCGATTGGTTTGCGCAAAATTTATAGCGTTTACAAAATAGGGGATATTTTTATTGTATTTTTATTAATATATTTTTTTTTACTACTAATGGCGGCGATCAGCGTTTTTTTTTTCGTGAATGCGACATTATGGCGGACACATCGGACAATTTTGACACATTTTTGGGACCATTGTCATTTTCACAGCAAAAAGTGCTATAAAAATGCACTGTTTACTGTGAAAATGACAATTGCAGTTTAGGAGTTAACCACTAGGGGGCACTGTAGGGGTTAAGTGTGACCTCATGTGTGTTTCTAACTGTAGGGGGGCAGGGATGGACGTGTGACGTCATTGATCGTCTTTCCCTATATCAGGGAGCAGACAATCAATGACACTGCCACAGTGAACAGGGAAGGTGTGTTTACACACACCTCTCCCCGTTTTTCAGCTCCAGTGACCGATCACGGGACACCGGCGGCGATCGGGTCCCGCGGGCGCGGTCACGGAGCTTAGAAACCGGGTCTATTTTGGCACTTTTCTCCTTCATGTAAAAATCACAATTTTTCCCTAGAAAATTAATCAGAACCCCCAAACATTATATATTTTTTTTTCAGCAGACACCCTAGGGAATAAAATGGCGGACATTGCAACTTTTTTTCTCGCACGGTATTTGCGTAATAATTGTTCAAATGTCTTTTTTGGGGAAAAAAACAGTTTCATGGATAAAAAAATAACAAAACAGTAAAATTAGCCCAATTTTTTGTATAATGTGAAAGATGATGTTACGCCGAGTAAATAGATACCTAACATGTCACACTTTAATATTGCACGCACTCATGGAATGGCGACAAACTTCGGTACTTAAAAATCTCCATAGGCGACGCTTTAATTTTTTTTACAGATTACTATTTTCGAGTTACAGAGGAAATCTAGTGCTAGAATTGTTGCCAGTCACCAGTCATTTCTATGCTTTCTCAACGAACGCCGGCCGATTCGCTCTCCGGGCCCGGATGGCGGCGGATGTCCCCTCCCGCCGCCTATAAGAACGATCAAGCGGCGGAACCGCTGCTATGATCATTCTTATGTTGCACAGAATCGCCGGCTGAAGACAGTGATATCTGAATGATGCCTGTAGCTGCAGGCATCATTCAGATATCACCGCACAAAGCCGAGGACGTCCATGGACGTCCTCGGATGTCAAGTGGTTAAAAAATTTAAATTTTTCACGTCATGAAAAATGGTTGTGTGTACGCAGCATTAATCGAGAAAGTAAGAAAAACAATCAGATATATACTTGTATATTGCAAATATTGTAAGCTTTAATGAGCAGGGCCCTCGGATTCCTCCTGCATTAAATTGTATTATCTGCCCTTATGTTGTAAAGTGCTGCGAAAAAACTGTTGGCACTATATAAATCCTTTATAATAATCATAATAATCGCAGACCCTGCTCTGTTGCAGAGGGGTTGAATTCAAGTCACACAAACTGACCCAGTATTATAAGAGAGAAGCAGTGAGCAGTAAATAGAAGCATACTGCTATCCAACTAAAAATTAA
This sequence comes from Rana temporaria, assembly GCF_905171775.1. Taxonomy (NCBI): domain Eukaryota; kingdom Metazoa; phylum Chordata; class Amphibia; order Anura; family Ranidae; genus Rana; species Rana temporaria. Next base: position 244,052,414 of record NC_053493.1, on the reverse strand, counting down.
AGGAGAGAGCATCATTGTCCAATAACAGGCTGGGCATGTTTGAAATCAGGCCTTATAGCGGTAGCACAGTGTAGTCTGTATACTGTAGATGTCCAAGGCAGCCTTTCTCAATCTTTTCAACATAGAAAAACCCTTGAGCCAACTTTACTTTCTTAGGAACCCCTGCTAATAATTCAATATTTACAGCTCAAAGTACATTAGTGGGAAGGTCAGTGGAAAAATGCCCATTACATTTGTGGTCAGTGGGAAGAATTCCTCCCTTAGGCTCGGTACACACTGATGCGACGAAGGATCAGAATTGTGAGACCCAAAGTTGGATGACATGAGAATCCATCTTAACTGATACTACACAAGTCTGCCCAACTTTAGAAAAGGTTGCTGCACTACTTTGGTCCAACTTTAATATGACTTTAATGTCACAGTGTGTAAAAAGTCACATCAAAGTCGAATTCCAAAGTTGCACTTGAGGTTGACGACTTAAGAGTTGGACTAATGTGAACCAAACCTTACAGATAGGTAAAAAGATGATTGGTGTCAGTGGTGACTCATTGTTCATGAAGCCCCTAGCGGCCTCAGAAAAAACACTAGGGTTTAAAAGAACCCTAGTGGAGAAATGTTAATGTAAAGAACTGAAGGACCTGGCTTTTCTCTCTGATAATAGAGAATGGATCACAACTGGGACGTGCAGTGAAGTCAGTGGCTGGTGCGGCACTGGCTAGTATCAGGCCCCATACACACGAGAGGATTTATCCGCAGATACGGTCCAGCGGACCGTATCCGCGGATAAATCCTCTCGAGGATTTCAGAGGATTTCTATGCGATGGCGTGTACACACCATCGCATTGAAATCCGCGCTGAAATCCTCTGCCGATGACGTGTCGCGCCGTCGCCGCTATTATGACGCGGCGACGGGCGCGACGCTGTCATATAAGGAATTCCACGCATGCGTCAAATCATTACGACGCGTGCGGGGAATCCCTTTAGACGGATGGATCCGGTAAGTCTGTACAGACGAGCGGATCCATCCGTTGGAATGGATTCCAGCAGATGGATTTGTTGTGCATGTCAGCAAATATCCATCTGCTGGAAATCCATCCCAGGGGAGATTTCTCTGCGGATAAATATCCGTTGGCGTGTACACACCATAGGATCTATCCGCAGAAACCCATTTGATGGGATTTATCTGCGGATAGATTCTATGGTGTGTATGGGGCCTCAGAGCCAGATACACACAGGTTACATACGCCACGATCGTGCGAGTGAGAGCAATAATTCTAGCACTAGACCTCCTATGTAACTCTAAACATGGAATCTATAAAAAAAATTGAAAGTGTCACCTATGGAGATTTATAAGTACTGAAGTTTGGCGCCATTCCACAAGTGTGCACAATTTTAAAGTGTGACATGTTAGGTATCTATTTACTCTGCGTAGCATCATTGTTCACATTATACAAAAAAAAAATCTGGCTAACGTTGGTGTTTTTGTTTTTTTGGTCGTTTTTTTTTGGAGTGCAATAAAATGTATTTCGGGTATTAAAGAAGTTTTATTGAGTTCACATAGTATGACAAAGATCAAAAATAAACAGGCTTAAAAAGAGAGGGTGGAGCACAGTATAGAATGCTCTGCTGGATAGTATGCACTTGCAAGAAATGGTAGGATACTCTTGTTGCGTAAGTAAGGTTATCAGCATAAAAGTGTATATTACCATCATTAGGTTACAAGCGATGTAGAGAAACCAGGGAGCGGATAAAATAATCGGGTTACCCTGTACTTGGTCTCAGCTATAACTAAGGAAGGGGATTTCCACGCCTTAGCCATGGTTTGCTTTGCAGCTGTAAAAAGTTGAATCAAAAGCTTAAATTGTGTGCGCGATAGGGAATCTGGTTTTAAATTGAGAAGTGCTGTGGTTGGGTCTGGCAGTACGGAAACATCAAACAATTTGCTGGCAAGAGCAAAATAACTGGGCAAGTCCACCAAGTATGAAACTGTGCATTGCGCTCTGCACAGCCTCTGAAACAGACAGCTGAGTAGGAAAGGACAAATTCTAGAGGGTACTAGGTACCAGCGGGTCAGTACTTTGTAGTTGGTTTTCACTACCAGGATATTGGGCGAGGATGATTTAGTTGCTGACCAGGTCTCGGACCAGTCTGCAATGTCGAGGGTGCGTCCTAGGTCCTCCTCCCATTTTAGAGTATATTGAGGTTTACCTGTGTCGGATTTGACTAGGAGTTGAGTGTAAAGGGATGAGATCAGTCCTCTAGCATGTGGATCATGCTTACATATAGATTCAAAGCTGGAGAGGTGGTTGAGGAGGGTACCAGTAATAATAGTGTGTGTGTGTGTGTGTGTGTGTGTGTAAAAATGTTTGATTTGAAGGTAATGGAACAATTCTGATAAAGGCAAATTGGAGGATCCATTAAGTGTCGGGAAGGGGAGAAAAGAGGAGGAGGTGACAAAGTTGTGTACCCTTAATAGTTCTGAAGATTTCCACCTATGGAATGCTGTTAAAGACTCCCAAGCCGGGTAGAAGGTTGGGTTCTTGAGGAATGAAAGGAGGGGGTTGTGGGGGGATTCAAGATTATAGTTTGATTTGAGTTTGTCAGAAAGGTAGATAATGTGCCTGGTAACAGGATTACGTTGGAGCGATCCACTGGGTGCAGCCACATCAGGTTAGAGACTGATAACAAATCACATTCGACTGACTCGATTGCTACCCATAGATGAATTTCATGGGTGGAATGTTACTTGGGTAGACTGGCCATGTGAGCTGCTTTGTGGTATGTCGCAAAGTTGGAAAAGTTGAGGCCTCCGTGAAGTTTGGGGAGGTAAAGTGTGTTTTTAGGTACTCTGGGCTTAAGTGAGCCCCAGACGAACACTGCTGCCTGATTTTGCAGAATCTGTAGATAATAGGCAGAGACAGAAAATCGGTTGGACCCTGAATAAAAAATAAGTATAGTAGTTGGGGTAAGATGGCAATTTTGATTACATTGATTCTACCTATCCAAGATAGGGGGAGGGAGGACCATTGTGTCATCAAGCTTGATACCTGTCTCAGGATTGCCGGGTAGTTAGTCGAGAAAAGCTGTGTAGAATCAGCCGCAAGATGAATTGCCAAGTAGGGGATAGTTTTAGAGGCCCATGTAAAAGGAAACTGCAGTTCTCAGTGGGAACGAGATATATTCAGTGCAAAGGATTTCTTAGAATTGACTACCAGGCCTGAGATGGCAGCAAACGCATTAAGAATGGGTAGGAGATTAGGACCAGAAACTTGTGGGAAAGATAAAAAAAAAAAATGTCATCTGCGAATAAGCATAGCTTATGCTGGTGGCCACATAGCTCTATACCTGTAATTGTGGGGGTTGATCTGATTAATTGGGCTAATGGTTCTATAAGAGCAAATAAGAGGGGTGAGAGTGGGCAGCCCTGACGTGTACCTCTTTCCATGTTAATAGGATCAGATTTATATCCAGCATATTTAACTTATGCTCAGGGTTTGTCATATAGTGTGGCTATCCATTGCATAAAATGAGGGCATGGTGTAACGTAGGATAGGGCCAGGATACGGAATCAAAGGCTTTCCAAATATCAAGAGACAGAAAGCATGTGGGAATAGGACGCTTTTGTGTTTGTTTTTTTTTATTCATGAAGCAGTCCCCCCCCCCCCCCCCAAAAAAATTAGTTTTAAAAAAATTGCTGCGTACATACTGTGCGACATAAAAAGTTGCAACAAACACCATTTTATTCCTTAAGGTGTATGCTAAAACAATATAGATTTATATATATATATAATGTTTGGGAGTTCTGAGTAATTTTACAGCAAAAAAATATGATTTTTACATGTAGGAGAGAAGTGTCAGAATTGGCCTGGGTGGCAAGGGGTTAATTACCATAAGTAATATGCAAATAATTATTATATATTGTTTTTAAGGTAATTTACTATATTTTCAAAATCTGTACTCAAGCAGGTGGCTTAACAGACAAATTACTGAAGTTTGAAGTTATAACTTCCAACCAGTAGTTTTACAGTAAACAGATAAATAATAAATTATTATGTTATAACATATAGCATATACATATATGATTTAGCTTGAATATAACAGTACCTTTTCAACAGAACCAGTTTCTCCCTCTTAACTGTGTGAGAAAAACATGGGGTTGTGGGTAAATCTTATACCCATAAACACATGTTTTTTCCTTGTAGTTAGGGGGGCTGGGCTGGGCTGGAAGGGAGCATGTGTCTTTTAGACACATGCCCCTTCTATGACACTGCAGTGAGAGGCATGCCTCCACTGCAGCATTTTTATTGGACAGCTAGGACCAATGGTACTTTACCACTGGTCCAAGACTCCAAACTGTTAATTGAGCTCAGTGCCTCTGACAAGAAAGGAGGCGAGGCACTGTGAGCTCATCCTCTGAGTCTGCTGCAGACAGAGTGTGTCAGCTTGTATTTTAAGTGGCTGCTCTGTATTTAGCTTCTGACAGGGTGTGCAAGGAAATCTAGACCCATAGGTCGTAGAAGCCCCCAATTTTTACCAGGACTTAGGCTACATTTTCCCCAAATTCGGGGTCTCTGTGACCCCCAGATCATTGAGCTATGATCGTCGAGGTTCGATTTAATTTTTTTAAATGCCCTGCTTCACCTGCCTCCCCTGACTGCATGTCCCTGGACCACAAGAATGATTAAACATTAATTCCCCCAGCAGGTATAGCAGTTCAAATTTGTTATATGTAGTTTCAACTGTGCGATTAACCGTTTGCCTGGAGTTCAGCTTTAACAATGTGGATATTACTTGTGTTACGTAACACCTACTAAATGAATTGCTCTATATTGGTTGAGCTGACAGGAAGGGCAAAGCATCACAGTGACATTTAATCAATAAGTCCTGCAAGGGATAACATTTTGCCTGTGTAACTGTAGCTACATTTCTAACTTTAAATATTTAATCTGGAACAGGAGTATACTGAATTTGTCTACAGAAACATAAAATAAAAGGTCTTGGAAAACCCTCTATATTTTCTGCATTTACAGACAATTTAACGAAAGATTAAATGAAGACGCCACTTGAATACAATTTCCCATAATCCTAACGTTTCAAAGTTGTTTTAAGATGCGGGGCATTTGCAAAGATGTGATGTGAACATGCTCACGGAGCTTCTGCCTTGTTAAAGGTTTCAAATCTGACATTAATTCTCACACAGCCCTGCTTCAATAACTGCCAGTTTTACACATAATGACAGGGAGAAAACAACCCTTGCTATAGTAAGGAAGAGAAAAGGAGGAGAGACTATATACACACACTGTTTTTTTTTTATATATTTTTGTTAAAATCTCAATTACAGTTCCTCAGTCTAATAAAAATTAAAAGTCAACAGCTATAAATACTGTAGCTGCTGACTTTTAATAAAAAGACACTCACCTGTCCATGGATCCAGAGCTGTCCTCACCCAGGCCGGCTCTTTGACTTCCTGCAGCTTATGCATGTGCAAGTCCCGCCACTCTTTGTGAATCAACCCACAGCCTCCTGGGACATTGTGGGTGGGAAGGATGGGGTTGAACTTCCACTTAGATCTCTAAGGCGAGAGTGGGTACATGCCAAAACTGGGTAACCTTCAAAAGTGGAAGAGGAGGGAGGAGGTAAAGGGAAACTTCCTTTTTTAGGTGAAGGTCGGCTTTAAAGTAACACTGACCATACACACTGCAAATTTCTAACAATTTCAACTACTTTCAATCAGTCTTAAAATTAACACATGTTTGAATTATTCAAAGCAATATTCCAACATCTCAGGTAGATGGTTGCCATTTTAATTTTTTTTTTTTTTTTTAGTGATCCTAAAGGTTTTTTTTTTTTTTAACTAGTTCCTGTCCAGCCTATAGCACAATGAGAGCCAGGTGGGCCTTTTGTTGATCCGGGTCGACGTCATATGATGGGCGATGTGCGACAGGATGTGGACTTGTGTATGGGATTTCTATCAGTTTGCACTGCAGTCCTGGGTATTGGGCAGTTCTTTATTCAGAAAACAAGGAGGTATTTAAATATTGACCACCAGTGATAGAAGTGAAACAAGCTGCCTAATTCGCAAAAATGGGAACTTTGCAACATTTTTTACCAGAAATATAATATTGATATAATGAAAAATAGGACAAATTATAGAATACAATGAGCATTTTATATGTAGAGAAAGACTTTAATTAGGGGGTTATATTAATACGTTTAGAATGTTCACTGGTCAAACTGAATAAAAAAATATTTTTTTGGTTTGCTTTGAAAATATACACAGTTAAATAAATCTTTGAAGACAATACAACCCCGTAAAAAAAAAAAAAAAAAAAAAACAGATTTAAAAAAACGCATATCTTAGATATATTGACTAATAAAGTCAGTGCTGAAATAACAGACCCGTTGTTGAAATGCGAAAAAATAACTGTTAGCTTGAAAATGCATTAAAATGCATGACCTCTAGACATGTGATGAAGTCAAGTGAGATACAAATACACATGTGCTGAAAAGTTTGCATACTCTGGCAGAAATTATGAAATTTTGGCATTCATATTAAAAATATGACCAATTGTGCCAAAAAAAATATATTTTATTGAAGAATAGTGATCACATGGAGCCATTTATTGGCTCATTTTAAAATAAAAATTATAACAGAAATCACCCAAATGGCCCTGATAAAAAGTTTACATACCCTGGAATGTTTGGCCTTGGTACAGACACAGAAGGTGGCACACACATGTTAAAATTATTATTAAAGGTTAATTTCCCACATTGGTGGCTTTTTAAATCACAATCTGTGTCTGTGTATAAAAAGTCAATGAGTTTGTTAGCTCTCACATTGATGCACTAAGCAGGCTAGATACTAAGCCATGGAGAGCAGAAGAGAACAGTCAAAAGACCTGCGTAACAATGTAATGAAACTTTACAAAGATGTAAAAGGATATAAAAAGATATACAAAGCCTTGAATATGCCAGTCAGTACTGTTCAATCATTTAATAAAAAGTGGAAAATTTGGGGATCTCTTGATACCAAGCCAAGGTCAGGTAGATACAAAGAAAAACCCACAGGTAACCTCAGGAGAAATACAGGCTGCTCTGGAAAAAGATGGTTTGGTTGTTTTTAAGGAGCGCAATCTGATGATACTCAAACAAAAAGGAGCTGCATGGTCAAGTTGCCAGAAAGAAGCCTTTAGTGCACAAGTTCCACAAAAAAAAATTGTTACAAAAAGCCCCAAAACACATTGACATGCCTCATTGTGCTTTTTTGGGGCATTGGCTCAGTAAAGGCTTCCTTCTGGCAGCTCAACCATGCAGCTCTTTTTGTTCAGGTATCGTTGAACTGTGCTCCTTAAAAACAACCATGCCGTCTTTTTGGAGAGCAGCCTCTATTTCTCCTGAGGTTACCTGTGGGTTTATCTTTGTATCCTGGGCAGTTCTTCTGCAGTTGTGGCTGCAATCTTTCTTGGTCTACCTGACCTTGGCTTAGTATCAAATGAGCCCTGAATTTTCCACTTTTTATTAAGGCATTAAACAGTACTGACTGGCATATTCAAGACTTTGGGTATCTTTTTATATCCTTCTCCATCTTTATAAAGTTCCATTACATTGTTACGCATGTCTTTTGACTGTTCTTTTCTACCTCCTCATGGCTCAGTGTCTAGCCTGCTTAGGGCATCCAAGTGAGAGCTAACAAACTCATGGACTATTTATACACAGACACCAATTGTGATTTAAAAAGCCACAAATGTGAGAAATTGCCTTTAATTGCCATTTTAACCTGTGTGCCACTTTCTGTGTCTGTACCAAGGCCAAACATTCCAGAGTATGTAAACTTTTTATCAGGGCCATTTGGACGATTTCTGTTATTATTATGGTTTAAAAAGGATCCAAAAAACTATGCGATAATAAATGGCTTCATACAATAATTATCCTTAGCCACTTGTCGACCAGTCACTGTCATTATACTGTGACAGGATGGAACGATCCCGCGAACCGTCTTAGCTGTAAGTCGGTCCCTTTAAGCGGGATAGCAGGCGCACGCACACTGCACTGCGGTCGTGCTAATGCACGTGGCCGACGGTCACTGTTCTGCGAGGAGTGGAAAGGCAGATCATGAGTTCCTACAAGCTAGGAACCATGATCAGTCACTTTCATCCTCCATACAGTTAGAACACACACTGAGAAACACAGTTAATCCCTTGAGCGCCCCCTAGTGTTAACCCATTCCCTGCCAGTGACATTTATACAGTAATCGGTGCATTTTTATAGCACTGATCGCTGCAAAAATGCCAATGGTCCCAAAATAGTGTCAACAGTGTCCGATGTGTCTGCCATAATGTCGCAGGTCCGATAAAAATTGCAGATCACCGCCGTTTCTAGAAAAAAAAAATGCCATAAATCTATCCCCTATTTTGTAGACGCAATAACTTTTGTGTAAACCATAGGTGTCAAAAACAAGGCCCGCGGGCCGAATCCGGCCCTTTAGGCCATTTCAAGTGGCCCTCGCACCTCCAGCCCTCACCTAGTCCTCCTCCAGACCCTTACCTTCTGCTTTTAAAGCAATGCATCCAGCTTCTTCCCAGCAGTAGCATAAGGAAAGGGTGTGCACTGTGATGTAAGGGAGAGTGGGGGACTCGGTTTATGATGTTGGGGGGGCTCTTGACATCTAATGTAAGGGGAGGGGATGCACTGGACATCTAATCTTACAGATACAACCGGCCCTTTTGAGGGAAATCATAATGCTGATGTGGCCCACATTGATATTGAGTTTGACACCCCTGGTGTAAACCAATCAATATTTTCTTCTTGTGATTTTTATTACCAAAAATATGTACAAGAATACATATTGGCCTAAAGTGAGTAAACAAATTAGCCTTTTAAAAAAAAAAAAAAAAAAAAAATTGGCAATATTTAGTATAGCAAAAAGTACAAAATAGAGTAATTTTAGATAGTAAACACCGAAGGAAAAATTAGGCAGATAGGGATAGAAATCTGATATTTTCTATATGGAATTGTAAACAATATAACATTTCTAGAAATGGATGTTATTGCTTTTTTTAAATTTTTATAATCTCGAAAATAGGACTCTGTGGGCACACACTAACATTCCAGAGCCAACTCCATATTTCTCCTGGTACCTATTCAGAAAAAAAGTTTGAAGGAAGAAACTTGTGAAGAACCAAAACGAACAAGCAAACAGTCTAAATCCATATGAGCAGCTCTAGGACTCACTTGTAGAATGAACTAGATGCCGCTCCCTTGCCTGTCAATTCTGCTGCTTAATAGACTCCTTCCTAAAGGTTAGCAGCCAGCACTGTGATTTCTGGAAGCACATGAATACTCTCTGTTTTATCAGAGATAGACAACACCGTAGACTGTCGAAATGGGTGCCAAACACATCGCAGCCCCCGTATTACAGATCACACTGCAAAACCCATAACTTGCTTCATGTTAAAACAAAACAAGTTTATTACAGATCATTATAACACCTTTTAAATATTTTTTTTAATAATTTTTCTACAGGAATATTTCCAGCTCAATGTTTATGTGTGGGCCCCATAGGTTATTTAACCAAAGGTTAAAAAAAAGCCAACTTGCTTTAAATTTAACCGATGGATTCCTAACCGATCGTTAGTAGGCACAACCATCGGTTAAAAATCCATGCATGCTCAGAATCAAGTCGACGCATGCTTGGAAGCATTGAACTTCGTTTTTTTCAGCACGTCGTTGTGTTTTACGTCACCGCGTTCTGACACGATCGGTTTTTTAACTGATGGTGTGTAGGCACGACGGACCATCAGTCAGCTTCATCGGTTAACCTATGACAACGGTCCTTCAGACCGTTCTCATCGGATGGCCTGATCGTGCGTACGAGGCTTTAGTGTTTGAACTTCACCATTACAGGCAAAAACGTATTAGAAAGACTGAAAATCTAATAATAATTTAAGGTATATGTAACTTTATGACCAATAACAAATAGAAGACAAATTAGAAAAGGAAAAAAGAGTTCTAGCCCACTCTGGGGGCCTCCACAAGCTTCAAGACCCAAACAACATGTAACAAGAATGGATATGCATATATTGAGCCCAAGGGCCACATTTCTTTTTCTTCAAATTAGTTCTTAGTATCATTCACAATGCTAGCTATTTTCCATGTACCATAATCCAAGAAACCTTATCTTTAGCTGCCAATAAATTAAAAAGATTTGTTTTTGTGAGGCATGTGGTATATTCAGAATAGGTTAGTTACATCAGAGTTCCACCCAAAAATCGAACTTCCACTTTAAGTGCTGGTGACCCCCTGACATGCCACATTTGGCATGTCACTTTTTTTTGGGGGGAGGGGGTACCCAGTTTTTACAGCCACCTAGCTCCCACTTCCTCCCTTGGTGCTGTGGCGCCGGAAGGAAGTTCACCTCTCCCCCCTCCCTCCCTGCAATCTTCTGTGACACATCACTAGAATTTAGGCTCATTTTGCCACTTTTAGTAGCGCTGAGCATTCTTTTTTTCCCCCAAACTCTGCTGCTCCTAGATGCACTGGCTGAGGTGTTTTATTTTCCTGCCTCTAAAATAACCTGCTACTAAACGATGTGACAAGCCTATGGCCCAAATTCACAAAGCACTTACGCCGACGTATAACAAGTTACGCCGACGTAAGTGCAAATGTGCGCCGTCGTATCTGTGCGCAAGACCCACAAACAGATATGCGCCTAAAACCAGGCTACACCCCGCCGGCGTATCTTTCTTACGCCGGCGTAGGGTGGGCGCACATTTAGGCTGGGTGCATGGTGCCGCTTCCATTGATTAGCCATTCAAACATGCAAATTAGGGAAATACAGCGATTCACGAACCTGCGTGCGCCCAACACAGGCTACGCAAGGTGCGTGTAAGTTGTACGTCCGGCGTAAAGTTTTTCCCCATATAGGAGGCGCAACCCAGCAGCAGACATGCAAAGGTCTGCACCAGGGAACACAAGCCGGCGTATTTTACGTTCGACGTGTGTCTGGCTGGGCGTAGGTTACGTTCACGCCGTACGCAGTGATCCGGCGTAGCTTAGGCAGTTGTTACAACGTGGTTATGAGCAGGCGCAGGGGGATGCGACCACGTCACGGCACATGTGCAGTTCGTGATACGTATCTGTCTGGCGCTTCATTTGCATGGGGTCACGCCTCATTTGCATGGGTCACGCCCACTTCAACTGGCGTACGCCTTCGAATCCCACGCCACGCTGGCGCAGCTTTGGGAACACTGGCTTGCTGAATTAATTGCTTGCCTCTCTGCGCTGCGTTGGCGTAGCGTACATTGGTTACTCTACGTGGCGTAATGTGTGCCTTGCTCTCTGTGAATGTGGGCCTATGTGTGCATGGACACATAGGCCAACATGGAGGGGCGTTTAAGAACAGGAATAAAAAAAAAACGGAAGGCGTCCCTAGAAGCAGCAGCAAAAAACGTCCACTGTGCATGAGGCCTAGTCATATCTGTCTAAACAAATCTGGTGCAGACTTTGTTTACCTGAAACAATGGGTGGCTGAGCAGCTGTGATAAAATAATTTACCAAGGATACACTTGCCCAGGCTGTTGGAAAACAAAGTTATAGAATCATCTATTAAACAGATAAGTTACACTGCAGAAGGTTGGGAACACTAAGTAACTTAGAAAACCCCCAGAAAGATCAAATCCAGAACTTGATTGCCTAGAAGCTAATAAAGCTGACAGCTTCCTCGCTTTACATCAATTTCAAGTGGCCTGAAGCCACTGCTCATTGAAGAGAATCTAGTGATCTAAGATTTAAAAAATCCCTGAGGTAGATGTAGTTCAGTTACTTAAGAAAAAAAAGCTACCAAAATTTTAATTCCAACTTACCCTTTACCTGCTTAAAATGCTTTTCTTATATTATCTGGAGTAAGATGTATTCTACAGAGAATTATTTGAAGCGAGTATGAATAAATTGCTGAGCATACTTTTTCTGTAAAAGTAAAAAGCGCTAACTGTATAACACGTGCACCAAATAAATATTCTCTAAAAGACAAAATGTCTGATGTTGCCTTTATTTTATCAGTTTATGTGACAACAATAAAGCAATTGCTACTAAATCTACAGAGGCATTTTTTCCATAAAAACTGCAAATCTTTATTAAATGGAGAAGATATTGAACCATAAAGCTAAGTAGAATATAAAATTAACAGTAAAAAGAGTGATGAAAGTGATTTTTTTTTTTTCAAAATGACTTCAGTGCACTTTTACTGCTACAGCTGTGGGACTTCTCCCTGCTGGGGGGCGCACATGCGTCACTGGAGGCCTGCTTCTGCTGTGATAATTCACAGCAGAAGCTGATCTGCGAGTGTCAGGCACTAGATGTCCTCCGGCACCCGCCAATTGTCAGCAATACACAGAGTACGGAGATATACCTATAAACAAGGCATATATCAGTTCTGACGGGGGGGGGGTTGATCTTGTGTTCCTGCAAGGCAGGGACTATAATCCATCACTTCCCCTAGTGAAAGCACGGTGCACACAAAAACACTGGCTAAGCACACAGTTAACAATTTGTTTGCCATAGATGTTTAACCCCTTCCCAGCCAGTGTCATTAGTACAGTGACAGTGCATATTATTAGAACTGATCAATGTATTAGTGTCACTGATTCCTACAAAGTGTCAAAAGTGTCAGTTTGTCCACTACAATATCAGTCACGCTATAAGTCGCTGATCGCCACCAATATTAGTATTAAAAAAAATCCATAAATATATCCCATAGTTTGTAGACGCTATAAACATTCACGTAAACCAATCAATATACGCTTATTGGGATTTTTTTTTACCAAAAATGGGTAGCAGAATACATATTGGCTTAAGTTTATAAATAATATTATTTTATTTATTTTTTATTGGAAGGTGTTTTATAGCAAAAAGTATAAAATATAATTTTTTTTCCAAATTGTGTGCTTTTTTGTTTATAGCGCAAAAAATTAAAAACGCAGTGGTGATCAAATACCACCAAAAGAAAGCTCTATTTGTGGGGAAAAATTACATACATTTTATTTGGGTACAGTGCCTCGCAGTAATGCAGTACCGTATTGCAAAAAATGGCCTGGTCACAAAGGTGGGTAAACCTTCCAGAGGTTAAGTGGTTAATCTGATATTATTTCCAGCCATAAACTAGTGAAAATAATTTTGAAAGCAAAACCCTACGACCAATTACCTACAGTGGTCAAACTCCACTTGGGATAAATATGATACTTACTGTGCATAAAAAGATATATTTTGTTAGAATAGGCTTAAATGCAGAACTGTATTTAAAAAAAATATATATAATGTTTCCAATTTGGATGGACTTACATTGCTTTAACCACTTGACACTTTCAGCAGAAAATTGGACACCAATTGACACTTTTAACACTAATACAGTGATCAGTGCTAAAAATATGTACTGTCACTGTACTAATGACACTGGATGGGAAAGGGTTGAACAACTAGGGCGATCAAAGGGTTAATTGTGTGCCTAGCCAGTGTTTTTGTGTACTGTATGTGCTGCTTTTAATAGGGGAAGAGATGGATTTTATTGCCTGCTCTGCAGGGCAACAAAATCCATCCCTTTCCCCCTGTCAGAATTGGAGATCTGCCTTGTTTACATAAGTAACAAACAACACACTCTCACAGATCTGGACGTAAATTCCAAACATCCAGGTCCTTATTTAGTATTTTGTGAACTAAGAAAATAAAAAAAACACGCTAGAGCTCTCTGGGTTATTAAAAACATAGAAGCTAGCACAATACAGAGGATAATAAACATCACAAAACAATAGTGCAGCGCTAAGATAAATGAAAGTGTATGTGCAAGACAATAAATTAAAGTGTATGTGAAATATACAATAGTGCAATGCAGATATATCAAATTATTGTGTCACCACAAATTGTAAGAATAACACAAAGAAATCCAAAATGAATTTTGTGATTCTTCGATCATGAGTGAAATGACAGATACGAATACCAAACTTCTGGGGAGAGACGGAACACACACCACTATGCATATGCAATCTCGCCACAGCCATCTTGGATTCTGGAATATGAGTTTGTCATCTCTTCATTGTAAGTGCAATTACCACATTAAATTGGTGTTTTAGTCGGGATTACAGTATAAAGAGTGCATTTAATTCTTTGTCACGATACTTTGTCCAACTGAGTATTGTAAGATTGGGGAGTCAGACTCCAATGGTAGGTGCGTTTTTTCAGCGAGTATGCCAATCCAGACTGAGTTTTTTAAGGGCCTGGTAGCCCACTTTTATTTAAAAGTTCACAAACACAAATAGCAGCCCACGCAGGGGGGTTCCACCATTCCTGTATCTTGGAAAAACATCAACAATTCAGCCTCCCGGCTTTCACATTTGCCATCCGGCTGTTTCAGGCCTTTAGCTTAGGCCCCAAGTTCTGCTCCTCAGAACTACCAGTTTCTTAGACATAAACACACGTCTAGCTTACGTCCTGCTGCAGCTAAGCACACACCTAGCTTATCTCTTGCTGCTCCAACAGTAATCACCTCTGCCTCCTGCAGAGATGCATCCACTCTGTGACTTCTCTCACAGAGCTTTGGGAGTCACCTGACTCCGATCACAGACCTCCTGTCTGTGGGGTGGGGTCCTGAATGCTGTTCAGGTCACCCTCTGTGCGATCTGTACTTAACAAAAGATCAGAATTTTAACACACATCTTGCCCCCCAATACTCATCACCTTATTGCCCCACCAGTGCCCAGTAACTTATAGCTCACCTCTCTGTATCCATAATATCAGTAGAATTTCCAGGGAACACCTTACTTTCAAGTATCTGTGCCATCTGTCAGAGCTGACACTGCATACACTAGCCAATCTTTTTCTCCAATAACCTACATTACTTTTTTCCTACAAAGCGATTGTGAAATAACTACAGTACGTCCTTTACAAAACAATGCATCTATGCATGGAGCTTTCTGGCTAAGAGAAATATATATTCATACCAACAAATCCTGCACCTTTATTTAATACTCTCTCTATCCTCCACCAGGTGTTGGGGGCTCTGACTGGCCAGGCAGAAAATGTTCAAGATCAACTCTCCCTACAAAATCAATTGTCACTCTACTTCTAGAAGCTCAAGTGTTAATAATGCTTGTTATATACATCAGCTCATTGCTTTATGCCTCTCTATTACATGTAGATGTCCCCATTATAAGTAGTACATCATACTGCCAAAATCACAAAAGTATCTAGAACCTTTACATACTTCCATAGGGCATGAAATGTCCCATACTTTTGTAACACAGTCAGGTTGAATTTCTAAAACTGAAGAGTGCAAAATCTGGTGCAGCTGTGCATGGTAGCCAATCAGCTCCTAACTTCAGCTTGTTCAATTAAGTTTGAACAACAATCTGAAAGCTGACTGGTTCCTATGCAGAGCTGCACCTATGTAAACAAGGCAGATCATCGTTCTGACAAGAGGGGAGGAATGGAGTTTGTGTCTCTGCAAAGCAGGGAGGAAATTAAATCTCTTCCCCTGGAAAAACGCAGCACACACAGTATAGTAAAACACTGGCTAGGCACACAGTTAACCCTTTGATCTCCCCTGATGTAGACCCCCTTCCCAGCCAGTGTCATTAGTGCACTGAAAGTGCATATATTTTAGCACTGATCACTGTATTAGTGTCACTGGTCCCTAAAAAGTGTCAATTAGTGTCAGAATTTCCACCGCAAAATTGTAGTCTTGCTATAAGTCACTGATCGCTGCCATTACAATAAAAATAAAAAAAAAATAAAAGCTATAACGTTTGTGCAAACCAATTCATATAGGCTTATTGGGATTTAGTTGTAACAAAAATATGCAGCAGAATACATATTGGCCTAAATTTGGATAGGTTTCATAGCAGAAAGTAAAAAATATTGAGGCTTTTTTTTCAAAATGGTTAAGTGAGCTGCTGAGACAGCTGCTCCCCGCCCCACCACTGTTCAGCGCTCCAATGAGCGCTGAGAAGTAGAGCAAAGGCCATGCTGACTGACAGTCAGCATCGTTCTGCTCTGGGAAAAGTGAGAACCGAGCCATCGGAGGTGTTCGGTGGCTCGGTTCTCAGTGCAGAGCCACCGGGGGACAGCTGCAGCATCAGCCTGATGCTGCATCCACCGAGGGAGGTATGATTAGGGAATAAAAAAAATATATTTTAATATTTTTTTATAGTGCAAAAAATAAAAAACCCAGGAGGTGATCAAACACTACCAAAAGAAAGCTCTATTTGTGGGGTGGACATACATTTTACTTGAGTACAGCATTGCATAACCCAGTGCCGTATCGCAAAAAAATGGCCTGGTAAGGAAGGGGGAAAAAAACTGTCTCCTAACTTTTTAAGCTGGCAAATTTGTCAAGCACTGGTGTACATTATGTAGTTCAAAGGGTATTAACATTAAAAAAAAATATTTTTTACTGCAAACCACTGTATTGTTCTATATTGTAACATTTTCCAGTGCATCCAATGACTGTTTAGTTCAATCTTGTTTCATTTCTATTGATGCATTCAATCCCATGTGAACACATTAAATATTTATTAAATAACGATTTAAGATTTATAGCTAATATGTATACAGTATATTAAACAATGCAATTGTGCACCTTCATCTGTATACTGATTGTTAAACAGAGCTGATAAGTTTTAGGTATAGTATGTTAAGGCATACCTAATTTTTAACTATTTATTTGTGAATAATCTGCCCCCACCTTTGAACACTTCTGAAAACTGATAGTGTACTGCAGACTTCCTTGTTGCCATAAAAAATTACCGACCACTCAGGAGGACAATAACCCATACTGGAGCCAGCTAACACATGACTATTGGTTGCTTTGGGTTACTTTGCATCATCAGTTTTTTGCTCTATTTTTTTTCTGCCAACAGGAAATGGAAATTGTGGAAAATGTATCATCATTTCTTAATCCAAAATAACTATTCAAGAAATTAGTGTAAATTCTTTAGTAACTTAATATTCCTAAGGAAAAAATTTAATGCTATGCATAGTGTGTACTTAATGAACCATACACCAGCACAATCATTTTGAGGTAATAGGGATTGTAAAACTGATACAGAAAAGTTTGTGTTTGAGTTAAATAGGAGTATTAGATGCTCCGTAGGCTCTTTTTATACCTGTGCAGCACGACACATGTGTTCTACTCTACAGCTGAAAACCCAGTTTAATCAATGCCCTAGCAAAGGATTTACACATTTGTAATTTTGTATTTTTTTGCATGCAGGTGCATTTTTTTAGTACAAGTCAGGGCCCACAGGAATACGCGTAAGCAGACAAAACACATGTTTGCATCCATATTTGTCAGCATTTAGCACATGGTAAAAGAAATGTTCCCCTAGAGTCCAGCATGGAAATGCAATTAAAGTGCACATCACTGTGTAAAATGTATGCAAAGATCTAGGATATTGCAGATATATATATTTATTTTTTTCATTTTGAGTGTAGTCCTCCTATAATAAGCTAACACAGTTTGTGGTCAGTGCTCAGGGTTAAAAAGAAAAGACATGGTTTTCTATATTATAATTAATTCAAACCATCACACAGCCCTATTGCTAAGATGTATTACTCCAATGAGTCACATTAATTGCAGGCTGGAAACCTACCACAGAGATGTACACTTCAAAACAAATATGTTATTTTAATAAGCAAAGTTAAGTAACTGGTGATTTACAAATAATAAATGTAAAGCTGGAATTAATGTAGTGTCTAATTTCTAAGCAAATATGTTGACTAATTTTGTTTTTCACATTAACAAGTAAATGTACGCATGCATATCTTTATGATGCAAGTTGTAAATTATTCTAAATTACATTAACTATGTCTGCACGCATTACCTGATGATAATAAACAACTATCTTATAAATGAAATGTGGCCATCTAAAATAAATCCAAAGCTGATGAAGTAACTTAATCGGGATTCAATGCAAAATGAGATTAGTGATTTGTGATCATTAATGTCTACTTTCTATTTTTATGGGAGCATATTATAACAGCAATTCCACATTATGTGAGTTTGGAAAAATTCTAAGAAAATTTAAAGATATCCTGTCACTTTAAATTCATTCAAAGTATGACCTACAGGCACCCAGAGGTACCTGTACATACCTGCAGCAATTTTCAGCATCTTTTGATTCCCTAAGCACCAGGCCATTTGTATTGGGCAAAACTCCAATTCTAACAGTGTTGAAGCTTGTATATCCCCTCCTGTGCCCACTCCTATTGGCCAGTGAGGCAGTCAAAGTGATGGGCCAATAGGAATGTGTGGCAGTGGGGCTTAGCTCGAGCAGAATAGCAGGACATTTAGGCTAAACAGCAGACAGTGAACTGCCATAGGTATTTGCAGGTAACCCTACCATACCTGTGAGCAGATTTTAGTATTCCTAAAGCAAGTCTCTCTACATAAGGCAGAACTGGACATAAGGCAGAAAAGTATTTTTTTTCTTTCACATGACTGGATGATGGAAGTCAGCAGCACTTCTCCTGATTCACTAAATGAGGTAAAACTTACTTTTAAAGTGAAAAGTCTACAGTATTTGCCTTTAGTAAATCAATTCCTGTGACTTGTCAATCAACCAAATAAATGGTCTTGTACATGGTTCCCCAGTGCAAGGAAAAAAATTCCATCACAATGAGTTTAAAATGTGTTGTGGTCCTAAGGAAGCCAAAATATGAGATCCTACCATATGCAGCGGGAGAGGAAATGCTAACTATCTTTGGGGTTCTTAGATATAATCAAGTAAATGTCATCTCAAAAATGAGGCTTGGAAACTTTACAAATCAAAATTTTAAAAACTGCATATAATTAGTTTAAAAGGTCAGTCTACATAATAATGAAAGCACCTGGCATCTCTAGTGGTAAGATCTTATTTTTCATACTTCCTTATTTGCCATTGTTTCCAAGTTTAGGGTAGTCCAAGCTACTTTAGTCTGTTCCTGCATCACCTTTTTGCATTTTCGGACAATATAAAAGAATAAAAAATTCATATGGAAGAAAAAAAAGACTTCTCAAAGGGCCTGGAGCTGGTATGCACATTTAGGATCTCAAGTGATTTTTTTTTTTTTATCAGAGTCCTCAAGAGATGAGAAATAATATCAGGTTTAATTCACTAGCATCTATCAGAAACTAAAGTATAAGGTTCCACTGACCTTTCCACCAATATATAAAATGACTGTTTGTTTCAGAACTCATTCCAAAGTAAAAAGGGTGTTTTCAACAGAGCTACTTTATTTATTTATAGCATCATAAGGATTACAATTAGTTACTGTTGACTGAGAGAGTTTATTTCTATGAATGTTTATCAATAGCCCCAAGAGTAGGAAGAAAGTTAGATAGGAGCACCGAATCCCAAAAAACTGCAGGTTCTACAAAGTGGGTAGATCGCAACAATATATTAAATACTTGACAAACAATTTTGATATATGTTTTTCAATAGTGAATTTAACAATTTGAAGCTGCTCTATTAGCGCCGGTTCACACAGGGGCAACCCGACTTACAGTGCAACTTTGCAAGGCAATTTGGAGGTGACTTCAGCAACTTACGTGACTTAAAGTTGCCTCCAGGACAGGCGACTGGCTGTGGCCAATCACAGAATAATCAGCTCTGTGGGAGGGATTGGTTTGCCTGAGTAAACTATTTTCTTTTCCTGTAAAGTTGCTTCAGTTAAGATTGAGATCCGACTTGAAGGCAACTTCCATCGAAATCTATGGGTACAAGTTGTCTAGAAGTCTCCGTGAAGTAGTACAGGAACCTTTTCTGAAGTCGGAGCAACTTCAGTAGTGTACATTAAGACAGCTCTCATTCACTTCAATGGAATTTCTTATGTCCAGCGACTTGGGGCAACTTGAGGTCTGACAAGTCGGATCCCAAGTTGTTGTAGTGTGAAGTGGCACTTACTGTCTATAGACATACAAGCCAACCACACAAAAAAAATCTACTGGCCCAGTTGCAGTCACCAAACACAAACATGCCACCTTAGAGCCAATGTCAATTCCCTTATATCTTGACAGCATAATTACATTTGACAGTACAGAGGCCACCTGACTAAATATTAGTGAATGTTTTTTAGATCATGTATATACAAGATTTACCTGTTGCAGTTTGCAAGTTTTTTAAAAAGCTCAAGCATTTGACTTACTGTAATTCATTGGAATTTAACACCTAGAACCAGTGGCGGCCCGTCCATAGGGGGCGCCCGGGCGCCGCCCCCCCCCCCCCCAAGTCAGTAAAAAAAAAAAAAATAAAAAAAAAAAAAAAAGGTATTTAAACATGTCCCTTTAAAAAAAAAAAAAAGCAAAAAAAGGTCCCTATGTGCACTGTTCCCGGGCGCTGGGCGCCGGGTGCAGTGCGGTACGAGTAGCGCCACGTCTGTGCAATCACAAGATTGCAGACGAGGCGCTACATTGGCAGGCAAAATATGCCTTTGTGGCTATGCCCATCGCGCCACTTGCTTCCGGCGCGATGGACTTGTGACCGGGCGGGTGCACGGCACCCAGTGTATACTGTGCATAGTGCCGACAACAGGAAGTGACGTCAGCACTATGCATCTCAGAGGGACGCATCAGAGTGAGCCTGCAGCCAGGTGAAGATGCCTGCTCCCGATCCCCCTCTCCCTTAGTAAACTTATGGAGGCAGGAATCGGATCACTAATCCATCACTAATGGATGGGCACTCGAGCTGACAGTGCCGAACCTGCTCCTGAAGCTGAAGGTGAGTGTGGGGATCGGAGGTTCTCTCTCCAGCTGAGAGTTAATTTCTCCTCTCATGTGTCACTCTCTTGCAGCCAGCATGGCTCCGTTTGTGTTCACCCCTCTCCCCCCCTCCCTCCAGAATGTTCTCCACTGGCTCTCCCTGTCATATCTCCCCTCTGTCTCTGTGAAGCTGCACGATGTTTTTATCTTTACAGTCACACTGAGCTAGGATTGCAGCCCACTGAGCTAGGATTGCAGCCTTTTTCTCTTGTACTTTGCCTCTTATCAGACCAGTTTTCTCCCTGCAATCCCAGCATTCCAACTGCTTAGCCTAGTAATATATATATATTATTATCTGCTCTCCCCCCCAACACAGGCACAGCTGATCAGTTTAATTCCAATGGAATGTACAATTAACTCTACACTGTCCAGCAGCTGCCTTTTTACCTTGTGCCCTATATAATGTGCCCTGCACCCCTCCCCATGTAATGTGCCCTGCACCCCTCCCCATGTAATGTGCCCTGCACCCCTATCCATGTAATGTGCCCTGCACCCCTATCCATGTAATGTGCCCTGCACCCCTCTCCTACATGCACCGCCATACACTCCGCACCCCTCTCCTACATGCACCGCCATACACTCCTCACCCCACTCCTACATGCACCGCCATACACTCCTCACGCCTCTCCTACATGCACCGCCATACACTCCTCACCCCTCTCCTACATGCACCGCCATACACTCCTCACCCCTCTCCTACATGCACCGCCATACACTCCGCACCCCTCTCCTACATGCACCGCCATACACTCCGCACCCCTCTCCTACATGCACCGCCATACACTCCTCACGCCTCTCCTACATGCACCGCCATACACTCCTCACCCCTCTCCTACATGCACCGCCATACACTCCGCACCCCACTCCTACATGCACCGCCATACACTCCTCACGCCTCTCCTACATGCACCGCCATACACTCCTCACCCCTCTCCTACATGCTCCGCCATACACTCCTCACCCCTCTCCTACATGCACCGCCATACACTCCGCACCCCTCTCCTACATGCACCGCCATACACTCCGCACCCCTCTCCTACATGCACCGCCATACACTCCGCACCCCTCTCCTACATGCACCGCCATACACATACCACCCACCACTATACACTCTGCAGTATTTGCAGTCTTTGATTCTGTCCCGTATGCTGTTAGATCATGGTATTGTAAAGCTGTTTAAAGCAATGTAGACATTTCTTAATTTTTCATTGCATTAATTTTTTTTCTTGCTAAATACTCCTGACACTAGTGGAATACAGGGGCGGAGTGGGTGGATTATATAAGGGGTGTGGCTTATGAGAAGAGGGAGTGGTCAACAAGGAGGGGCGGAGTCTGGCGCCCCCCCATTCTAAAAATTCACCAGCCGCCACTGCCTAGAACTCTCTGGTTCAGCAAATGCCCAATGCTGATGATTTTGGAACAAAATGGCTTTGGCCTTCAGCCATTCGGAAGAGGAGTGGTGCACATTATATTCATTAGCTTTTCAACAGTGAAATTGCCAACAGCCATTCTTATTTCCCAAAAGTGCAGTGAAAACAGAGCTCTTTATCTCTTGAACAGAAGTCTCTCAGTGATAAAACTGTGCAATCATGCTCAAGAGGACTAGCAGTTTTGACAAGTAGAATAAAAAAAAAAAAGAATTGTGTGCCTGCTCACTCTGCTGTTATTTAACTAATCTCAGTCGAGAAAAGCATTGTTTTGGTTAATATTGCAAATCAATCCTTCAATGAGTACTAGAACCAGAACAATTTTTATTTCTAAATCGGGAAGGTTCCTCAATATACAAATATTAGTTGCAGCATGGTTGTTTAGTTGTTGTATGCACATTTGCTGGAATAAAAAGAGGATGATCTGCACATCCCAATGACTAATATAAAAAAAATAGGATTTTTATAACAGCTTACCTGTGATAATCTTGTAGTACATCACGGGACACAGAGAAGCATAGTAATTACTATGTGGTTATAGAGTCTACCTTCAGGTGATGGACACTGGCACACCCTTAAGGCAGGAAGTTCCCTCCCCTATATAACCCCTCCCATACTGGGAGTACCTCAGTTTTGTAGCAAAGCAATAAGTGTCCCAATATCCCCATCAAGAGGGACAGGAGCTCTGTGTCCTGTGATGTATTTCAAGAAAAGGATTGTACAGGTAAGCTGTTATAAAAATCCTATTTTCTTTCTCGTACATCACGGGACACAGAAAAGCATAGTAATTACTATGTGGGATGTCCTAAAGCAATGCTAATGAGGGGAGGGAGACCCCAAATATAAGCTGGGCGCCATCAGACGTGAGGAATCAAACTGCAGCCTGCAGCACACTGCGCCCAAAGGCGACTTTCTCGTTTTTCCTTATATCCAATTGGTAAATTTTAGTGAAAGTATGGACTGACGACCAAGTCGCGGCCTTGCAGACCTGAGCCATGGAGGCTTGATGATGCACTGCCAAGGAAGTAACCACCACTCTAGTGGAATGTGCTTTTACCTTAAATGGAAGAACCTTTCCCTTCAAGCCATAGGCTTGAGAAATGACTTGTCGAATCCATTTGGAGATAGTGGACTTAGACGATGCCTGTCCACATCTGGGACCTTCCGGCAGAATAAATAAAATGTCTGTCTTTCGAATATGAGCAGTAGCCCAAAGATAGATCTTAACTGCTCTTAGTACGTCCAGAGTATGCAATGACTTCTCTTTTGCAGAACTGGGCTCTGGGAAAAAAGAAGGGAGAACCAGATCCTGGTTCAAATGAAAGTTTGAAAAAACCTTAGGAAGGAAGGCAGGATGAGGCCGTAAAACTACTCTGTCCTTGTGAAGAATTAGGTATGGCTCCTTACATGAGAGGGCCGCTAACTGCGATACCCTCCTAGTAGAGGATATGGCTACCAAGAAAACCACCTTCCTGGTCAAGAGGACCAAGGGAATGTGAGACAGAGGCTCAAAGGGTTGTTTCTGGAGGGCAGAAAGGACCAGATTCAGGTCCCACGGGCACAAGGGGGTCTTAATTGGAGGATTAACACGAAACACCCCCTGTAAAAGGTTTTAACCAGAGAATGTGTAGCCAGTGGCCTTTGAAAAAATATTGATAAGGTCGAGACCTAGCCCTTGATGGTACTTAAGGCTAACTTCATGTCTGTCCCCCAATTGCAGAAACTCCAATATTCTGCCAATGACATACCTGCAAGGATGCCACCCTTTGGCTTCGCACCAGGCCACATATGCCTTCCAAACTCTGTAATAAATAAGCCTGGATGCTGGCTTTCTGGCATTATTTAAAGTAGACACTACTGAATTAGAGAGACCCCTCCTCTTTAGGATATGGGATTCAACAGCCAGGCCATTAAACTTAGAGACCGTAAGGAAGGGTGGAATATTGGCCCCCTGAGAAAGGAGGTCTGGACGAATCGGAAGGGTCCATGGATGTTGCACTGACATCCTTACAATCTCTTCGTACCAGGCCCTTCTGGGCCAAGCTGGAGCGACCAGAATCATTGGTTTCTCTTCCGACTTTATCCTGCGAAGGAGGCGAATTGAAGCGGAGGAAACGCATAAATTAGGGACAGAAAGTTGCCCACCTTCGCATTGAATCTCGATGCCAAGAGATCCACATCTGGTGTTCCCCACCTCTGATAAATGCCCTGGAAAATGTCGGGGTGAAGAGTCCACTCTCCTGGGAGCAACTGTTGGCGACTTAGAAAGTCTGCCTGCCAATTGTCTATCCCTGGAATGAAAATCGCAGATATGCACAGGACATGCTTTTCCGCCCAGATCAGGATCTGATCCCACTTCTCTTTGGGCTGCACGACTCCTTGTGCCCCCCTGGTGATTTATGTATGCCACAGCTGTGGCATTGTCAGACTGAATCCTGACTGGGTGACCCCGCAATCTGTCTGTCCATACTGATAAGGCTAGATGAGCTGCCCGAATCTCTAGCAGGTTGATGGGTAGAGATTTCTCGGCGACCGACCACTTTTCCCTGGAGGGACAGCCCCTCCAGAACTGCACCCCAGCCCAGAAGACTGGCATCTGTAGTCACAACCCGCCAAGATATGGGAACTAAGGACTTCCCTCTTAGTCAATTCTGGGGAACTAGCCACCAGCAAAGGCTCTGCCAGACTGTTCGGGAGAGGGACATAGGGAGGTCTAAGGCTTGGGTTTTCTTGTTCCAAGTGGATAGAATGGCGTGTTGTAGTCTCCTTGAGTGGAACTGAGGAAATGGGACGTCCTAGAAAGAGGCTACTATTTTCCCCAACAGCCGCATACAAAGGCGAATGGAGGGCTGACACTTTGAATTGACCAACTGAACTAGCTCCCTTAAAGAATCAATCTTTATCTGGGGCAGAAAGATCTTTCTCTGATCTGTGTCTATGAGTATACCTAAATACTTGAGTCTTTTCACAGGAACCAAGGCTGACTTGTCCAGGTTGAGAACCCAACCCATGGAAGTCAGGTATCTCACGGTTCTGCATACCGCTGAGTTTAGATCGGCAACTGAACAATCTACCAAAAACAGATCGTCCAGATAGGCTACTATAGATATGCCCTGAGATCTTAGATTGGCCAATAGGGGGGCCAGTACCTTCATGAATACACGAGGTGCGGTGGCCAGACCGAAAGGCAAGGCCACGAACTGAAAATGGCGTTGATTTATTGCGAAGCGTAAAAAAAGATAGGTATGTGGAAGTATGCGTCCTTTAGATCGATGGACGCTAATAGTTCCCCTCCTTGTAAGGAGGCGACCACAGACCGGATTGACTCCATCCGGAAAGATCGGACCTTTAGGAACTGGTTTAAGGCCTTGAGATGCAGAATGGGTCTTACGTCCCCGTTTGGCTTGGGAACGGTGAAAAGATTTGAATAAAAACCCAAACCTTGTTCTTCCAGCGGCAGTTCCCTGATCACCCCTTGGCATAACAGATGATCCAAGGCCAATGCTAAAGCTTTACTTTTTCCCGGGTCTTTCGGGACGCTTGAGGCCAGGAAGCGGGGTGGAGGAAATTCGCGCAACTCAAGCCTGTAGCCCTCGGAGACCGTAGAGAGGACCCAATTGTCTTGGATCCTCCCTTGCCAAGCCCCTGCAAACAGCTGAATTCTTCCCCCCACCCAGCCGAGTGGGGGTGAATCTTCATAATGCCGACTTAGATGCAGGCTTGGCCGTCTTACGGTTCCAAGGTTTTTTGGAGGCCTGAGGCTGGCGTTGCGGTTTTCCGCCCACATTAAACCATCCGGGAGGCCGTCGGAACTGCCTGGCAGTGGAAGTGCTAGGAACAGGAGAGGAAGATTTTTTTTTTTTTTTTTTTTTTTCTTTTTTACTTCCGCCTCAGAGAACTATCAGGATATTCAATCAGTTTGCGTTCATTTCGCAGTCTCCTTAGTTCGCATCATGGTTGGAAAATTTATTTATCTATTCATTTCATTTTCTTCCCCTTTTTTTTTTTTTTTTTTTATTTAAATATATATCAGTTAATATACAAAAGAAGAGAAAGGAAAAAATACTTAAATACATAAATAGATACATTAGTTTCCCCTAGCCGAATGAACCCTCGTCCCACCCTTGAGCCACCCCCAACCCTTATCCCCTCCTACCCGCCCTCCCCTATCTCCGGAAATCAGTCTCTTATTGAATCACTCTTTGCCCAATAATCTTCCAACACTATATCAAATCATCATATCATCCTGTCAATATACCTTGGTGCAAGTTTAAAGTTAGCCCAGTCCTGCCATTTTCGTTTAAATCCGCCTTCTCCTTCCTCTCCCATATACCTGAGCTGTTCAGCATAATATATATCATTGATTCTGCAAAACCAGCTCTTCTCTGTCGGGCTCATAGGGTCCTTCCATTGTTTGGGAATCAGACTCTTTGCTGCATCTAGTACGTGAGGAAGTAAAGTACTCCTGTACTGTTTAGTTGACATTTCTGTCCCATGGAACAAGCAGACCCATGGATCAGGAGGTATTTTAATTCCGGTTATCTCCTCAATTACCGATAATACATTATTCCAGTAAGTTTTAATTTTTGGGCAGGTCCACCATATATGTGACATAGTTCCCACTTCAAGACAGCCCCTCCAGCAGTTTTTGGAGGTGTCGTCTTGATAACGGTGTGCTATGGCCGGGGTTATATACCATCGTGCTAAACACTTAAAATTCATTTCGATCAGTGCACAATTAAATGAGGTCGTATGGGTCCTTTCTAATATTTTCCTGACCTCTATCTCAGATTTACCCGTTCCCAATTCCTCTTCCCATTTATTAATATAAGGAGGGGGGCCGGGGTCTTTCAATCCCATCAATATTTTATAAATTGCGGAAATCGCGCCCCTTCCCCCTGGGGCTAAACACAAACGCTCCAAAGGAAGCAAGTGTCTATCTGATCTCAGGGGGGAGGGGAGGGAATCCACAAAATGCGTCAACTGCAAGTATCGCCACCTGTTCAACTCAAACAAATCTTTTTTTTTACTTAGTTCCTGGTAGGTAAGAATTTTGCCATCTATTAATATGTCTTTTAATTGTGCATCTGGTTTTTTAATCCAATTACCAAACAGGTCCACTTTCCCTGGTACAAAAAAATTTGTGTCATATAGAGGGATTAGTGGGGAGTTATAGCTCCATCTATGTTTTTTATGTGCCCTATCCCATATAAACGTGGATGCCAATGTGATTTTGTGCATGTGCGGATTTATTTGTCTAAGATGTGGTGGTATCCAAATCTCTTTTCCTAACCGTGACTTATTTGAACAACTTTCAATTCTCACCCACCTTTTCTCTTTGTTATCTCTGACCCAATCGATCACCCGTGCCATGTGTATAGCCCTATAATATGTGTAAATATCCGGTACCCCCAGACCACCATGTTCCTTATCTCTAATTAACACCTCCATACTTATGCGCACCTTTTTGTTCCGCCAAATGAACCTGTTTAGTAACTGTTTTAGTATTTTAAAATAGGCACCCGGTAATGCGATTGGTAACATTTGCATTATATATAGTATCTTAGGGAGTGTAAACATTTTAAAACAATTTATTCTCCCTAGTAGGGATCTTTGTCTCAATGCAATTCTCTTTAAGTCTTTTTTAATATCATTTAATAATGGTATATAATTCTGCAGGTAAATTAAGTCAGGGGATGAAGTAATATTGACTCCCAAATATTTTATCTCGGTATCTTTCCAAATAAATGGGAACTCTTGCTTATATCTCCGTACATCCTGTGCGTTCACGCTAATATTAAGGATTTCTGATTTTAGAGGACTGATTTTGAAATTAGATACGTCTCCATACAATTTGAGGGTTTTTAATAGATTCGGGAGTGTTATAGTTGGATTCGTTATAAATAATAAGATATCGTCGGCGAACGCTGCGAGTTTATGTTCCCCATCATTTGTTTGAATCCCCCTGATGTCGGGGTTATTTCTAATCCCGGCCAACAATGGTTCCAAAGATAAAATAAATAAAAGAGGGAACAAGGGACACCCCTGTCTAGTCCCATTGAACATTTCGAATGACCCTGACAATGTCCCGTTCACCTTGACTCTTGCCGTTGGGTGTTTATACAGAGCGCTTATCCACCCCATCATTTTTGGACCGATCCCGATAAATTCCAATGTGTTCAATAGAAATCCCCAGTCTACCCTGTCGAAAGCCTTTTCTGCATCTATAGACAGGAGTAGACCTGGGGATTTACTATCTTTTATTATCTGTGTCAACAGAAGTGTTCTGATGCTGTTGTCCCTACCTTCCCTCCCGGGGACAAAACCTACTTGGTCAGTATGTACTAAATCTTTCATGATTATTTTCATTCTCCCTGCTAGGATTTTGGCGAACAATTTTACATCTGCATTTAATAGCGAAATGGGTCTAAAACTAGAACATAGGGAGGGGTCTTTACCTATCTTAGGGATTACTGTTATTGCAGCCTCCAAAGCCTCTTGACGAATATCCCAATTTAAACCAATACCGTTTATATAGGAGCACATCCTGGGGATCAGAATGTCACTGAACTTTTGATAGTATGCAGTTGTTAGCCCATCGGGGCCTGGACTTTTCCCCTTTGGTAACTCCTTTAAATTATTACGGATTTCCATTCCCGTTATAGGTTCTTCTAGAAAACTAATTTTGTCCTCTGGTATTTTATTTAAACATGTGTTACTTAAGAATTTTTTTATATTGACACTTCTCCTTTTTGTTTTTTCTGAGGTATCCCCTTGTGATATCGAATACAACTTCCCATAGTATTCTTGAAATTCTCTTGCTATTTCTGAAGTTGTATATACCTTACTCCCTTTGCCTGTTTGAATACTTTCTATATAATTACCCTTAAATTTGTTTTGAAACCTTTTTGCTAGGTATTTACCGGACAAGTCCCCCAATTGATAGTTCTCTTTCTTAAGTCTGTAGGATGCCGCTCTATTATCATGTTCAATGAGATCTCTTAATTCCTCTCTTTTTAAGATAATGGTACGCTCCGCTTCCTGCTCTCCTGTTAGTTTATGGGTCTGTTCAAGATCCAAGATAGTTTTGTATAGGTCATCATATTTTTTTTTAGTTTCTTTTTTTTTCGCTGATCCTATTGCGATCAGTATGCCCCTGATATAGGCCTTGTGAGCCTCCCAAACTAATGATTCCGACATGTGTTCGGAACAGTTTGTCTTGAAATACCATTCCAATTCCTGTTTTATCCTTACTACAACCTCTTCGTCCTGTATTAAATCCTCGTTAAGTCTCCATTTGGTGTTACTTTTAGGGGTTCCCTCGTTTTTTAAGTTGATTGAAACAGGCGCATGATCCGACAGGGTCGTTATCCCAATTCCCGAACTTGACAAGTTCAGGAAGATTTTTTTAAAGGAGGGGTACCCCTAAACCTTTTCTTCACTGGTAACAGTGTGCTTTTGCCACTGGAAATTTTCTGGATATATCTATCCAGGTCTTCCCCAAATAAACGCTCCCCGTGGAAAGGAAACCCTGCCAGAAGTTTCTTGCAAGGAGTTTCAGCTGACCAGTTCTTCAACCAGAGTAGTCTGCGCATATGAACTAAAAGGAGCGTGAGACGGGAGGACTGTTGTATGGAGTCCTTGATAGCATCTACCGCAAAGCATAATGCCTTGGGAAAGTCAGCCAATTCCTGAGCCTGTTGAGCCAGAATATCCTTCAAGACCACCTTTAACTGGTCTTTTAAGACTTGGCAAATACCAATAGCCGCTACTGCAGGTTGGGCTACCCCTCTGGCTCTAGCGAACAAGGTTTTCAACAGCATCTCTAATCTCTTGTCTGTCGGGTCTTTGAACATTTGAACGTTGTCCACCGGACAGGTCAAATCTTGTTTACGCAAGATATAGCTGCGTCCACCTCAGGGAACTTCTCCTCCATGGGTTATAAGACCAAAAACTTTTTAGGAGGAAGAAATAGTCTATCTGGATGTTCCCAATCCTTATAAATGAGACCTTCCAGTAGAGGGTGAACTAGGAAGGAATAGTTAGCTTGAGGGGCTTTTAAAAAGCCTAAGGAAGAGACTGAGCTCGATGCTGGCTCTAAAAGAGGCAACTTGAAGGCCGAACGGACCATCTCAGTAAGGGACTGCACCAACAATCTTTTGAACCAAGAAGCCGAAAATGGTTCCCCCAGGGTAGAATCCTCAGAGTCCAAGACCTCTGACTGACCCTCTGCCTGATCCCCTGAGGGTAAATCAACCTCTTCTGAGGATAGTTGTTCCACCATGAGGAACTCTGCAGAGGGAGAGGGGGACCTCGTGTGTTTTCCTCTCCAGAGAGAAAAGATGCAATCAAGGTCGCCAATCTTTGCTCCAGTCCACCCATAGCTGAGGCCAGAGCCTCCTCTGTTACAAAAACAGGAGCAGGCGGGACAAGGGCAGATGAGGCACCTGGCAGCCCTGATGGTTCACCCTGGGCTTCCTCTAATTTATCAGGAGAGGAAATAGCCACAGGAGCATGCCCAAGATCATCCGAGCCTGATGGCGATCCCTTAGATTTTTTTGCACTTCTAGTCCCTGAGCCTTTAGCCATAGTATATCCGAGGTACTCACAAAAATTGCATCCCCTTCGGACCTATAGACCAGCACTGATGCTGCTATTTGATGGTCATTGAGATGCAGAGCCCACTATGCGCCTTAAGCAAATGTCACGGTCTATCATCCAGTAGAAATAATACTGAAAACTTGTGCACAAATACTCTCTTTGTCCACCGTCAGCCAGGATGGGTGAGGTGGACTGAGCTTTTATGGACTAGGTGCAAGTCACCTGACCTGTTCTGTCCTGCAATCTCTAGCCACAAAAAGAACAGCTGAGATAGACCTCTTGCGTGCATGCGCCGCCACTGCTCGCCAATCTCGGGGCCACGCGCACGCACATGTTGCCGCACGCGCATCTGAAGCCCTGCGCATATGTGTGCGCACTAGACAAGGTGCATAAATTTACCGCAAGTGCGCATGCGCCTATGACATGTACTATGCGTGTGCACGTGACGCTGACGTGCCCGTGCACGAGGTCTGGAGCCACCGCAGCTACCATGTGAGGACCAGGTAAGACAACTTGTAGCCAAAACTTTTTGAACAACTGCTATTACCAGCACAGGAGGGGGCTAAATGACTGAGCATAGACACCCCTCCTCTCCACTGTATTATCAGGACAAGTGATAGGAGAGGCACAGACAGGCAGCTTAGGCAAAGCATAATGGCTCAAAAAGAAGGAAACTTTCAGAGCCAAGTTCTGAAAGCACCTTCACTTACCTGATCCAACACCGCAGGACTCTGCAAACACAGACAGCCCAATCTTTGCATATTACGGAGAGCAAAGTCTGCAAACCTTCAGGGACCGGGGTCCATGGACAGGAACACCACACCCCTGGACCTGTACTGCACCCTGTCAGTAAGCTTTTTGGTATTCGGTATGACCAAAAGCCCTGAATCCCAGGATCCAGCTCTCAATAAGAAGCATTACAGGCAAAACCTCATTCTTCTTAACAGAGGCCCAGGTACCGACCACTTTGGCTAAGAATCACTTTGGACGGATCCAGAAGTAGGCTTGCTAAAAGCAAAGCTTTCCAAGATGTTTATTGCGTGACCACCACCTAAGACACTGGAGAAAAAACTGAGGTACTCCCGGTATGGGAGGGGTTATATAGGGGAGGGAACTTCCTGCCTTAAGGGCGTGCCAGTGTCCATCACCTGAAGGTACACTCTATAACCACATAGTAATTACTATACTTCTCTGTGTCCCGTAATGTACGAGAAAGAAATACTTGTAAAGAATCAGTCCGTTTATAAATCATCTATTAGCCTGAATCAGGTTTTAAAATGTGTTCCACAAATAGTTGTCTGCTAGGCTTCCATAGAAACAGCTGGCCTGACTCTAACATGAGAGTGGGGTCTACAATGTCCACAAATACCTATTTCTGTTCTAGATATGTTTCTCATCTAAGGCTAAGCAA
The DNA here is from genome assembly GCF_905171775.1 of Rana temporaria. NCBI lineage: Eukaryota > Metazoa > Chordata > Amphibia > Anura > Ranidae > Rana > Rana temporaria. The sequence goes on along the minus strand of NC_053493.1, from coordinate 244,020,193 downwards.
GCATATGAATGCAGGCATGCCTAAAGCTCCTCTTTTCCATCTGTGTGTGCTCAAACCCTCTCTAGGTGGGGACCACTTCTGGGATTACATTGAACAGTGCAGTTAAAGTTCACCAAAATGTTAAAGCACAATAATTTAAATGCACTCGCTGTAGCTCAATGAAGATTTTGTGTATTGAGAATAAGAAAACCACTTACTGCCTGGCAAATATTTACAGTTGGCACTCCCTTTGGGCACTAGGGTGTACAGAGCCTAACTTTCTGATCCTTTAGTATGACTAACTACCGCTGCTAGCATTAGTAAAAAGATAGGAAGGTATATTTTATTTACTTGTTTTAAACTTTTGTTTACATTTCTTCAGTTGCTTCTTGGTTTATGGCCAACATGATGTCATACATCCCAGGAGTTTTCATGGGTGTATATTTTTCTTCCATAAGTCTGCACTAAAGCCCCTTTCAGATGGGGCAGACTCTATCAAGCGGATCCACCTGCTCTGCAGGGGATTTCTCTGCTGTTCCCCACTGCGAAGGCAGATGACAGGTCAGTGTATGCTCCGCTATGCAGTGCAGACACAGTCCGCTGTTCTCTATAGAGAAGTCAGATGGAAAAGAACCACCTATCCGTTTCCATCTGTCATTGAATCCGCCGTGCGGATAAGGGAACAGAACCCCATCTGTCTGTTTTTAGCGCACCGGATCAGATGGCGACAGGGGTCAGCAGCTCTGCAGCTCCATAGACAGTAACAAATGGTCCAATCAAGTCTGTCTGAAAAACTAACAGATGGACCTGCTCGGTCCATCAGTGTGAAAGGGGCCTAAAATACAAACCAGATTTTGTGAAAAACTCCCTAAGGATTAATTACATTTAAATGGATGCAGACCCTGTAACATTTCCCACCAAAACACTGAGGCCTCGTACACACCACAGGACATGTCCGATAAAAATGGTCCGCGGACCGTTTTCATCGGACATGTCCGCTCGGAGATTTCGGTCTGATGGCTGTACACACCATCAAACCGAAATCCCCGCGGACACAGAACGCGGTGACGTAGACGACACTGACGTTGTCTATCGCGCAAGTTCAATGCTTCCACGCATGCGTCGAATCAATTCGACGCATGCGCGGGATTTCGGTCTGCTGGTTAGACGTACTAACCAGCGGACATGTCCGACGGACAGCTCTCCAGCGGAAAAGTTTCTTAGCATGCTAAGAAACTTTTGTCCGCTGGAAATCTGTCCGCTAGCCTGTACACATGATCGGATCTGTCCTCTGAAACTGGTCCGCGGACCAGTTTCAGCGGACATGTCCGGTCGTGTGTACGAGGCCTGAGAGTGCACCAAGTGATTATATTGAACCACAAACTCCCATTCAGAATCACTCTGCACAGATAGAGATTTGTATTTTACAGTGATCCTGGTTTTAGGGATTTGGTGATTGTAAAGTCAGTAAAATGTACATGCAGAGAGCAAAGGTTAGCTATTCTAAGCAATGGAAAATAGCTTCTTATGAGGCCTTTCAATGCTAGGGACGTCTGTCTGAGGCTGGGTTCACACTAGTTCGAATTGGATGTGGATTTCCCTGCATCCAATGCACATGACAGGAGATTGAACCCCATACTGTGAGCCGCATCCGGTTGAACCCCTGCTGTGAGCCGCAGCAGTGTGTACCCAGCCTAAAGGGGAAGCACTTATACTGTTTGAAATCATTAAAGCAAGTATAAACATTCTTTTAGGTTCAATATAACATGTGACCAGTAAGAGTATGTTTCTCATATACTATTTATGCTGCTAAATGACAGCAGGTCTGCTTGGATGTGTATAGGTATTTTATTTAAACACCTCAGCTAAGGTCCAAAGTAAAATGCAGAAATAGTTCAATTGAAAAATATCAAACTATTGGCAACACACCAGCATAAAAATATTTTAAAAAAAGCAGATACAAATGTAAATGCATCTAAAGCCCTGTACACACGGTTGGACCTTTGTCCGACCAAAATCACATCGGAATTCCGACGGAATTCCATCGGAGTAAAAGAGAACATATTCTCTATCTAAACTTCAACGGAATTTCTCAGAATTTCCGATGGAAATAATATGATGGGGCATACACATGGTCAGAATTTCCGATGGAAAAAGACAGTCAGACTTTTTCCATCGGAAATTCTGATCGTGTGTACGGGGCATAAGAGACTTATCCCAAATCTTTCAGGGTAAAATTTGCATTTGTGAAAATACGTCCATACGAACGTATGTGTAAATGCAAGTACCGGTGATTAAGTGTGTATAGCTGCGCACGCTGTATTCTGTTATGCATGTCTATGTGTGAAATGACGGAGCACCCTCCTAGGCATCACAAATGTATTTTAGTCTGCACTGCCATACATACTGCTTTATGGCCGTGTGCAAGAGCCTTTTAAGGTTTGGATGTGTGCTTTAATTTGGAGGAGATTGCACTGCTTTTAAAATATGGTGCATTCGATTTGAGCTGTCTTTAAAGGAATCCTTTTATGGAACAAATATATTATTGTGGCAGCCAGGCAACAGCATGTTCAGAAGCAATGACATATTTATTTAGGTATAGATTTATGTTAAAAAATAAGTATGGGTTATTTTTTTTATTTTTTTCCTATTCACACTTACCTTGTGGATCAGACCGATGCTGCATCTGTCGCCCGGCGTCTCTGCACTGAGAACCGAGTCACCGAAAACTGCCAATGGCTTGGTTCTCACTCCTCCCCGAGCAGAGCGATGCCGACTGCCAGTCAGCATTGCTTTTGCTCTACTTCTCCACGCTCATTGGAGCGCTGAGCAGTGGGGAGACAGGTATTGGCCATCTCAGCGGCTCTTTGAGACGCTGAGACCGCTATCTATCATGGCAGCTAGTGGATCCAGACTTGGAAGTTTCGTGATGACGCGCTGCCCCGACTGATGGCAGTGACGTCAGCGCATAGTGGACTTTAGACCGCTCTCCTCTGAAAACGGGCCACGGGAGTGCAAAACTAATTGCACTCCTGTGACCCATAAGAGAAGCCCAGCCTAAAAAGCTCAGACTGGACTTCTCCTTCAACATCTAATCACATTTCACTACTCTGTGAAAAAGTCTACCTACATATACAAGCATTATTCAGAACATTTAAAGGATGGATACATGCTATATGTGCCATCTGGAGCACTCATATAAGAACTTCTACAACATGAGCTGGACCTGGAATATGTTTTTTTTTTTTCAGATTCTGATGTTGTGGATTCCACATTTTTGTCCTTTTTGAACAGTTGTTTGCCTTTTTTTCACCCTCTTTGGGTCAGGGGGTGTAAGATAGATGTAATTGTACTGTTTATATTAGTCCTGTTTGGGAGATTTTTTTTTTTTTTGTTCGATTTTCTTTTGTCTTGTATAACAATTTTTAAAGTGATTGTAAATGCTGAAGGTTCTTTTTTACCTTCATGCATATGCAAAAATGAAAAATAACTGCACTAAAACAACCATAGACATCGATACCATCCAGCACTGACTAATCAGTCATTTTTACAGCCCACAAGGGTACCTCCACCCTGGAGAGTTGTAGTTCATTCAAAGAACTTGTTCATAAGTTTAAAGTGTTTTACATATAAACCCTAAATCACTAAAGTCACATGACAGCTAGAGGGAAACGAATGTATGCTTTTTAACATGTGTAAATGTGATGGTTACTGTACTTATTTTCATTATATAATCATTAATCAATGAGCAGAATAAACTGTAGGCACACCATATTAGTCATGGATGTAGACAGGCAGTTCCGAGTTCATTCATGAACATTCAGCATTCATTATAAATTATGCAGAGTATGTTTAATATAAACTTGATTTGACCCCTGAAGCATGCCAACCACGCTTTAAAACTCGTATACTTTTTTTTTTTAAAGGGCATATTTTTCACTGCATTTTTCTGATATATTCTGGAGTCTCTGGGATCACAGAATGGCTTGTCTATTTTGTTGAAGTAGTAGGATGACCTTTACTGCAGGCATCTTATTTAAGCCACATATGTTTCTCAATACAACAGTGCAATACTTTATTTCATAAAGAAAGTTGTGTTACATGAACAAAAATGCATAAACTGCTAAATTCACATATATGCTTCCCATACCCCCCATGTGTTTTCATTAATATCAATAAAAAATCAGCATCATGCATGTCAACGTGCATAAACCAGCAAATTAACTACTGAGCTCTGTACACATTAGTATTTTCAAACAGCTAAGAAGAGACAAATATTTGTCTATTCAGGAAATCCACTGTTAAGAAAAGCATGTCAGGGACCTGAGAAGTGGAGGATCAGGGCTGCTCTGTGCAAAATCACTGCACAGAGCAGCCCTAATCCTCCATGTCTCAGGTCCCGGACCGCTCTCCTGGCTCCTCCCTTCTGCTGAGCGCCCTCAGAGCAAGCACTCACACAGAGAGAGCTGTGGCTCTGCTCTGCTCCCTCTCTCTCTCTCTCTCCTAATTGGCTCAGTGGCTGTGATTGAGCTAAGGGCTCAAGCATGCATGCAGGAGAGAGTGCTTATCTGAGAAAACCCTCCCATCTCTCCTCCCCTCCTGATGACTCTTGTGATGAAAATATTTGCCTAGGCAAGAAACAAAAAGTCACAGAAGAAATGTAAAAAAAAAAAGTTTAAAACTAGTAAATATGATATACTGTACTTCCCTATCTATTTACTAATGCTAGCAGCATGAGGATTAAAACAAATCAATGTTATCCATAAAGATCATGTGGGTTTCATTCCTGGGAGACAGATGCCAGACCAGATCCGCAGGGCAGTTGACATCATCTCCCTCTTGAACTCACAGTGGGATGGTTGTCCAGCTCAGAAAGGAACTTTCCTTAGATCTTCAGAAAGCTTTGGACTCTGTCTCATGGCCTTACTTATTTGCCATTTTGAAACGCTGGGATTTTGGCGAGTCATTTTTGAATATCATTGGGGCTTTGTATTCAGCCTTGGAGGCCTAGATACGTCTGCAGGGCTATTACCCTGGATCTTTCGGCATTGTGAGAGGTACAAGGCAAGGTTGTCCCCTCTCTCCATTGAATTTTGCTATCGCGATAGAATCCTTAGCCATAGCTATCAGGGAGCATCCCGACATACACGGAATAAGTTGCAGGCCTCAAACCCATAAGTGCTCTCTATTTGTCGACGATCTTCTACTATCTGTATCTTCCCCCTTGACTTCTCTCCCCAAGATTTGCCACGTCTTAGAGATATTTGCCAAGGCTTCAGGCATCTGTGTGAATTACAATAAATCGCAAGATTTACCTACCACCTCTTGGCTGGGACGGATAAATTCAATTAAAGATGACCCAGCTCCGTCAAATTCTATATTTTTTTTAGGTATTTTCCTATCCCAATATCCAGGGAATCACCTGAGATGCTTGCAGACTAAAATGATCAAATTTATCTGGGGATCGAAGGGACACTGCTTGTCTAAAGCGATGCTCTTCTGCTCCCGCAAACACAGTTGCCTGGGCCTGCCTAACCTACACCTTAAATTACTTACTTTGGTGCCCTCCTAAATTCAGACCCCCAATCCTTGTCCCAACTCTCTCTCACTCCTTTGCCCTATAGGACACCCTTAGAACTCACATGCTACTGGTATCCTCCCTCATGCCATTGGCCCATTTTTTCAGGAACCCGAAATTCCCTCCTGGTATGAAAATTCAAGCCTTTAAATGGTGGCTGAATAAAAAAGGATATAGAATTGGTCACTGTTTTCTTCCATCTGACCAATATCTTAAGGATATTGTGCTAGCAAACTTGACATGCCGTCCTCCGAGAAGTTTTGCCCCGTACACACGATCAGATTTTCGGATGAACGTTTGTCCGTTTTTTTGTTGCTTACTCATGTCAAAAGTGAAGAGGTTACTTACCATATGAAAATTCTCGTACGACACAATTCAACTTCAGAAGTGACATAATGTGTTGAATTTTTTAATGTATTCTTTGTTTCTGAGCATGCGTAGTCTTGCTCTTACGATTTTTCTTTGGACAAAAAAACGTACAAATTAAACGAAAATCCGACTTTTGTTCACATCGGACAAAAAAATTAAAGTCTGCACATTCAGCTTTTGTAGTACGAAAAATCAGAAATCGGCTGTCGAAAGCACCATACTAATGATCCAAAAATCGGCAGAAACTTTGTCGGACAAAATTTAACTTCAGATTTTCATATCGTGTATATGGACTTTACGACCCATTATATGTTAGCATGGGAAAGAGACTTAGCTCAAGATTGGGATCTTGAGGAATTGAATAAGAATTTTCTTAGGACCACTAAAGGTATTTTGAATATAGCATTGGCTGAAGCTAACCTAAAAGTCACGATGAGATGGTACCTGGTCCTCACAAGATTAGTGAAACTCTAACCCTCCCCAAACCGCCTCCGAAGCTGTGAACATATTGGAGACATGTTGCATGTATGGTGGGACTGTCTCAAAATAAGAAGCTTTTGGAATAAAGTTTTCAACATGCTTCAAAAGATCTCAGGCCTTCCTATCCTAAAATCCCCTCATATTGCGCTGCTCAATTTCCCAATAACCTCTGTCACTAAAAATCTACAAAGAGTCATTTTAATCATATTAACGGGAGCTAAACTGATCTTTGCCAGTGCATGGAAGCAACCATTTGATTCCTTCACTAGAGCTAAGAGATGGCCCAGGAGAAGATGGTCAGCAAGCTCTTAAATTTCTCTGAGAAGTTTGAGATAATATGGGAACCATGAGCAAAGTATATGAAAATACCACTCTTCTTGTAGAGCCAATGACTCACCATTTTCCAAGACTGGTTCTCTGTACCCTGGTCTCCTATCAATACTTTCTGAATTGTTCCACCTTTTTTCATATCTGCTCCTCATGTTCTCCCTAACCTTTTAACTCTTTTCTCCTATAATACCCTCAGAGGACTCAAGGTTTATATAAAAAGAGTCATGTCAGTTTTTTTTTGGATCCGTCTTGGACTCTCTTTTCATTATTCCTCTTGGTGTTTCTGTTAATATCCATCCTATGTTTACATACATTCATGGTGGTCACCTCTGTCCAACAGGGTTTTTACCCCACCAGAGTGGGTTGGGGATGTGATGATAGCAAGATGTCTTGTCCACGCCTCATGACACAGTTTGATCCCAGATGGGGTGTCAAAGTTTTTGACAATACTCATTACAAATGTGCAGCGCAGACGCTACTGTACACGCCAGTTAGAACACTTGTATTCACCTTTATGGCCACCTGTAATTTATTACAATGTATAACAGATTTAATTCACCCTTCATTGTGACCTTTACCTGTTCCACTATGTACAGAGCAATGCCCAGAGACACACACAGGCAAATGGTCCCAACAAACCACCACTGATAAAAAAATTGTTAAATTTCTGCTTGAGATTTTTAGGTTCCTGTAATATGACAGGCTGGAAAAAGTATATACTAACCAGTTGATGTATATGCAATCTTTTTTTATCAGTGGTGGTTTGTTGGGGCCATTTGCCTGTGTGTGTCTCTGGGCATTGCTCTGTACATAGTAAGAGCTATGGTGAGGGAATGTTAATGCTATTTGATCATTGTTTTCTGGTATATCGTTTCTGGTATTTTGTATCTTTATTTATTTTTTATTATTTTCTTTCATTTTAGATTGTACTGCGACAGCCTTGCACTACCCTTGCCCTGATGATAAGGCACCACTTTCAATAGCCTCGAAACGTTGGCACATCTGTCTTCACTCAATAGACAGTTCCTTGAGGATCTTTTTGCAATTTTTGTCGCCATTATATTATATTTCCTTCATGTTTTTTTATCATTGATGTTTAATGCCGCTGACCTTTGTATGTCCTAGGTTGTACTTTCCCTTTTTTTTGGTCACTTGGATGCTTTTACCCAACGTTGTAGTATTGGCCTTTATGTGTTGTCTACGAACAACAATACTTAATAAAATTTGATATACTTTTGATACACAATTGATTACTAGTCAATCTTTACTTACTAACCAGTCTCCCAAGTTAAAAGTCCCACCGAGGAAACACACCCCCTTTGGGGGTACACAAATTAGTTCTAATTTAGGGATGTGGTGAGACTATGGTTTTTGGCTTACATGCTTAGGGGACACCTATATCCTTCTTAACATTCCCACAAACACATGCCTATACCTTGTGGACAACCAGCCCAGAAGAGTTGAAGCTGTTATAGCTGCAAAGGGTGGGCCAACTCAATATTGAACTCTACGGACTAAGACTGGGACAATACTTTTGGTAATATGGTGTGTGTATATATGCACACATACACAAATAGACATTGCTTTAAACACTGATTTTTAACATTCAAAAGATGAAGATAATTTAAATAACTTTACAGAGGTGTAAGCAGTTGAAGATTTCCCATAACACCAAGAAGGATATGTATTTCATGCCCTCAGTGGATTTTTGCCTAGTGACAATTAGAAATAAGCATTTTGACTGAAAGCATTCACTGTAATTAAAAGTTCTTGCTCAATTTCTTTTTGATGATCTAACCAGTTTTATATGCTGATGAGGTTTCTTCTTAGTGTTATGTGTCTTGCCCCTGGCATAACTGCTATCCTTAATTTGTTTAAAGAGAGATTGTAACCACCTAATTAATCATTTTCTTGACCTTCAGCCTTCCAAGTTTTAGAGTATTTCTAATGAAATAAAGAGATCTGTTCTGCATTTTTACAGCAAGCATTTTTCTTTACATATGAGCCGGAGGGTCAGATATGGGTTCTTGCTCTTCAGTTTTCTTTAGGGCAGGTGCTCTTCTGTACTTTAGCCATAACTGCTAAATGAAGAAGTGCTAAGATGACACCAGTGTAAGCATGAGCGATAATACATCAACTCTGTTGACACATTTGTGACCACTGTGATAACACTTGGTCTAAAGATTTGGAAAAATTACTGTCATCTAAAACTAAATTTCTCAAAAAGGTATGTGACTAATTACGTACACGCAAAAAACAGACAGAAAAAGCATATTTGACTAAAAAGGCCATCCATTGACTCCTATGGGCAGGTAGATATCGGCAGAGATGTGTCCGCTGACTCCCGCCTGCCATCCAATCAAGACAGACGTATGGCGATACGTCTGCCATCTGTCTTGGCGGATCAGATCAGAAGAGATTTGATGAAAAAAGACATGCTGTCTGTTTTCATCCGATCTCCCCATAGGAATCAGCAGCTCTGACAAGCCCCTCCCTGCTCAGTAAGCAAAGATGGACCTGTCATCTGCTGGCTCAGCGGAGATCAATGGAGCGGTCTCCTGCTGAGCTGGCGAACTCGGCTAAACGGGATCTGGAAGTGGCTTTAATGTGCTATTCACCAATAAACAACTGGTATCATAAAAAATAAAAAAAATCCTTTACAAAACCTAATTGAATTTGACCAAGCAGGTTCTTTTTCCATCGTGTCAAATTTTGCATAAAGAAACCAAAAAACTAAAATTTTAAATACAGGCATACCTCACTTTTAAGCACACAATGGGGTTTATTTACTATCGCTGGAGAGTCCAAAATCAGGTTCACTTCTGCATAGAAACCAATGAGCTTCTAACCCCAGCTTGTTCAATTAAGCCTGGTAATTAAACCTGGAAGCTCATTGGTTTCTATGCAGAAGTGAGCCTGATTTTGCACTCTCCAGCAATAATAAATAAACCCCATTAAAAGTGGGGTATGGCTGTATTGCAGCTTACCAGTCTGTAGATGTGGTGGCTGTATTAGCTGGATTTCAAACATGTCTTTCTCTCTTTATTGCCATTACATGGGGGTTGAGGGAAGTAGTTGTTTTACACAGTGTCAAGGCATTTTTGGCAATATCAGATATTTTATGTACTTTCTGAAAATGTTCTTAGTCTGAAAATGAAAACAAATGCAGCCACCACATCTAAGGGGCGAGGGATTTGTGCTAGGAGGAGAGGATACATTTTTTTTCTACTCTGTACATTACGTACTTCTAACCGCTGCAATCTCTGCGTCACGCATTCCTGACCACTGCACTCTGTATTACACACTCCTAAAATCTGCATTAACGTTATGCATTTCTGAGCCCTGCACAATAGACATTATGTTGTACATGTCATACTTCTAACCACTGCATTACATTATATACTCCTGAAGTTCTACTTTAACCACTTTCCACCCATGCTATTGTCGAAAGACTACAGTGCAGGCTTTCAGTTGCCGGGAGAGGGTCAATAGACTTCCTTACGTGATTGTGCTGCTCACGCGGCACACGGTGCGCTCTGTGATCGAATGCGTCCGTTGGACTTGGCTGATCACAAAACAGAGTAAAGGGCCAATCACAGTGACCTTTTACCATGTCATCAGCTGATCACGGAAGTAAACAGAAGCTAGTTATCGGCTTGAGAATCAAAGAAGAAAGCCGGTAACAGGCTTCAGTTACAGGAACATCGGTCCCAATCTGCGTCCACCAGTGCTGCCAATCAGTGTGCACCAGCGCCACCTATCAGAGCCCACTAGTGCTGCCAATTAGCGCGCATCAGCACCACCAATCACTGCCTCATCATCAGTGTCACCTATCAGTGCTGCCTATTAGTGCCACCTACCAGTCAGAGCTGCACGATTCTGGCTAAAATGCCTACAGTCTTTTTTTGTTTCTTTAGCAAAAATCAAAAAAACCCAGTGGTGGTTAAATACCACCAAAAAAAGCTCTATTTTGTGAAAAAAAAATGACAAAAATCCTGTTTAGGTACAGTGTTGCATGACTGCGCAATTGTCATTCAAAGTGTGACAGCACTGAAAATTGAAAATTAGCCTGGGCCAGAAGGGGGTATAAGTGCCCAGTTAGGAAGTGGTTAAGATTGATGGTGTGTAGAAAACCTTTGTAACCAAAGCACTGTAGCATGTGTGTTCTGTTTATACAGGGAATATACGCAACAGCATTTCAGTACCAAGCAGAAAAGTCAACAACTAATTAAATTTTCTAAATATTTACTGCTAAATGTGTTTGCAGTGTGTGTATTTCACTGCATTTTCTAAAAGAGCAATTGGGTTTGCCAGTATATATTTAAACCACACCCATATGGTCAAGACTACTTTCTACTGTCCACACCCAATTTGTCACGGCACACTACATACGCCACATTCTACTCCTTTGCAGGCTTCCCCTCTTTGTCAAGTTTCAGAGTTAGGAGGTATGTGGCACTAGCAATTCTCCAAGTTCAACATCAAGTACTAGGGAAAATCTTCATTGGTAATTGATAGGGATCAGAAAAAAAGAAAACGCAGCTAGGCACAATATTTGGGTCTGTTCCCAAAAAACTCAAGCATAGGGCAAATGACTATTCTCCAGAATTGCATGTTGTCTCCCAGCAGCTGATCACTTTCCATTTACTGAATTACTTTTACCTGTACAATCAATGTGGAGACTGCCATCATGAAGGAGGGAGAGAATTGATTTCTCACATCAGAGCCTCCAGCAAGAAAATAGCGGGCAGTACAGTAGTGATATCACCCAATTTCACTGCAAATCTCCAAAACATAGTAATCAGAGGCAGAAGTGCCTCAGAAACCAGTTGAGTGGGCAGCTTAGGTATAGTACATGATAATTTGCATATGAATGGACTGAGAGCACAATGTACAGGGGAAGAGCCCCCAAAATCTGGGACTGTTGGGAGGTAGGATACCAGCTATTTATAAACAAACACACACATCCTCTGTCATTCCTTACATTTTAAATGGCAACCTCTAAGCCAGAGACAGTAAATGGAGTTTTCATATGTTTAGTGCCCAGATTTTTAGTTGTGCAGTGATAAGCACTGAAATAATTTCTTTGGGCACTAACATCAGTGTCACTACTCCAGATAGAACTAGGTTGAAAAAGTGTGCTATCAAGCATGTCACCATCAGAGGAAGAGAAGGCTGCAAAAATGCCTTTGTCTTCTCCATCTGTATAGCTACATTCTAATGGCACAGCTGGCAGTGTATTGTTACAACTACCTATGTAGTGCCCAAATCCCGACTGTGTATTGCCACAACTGCCAGTGTGCAGTCAAAAATGTTCCATGTAGTGGCACATATGCCCGTGTATTGCCACAACTACCCATGTAGAGTAACAATCACTGATGCTTTTTTAGATTTGTCCACTGTAATGTCGCGTGCACATGACCATCTTTCAATGTCATTAAAAACGATCGTGTGTGGGCTCCAGAACATTTTACATGATGTTTTTCAAGTTGTCGTTTTTCACGTCGTGAAAAACGGTCGTGTACAGGCTTGAACGACGTGAAAAAAATGCACATGCTCAGAAGCAAGTTATGAGACGGGAGCACTCGTTCTGGTAAAACTAGCGTTCGTAATGGAGACAGCACATTTGAAAGGCTGTAAAAGAATGAAAAGTACGAAGACTGAAAAGCGCGAATTGTCTCTCAAACTTTTACTAATACAAAATCAGCAAAAGCAGCCCCAAGGGTGGCGCCATCCGAATGGAACTTCCCCTTTATAGTGCTGTCGTACGTGTTGTACATCATTGCGCTTTGCTCGAGCATTTTTTTTTTTTTCACGATCGTGTGTAGGCAAGGCAGGCTTGACAAGAATCGGGATGAAAAAAACTTTGTTTTTTCTAGGCCATTAGAAATGGTCGTGTGTATGCGGCATAAAGCCTGGTACACACGATCAGTCCATCCGATGAGAACGGACCGATGGACCGTTTTCATTGGTTAACCGATGAAGCTGACTGATGGTCCGTCGCGCTTACACACCATCGGTTAAAAAAACGATCGTGTCAGAACGCGTTGACGTAAAACACAACGACGTGCTGAAAAAAACGAAGTTCAATGCTTCCAAGCATGCGTCGACTTGATTCTGAGCAAGCATGGATTTTTAACCGATGGTTGTGCCTACTAACGATCGTTTTTTTCCCATCGGTTAAATTTAAAGCAAGTTGGCTTTTTTTTAACCAATGGTTAAATGACCTATGGGGCCCACACACGATCGGTTTTGACCGAAGAAAACGGTCCATCAGACCGTTGTCCTCTGGTTAACCTATCGCATGTAGGAGGCCTTACAGCTGGTCATGTTCTGTCACAAATGCCACAGTTTGGTGGCACTGCTGTGGTGCTGTGTCATTGTATTACCATATGACCAATCTTTCAAAAATCCATTACTGTTAAACTACAGCCAATAAGATAAGATTAACAGACAAACAGAAAGATAGGTTGATAACAGATGGGCAAATCTGCAGCTAGAGAGAAATTACTAATGGTAGAGGCAGTTTATGTGTCCCTATGGAATTGCTTCCACTGTTAGCAGACACAGCACAATGTGGGGTGCAACAGGGATGTGTCCTGAGCCCCTTTTTGTTAATTTGTATACTTATAATTGCATCTCTCGCTTTGAGGTGAACTAAATGTACAAATTACACCATAATAGCAAGGCTGCATATCGGTAGGATATAATAAATCTAGTTTGTTGCTGCAGAGACAATAATTTAGAGTGTAATGTGGATAAGACCAAGGAAATAATTAAAGATTTTAGGAGAAGCAGAGAGACTAGTTATGCGCCAGTTGTGATTGATAGGGCAGAGTTCGAGAGGTTACCGGAGTTTTGTTTCTTGGGATTAAATAAAGGGCTCAGGAAATTAAAGAGGGAGGAGGGGAACTGATGTCTAAACAATTTTTTACCTTAATGCAAGGAATGCACTAAGGCAGGGGTGTCAAACCCAATTTCATTGTGGGCTGCATCGGCATTATGATTGCCCTCAAAAAGGCCAGGTTATATCTGTAAGATTAGATGTCCAGTGCATCCCCTCCCCTTTACATTAGATGTCAAGAGCCACCCCACCATCAGAAGTTGAGTCCCCCCACTCTCCCTTACATCACAGTGCACCCCCCTTTCCTTATGCTGCTGCTGGGAAGAAGCTGGATGCATTGCTTGAAATCAGAAAGTAAGGGTCTGGAGTAGGACCAGAGGAGGGCTTGAGCTCTCCTGCTCCAGCTGCAGGAGAGGTGCGAGGACCACATGAAATGGCCTGGAGGGCCAGATTTGGCCCGCGGGTCTTGTATTTGACACCTGTGACCTATGCCATACGACTACAGAAGGCCAGTAGTTCATGCTATATAGATTTTTAAAACCCTATGTTTTTTACATTTAATTAATGGAAAATAATATGTATGCCGTTATGAAGCCTTCTTTTACTTCTATAGCAGCCATGGATGGAAAACACAGATACATTTTTTTTTGTTTTTAAATCAGATATTTTTTTACCCATGTAGAGTAACAATTGCTGATGCCGCTGACGCTGATAAAGTTTTGTATTTTAAAGTGAACACAAACAAAACAACTTTTAATGGGAACTTACAACTTCCAAAGAGGATCCATTGGTAGCTCACATGGTGAAAAAACAAAGCCATACAGAACGGTGATCCAATCAACATGAGAAATATATGGACAACACCATGCAGTTGTCATCCTATCATCCACTTAGGGCACAGATCATGTTAAGATAAGTAATAAACTAATTACAACGCTCTTCATGACCGTCTGATATTACTTTATTGCTAAGCATATCAACCCAGGTGGCTTATGCATTTATTGTGGGCAGCAATCCAGTTTACGGGCGAATGGACCACAAGGGGAGGTGACCATTACACTAGCATCTGCATACAAGGCACGCCACCCAGGGAAGAGGTCAACACGACAACAATATATTCAAAATAAGTAAAGTTGCATCTAAACCCAGTGTAGCCAGCCACAGGTCCCACATTTTATAAAAGTGTGTGGAGTAGTTCCTATGTTGGTATACCAGTTTTTCTCTGGATAGAGTATTGTTGATTTAAAGGGTCACTAAAGGAAAAAAATAAATTGCCTAAAATTAATGTCTGCAAGGTAGACAGACAGAATAGTGTAATGATTCTGTTAAAAAACGAGTAAATACCTATTAAATTCCTTCATCTATATCACCTCCGGCGTTCTAGTTTCTGTTCTCTCATTCACTTCCTGGTTTGCATCGTTTGTTCATGTAAGAACTACATTTCCCAGTATGAATTGCGGCACGCCCAGTAATTCACACCTCCTTGAAGTATCTAACATGTAGAGAACGTCCTGCCGCACAGATGTAGTTCCCAGGAGGGGGTGAGCACGTTACTGACCACCGCAGTAAAGCATCCCATCACGGTGGTCAGTAAAATAAGACAGGCAGGAAGTGAACAAAACAGAGAAGAAATAGAGCGACTTCTGAGCAAAAACAAACAATGAGGAAGTGAAAAGAGGAATGTCTGCAGGTAAAGGATGCTTATTATGAAAAACATTTGTTTCCTTTACAACCCCTTTAAGGATTCCATTATGCTCAAGTAGGGGGATGTGGGGACAACCAATTTACATTAGGGTTGTCCCGATACCACTTTTTTAGGACCGAGTACAAGTACCGATACTTTTTTTCAAGTAGTCGCCGATACCGAATACCGATACTTTTTTTAAATGTGTCCCCAAATGCAGCCATGTCCCCCCCATATGCAGCCATGTCCCCCACATATGCAGCCATGTCCCTCTAGCCATGTCCCTCACATATGCAGCCATGTCCCTCTAGCCATGTCCCTCACATATGCAGCCATGTCCCTCTAGCCATGTCCCTCACATATGCAGCCATGTCCCTCTAGCCATGTCCCTCACATATGCAGCTATGTCCCTCTAGCCATGTCCCTCACATATGCAGCAATGTCCCTCTAGCCATGTCCCTCACATATGCAGCCATGTCCCTCTAGCCATGTCCCTCTAGCCATGTCCCTCTAGCCATGTCCCTCACATATGCAGCCATGTCCCTCACATATGCAGCAATGTCCCTCTAGCCATGTCCCTCACATATGCAGCAATGTCCCTCTAGCCATGTCCCTCACATATGCAGCAATGTCCCTCTAGCCATGTCCCTTGATGCGGCGGCGCGATGCGGCGGCAGCGGCGGGGGGGGGAAAGGGGGGGGGGAGTATTCTATTTAGGTATCGGGGGTATTTGCACGAGTACGAGTACTCCCGCAAATACTCGGTATCGGTCCCGATACCGATACTGGTATCGGTATCTGGACAACCCTAATTTACATGCTTGGAATATCACTCTGACAATAGGAGTATAAGTATCGTCAGGTAAGGTAGATTTGTCTATTACAGATTTTTAAAGCGGGAGTTCACCCGAAAAAAAAATTAACATTAGATTCTGGCTAATTAGGGGAGCAGAAACTGTTTTTTTTTTTAAAATCAATGCCGTACTTACCGTTTTTGAGATAGATGTTCTCCCGCCGTTTCCGGGTATGATCTTCGGGACTGGGCGTTCCTATTTGATTGACAGCCTTCCGACGGTCGCATACAGTGCGTCACCAGTTGCCGAAAAAGAAGCCGAACGTCAGTGCGGCTCTATACGGCGCCTGCGCACCGACGTTCGGCTACTTTCGGAAACTTGTGACGCGCTGTATGCGACGGTCGGAAGGCTGTCAATCAAATAGGAACGCCCAGTCCCGCAGCCCATACCCGGAAGCGGCGGGAGAACATCTATCTCGAAAACGGTACCCGTTTCTGCTCCCCTTAAATAGCCTCAATCTAATGTTAAAAATTTATTTTTTGGGTGAACCTCCACTTTAATGATGATGCACTCAAAGGATCACAAACACTTGCAATATTTACAGCAAGCCAGTAAAGTAAATCTTTTTTCCCCAGCCAAAGTTTCCTCAAATTACATAATGCCTAAGAAAGAAAACAAATTATATTGTTGCCAGCACCATCTAATGGGCATATAGAAATGTAACATTAGACAGCATGGGAATCATAGAAAGAAGCATCAGAAAACTTGATTTTGTAAGCTAAATGTCCCCTGCTCCTGTTTCAGTCTGCTGAAGTTGTCATTAGCATGAAATTAACACGTTGAAATATAACACTCGCATTTTATTGCTTTGCTATCAAACTTCTGACAGTGAACAATTAATTTACACCGGTCTCAAAAGACATATGAATGACACACTGTAATCTGTTACTAAGCAGCTAACAAACAGTGTCAAACACTAATGAGGCTCAGATTGGAAATCAATGTCACAACACTATTTTTGTTCAATGAAACAGAAAATCTAAGGTATGTGATCAATTTCCCTCACTACTGTCACAAGTCAACATGAGGATCTAATGATTTCTTTCACCAATGAGCCTCTTCGGTCAATTTTCGTAGAGTAATTTGCAAAATAATGCAGGTGGTCATTTAAAGATAACTTCTTGGTTAGCAAATTATCAACACTATGATGGCAAAGAAAGATGAGCAATTACCATTCACAACAGTAAACCATAACCTGGTCACTAACTACAAGAAACGTCTTACCTCTGTGCTTGTCAACAAGGGTTTCTCCAATAAGTACCAAGTCATGATTTGCATGGGGATCAAATACTTATTTTACTCACTGAACTGCAACTTAATTTATAGCATTTTTTTGGTGTGTTTTTTTCTGGATTTTTTGGGGAAATTCCTTTTTTATCTTTTAAAATACACCTATGATAAAAATTATAGACCCTTTGTGACTTTATAAGTGGGAAAACTTACTAAATCGGCAGAAAAAATAATAAATTGAATTTAGACAAAGAATTGGTAATCACACCTATTATTCGAGTGGAGGGAAAATCATAAATACCATACCGAAATGGTGTTGTCCTTCGTTCTTGAGGTAATCCCAATAAATCCCAGAGGAGGCAACTGGGATAAAACTATTTTACAACGTGAGACTCTCTGGATAGAGTGTCTCAATGCCATGACTCCACCTGGTTTGAATGAGGCCAATTCATACAAACCCTTTTTTTAACAATGTGTTCAATGCTGGCCACACATGTTTATCTATTCCCCTTATCTCTTTCTTCTTGTTTCATTTCCCTCTCTACAGCTTTCTCTGTCCCCCCTTTTCTTTTTTCCTCCATGTTGATTTGGAGGCTCAGGACCTGTAGTGGTCACAATTTTGACATAATTTGATATGTTTGTAAAACAAACTTTATGTATTGATTTGTTGTTTATTATAATTATTTAAATCTATGATGGCTGTGAGGTTTTGTTTCCCCTGTGGAGGGTCTCTCGTGATGATTCATCATGACTTTCCATCAAGATCCACTAGGGGGACCCATTAGTATGCATCATCTAGGTCTGGCTATGCTCTTTTCCAACATGGCCGCCGCCAACCTTTTTGCCCTCACTGTATGTGGCGTTGGGCAGCCCATTTTTTGGCTCTCCCGGTGGGTGTGCAGCCCTGAAGGGAGGCGGGCCATCTGCACTTGCAGTGCTCCAGCCACCCTGTCTCTCTGGCTATGCACCCACGGATTTTGTCTGTGGTATGAAAATGCAATTTTTGACATCACACATGTGCCGATTTGATGCATGAGCGCTCCAGGTCCAGGGATGTCAGACGCATGCAGCGGATAGGAGCCCATAACCGCACGGGCATATAAAGAGAGTGTGGATTTCACAGCCTGTCTGCCGTTTATGGGTGGCCACACCAGTCCTGTGATTTGTAAAGGTAGGTTTATCACATGAGTGTCTCCTGTTCCATGTTTTAACTCTCTTCATAGCTTTTAAAGGTAATTTATTTTGTGCCCATGTGTCTGTCCTATCTCAGGGGGCTCAGAATCCAGAGTAGCATTGGTGGACATTTACAAACGCCCTTCTATAGGTGCATATCTCTTTATATACCTCAAACCATTTTTTCTAAAGGTGAGACATGTCTGCTTTGTTTTGTGTGGCTTATCGGACATGTAACATACATATAGTTACTCATCCCATCTTGCCCATTGATATTGGGGTATTGTGTATTACACAATGTTGCTTTTGTTTTTGGTTGTAGAAACAACTTTAAGAATATTTAAACAGAATCCAGTTTCATTTTCTAGAGACAATTCCATTAGTCATTTGCTTTGAGAGACCCCATAATATACTATAGAAACCAAATTACTTGGAATGTTACACATTTTTTGATCGAGTCAAGTTCACGGCATGACTACACAACATTATTATTGGCTATATATGGTTCAGTATATAATTGTTCACACATGTGCATGTATATGTATATATACAACATTCTAGATAATCCCTACTGGTTTTTGATTAGATCTCTACCTGGTGTCTTGTGCTTGGTTTGGGGGCTCCCTTACCCTCCGGGATGGGCCACACTCCTTTGGGTCGCCTACATATGTGCAGTTTTGGCAAGATGATGCATTCTTCCTGGGGGTGTTTTCACGACAGACGCTTATCATTACAATAGCTTACTGTATATTAATTTTGCTTTGTTCTATACATGTAACTTGTGACTAATCTATGCTTTCTTTATTCATAGGTATATGGAAAGCGCTTTCAAAATCCTTGTGTATATATACAATATAATTATGTACAACAAAATTTCATTGGCGAAACATGTAGAGCAACAAATGCACAGATGGTATAATGTGTCAGGTGCCACACTTTGTGACTATGAAACACATGTTTGTCCAATTGCCCTAGTTGGTTTTAAAAATCATTCTGTATTGTATCAATATATGTATTTTTGTAATATTTTTATTTAAACGTATGTTTTTTGTGACAGTTTTTTGCAGTTATTCTACGGTACCATTAAAGTCTATGATAGCCTCCCTCTCCATATGTTTTTCTCTATATGGTTCCTTGACAGACACTATGGGGCCTCATACACTTTCTTACATTGGGGAGTGGGAAGATGGCCTAGGCAAAACTCTAAACCAATCTGCCTGGGACAAAATTTGGCTTGACTCCTCTAAGTGTTCTCAAAACTTTTTTGCTCAGGAAAATGCCTATAGGTTACTCTCCCGCTGGTATATGACCCTGGTGCAAGTGGCCAGGTTTGTTACCTCTGCTACCTCCTTCAGGAGATGCAGAGAACCTGGCACCCTTCTTCATGTCTAGGGGTCCTTCCTTTCATTTTCCCCTTCTGGTACACTCCTTCCCCGGGTAATGGTACCCTTCTTGTGCCTTTATCTGTGTCAAGGCAAGAATTGTTAGGAACATGTTACTACTGGATGATCTGCAATATTGGGTCTTCCTTAGATATCTTTATGCATCAATCTCTTTCACCCCATTATAATCTTATTGTGAACTGTCTTTGGGTCCAGATGGATTGTTATCCTGTACTTGCCTCTGTTAAACCCTACCTTGTTCTTCTTGTAGTACACCGTATAGTACGCTTGCGCATACCTTTTAAAAAACAAACAAATTCTTTGCAAAGCAAAAAAAAACTGACAGGGGTTATAACCTTCCCTTAAAGGGTCACTAAAGGAAAACAGTTTTTTTTTGCTGAAATGACTGTTTACAGGGTATAGAGACATAAAAGTTAACTGATTCCTTTTAAAAATGATTAAAAATAGATTAAATTCAATCATATAATGTGCCTCTAGTTTCACTTTCGGTTTTAAACTGGTTTCATGTTTCTGTGAAGTAAAGAGACCCACAGAACAAAAACAAACAAATCCAGGGCAGTGTTTTGTTTTTAAAATGAATCTGATTGGTTCTGAGGAGTTTTAGACACACAGTAATGACAGCTTAGACCACCATGAAAAGCTCCCAGTACCATGGTTATAAGGAGCCAGACAAGCAGGAAGTGTGGAGATCACAGCAGAATTACAGCTACTTCAAAGCAAAAATTAACAATAAGGACATGAAACCAGTACTGCAGTAAGGTAAAGGAAGCTATTTAGCAAAAAAAAAAAAATTCCTTTAGTGATTCTTTAATCTATCCAAATTTTTTAAAAAAAGTTTTGCTTTTGGTTACACTTTAATTGTGGTAGTTGCATTAGCTTTCTTTTATAGGCCTTTTTACCCTTTATTTTCCCCTGGTGATCCGACTAGTAACAAACTTCCTGTCTTAGGGTAATATACCATGGCTACTGGCCGGATCACCGGGTGAAAAAAACCCAGAAAATCTACTGACAGTAACCAATGTTTAACAAGTGTGCTTGTAAAAAATAACTACTAAATAAAATAAAAAGTAAAAAATGGTTTAGATCTCTAAATTTAACCTATCAACAATTTAGCAGCAACCCAGACTGATTTCTTGTCAGGGCCTGCCCTGCTTTAAAATCATTAAAATTGGTTTGAAATGGGAGGAAAATAAAACCTGGACAATAATTTGAAGGATAATAAGTTAAACTTTTAAAATGATTGTCCTGTAACCTGTGCACTCTGTAGTGTTATCTCAAACAATGCTATCGGGAAGTGTTTTAGGACTGCAACACACTTTCCCCCATGTTATGGAGAAGAGGGGAGGTGGTCTGTAGTTCGAACTCACTTTCTGTCCTAGGAGTGACAACTCCTCCAAAGATATAACACATTACCACCTTACATTATCACCCTAGGACAGGAAGTATGTTACAGGCATAACTACCAGGGAAAATCAAAGGAAAAAAAACGTAAAAAATAAAAACAAACAATGCAGGCACCAAATAGGAGGACTGGTAAGCTGCAATCTATTAATTTATGCTCGTGTTTACAAATGCTTTAAAATGACTGAAAACCCTTGACTTTTTTTTTTTTCAAATAACAAACATGTTATACTTACTTTCTCTGTGTAATGGTTTTGCACTGAGCTGCCTTGATCCTCCTCTTCTCTGGATCCCTGCTGAGCCCTCCCCCGACGAGTGCCCACCATTACAAGCCACCTGCTATGGGGGCACCTGTGTGGGCTCATTCCTGAGCCAAAGCACAACTTAACTTTGCTCTGCTGTGATTGGCTCCCACTGCTGTCTCTGAGCCAATGAGGAGGAGATCCAAAAGAGCTACTGCTCTCGTGCATAGCGCTGGATCAAGATCTGGCTCAGGTAAGTATAAAGGGGGAACTGCATTCAAAAGGTTTTTTACCTTTTATGCATAGAAGGGAAAAAAACGTCAGCCTTTACAACCACTTGAATATCACTGCCGGGCATGTCCCTATGCTAGGCATAACCAGTTGTAAACTGTAGTTCCAATATTTATTCATACAGTATAATATTTTCCAGCACATAATTTGATTGCACTTAAAGCGGGGATTCACCCAAAAAAATGTTTTAACATTACATTCAGCCGAGTTGTCCTAATGACAATCGGCTGTTTTTTTTTTATTTTATCCCCGTACATACCGTATTTTCAACGCCGCTTCCGGGTATGTCTTCTGCGGGACTGGGCGTTCCTAATTGATTGACAGGCTTCCGACCGTCGCATACAGCGCGTCACGAGTTGCCGAAAGAAGCCGGACTGCGAGTCGGCTCTATACGCTGCCTGCGCACCGACGTTCGGCTTCTTTCGGCAACTTGTGACGCGCTGTATGTGACAGTCGGAAGCCTGTCAATCAATTAGGAACGCCCAGTCCCGCAGAAGACATACCCGGAAGCGGCGGTGAAAATACGGTATGTACGGGGATAAAATAATAAAAAACAGCAGATTGTCATTAGGACAACTCAGCTGAATGTAATGTTAAAAAAAAAATTGGGGGGTGAACCCCCGCTTTAAGAACAGAAATCTATGAACTTCACTTCAGGTGGTAAAGCTGACTATAGCGTAAGGTGTGGCTTTGGATCACACTTTGGGAAAGTATTGTCTGATACAAGTTTCCAATTCTTTCTTTGCTGTCACTTCTCCACTGCGTTATAGATGAGAACTATTGAAAAATAAATTCACTTGAACCTGAAATGGTGAGTGCCACGAACTGTTCTCTAATAGTCACTAGATGAGAGTGCCAGGCAATGAATGTACCGAATACAAATAGCTGCTACTTCACATTTGTAATCATTCCCCATCTCAGCAACCTCTGCAAACTCTATAGTGCTATTATCTGTGATAATTTCAATCACACCTAAATAATGTATAACTGTTAAAAAATAAAAACAATAGGTATACTTAGTGCATAAATAATTATAAGACAAAGCAGCAAAATGGCAATCATTGATTACAGAATTTATAACATACTAATAATTTGTAAGCATCATACACAGTAAGTATTAGTGCATTACAGAGTGTGTGACTATCACATTGTATGATGTTGGAGACTGGAAACGTCACTAAAACATTTTTCCTCTCACTGCCGTGCCTCCCCATCTCGTCCAGTCAGAGAATGCTGCCTAAATGGTGGCAGTGCCGAGTGGGTGACCCCCTGTGGTTACAATGCAGTAGATCAGCTGCTCATCACTGAACCTGGAAGTCTGTTTCTAGTAGCTGTAAATTAACCCCTTTGCCCTAGTGCCACCCAGCTCCTTAAGAGGTTTCAGATGCCGGGAGGTAGGGCGAGGGTTTATGATCATGTGACTGCGTCCTCTCGGCACAGACGTTTCTGCAAATTGGTACGCAAATATGCATCCACTCAGTGCCCAAGGCTGCATATTTGCGCACGGTCGTGCTTAGGGATTAAATACTACAAGTATTTAGTTCCGTATGAGATATGCATACTTACATTGGCCCAAGCCCCTAATAAAATTATACCTAAACTTCAGCTTTAAAGTGTAAATAAAGGCAAAACTTTTTTGGGGTTTGTGGTTTTAAAGAGGGATTACAATACTTATTAGGCTATTGCAGTCTGTGCATTTGTTAGGGACATAGAATGTGACAGTTGGGTTAACATCAGAACAGTAATAGAGGGGAAATCTTTCCATGGCACTAGACACTAGTTCTGACACCTAGAGATGGGAAGGCCTGAACAAAATGGAAACCATGGGGGAATTTTTTATTTATTTTTTCAAAGCCATTTTTTGCAAAAAAACAAAACAAAAAACTGTGGAATATGTTAATTTATAATTAATACATACTGTATATGACATGGTATTCAAATGATATAACATGAAGACCTTAATGAAAGATTTCTGAGACTTTTTTTAAGGTCTAAGCTAGGTTTACACTATTGTGGGTGGTTGATTGATAAGGGAATCAAAGCTGTTCTTGCACTACAACCACCCGAAGCCAAAACGCTGACAAATTAGTTTATCTTCAAACCTTTAAATGATTCCTATTAATGTTTTCCACCATCACAACATAATGTTTCCCTATAGTCTGATCAGTAAATTATGAGACCACCATCCAGAGTTTGGCAACTTTTTCACAGTGAAATTTCTGTGGAGAGCAAGGTTTGCAAATATTGTGAAAAGAAATATTCTTTTCCAACTGCTACAAGGATGACAAAACACATCCTTGCACGCCAGAGGTGCCCTAAATACATCAACAAATATTTGATGGAAGCTCTCATTCCAGAAACACTCTCTGTTGCTTCTGGGTCATCAAAAAGTGTTTCTTCACCAGCAGCTTCTTCAAGTAAGGAAATGTTACAAACCATGTCCCCCTAAAAATACAGTACACAATATCTGCATTTATAGATAAAATTACATCTGGAAATCAGAACATTCATCAAGCTCTTCATAGAGCAATATATGCTTCTTAACCAGCATTGTCAATAACTAAAAATGCATATTGGCAGGAAGCTTTTAAATTCATTTGAGGGAAAGGGAGGTGATGACCTGTTTGCATGTACAGTTGATATGTTTTTAACATATACAGTCCTTATAAAATAATTGTTATTCCATTTGTAATAAAAAATACATTTTTAAAACACAAGGTTAGTTTATTTACTGAATAAGCTGTACTTTTTTTTTGTAGCATAATACTGTTGTATGTATTTCACCTTTCCAGTGTAACAGAATGACTTTCAATTTTAAAAACTACTCCACACTGAATTTTTTGCAATGGTTCCAAAACTTCAGGGAAAAAAAAACAGGGGAAAAAAAGTTTCTCTAGTGACATCCTGGGATTTCTTCACTTTGAAGGGATTTTCTCTGTTTGGGCTATGGGACAGGAAGTGATGGGAAATCTCCTCAATGGGACACAGATGGTAAAAAAAATTGATAGGGGATATAACGGTTCCTTAAGCTACGAGGAACGCTTCCTCCCACTTGGATGCACATGTCCGTTTTTCAGGCGGATCTAAGCGGGCCATCCATTGACTCCTATGAGCAGACGGATGATAGCAAAGATGTGTCCCCTGACGCCTGCCATCCGATTAAGACAGATGTATGGCGATACATTCAGCCATCCATCTGGCGGATCGGATGAGATCTGATAAAAATGGACATGCTGTCTGTTTTCATCCGATCACCCCATAGGAATCAGCGGGGCTCTGACAGGTCCCTCCCTGCTTAGTGAGCAGAGATGGACCTGTCATCCTCCAGCTCAGGAGAGGACCGTTTATATCGGACATGTCTCCTGGGATATTTTGGTCTGATGTGTGTACACACCATCAGACCAAAATCCCCGCGGACAGAGAACGCGGTGACGTGGCGGTGACCGCGACACGGCGACGTGCGCAAACCAGAAAGTTCAATGCTTCCACGCATGCGCGGGATTTCGGTCCGCTGGTTAGACGTACTAACCAGCGGACATGTCCGACGGACAGGTTTCCAGCGGACAAGTTTCTAAGCATGCTAAGAAACTTTTGTCCGCTGGAAAGCTGTCCGCTAGGCCAACATGAAAATAAAGTTTTTGCCTTTAGATACACTTTGAGTTAGGACTTTGGTTACAACTGAAAATGAAAGGTCCTCTTTATTATGCAGCCCCTTATTATACGACTACAACCTAACATACAGTCCTCTTCACTTATCTGGCCTTTTGGGGCTGTGTGGGCAGTAGTTTTGACATCTATTCTCATTTCTAAGCCATATCTTTTTGTTTCAGAAATTCTCAATTATCAATGACATACAAATATCTATGGAATCATTCCCTAAGGCCTGGTTCACACCAGAATGCAATGTAGGAAAGGCCATTCCATGCACATTTCCCCCAATGCAATCAAAACATTCTGCCTCTGAAATCTGCTGAGGACGCCAATACATTATTCACAACTTTTTGTTCAAATGAATGGGCTTTAGGCTTCATGCACACAACGTTTTTACAGCTGCTGTTTTTGGCTTCAGGTGTAAACTCCCTAGCATGTTATTAGAGTTTTTTGTCAGGGACGTTTTCTGGCTGGAAAAAAAACAAACTATTATGGGTTATGAGAGGAGTTTCTCAGCTGGAAAAACACTTTACCTCAACTTGGCTATTCTGCATTTATTATTGTTTTTGAGCCATAAGCTTTTGTGAGAGTATAGTTTTGCTAAAAAAAATGCTGAAAAACTCTACTTCAAAAAAGCTGGAAAACTCATTCTACAGCTAATGCTACTAGCAGTTTTATAATGTCCAGTGTGCATGAAGCCCTAAAATCACACTGCAGGGGAATATGCAGGAGCACAATCTGCGTTCGTGTGCAGTTCTGGTGTGAACCAACCCTCCCTCAGAAATATCTACTTCAACATTAATTGCAAGATTAGTAAAAATACTACAGTGAATATAAAATGTTTTCAGTACTAGCTGGCAGCTTGTGTTGTGAATGAGCAGCTGGAGAGGTTTGTCGTCATTCACAAAAACACAAGCCTACAACAACAGATACTGGCAGCTACTGTACTACACGTGTCTCTCTCAGACAAATGTAGTAGCAGGCTTGTGTTGTTGTGGGCTTGTGTTTTTGTTAATAACAATATTCCTCTTCAAACAGTTATGAAACAGTTTACAAAGTATTTGTATTCCTGCTTAATTGTTTGGATCATTACTTTTTCCCAATGTTTCCCAGACAGACTCTTCCACTGATAAATCCCACTTCTTTCAGTTTAAAGAAGTTGATGAAACGGTCACCTTTGGAATCTATGAAGCAGAATCAGGTGAGAATCTGCAGTGTCTACTGCTAATGTCTTTGCAATGTACAGTGAAACCTAGGATTGCGAATAACGGGGTTAACAAGCGTTTCGCAACATAAGCATTTTTTTTTTCAATCCTGACTCGGTTTGAGAGTGATTAAAATCTCTGCGTTGTGTAGTACCGCATTTGGCCAGAGGTGCGGGGGCACTGGAGCCGATCAGAGATACTTGGAAACACTTGGAAATACTCTGTTCCTGAGTTCAGCCGAGCGGTCCCCGAGATTTTTCCAGATTCTCCGGCGCCCCCCACCTCTGGCCGCTTGCGGTATTGCATGCCATAGAAGTCAATGCTGAACAAATTATTTTCATTTCTATTGACTTCTATGGGGAAACTGGCTTTGATATGCAAATGCGTTATCCTGGAACGAATTATGCTTGTAATCCAGAGTTCTAATGTATACGTATATTTGGCCTGGTGACGATTTTCTTTTATCAACAAAAGTGGAGTTACATTTTTAAGCCCCCCTTTCACAACACAAAGAGAAAGTGTTTTGTCAACTCCATCATGGAAACAAATGCATTTATTCTAAAAAACAGCTTGGCTAGAAGTAAGTTTGGTGTTTATGGGAAACCCTTACAAAGAGTTTGTAGTGCTGTGTATTTTTATGTGGGTTTCAGATCCATCTTTAGAATTGCATAAAGCCTAATTTAGGGACCTACTTGGTCTTGAAAGCTGGCTTCCTTAAAGCGGAGGTCCACCTAAAAAAAATATATTAAAAGCCAGCAGCTACAAATACTGCAGCTGCTGACTTTTAATAATTGGACACTTACCTGTCCAGTGCGCCTACGATGTCGGCAGCTGAAGCCGAGCAATCGTTTGTCTTGCGGCTGCCCCCGCCACTATCCCCGGTGAAGGATCAGGAAGTGAAGCGTTGCGGCTTCACTGCCCGGTTCCCTACTGCGCATGCGCGAGTGGCGCGTCCTCACTGGTCCCCGCTGTCTCCTGGGACCAGTTTGTTTCCCAGAAGACAGCGGGGGGAAGGGACATGACTATTCCCGGAAGTGGGTGCAAATACCTGTATTATACAGGTATATGCACCAACCACCCCAGAAAGGTGCTAAATGTGACACCAGAAGGGGGGAGGGTTCCGAAAAGCAGAGGTTCATTTTTTGTGTAGACCTCCGCTTTAATAACTTCAGTTAGCCCATAACAGGCATCACTTAACCTCCCTAGCGGTAATCCCGAGTGTGGCTCGGGGTGAAATTTCAGTACCAAAAGCGGTAACCCTGAGCCACACTCAGGATCACAATGCAGGCAAAGTTACTTACCTTGTCCCCGGATCCTGCGATGTCTCCCCACTGTGTGTGCGAGCTGTGTCCTCCTCCTCACACAGTGCCTGAGTGCCGAAGCTCCGTTCCCTGCAAGCATTGCGACGTATGGGGACGGAGTTTGGTGCCAAATTCAAAAAAATAAAAACACCAGTATAGCTACAGTATACTGTAATTTTACAGATTACAGTACTGTATCAAATAATTACACATCCCCTTTGTCCCTAGTGGTTTTTCCAGTGCCCTGCATGCAGTTTTACATTATAAATACTTATCTTCCTGCCTGGAAACTGGAGATTGTCCAAAGCAACCAAAAAGCGTCCCTTTACATCAAAAGTGGTTTTACACCAATTAGAAAACAGCGATAATAAATTAGAACCACTTGCAGAATTGAGCGATAGCGATTTGTGGGGAAATTCGTCATCAAACACTGAAAGTAATGACAGCGACAATTCTGCAACTGAGCAAATTTCAGTGTTTTTGATTTGATTACATTATTGAACATTTTTTATTATTATAATATTATTATTTGTTATAATTATTTATATTATAATTTATGATTTTGTGTTCATACTTTATCATACCCAGGATGTTTACTAGACTCTGGTTTGGACAGATTTAAGTGAGTTATTTCGAATTACAGACCTACAAAATAAAACGCCAAATTTCCATGCAAAACAATTGTACCGCTTTGAGCATCAAAAATCTGACATAACCTTCCCGCCAGGGAGGTTAAACGCTAAACTCTGTCTTAGGGGATAACACAGTACACGATTATACTACTGTTAAAAACAAATACAATTTAAACAGGATGAAGATGCCCCTTAACAGTATATAAATATTTAAATTAAAAATGTTAAGGTTACCTGACTGTCTGCCTTCCCTTCTTGGATGCCACATCCAATGAGACCGATGGATGCTTGTCAGGATACATCTGCTGACTCCCGAACATCTTCTGAAAATATAAGACAAATACCTTAAATCCAAGCATCTCCAAGTAAACTATTTTTCTAAGCGCTATACAGTGAGAAAGGTCAAAATTGACAGTAACTAAATGATTATATTCTCCCCAGATGGAATGTTCTTCATGAAGTGAATCAGGAAAAAAAAGCATTATGGCTACTGGATGAAGCTGATGATCATGGTAAATAAATACATCCATTCCAGGAGAATGCTTGTAATCCAAAGAACTCGCATATCAAAGCAAATTTCCCCATTGAAGTCAATGGAAACGAAAATTATTTGTTCCGCATTGACTTCAAATGGGATGCAATACCGCATACGGCCAGAGGTGGGGGAGGGGCGGAAAACCCTCGGAAACGACACCTCAGCAGACATCGAAAAGGCTCGGAAACTGAGTATTTACATGTCTTTCCAAACATTGCCGAACCGGGCCGATCGGCTGCGATCATCGCTGTTCGGCTCTGCTCCGGCGCTCCAGCACCTCAGGCCAAATGCGCTACTGCAGGCCCTATTAGGTTGAATTCTGCTCGTCTTGCGAGTCACTCGCAAACCGAGTCAGAATTTTTAAAAAAAAGTTGCTTGCAAATCAAAACCCTTGTTAATCGCGTTACTCTTAAACCGAGGTTCCACTGTATTTATTCATGGTCATCTGCTCCATCTAGTGGCCATAATGCAGTATTTCCCTGATTAATTCTATTGTGTATAAATGAAGAACGTTCCACCTGGAGAGAAAAAAAGCCTAATAACATTTGATTCTGCCCTGACTCCCACAGAACAAATTTACATGCAGTTTCCAAAGTGGGGATTAATTCTGATTTTTTTTTTTTTTTTTAATATACCCCTTAGATAATAAACAATACAATGAACCACAAAGTTTAAGTACTATACATTTTATTAGAATATTACTTGCATACTTGTTACTGTAAAAGAATGTTCACCTGTAGAGAAGAGATACATAATATATGGCTTGGCACAATGACACAGATCGATGCTTCTAAAGCAAACATGCCTTGAGAATTTTCTTCGTTCAACACACTTTCCGGAGTGAGATACAGTAGTGGGGCCAGCAATAGTAACCACTGAGCTCACAGGGGACCAGGAATTCAACAATCCTGAAAGTGTGTTGTATAAAGATGATTTTACAGGCATCATAGCGCCTAAAGACAGAGGTCAGTGGTGCTGGTGGTGGGGCAGGTAAGTATAATATCCAAACACTCTGATGTAATACTCTGCCTCAAAGCAGACTTTCCGGCATTATTCCAACTTTCCATCTATTAAATCTTCTGCCCTTGTTGTTTTAACTTTGGATAGTAATTTATTTATTTTTTCTGCCAGTAAATACCTTATACAGCCCACTTCCTTTTTTCTGTCTGGTCATTAGCCTAGGCTTATGACATCATGCATAGCTCTCTCTCACTCTTGTGAGAGTTTGCAGGAAGAGAGGAGGATGAGTCATAAGAGGGCCAATGAGAGCTGCAGGTGCGCCTCTGTAAATCTAGGAAGTGAACAGGCAGCAGCTTCAGCTGTGCACAGTTAAAATGGATGCAGCCAGATTCAGTGGAGAGAGATTTCTGCAGCATTTTTGCCAAGTACAGAATTACAGTATAGATAAAATAATTCTATGCGAACACGCCAGAGCTCATCCTTAGTCCCTGCTATGGTCCGATTCTGCAGACGGAGGAAAATCCTATTTTTCTATCCGTCTGCGGATCGGAACGGGTGAACATGGACAGACGGTCCGTGTTCATCCGATCCCCCCATAGAGTAGGGCGGAGATCTGACAGGGCGGTCCCTGCACAGTGTGCGGGGACCACCCTGTCATCCGCCGGCTCAGCGGGGATCAACGGAGCGATCCCCGCTGAGCAAGCGGATATTTAAGGAACGGATCCTCACGGGATCCGTTAGTGTGAAAGGGCTCTAAGACTAAAGCCTCGTACACACGATTGGATTATCCAACAGAACTGTGTGATGACCGGCTGTTGTCGGAAAATCCGACCATTTGTACTCTCTATCGGACAATTGTTGTCGGATTTTCCACAGACAAACGTGGGATAGCATGCTTTAAAATTGTCTGCCAACAATTGTGTGTAGTCGGATTTTCCGATCGTGTGTACACCGGACAAAAGTACAATCACGCATGCTCAGAAGCAATTCTCACCATAACACAACATTAGCAGAAGTTGCCCAAAGGGTGGCGCTAAAGAGCTGAAGACCCACATAGTTTTGTGTTTGTTGGCCGACAATTGTTTGCCGTTTGTATGCAAGACAAGTTCATGGCCAATGCCATTCGGACAAAAGTTCTGCGCTTTGTCCACGGATAATTTGATCGTGTGTATGAGGCTTAAAGGGGTTGTAAAGGTTAGTTTTTTATTTTCTAAATAGGTTCCTTTAAGCTAGTGCATTTTGGTTCACTTAACTTTTCCTCCGATTTCCTTTCTAAATGTTTTTTTTCTTTGTCTGAATTTATCACTTCCTGTTTCTCCTCGGTAAGCTTGCCCCTATCATCCGAGCCATTCTGGTTGGGGGTTAGTCAGCCTTAACAGCTTACTAAGGAGGAACAGGAAGTGAGAAATTCAGTCAAAGAAAAAAAACATTTAGAAGGGAAAAAGAAGGAAAAGGTAAGTGAACCAACAATGCACTAGCTTAAAGGAACCTATTTAGAAAATAAAAAACAAACCCTTACAACCCCTTTAAGTCTACCAGTGGGTGACAGAGAAACTACCTTCTCCCTCTGCCTAGCTGAGCAGAGAGGAAGAGACATCAGGCAGGCTCCTTGTAGTGCAGGGGTAGGCAATCTTAAAGAGCTGGAGATCTACCTGAACAAGTGAGAAGTCACAGATCCCCGGGCACAGTGCCATCTCCTCGCATCTGATTTAAACCTCTAATTGCCGTACTACCATGTCACAATCACATGCATTGCACAGCAATAATGAGCAATAATGAGTTTGAGTTTGAATTAGGTGGTGAGGAGACAACATATCCCCTCCTCACCACCTGTCAAACACACTCAGATCGATTTTTAGAGGGGCAGCAGTGCCATGCTGCACTTGTGAATGAGCTCTTAATTGCATTTGGCAGCGGCGCCCTTAGGGCTCATTCACACATAAAGTTGGGGGCTGGTAAAACCTTGTGGTTGAGCCACAATATTACCACCCTCAAGTTTTTTTTCCTGATGGACACCGCACCAGTCCTAAGTTTTTAGCAAGGCCGTGATCCTGGGAAAGGGCCTAAAAACCTATGACCGGTGCTCCGCGGACTAGGCTGAAGCCACGGCCTCGCCCAAAACATTCTGCCCGCAGCTCGCCGCAATCCTTTTCCCAGGATCGTGGCAAGCAGGATTTTTTAGGCGAGACCGTGGCTTCAGCCTAGTCTGCGGAGCACCGGTCCTATGGGGAAAAAAATCGATTTGGTCAAAATCTGAATCAATTTGCCCTCGCAACTCGATTCAAAATTTGAATCGATTTTTTCCCCAGCCCTAGGAGATAGGTAGGCAGCTGGCCACGACTTGAGCCAAGGCACATGCGAGCGGAGCTGAATGGGCATGCACCCAAAACTGAAGAAATATTCCCTCCGCTCCGACCAGCACATGATCATCAGAAAGGGGCACAGGTAATGGAAAAAATACACCCCCTAAGCTAGTAGGAGCAGGGGGGGGGGGGTGTAATACAGATTTTATTTTATTTTTTAATTCTGCACTGACTGTGTTGAAAAATTGTCCCAGCCCCTGTTCAAATCCAATCCGGAGACAGACTTGGTCCGGGGACAGTGTCCTCAATCCGGTGACTGTCCCCGGAAACCAGGGATGTCTGGTCACCCTAACATTGTGTGAACCCAGCCACATGGTCTCGTTCACACAAGTGTACTACAGCATACACCAACGTGAGGACTCTGCTTGAACGCACAGGTGTTCCATGCATGCCATCCTATTCACGTCAATAGGGACGCAGTACATGCACGGAACACCTGTGCGGGCAAACGTGGCCCTCACAGGTGTAGGACGCAGTACGCCCGCATTACCCACGTCTCAGCAGACTGTTTTTAGCCAGCACCCCTGGCCACCCATGTGAAAGGGGCTTGCACCACAGGGGTGCAAGGGGGGATTTTTACGTTTCCTGGAAATGAGCCCAAACAGCCTAAAAAACAAAATAATCTGATGGGATCCTAAGTGATGTGTCCCTAGTAGAAGGCAGAAACACTTCCTCATTAGTAGATGGTGACAGGAGGCTGCACACTCACGGGAGATATGAAGTAAGGCTCATGACTGCTGTGTGAATGAACCTCTATATTCTTCTTCGTGCCCTTTCCTCTGATCACTTCACGTGCATGTCAGCCAGCTACGGAAACCCGGAAGGGACACACACACATAAAAACCCTTTATTTTCTATCACCTTACTCCATAATGCACACTTTTATACATAAAATGCCAATTTTTTTTTATATGCGTTACATTTCGGGGATATTTTAACTATTTTATTGTTAAAAAATCATTGGAGCCATGAAACACCCTTTGACTACTAGAGGCCGAACAGTGTGTAAAAACATCCCTGTTAGCTGTCTTCTCTACGGCGTCTAATAAACGCTAGGGTGGAAGCCATTTTGTCGAAGCACTTATTGCAGTGATAACTATGGTAGATATTTGAAGCATCAAAAGACGGAAGTCTTTTTCACAATTGTAGTCTAGTGTGTAAAAAGGCTTTGACGTCCTTGTCTGGTTGTTGACAGTTTCCTTGTTTGTCCTCGTAGGGATTCCGTAGTTGAGGTGACCTCTGCGAGCCTTGTGATTGGTGCGGCTGTTCGGCGAGGAGTCAGCGTGTGTGGTGTGCAGACAGTTCCCACCTGATCTGATCCAGGAGCGGGGGCAGTGTGAGTGATTGGGGGGATACATGCTGCTCTTCATATCCCCTCATAGTGTATGGGGGAATCACTGAGTATCTGCAGACTTTACTAGAATAACCAACAGTCTATAGTCAGGAGTTGGAACCCATGACTAGTAGAAAATATAACTTTTGTACCGTGTGTGTAAAATATATATGTGTATGTATATGTGCGTGCTTGCGTGTATATTGTTATTATTTAGGTACTTATATAGCGCTGTCAAGTTACGCAGCGCTTTACATATACATGGTACATTCACATTGGTCCCTACCCTCAAGGAGCTTACAATCCAAGGTCTCCAACACACATTTATATACTAGGGCCAATTTAGAACAGAAGCCAATTAACCTACCAGCATGTCTTCGGAGTGTGGGAGGAAAGCGGAGAACCCGGAGGAAGCCCACGCAGGCACAGGGAGAACATGCAAACGCCAGGCAGGTAGTGTTGTGGCACCACTGTGCCACCCATATTATATATATAAATACAGGAAAAGAGAGTGTTTTCACGAGTAGGGATGAGCTTGAGCGACCTTTGATCTCATCCCTACCCAACTCTACCATTCCCACACCGCAGATCACGTAAAGAGACTGGTTCATTGGACTAGAAAAAGGGCACAAAATGACTTTGGAGGATGCACAAGCTAGTTTTTATCACTAGGGCTCATGCTCTCAGATATACAGTAGAGGGAAAAAAAAACTGCGCTCGGATCACTAAATCGTAAAGGAACTTACTAAAACTGGAGCAGCTGTGAATAGTAACTAGGGATTAGCTCAGGGGGACATGAACCTGCTAGAGCTATCCAGCCAGGAAGCTGTTAAAAGCCGACAGCCAATCGTAGGCAGTGAAGGCATTCCCCACTGTGCATGGATAAAGGACAATCCGCAACTCTATACAATACATGATGTTTAAATCAGTCCGAATTTATTATATCTCCATAAAGATAAAAGTACAGCAAAGGTAGATGCGTTTCAGCCGCAAAGGACTTCTTCCCCACTGTGCAGCTGAAGGTAAACAAGGATCATGTATGTATACTTGAGGCTCTAGGGGGGGCAGGCATTACCTCTGCTGCCTGTGATTGGCTGTCGGCTTTTAACATCTTCCTGGTTTGATAGTTCAGACAGGTTTGACCTCAAATGCGAAAGCTCCAGAGCTCATCACTAATGCCCCATACACACGATCAGGCTTTAGCCTGACCAAACTCACATTGGAATTCTATCGGAGGAAAAGAGAATGGAATTCATCTGAATTTTCGATGGAATTACTCTGATGGGGCATACACACGGTCGGAATTTCCGATGGAAAAAGTCTGTCTGACTTTTTCCATCGGAAAATCCGATCATGTGTATGGGGCAATTATAGTAACCAATCAGCTTCTAACGTCAGCATCAGGGTCCTTTTACATAAGTATCATCAGTTCTGTCATTAAAAATTAAAAATAATAAAATAAATTGTAGCGGAACTAAACCCTCCTATTCTTTTCAGCCATGGAAGCTGTCATCTCAAGTTCTGTTTGATCTGATTTGCCTTGGTGCTGCACATGTGATCAGTTACCGTATTTATCGGCGTATATCGCGCACTTTTTTGCCCTGAAAATCAGGGCAAAATCGTGGGTGCGCGATATAGGCCGATACCCGCTTTCCCGCGCTGAGTTTTGAATACTGCGCCGACATATACCGAGCGCAGTACACTCGGGTATAGTCGGCCAGTCTCGGCTTCTTCCGCGGTCACGTCCTGGACGTACAGGACGTGAGCGCAACAGTTACCGAGCCTGCCCGAGTGTACTGCGCTCGGTATATGCTGGCGCAGTATTCAAAACTCGGGGCGGGAAACGAGCGGCGAGGACGCCGCAGAAGGACGCCGGACCCGCCGCAGAAGGACACCCGAAGCCGCAGAAGGACACCCGAACCAGCAGAAGGATGCCGGACCCGACGAGGCCGCCGATGGACGCCGCGCAAGACACCAAAACTGTAAGTACAAAAATAACTTTTTTCCACAGGATTGGGGGTCACTTTAGGGGTGCGCGGTATACGCGGGAGCGCGTTATACCGCGATAAATACGGTATATCACCAGCCATTTGATGGTCTGACGGTTTGGTTGAGAGCACAAGCAAATGTTACAGTTAGCAAGAAATGTAACTGTCTTATGAAACCATTAAATTGATGGGTTTAGTTCTGCTTTGAGCCCGTATAGTACAGTAACCATTGTACTGTATGGGAGGAAATTTAAGTAAGTTGCTGTACTTAAAGTAATTGTAAGACTTTTTTTTTTTTTTTTTTAAATAACAAACGTGTCATACTTCTCTCCATTGTGCAGTTAGCTTTGCACAAAGTGGCCCCCGATCCTCAACTTCTGGGGTCCCCTGGCGTACAACCCCCTAGAAGAAGCACTCTCCCGGGGGTTACCTTGCGGGCGCGCTCCCGATTCCAATATTTGCATCCATAGACGCAGAATGCCAGACTTGGCCCAGCCCTCCGAATCATTGGATTTGATTGACAGCAGCGGGAGCCAATGGCTGCGCTGCTATCAATCTATCCAATCAAGAGCCGATACAATGGGCAGAGGGAAAGAGCGCATCTCCGGCGGGGGAATACAGAACTCGGGTAAGTAAAACGGGTGGCTGGTCAGTGACGGAAGTTTTTTCACCTTAATGCATAGGATCACCACGTCGCACGACCGCGCAATTGTCTGTTAAAGCGACGCAGTCCCGAACTGTAAAAACCCCTTGGGTCTTTAGCCAGCATATTGGTCCGGGGCTTAAGTGGTTAAGGAACCAAAAAAAAAAAAAACGTCAGGACCGCGGAACTCCGCTTTAAGAAACAAGTGTCAGAAAAAGATTTAGACTTTAAGTGGTTAAACTTCCAGCATTTACACACAGAAGTTTGATCTAAGAGGGAAGCATTAATTACAATGTTTCATGTTGTTAAAAACTTGGCAGGGATTTTTTCTGTACACACACACACCCACACAGTAGTTTATCCCTTTGATCTAAGAAGGAAGCGTTAGTTACAATGGTTCATGTTAAAAACAATCTGTAAGTGTTCGCTGCAGCATTATGCAAAGGACACACTACAGGACATTGAAGGATCCACCATGCATTCTACATTTTATTTATTTTTTTCCATTTAAATTTGTATTAAATATTTTTTTCTTAACACAGACTAACATCAACATCACATTCTTACATTTATATACTGACAGACATATAACAACACATACATGGTCTCCTTGTGGTCCCTTATTTTGGTTAGTCTATGGTGGCCCTTCTTTCGCTCCCTATACCCTTCTTTATCTCTTTCTCCCCAATTCACTTAGAGACAGGAGGGTAACCTCCCTGGGATATATACAATTTGATACAACTAGGTCCCTGATACAGATACCAATAGAATGAGTAGGGGTAGGGAGAAGAAAGAGAGAGAGGAAGAGAGAAAAAAAAAAAAATTAAAAAAAATAAGTAAAGGGAAAAAAAAAAATATATATAAAAATATAATAAAAAAAGAAAAACAAAACCCTGCCCCGTTTTTAATTATGGCTTATTCATCCCCTTCATCCAGGGCACCCAGTGAGCTACTTATTTAAGTTATAATATTCATTTCTAGGTGATGCCTACCTTCCATAGAGGATAAGGGAAGGAAGGAAGAAAGAAAAAAAAACTCCCTCCCCAATTTTAGCTGTGACTATATCATCTCCTTCACTACTTGTTTAAATTCGAATTTATATTTCTAAGTGGTGTCTACCTACCCTATATAAAAAAAAAAAACAAGAGGAGGGGACAATGACCTCCTCCACCGAGGGAAACAGTTCTCCCCCCTTCCCTCTTGTATGTATATGTGCCAGCCTTCCTAATTCTAAGGGGGCAAAACCTGCCCCTACCTCCGACAAAACAAAACAAAAATATATAAAAAAAAAAAAAATATATCCCTCCCCATTATAAACTGTGACTATATCATCCCCTTCATCAAGGGCACCCCGTGCACTACTTGTTTAAATTAGAATTTATATTTCTGAGTGTTGTACATACCATGTAAAAAGAAAAGAAAAGAGGAGGAGGGGGCGATGACCTCCCCCGCCGAGGGAAGCAATCCTCCCACCTTCTCTTCGTGTATGTATATGTGCCAGCCTTCCTAGTTCTAAGGGAGCAACACCTGCCCCTACCTCCGAATAATACAAAAAACGACAAAAAAAAAAAAGACAAATAACCTCCACCACAAACCTCCGAGGGAAGCCATCAAACCTTCCCATTATATATATATGTGTACTTAGCCCTCTTAACACTCGAAGGGCACCTCCTACCCCTTACCCACCACCCATTCTGCATTTTATGAATAAAGTGTAAAATGCCAGCTAGAGGTCAACCGATATATCGGCCCATATTTTTAATTTTTTTTTAAAGGAATCAGGGTTGGCCGATTATTATGCAAATTAGGCAGATTAACACTGACCGCAGGCAGGCAACAGGCAGATTGCCATTGAGTCCGTGCCCCGTCTACCCACAAGTGTTCTTCCTCCCTTCCCCACACTCCATTGGCAGAGCAGTGCGGTGCAGTATAAAGATTTCCCCTCTGCTTTGATGCATGCTGTCTCCCTCTCGCATTGAGCTTTGACACTGAGTCGCCAATAAAGCAGAGCATGCCTGTGTGTGGCGGCGGCGGTATGAGAGGAATGTAACAGGATATACCTTACCCACTCCACACAGGTGCCATGTGGGATGGGGCCGCTGAGTTGAAGAGACATGATCCATGGCAACTGCACAGTAGCAGTTGCTGCACTGTCTTCTCCCCTCTGCCTCCCCACCCCATGTCCTCCACCTATCCATGTTTCTCTGTGAGCTTGTCCTGCGCTCCTCTCTTGTCGCCTCCCCTTACCCATACCTCCCTGTCGGTCCACGCAGATCACTTCCCTCTTCTCTCTTTGCCATGCCCCCAATGTGCTGTCAGTCACGGCGGGCACCAGGCAAGGGTGTTCAGCTGGAGTAAGCCCGAAGGTGATACATCGGGGCAGCTCATCAAGAGTGAGGAGGCGAGAGCAGAACATGGGGGAAGGAAGGGGTGTGGAAGATGCTAGGAATATTCTACAGTCTGGGACACACTGAGACCTCCTCCTGTACTGAGGACATCAAGTGTGTGGTATAGTGACAGGAGCAAGTGGAGTGGCAGTGGGTGAGTTTAGGAGATGATGGAAAAATGGGCCTAAAATATATATCTTATATCGGCCATCGGCCTCCCCGATTTCCAAATATTGGCATCGGCCAGAGAAAAATCCATATCGGTCCACCTCTAATACCAGAAAAATGTGGAGTATTTCTTGCCACAGTGTGCTTATAAGGGAAGCAACACTAGGTAATAAATAGGCCCCCACAGCCTTACATAATGACTGCTAAACTTCTCCATCATGTACTGTATATAAATTAGAATAACAGTTCTTGCCTTGGCAGATAGTTTAGAATGAAGGCAAAACGTGTTGTTGACTAAATTAAAGCTGCACTCTAGGCTATAGAAATGTTCACAATTACAGCCATTTGTATTACAGCCTCAAACTTGACAGGAATGGCAAATATTTTTGTAGACGTGATGACAGGGGAGTTCTCTCCCTCCCTGTCACCACTACTCAATTGGTAAGTGCCCTGACACATTGTTTGTGTAGGCTGATGGCTATTTTGCACATGTAGTTCTGTGTGGTGCACCTACGCCAGTAGGATGTGATGTAGGGCGCCTGGCAGGAAGACACCGCAAAGAAGAGCTTGCATCACTGTGGAATGCAAGCTTACACCTTGAACTTGAGCTATTCAGTTAAGACTATCACCTAAATTTCAAACCGTTTGCTGTGATTGATGGCTAACATAGTACAACGCAGGGTTGCGTTGTACGCAGAAAACATGCCCCGTCCCGCCAAGCTCGCGCGCAGAAGCGAACGCATACGTCAGTAGCGCCTGCATATGTAAACGGTATTCAAACCACACATGTGAGGTATTGCAGCGATCGTTGGATCGAGAGCAATAATTCTAGCTGTAGACCTCCTCTGTAACTCAAAACAGGCAAACTGTAGAATTTTTTAAACGTCGCCTATGGAAATTTTAAAGGGTAAAAGTTTGTCGGCATTCCACGAGTGGACGCAATTTTGAAGCGTGACATGTTGGGTATCAATTTACTTGGCGTAACATTATCTTTCAGAATATAAAAAAAAAATGGGATAACTTTACTGTTGTCTTATTTTTTTAACTAAAAAAAGTGTATTTTTTCCCCAAAAAAGTGCGCTTGTAAGACCGCTGCGCAAATACGGTGTGACAAAGTATTGCAACGAGCGCCATTTTATTCTCTAGGGTGTTAGAATAAAAAATATATATAATGTTTTGGGGGTTCTAATTAGAGGGAAGGAGATGGCAGTGAAAACAGTGGAAAAAAATAATTAGAGCTGCTGTTTTACTTGTAATGCCAACTGCCACCACCAGATGGCGCCAAGTCACAGAAGGAAGCTTGGGCCTTCACAAGGCAGCAAAGCCGCTGCCTCAATTACCGGCCGTTGCGGGCCCGCCACGATTGCGGGGAGGTGGGGGCGCACGGAGACACAGGATCCTGTGCCTCCGTGCACCGCCTCCTCCCCTGCCGCGCGATCGTGGCGGGCCCGCGACGGCTGGTAATTGAGGCCGCGGCCTTGTAGGCCGCAAAGCCACAGCCTCAATTACCGGCGGGCACCAGGTCACAATTTCTTGTCGCAATTGCGACCGGGCGCCCAGATTTTGTCGAGCCCTGGTACAACATTGTTAATGCAAACATTTATTTTACTTCCAAGTGCATTATTACTGTTTTAGTTCATTTTGTCAATGGCAAAATATTGTTTCCTTAAATATTTCCTTTTGTATTTGTGCAGGAAAGCATTGCTGATTTTTTATACTCGTATTTTAACAAAGCGCTCAAGGGTTTTTTGAAAATGGCATCTTCAAGTCGGACTCAGGTGTTAAATCTGTACAAAATAATGTTAAGAGAAAGCCAGAAGTTCAGTTCCTACAACTACAGGTAAGTTAGGCAGAATATATTTTACTGCTCTTGATGATTATTATTATTATTATTATTATTATTATTATTATTATTATTATTATTATTATACAGGCTTTATGTTTAGAAGTAGGTGAAACAAAGAGCTACAGTCTGCAGTAACCAGTAAGGTGCTTGCTTTCATTTTCTTGTGTGCCTTGGGAAATTACATCTGAAGCATATTGGGTTATTGTGCTACACATCAACTCTTATTCCACCACCACCTCTAAATTTTAAACTTACCTGCTCTGTGCAATGGTTATGCACAGAGCAGCCCCGGTTCTCCTCTTCTTGGGTCCCCCACCAACTCTCCTGGCTGCTCCCCCCTGCTGAGTGTGCCCATAGCAAGCTACTTTAGCAGGGTGGATTTGATTTGGGGGACCTACGGCTTTTTTTTATTTTTTTTCCCAAACCTGGGCACCCCTTCCATAGACTCCCATGTTAAACGTCAGTCTAGTCATGGGCACAGTGAGACATGGGCACAGTGAGGCATGCACATGGACACAGTGAGGCATGCACATGGACACCCTAGGCTTATACTTGAGTCAATAATTTTTCCCATTTTTTTGTGGTAAAATTAGGTGCCTCGGCTTATATTCGGGTCGGCTTATACTCGAATATATACGGTAAATCATAATTTTTATAGAGCAACTGTCATCTCTGTCCCGCAGCAGCTCCTCCTCTGACCCGCTGTTGACTCACCGACAGTCCCATTCACTTTAATGGGGCGGCAGTGACACAACAAGCTGAGGGATGTGGTGGCAGCAGGTAAGTGGATGCCCGCTAACAGGCAGTGCCATGATGGCTCTGAATTGACAGGTGCTCTTTAAATGTAAGGACTTATTCTTGCTGGTAGTTAGAATCTTTAATATTTGCAAACAAAATGGAGGTTTCCCATTTCGAATAAAAGGCTGTCGGCTAAGTAAAACAGCGATATCACAACCAATTCAATCATACAGTTTGTAGTGTACATACATTTGAAAAACCATGGGATAAAGGAATATTCCTGAACTTTGTTTTATCTCATGGTTACTGTGAAATTGTGTGAATGCCTCAATGCATTGCATGTTATCTCAACTTGCAGAGCTTGGATTCATTGAATGAGTTTAGCAAAAATGGAAATATTGCAGATTATACATCCTCATGCTACATAACCAAGCTCAATTTTATGCTTAATAAACTCAATGATGCATGTATCTTAAATAGAAGACTATCTTTAGATCGATTTTTTTTTTTTTTTTTTTTTTTTTTTTTTTACTCCAAAAGCATTTTATTAAAATAAATTTAATAAAAATCAAACAAATCTGATTTAAATAAATAAAAAAAATGTATTGAGGGAAATTTTGTCTATAAGCCATGAATTATTTACTCATTCTGTAAAGCTTAGTGAGTACTAATCATTTTTGTGAATGAGTATTTAAATATTGGATCAACCTGAATTTATTCGCTTTAAAAAAAAAAAAAAATAGTTTATTAGCTAAATGGGGGAAATAATTGTGATTGGAGATAAAGGAAGCAGTTGAAGCTAAGGTTTTGCCCATGTAGTAGGATATATTCTGTTACGCTCCTAAGTACCCAAGACATACACTTAACAAATCAGCGCAGACACTTGAATGGCGAGACCTCCTGCCGCTCTTGATTGTTTATTACTACTCGGCACATCTTGTCCCCTTGCCCTTCCAGTGCTTTTATATTTCCCCCCTGATCCGTGAAGCCATTAACTTGTTTCTTTTACTGGCTCATGTAATAGACATTGATGATTCAGGAGGATCACTGTTAGCTTCTCTGATTATCATGTCACAAATTGGAAATCCATCTGCCTCTCTTCATCTTTCACCTTCAGCCATTTTTCAGCATTATTTTACCATTACTATCCCTCCCACTCCAATAGGTGGCTGGCTGAATGCTTTCTTTGTTTCTGCCTCTAATGACTTGCATGTAACATCTTCCCACATTTTTTCTTGGAATAATTAAACAATGTTCTTATTCCTGGAATTGAAGCTTTTTAATGTTGGCTAATGGGGCCTGTATTTAAGAATCAATGTCTGGGCAGCTTTTAATGTAGTAATAACCAATTAAAGAAAAAACAGTGCATACATTTAAATGCAAGCTATATTCTTTTTACATTTATTTTAGAAGTGCATGCGGAAATGAACAGTTTAATATTTAACTTTAATAATGTGTCCTTCAAAAGAGAAACTACAATTGTTTTGGGTCAATATGGTGAAGTCTGCTTTGAGGCTTTCTTGTCTGATGGGGGATTAGTAACTGCTAATGAGTCAACCACTTCATTATATAAATTGCTGCCTGAGCTATAGATCCTGTAAACAAAAGGTTTAATAACAGGCTATGATTTGTTAAAGATATGACAAGGAGACCTGGTGGCTGGATAAAAGACTGCATAATATTAATTTGCAATATTTCATATATACAATCACAAACCCATTTTTTTTTTTTTTTTTTTTTTA
The DNA here is from genome assembly GCF_905171775.1 of Rana temporaria. Taxonomy (NCBI): domain Eukaryota; kingdom Metazoa; phylum Chordata; class Amphibia; order Anura; family Ranidae; genus Rana; species Rana temporaria. The sequence goes on along the minus strand of NC_053493.1, from coordinate 243,976,844 downwards.
CTGTAATAAGCAAATACATTTTTAAGACTAAGACTCTTACTACCTATTATCTTTTAAAACTGCACTACTTTTTTAGGCATTTATTAGGGGTGTGGAAATTAAAGATTAATTCCTCGATTTAATCGTAAATTTTTTTGATCGGTACTAGTGGTGCAACGGATCGTAAATGATCCGTGATCCGAAGGGGTCACCATATGCGGATCGGCACACCACGTGTTTCGCGGAGCTCCGCTGCTGCCTCGGCCATAGGAAAGGCCATGGCTTCGGCCTAGCTCCCGGAGCGGCGGCCATCTTGGTCCCCCCGGCGGCGGCCTAGGTGAACCTAGAGCGGCACGCTGACGTTATCACCCGGCCTCAACTGCTTGTGTTCGCCGGCTTCTCTGGTAACACTAAGCAAGCACCTATACAGTGGGGGAGATGTGGACCATATTACAGTGGGGGAGATGTCTGTGGACCATATTACAGTGGGGGAGATGTCTGTGGACCATATTACAGTGGGGGAGATGTCTGTGGACCATATTACAGTGGGGGAGATGTCTGTGGACCATATTACAGTGGGGGAGAGGTCTGTGGATATTACAGTGGGGGAGATGTCTGTGGACCATATTACAGTGGGGGAGATGTCTGTGGATATTACAGTGGGGGAGATGTCTGTGGATATTACAGTGGGGGGAGATGTCTGTGGATATTACAGTGGGGGGAAATGTCTGTGGATATTACAGTGGGGGAGATGTCTGTGGATATTACAGTGGGGGGAGATGTCTGTGGATATTACAGTGGGGGGAGATGTCTGTGGATATTACAGTGGGGACTATATATGGTGGTGATCCGAAAAAAAATTATGTGCATTATAATTAATCAAAATTAGTCGATTAATCGATTTAAAAAAAGAATAGATCAATCGAACATGAAAATTTTAATTAGTAACAACCCTAGTATTTATCAAAGTTAACTAAATCAAATATAAATAACAAAATATGCTCTTTATAGGAAAAGCAGATATAATATCCTTAAAAAACTTTAAAGATAGATCAGAATAACACATACAGTATATCACAAAAGTGAGTACACCCCTCATATTTTTTGAAAATATTTTGTTATACTTTTTCATGTGACATAGCTGGGAAAACATCTCCTGAATACTCCTGGGATGTTTGACATCATTTGCCCAGGCAAGAAACCAGGAAAAAACTAAAGAAACCTAAAAAAACGTAGTTTAACCACTTGCCACAAAATCACATACCTGTACATCATTCTGCTACAAGTTGTCGCCCCGGTACCGTTTTTCAGAGCCAACGGTTTCTTGTGATAACAATCGATGCGGCTAAGCAGCCGCATGATCGTTATCACAAACAGCGGGATGGGACGTTCCCCCTCTCCCACCACTCTGCTCGGGCTCTCCAGTTCCACCGGAATCGGCTTTGATTGGGTCTCGTATCTAGAAACTCAGAAGCGACATCACTACCGGTTTACTGAAGCCTTAAGGCCCCTTTCACACATGCGGACTGTATGTCCGCTTTTTCATCCATTTGTGTACGGATGATCCCTATGAGATTGCGCAGTGTGCGGGGACCGCCCTGTCATCCGCCGGCTCAGCGGGGATCAACGGAGCGATCCCCGCTGAGCTGTGAAAGGACCCTTAGGGCGCCAGATTTAAAAAAAATCCAATATTTAAAACAGCCAGACTTGGAATTTTAAATGGTTTTAGGCTCCATGTACACGGGATGTTTTTACAACTGCTCCTAAGTGATTAAATTTGACAGATAGTAACCCACGTTTAAAATAAAAAATTTTAATGGCCAAAAACGCCTATAAACGAAATGCTGCAATCCTCGGGTTACTGCATTTAGTCGTGTTTGACGTCTGAAACGTGGAATTTTTCGGTGTCAGAACCCATTTTTTTATTTTTTTTTGCTTTCAAAGAAACGCTGTTAAACGCAACTGCCTAAAAACGGCAATTAACAAGACTGTGTATAGGATCACATAGGATAACATTGAATGAGTTCAGAGGCAGTTGAAAAAAGCATCCAACCGCATCTGAACATATGTTAAGCAGTGTCCCGTGTACATGGGACCTTAAGTGCAATGGAGGGATTGGGGGTCATAGAATGCATTAAAGCGGAGGTTCACCCATGGAGAACACATTTTCCCCTTAGATTAATGCTCGTTTTGTCTAGGGGAATCGGCTATTTGTTTTAAAATATGATCCGTACTTACCGTTTACGAGATGCATCTTCTCCGTCGCTTCCGGGTATGGGCTTCGGGAATGGGCGTTCCTTCTTGATTGACAGTCTTCCGAGAGGCTTCCGACGGTCGCATCCATCGCGTCACGATTTTCCGAAAGAAGCCGAACGTCGGTGCGCAGTATAGAGCCGCACCGACGTTCGGCTTCTTTCGGCTACTAGTGACGCGATGGATGCGACCGTCTGAAGCCTCTCGGAAGACTGTCAATCAAGAAGGAACGCCCGCTCCCGAAGACCCATACCCGGAAGCGACGGAGAGGATGCATCTCGAAAACGGGTAAGTACTGCTCATATTTTAAAACAAATAGCCGATTCCCCTAGACAAAACGAGCATCCAGCTATGGGGAAAAGAGGGAAAAAAAAACAGAAATGGGTGAACTCCCGCTTTAAAGGGGTTGTAAAGGTAAAAAAAAAAAATCCCTAAATAGCTTGCTTTACCTTAGTGCAGTCCTACTTCACTTACCTCATCCTTCGATTTTGCTTTAAATGTCCTTATTTTTTCTGAGAAATTCTCACTTCCTGTTCTTCTGTCTGTAACTCCACACAGTAATGCAACACTTTCTCCCTGGTGTGGAGAAAGCCTCTTGCAGATAGAGAAAGGAGCTGTGTGTTAGTGGGCGTCCTGACACTCCTGCTCGCCCCCTCAAGAGGCTTTCTCCACACCAGGGAGAAAGTGTCGCATTACTGTGTGGAGTTACAGACAGAAGAACAGGAAGTGAGAATTTCTCAGAAGAAATAAGGGCGTTTAAAAGCAAAATGGAAGGATGAGGTAAGGGAAGGAGGACTGCACAAGGTAAAGGAAGCTATTTAGGGGGGAAAAAATTGTACCTTTACAACCCCTTTTAAGATAAAAAAAAATACCTTCTGCCTTTATAGCCACTTTAAAGTTCTTTTTTTTTTTTTTTTTTTTTTAACAACAAACATGTTATACTTACCTGGTCTGTGCAAAACCACTGCACAGAGCAGCGTCTTCCTTGGCCCTCCGCTCCTGGCTTCTCATCCTTGACCATTGCCCCCAATAGTAAGCCTTTTGCTCTGAGGGCACTGGTGCATGCTCTATCCAAAGGCCCCGCTCTGTGCATTAATAAAACACATAGAGCAGCCGCAGCTCTGCACAGCCGCTGCTCTCCCCTCATTGCCTCACTGGCTGTGATTGACAAAAGGCTCCCACTGCTGTGTCTCAGCCAATGAGGAGAGAGACCTGGGACAGCCGAGGCTCCCATGCACATCGCTGGATCGAGAGGGGGCTCAGGTGAGTATTAGAAGGAGCACACAGGTTTTCTGCCTTCATCGCATGAAGGTAAAAAAAAAAAATACAGCCTTACAACCACTTTAATGCCTTCTGTTTGCTCCATCTGGTGACCAAAATGCAGTATAGTTTTCTGAAATACCATGAGAAAATGATACCATATTCTTCCAACTAGATGGAGCTGAGGATACAGAAATGAATTGCTTAGAAACATTACAGTAACATTTCATTCAACTTGCACAAATGCTTCTGACTTTTGTTAAACAAAAGTTTTTTAAATAGACCCCTTAATTATATATTTTACACTATGCCAGGGGAAGACAGACATTGCAGTCAGCAGTTCACTTGATACATTATATTGTGCGACAGAACCAATGCTTCACCAAGTATTTGTGCATTGAGCCGTTCTGATCAACATATGTTTTATTTTATTTTTCTCTCCCCTTTTTTTCATTTAACCAAAGCACTAGCCTGGAATGTATCAATCAATCTATTTTCCATGCTGTTGTATACCAGCCTCATTTATTTTTCTCTCTTGGGAGGATCCATCCCCTTCTTTGACATGGAGGTCAACTCAGGGATTTTTCCATAGGCCTGGATGAATTTCTAAATCCAGAACCTGTGCATACATAGCCAGAGGATTGAAATCCAGCTAGCCCTGTTTACCATCACACAGCTTCTAAGGCATCTTTCATTTTATTAGAATGGTATTTTTCTAGTGGGGGAACTGCCAAAAATCAAGAAAGTGATCATAAAAAGATGGCTTGTTTTTAACTACACAGCATTTTACATTGCATGAATCATTTGATAATTTTGTCTGTTTATGGAAGTGATAAATGCAACTTTGATTAGTGAAAATCATTATGTGGTGCTTAGATACATGATGCGGATCATCAACATCAGCCAAGTTAATTATTATTTTCTGTGTCAGTCGTGATTGTTTCCTTTCCTTACCAGCACAGTTTTCTTTCAATTAAAGGCAGACAATAGACTCGCCTTAGCACCACTAGTACCTTTCACAATGAATGCTAAGACTTTTTCTCGTCCCAAGAACAATAAATACCATCCTAGGGTACCAGCTGTTTAATGAGTAAGCTTCCATATTTAATAAATTCTATTAACAATACACCCCCATGTCACATTCTAGGTGAACGGGCCCTAATTAAAAGCACACACCATCTGCTGGTGCATGGCAGCAGGGTGGCACACCACAGCCAGCACGATCCCTGGGACTAAATATGCATTATTTATGAGCTGTGTCTGGAAAATGTCAATGATCCCATAGAAGACATCCTGAAGGCTGTTTAGCACCATCTAATGGGCACATCTGTCATTTCCCCCCCTTTTCTTTTTTTTACAAGATAAAAATGACTGTCTTTGATGTTATTTTAATACACCGGATCAACGATAATTTGACTGGATAAACTTGAAGGAAAGGTTTCATCTCTGTCATCCCTTTTTGTTGTTTCTTTTATTTGCTGTTCAAAAATGATGAAAAATTATATTCCCAAGTACTGTTTATTTATTTGTTTATAACCCATCAAAATATTTAACATTTCAAACATTCCAAACTACAAACTTGTATAATTTTACTAACTTGTAAAATTGGGTGCCAGGCGACTATATCCACAAAAAAATAGTCATTCTGCTTTCCCTTTGTAATAAAAATTGTTTGATTGTATCTGTGACAATAAGAGTTGTCAAGACTGACAGTTGGTATTTTTTTTATGGCTCAATCGAGAAACATCTTAACGTAAACCTGCCTCAAACCTGAACAATTCCTTGATCATAGGAGTAAAAAAAGCACATAATCGTAGATAGCTTAGGTGAAAACAACCAGTGCTTGTCACAACAATAAACAGATCCAAAGATGAAGGCTGCTAAATGTGAAATCCAGTTTCTATTGTGAAATCTCTGGGTCTACTGATTGTTTAATCGTATTCTACATAAAAGTTGTGCATGTTTGTGCCATTGCTACTGTGTGTGGGATAGCTTTTCCTTAAAGTGGTTGTAAAGCCTTAGGCCCCTTTGCCGCGATTTTGGATCAGTACTACTTTGCCACAACTTTGGCATTAACTAATGAAAACATACATGGTGTGAGGTAATTCCTTTCCCTGCCATAGTTGTTTCCAGTTGCTGTTTGCTTCCTGATTGTTGTGGTGTGGTGTGATGTGTTGTGACAGAAAATGTTTGCTACTTAATATTGCCACAGCAGTTGTCATTGCTGCTGCAACAGTAGCAGTGCATGAGGAAGAAGCGGAGGACAAGGACTTTCCCTGCCATAGTTGTTTCCAGTTCCTGTTTGCTTCCTGGTTGTTGTGGTGTGGTGTGGTGTGGTGTGGTGTGTTGTGACAGAAAATGTTTGCTACTTAATATATTGCCACATCAGTTGTCATTGCTGCTGCTGCAGCAGTAGCAGTGCACAAGGAAGAAGAGGAGGAGAAGCAGAGGACAAGGACATCTTTTTTTTTTTTTTTTTTTTTTTTTTTTTGGGCTGTTTTGGAGCACATTGTTCCTGAGGGAATAACCAGGAAGTGAATGTGTGCTAGAAAAATGTGCTTGGAAGGGGCTACTATGTGGAAAGGATTAGGTGGGACAAGGGTCAAAAAGCTGCTTGTGCTTACAAAGTTGTACTGAAATCGTGTATTATTCAGCTACAATTTGCATGCTATTTGAGGGTTTAACATTGAGGTCTATGAACATCAACTCGCATGGAGGTTGCACCAAAGTAGTGTAGGGACTACTTTGAAGTTGGCACGACTTAAAGTCGTGCCAATATGAATGTAAGTCATTGAAAATCATTAAGAATGACTTGTCATGCGATTTTGCAGTCCAAAATCGTGGGACAAGTCGTATAAGTGTGAAAGGGGACTTAAGGTTTTGCACTTATGCATTAGGGTGAAAAACCCTTGCTGCTGCAGCTCCCCCCTCAGACACACCACCTTTTTGTTACCCGAGCCCATCCGATCCAGTTATGTGCATGAGCGCAGCGGCTCCTTCCGCTGTTGCTCTCCTCATTGGACAGGTTGATAGCAGCAGAAGCTGTTGGCTCACACTGCTGTCAATCAAAAGCTGTGATGCGGGGGGGCAGGGCCGAATCCCGCTGTCTCTGTCAATGGATGCAACAGTGGGACTCAGGAGCAAGCCTGCACGAGTGCCCCCATGAAAAGCAGCTTTGCAAAGGGGGCACCCAAGGAGGTGCTTGGAGCGTTGGCGGGCCACCCTAGAAGAAAGAATTGTGGCAGAGAAGTTAAGTATAGGCATGTGTGTTATCTTTAAAAAAAAAAGCGAGGGTTTGCAATCACTTTACAGTGGTTCTAAAGGCAGAAGGTTTTATACCTTCATGCATTCTATGATGAAGGTAAAATACCTTGCAACTCCCCCCACCCCCCCTTATACTTACCTGAGTGAGTAACTTATATAGCGATAACAAATCCGAACTGAATCGCCTCAAGGCAAACGTTTTTTCCTGAAGGCCCGATGGTTTTCTTCCATGCGGATGTTCATTGGTAGAGTGTTCCATAGCCGTGGTCCTTGGACTGCTGAGCCTGATCTCAACCTAACAATGTGCAAGAGAGAAGAGGCTCTCTCCCTCTTCATTGGCCCAGACCTAGCAGGGGGAGCCAATAAGGGGAAGGTGGATCCATGCAGCTATGTCCACTGACACACATATGGGGGCTCGGGAGAAAGCATGCACGAGTACCCCCACTAACGCACGGCTCCTTTCTCTATCTGCAACGTAGAGAGCATCCTGACTCTCCTGTAGTCCAAGGGAAGGGGTGAGCACAACACTCCACACCAGGGAGAAAGCCTTGCATTACTGTGTGGAGTTACAGACAGAAGAACAGGAAGTGAGCATTTCTCAGAAGAAATAAGGACATTTAAAAGCAAAATCGAAGGATGAGGTAAGTAAAGGAAGACTGCACTGGTAAAGGAAGCGATTTAGGGGGAAAAAATTGTACCTTTACAACCCCTTTAAATCTCTTCTACAGTATTATGGGATTATAGTACACATGGGATTATGTAGTTCACACAAAGTGCCCTTTTTATTTGTTATATTAGCAGAACTTTCTAGGTTATATGCAGCCATTCCCTGCCATGCTAAATGCTAGTTTATTATTTTAAAAGTTACAACATTTTCTGATTAAAAAATATTTGGTTTAATAACTAAGGAAGATGTGAAATGCCCTCATTTCCTGTTCATTTTCAGTTTCTTATGGATAATCTTGTGATAATTGTTTGATCCGGTGGCATAATTTGCTGGCCGGAAACCCACTGTATTGCACAGTGTTTGAGTGGCTTGTTTCGGTTCTCCTTGTATCGAAAGAGTACTACTGTACAAGCACTTATTTTTTTATCATCTGAAAGTAGTACTATAATAGTTTGCTTTTTTTTGGTTATAAGACAAAATTAATACAATATATGTAGCAGATTGGGTAGTTAGTTATAATATTTTGCATAACATTTTGAGCCAGTGGGTTGAACTTTTTTTTTTTTTTTTTTTTGTCTATGTGCTTTATTGATTTAAAAATAAATTATATATTTTTAGAACTTTATCAGACAGTTCAGGCCAAGGTTTTAATCGGACAAATGGTGCTTCATGGCCGGTTCACATCATGAATCACACAGAAATGTGCTGTGCGTTTCTGGATCGCACAAAAAGCCATACCATACAATCTGGTGCAGTAAGGTAACACTGACACCTGCTTGGGGTGTCAGTAAGGTAACACTGACACCTGCTGCATATTGCAAGTGTAGTGCGTTTTGAATATGGTGCTGAATATGCATGCAGAATGTGGGTTTCCACATGGAGTTGTGGTGTAAACTGGCCCTCAAACAAGAAATTGACTGTATGCCTTTTGTCTTTTTTTAAATTAAAGATTTTTTATTTTATTTTTTTAAAGAAAAATTGCCATTGAATAAGCCAAAAAGTGCATTTAAGAGTATGCACATATTAATAGGATTACTCCTGCGCTGCCACTCCCATATAATTTAAAGTGTGCCAATCTGCTAACACCCAAATGCTTTATCAAGATATAGTGATGTGCTGCTCTTATAACCTACCAATAAATCAGAAATGAAATGTGTAAAACAAGTGGTAATTGTGTTATTATACTGTAAACCTATGCATACAAGCTTTATCACATATGTAAACCATTCATTAATGGGATAATGTTATAAAATAATACTTATATAGCGCATGAATAGTATACATCAAGTAAATGAGTGAAAACAATAATCTAGTGCCAGCAATGTACATTAAATAATAGTGTAATGAAAATAAGATGTAAGGCTCTACACCGCATGCGGTGAAACAATGTGCAAAAAATAAAAAGGTGAGCATTGCTTCCGAGCATGCTTGTTTGTACTTTGGACTTTTGTCCGACGGCATTGTGAACACACGATCGGAAAATCCGACCACAGACTGTTGTTCTCGGACAGTTTTAAAGCCTGCCATCCGGGGGCGGAGCTTGACGAGGACCGAGATTGGCCGCATGAGAGCGGAGCTCCGATCACAACAGGGACACAGTGGCTCATTACAGCCCGAATAGCAGCGATCGTGACACCCCTCCTTGGCGATTACAACCCGCTGACTACCCCCGCTATGACGAACAAGCGGAAAGGTCCCCAGCGGCCGCAGAAGCTGACCGAATACTTCACATGAGAGCAGAGGCAAGATGGCGCCGAGTCCCCCATGCCTTCCGCGGCCAGCACTCCACAGCTACCACAAAATAAGAAGAACCTCCCAAAAGAAACTCGCCATCATCCAGGAAATCATCCCCTGTGTCCTCTTTTTTGCTTCTGGGAGTCCAGAAAAGACGCAGCTCAAGCTGGATGGCATGGATCCTTCCCAGGAGGTTATTGTGGGTCTAGACTCTGGGGATGACACCAGGGAGCTCCCTGATTCTATCAACCACTTCCCTGCCAGTAACCAGCCTGTGCTGGACACCACACTTAAGGACATGCTGGTATCCCTCAGAAGCTCGCTTCATGGCGATATGATGGCATGTGTCCGCAAGTTTGGGAAGGATTTGCAGACTGTGTCTGCTAGAGTGGATCATGTGGAGACTAAAATGGGGGAGTTTGCAGCCACCATAAACAACTTGGTAGATGCACATGATGCCAGGGATGACGAGATGGAGGCAGTTAAAGCTAAAATTGCAGATATTGAGGACTGTTCGAGGAGGAACAACCTTAAAAAAAGGGGGGTCTCCGAATCTATTCCACAATCGGATCTGCGCCAGCATGTCACCCAAATTATCACCTAAATCCAGCCTGATCTGTCAGCAATATACATTACCATAGATAGGATCCACAGGTTGCCTAATCCTTCCCATCTACCTGACAAAGTGCCCAGGGACATTATATTGCGCCTACATTTTTTTAACCACTTGAGACCCGCGCTATAGACAAAAGACGTCCACAGCGCGTCTCAAGTGCCGAGTGGACGTCTTTAGACGTCCTTTTATGTGCATTACCCGCGCGCGCCTCTGGGGGGCGTGCAGCGGGTAAACACTGTCCCGGCGCATCGCTGGGGAGCCGATACGTGTACCTGGCGGCCGCGATGTCCGCCGGGTACACGCGATCGTCGGTAACACAGCAGGGACGTGGAGCTCTGTGTGTAAACACAGAGCTCCACGTGCTGTCAGAGGAGAGGAGACCGATCTGTGTCCCTTGTACATAGGGACACAGCATCGGTCACCCCCCTCCCCCCACACAGTTAGAACACACCCAGGATACATATTTAACCCCTTCCTCACCCCCTAGTGTTAACCCCTTCCCTGCCAGTCACATTTATACAGTAATTAGTGCATTTTTTTATAGCACTGATCGCTGTATAAATGTGAATGGTCCCAAATTTGTGTCAAAAGTGTCCGATACGTCCGCCACAATATCGCAGTCTCAATAAAAATTGCAGATCGCTGCCAATACTAGTAAAAAAAAAAAAAAAAAAAAATCATAATTCTGTTCCCCATTTTGTAGGCGCTATAACTTTTGCGCAAACCAGTCGCTTATTGCGATTTATTATTTTTTATTTTTTTTTACAAAAATACGTCAAAATACGTATCGCCCTTAACTGAGAAAAAAAAAAGTTTTAAAAAAAAAAAATGGGGATATTTATTATAGCAACAAGTAAAAAAAAAAAAATTATATATATATATATATATATATATATATATATATATATATATATATATATATATATATATATATATATATATATATATATATATATATATATATATATTTATAATTTTTTTTTTTTTTTTTAATTGTCGCTCTTTTTTTGTTTATAGCGCAAAAAATAAAAATCGCAGAGATGATCAAATACCACCAAAATAAAGCTCTATTTGTGGGGAAATAAGGACGTCAATTTTGTTTGGGAGCCACGTCGCACGACCGCGCAAATGTCAGTTAAAGCGACGCAGTGCCGGAAGCTGAAATTTCGCCTGGGCACGAAGGGGGTTTATGTGCCTAGTAAGCAAGTGGTTAATATAAAAGATTGTCTGATGCTGGCGGCGCGCAACAAGGATCTTATCCCAGCACAACACAAGAATCCTGCAGTTTTTCGCAGACCTGTCTCAATACACGCTGCAGAAACGGCGCAGCCTGAACACCATCTCCAAGGCCTTACGCAATCACAACATAGCCTATAAGTGGGGGTTTCCAACCAAGCTGACCATCGCCAAAGAAGGGAAAGATTACATGGTTGATTTCCTCTCCAAGGGGCTGGAACTGCTTAAATCCTGGCTTATTATACCTGAAGACATGCCCTGGGGCTCAAACAATGAGGATCCATCCCACACCACGGATGATTGGCAGCTGGTTAATTCTAAAAATGCCCGCTCACACCGCTAACATGTCCGCTGGGCTGTACAACTACTCAGTGCTTAATCATATTTGTGGTCCCTGTTGTGGAGTTCATTTGTCGAGCTAGACTTTTCCCCCTATTCTAAGCTAGCGTTCTTGTACGCTACACCCAGGTCAACATGGCCTATTCAAATCCCTTGAGGTTTTCTATGTTTATTTTGTTGAAACTTTATTTTTTTATTCGTTTGGAGCTTTTTTTTGCAGTTAGATGTGCTTCTACACTTGAAATACTTTAAGTGCCTACAGGATTGTCCGCCTGATGGATGGAATTTTTCACTGCCTACCGGAACCAGAACTATGGCTTCTAAATGTAAGTGTTACCCATACATTCTCTTACACTGACTCTTGAGCAAGAATCACCATGACTGTCACCTTCTTGACAATTGACGCCAAGGGTTTAAACCATCCGGTGAAAAAAAAAATCCTTGTGGAGTGAGGTGATCCAGCATAAAGGTGATGTAGTCTGTGCATAAGAGACTCACTTCCACAAGCAGAAGATGCCCTCATGTTCTCATCCTAAATTCCCTCATGTGTTCACTGCGAGCGCCCCGGCTAAAAAAGGCGGGGTGCTTACTGCGATTAGAGACACGGTAGCATTCGCAAAACATAGTGAGTTGGCGGATCCCCTGGGCCGGTACCACATCATTGTCTGTGGCATCGCCTCCACCACATATACTGTGGTTAATGTGTATGCACCCAACAAACATCAAATTTGCTTTATGCATCAGGTCCTCAGGAAAGTTAAGCAAGTGCAGAGGTGCTACCTTCTAATTTGCGGAGACTTTAATCTTCCACCTGACTCTCAGATGGACTCAACATCCTGCTCTAACAGGCATCGCCACTCGCTGCAACCACTTCTTCATTCACAAGAGCTCTACGATGTTTGGAGGTGTTTACATGGGTCAGAGAGGGACTTCTCCTTTTTCTCGACATGCCACAGGGTGTACACTAGGCTGGATCTTTTTATTACGAACAAATGGCTGCTACCCAAAATTACTGTCTCTAAAATCAACATCACCTGGTCGGACCATGCCTCGGTGACACTCTCGGATGCTGACTCGCCAGGCGTGAATTCATGCTTCGTCTGGCGGTCCAACTCGAGGTTGATCCAGGATAGTTGTTCAAGGGTCCAGCTGCAGAAGGAACTGACTGATTTTTTTTCTTGCAATGCTAACTCTGTCGCTGATCCTATGGTTCTGTGGAATCATAATACACTGGGACTACCTGGTGAAAGTTCTTACCAAGTTTGGATTTGTGGGTGGGATACACTCTGCCATAATGGCGCTTTATACAAACCCCTCGGCCCAGGTGTATATATGCGGCATGTTATCTACTCCTTTTAATATATCTAATGGGACATGCCAGGGGTGCCCGCTCATATTTAATTTACTTATGGAGCCATTAGCCACTTGTATTCGTTCCCATCCTCAGATTAGTGGGTTTAAGAGCAAGGACTCAGTGCACACCATAAGCCTCTTTGCGGATGAAATCATCCTGATGCTTTCTGATGTGGAATCTTCTTTGATCTCAGTCCACGAGGCGTTACAATTATTTTCATCAGTGTCCTACTATAAAGTTAATGACACCAAATCCTACATTTTGGGTCTGGGTATCCCACCAGAGATTCAACAATCCTTAAGCCAGCGGTTCCCATATGTGTGGAGGGATACAGGAATATCGTACCTAGGAATAACTCTTACTTCTAAGACTTCCGATTTGGCTAGAGAGAACTTTTACCCTTTACTGCAGTCGCTCCCCCCCCCCCAAGCTGAGCAACCTGGCAAGGTTTGAACTGTCTTGGTCGGGTCGTCTAGCTGCTTTTTAAAATGCAGATCCTCCCCCAGCTGATTTACCTTTTTAGAACCTTGCCCATTCCGATCCCCACCTCTTTCTTTTCCTCATTGCAATCATTAATTAATAAGTTCCTATGGGGAGGAAAGCGGGCTCGCTGTGCATTTTAGTAGAATCGTAAAACACAGGTCAGCAGGGGGAATAGGTCATACACACATTAGAGATTACCATACTGCTTCCATTCTTGCCCAATTGAAGAACTGGTTCCCTTCCTCTGTGCCTATCCTTTGGTCCCTTCTTGAAAGACAACAGGTTCCAGGGGAGAACCTTTTTAACTACTTACCTATCTAGCCCCTCCCTTCCTCGTCCACCTCTTATGATGGGTCCAACTATCCACGCATCCATCGCCGCATGGAGGTCACTTACGTTGCATACATTCCCTTCATACAAAATCACTCCTCTGAGACTTCCTCTATCAGCCTTGTCCCTTTTTTTTATACTGGGTATATTCTTACTAAGTGGGAACCGAGAGGAGAACTGAATGTAGCAGATACCTTTAGAACCCTACAGGTAGAGCTCTCTGCCCTCGACTGAACACTATAGGTATATGCAAATTTTCCACTTTTTAAAAAAGTTCACTGGGGCTTCTATTTCCCTCCCGTGGCAAATCCCTCAGTATTACCTTTCAAAGTCCCACAATGTTAAAGGTATCTCGTTGTTTTATTCTCGCCTCCAAAATAAATGGGTGTTCTTGAAGTCACTTCCTATGCGAGCGTGGGAAAAAGACTTCAACAAAGTATACTCAGAGGAACAGTGGCAAACGTTACGCTGGTACCTCACTCCTTACCGTTTATCTAGATTTGCTCCTGGAGGGTCCTCCCATTGTTGGAGACTCTGTGGGAGTACGGGTACCTTGTATCACCTGCTATGGGCATGCCCTAAAATCACCCACTACTGGACCCTGATATACAACTTAGTAGCTCAGGTGCTTAATATTACTTTGTCTCCGGAACCGGGGATGGCGCTGCTATTTCTGGAAATGGATTTAGTCCCATATCACCTACGAAATTTGTTGTCCCATATACTGTTGGCGGCTAGATTGGCTTTGGTCAGGAATTGGAGGGATATGACACCCCCAAGCCTGACCGAAACAATACAAATTCTCCATACACATGGTACCCATGAACAACTTTTTGCCTTGGGGACTGGGGGCCACTCTGCTATAGATAGATAGGATTTGGGAACCCTGGAATAGTTGGTATTACTCATGAGATTCTATACAGGATTTTCACTACAGTGGATAATGACTCGTTATATCTAACTGCATTCTCTGTTTAATTTAGTTCTGATGTGGCTCCTCTTTTTTTTCTTTGTGATTTTGTTTTTTCTCTCTATCTTTGTTAATTACCATTCTGCTATTGTTTTATGGTAAAGTTTTTATATTTCTCAGCCTTATCACAACATATGGGTATCTTGGTCATGCATTTTTCCTTCTGTCAGATTGTATACTGTACTACTATGTACTTGATCTAGATCTACTGCATTGTGATACCTGATGTACACTGTTTTGTTGTCGAATAGTATATGTGTCTTCATACTTTCCCTATGTTATCTGGTTAAAATTCAATACAAAACTATTGAAATTAAAGCCTGCCATCCAACATTTGTCCGCAGATTATCCGACAACAATGGAGCATACAAATGGTCGGATTTTTCACCTACGGTCTGTCATCACACAATTCCTATCGGAAAATCTGATTGTGTGTACGAGGCTTAAGATTAGACACTCCTTGGAATCATGGCACCATCTAAAGCCATCATGGTTTGGCGGAATGAATGTCCTCAAGAAGGACATTCTCCCCAAACTTTTATATCTATTTCAAGCCCTCTCAATCACCCTCCCCTGTGCCTTTTTTAACACACTCCGTTCTATAGTGATCAAATTCATATGGATATTCATCACCCTTCCGGACTTAAACATAAAACGCTGTGCTCTCACATACTCGATGGGGGAATTGGTCTCCCAGACTTTCAGATCTATCATACCTCAGCCATATTCTCTAGACTACTTGAATGTATTCCCCATCCTTTAACCAAACCTTCCACGATCATAGAGCATGACATGTCTCTGGTGGACCTCCAAGCTCTGTTATGGGGATATAATGCAAAATTTCACACCATGACTGAACTTCCCCCTTAACGTGGCCGCTTTACATGGTGCTGTCAACAAGCCACCTTTGCAATGTCCACTGACCCCCTTGGTTGATAGCCCAGCTCTGCCTGCTTATAATACCTTAGGGCACTGAGGTTTTTGTGAAAGGACTCAATGGCCCACGGCAAGGCAGTTTGTTCACACCACCATGGGTCGTTCCAATCACGGCCGATCATCAGTCCCTCATTAAAACAAATTGGTTATCCACGCTGTCCTTGTCAGAATTTAGCAAAACCCTACAATTCTCCAGATGGGTACACAGACCACTTTCAGCTTTTGAGAAACTGTGTAGTCTTTTTCAGACCCCCCAGACATACTCTATCTCTGATAAAGAAATTCTGTCCTATACCCATAATGAACTGCCAAACTTTATGCAGAAACGGTCCAGAGATTTGGGGATTGATATATCCCCGGGTCAATGGCAGACTTAGTTTACATTCAAGCACAAATCATCTATCTCCAGGTTCACACAGGAAGAATTACAAATTATTGTCTAGGTGGTATAGGGATTCAGTCACGGTCCATAGACTCTTCCCCGACACTACTGATGTCTGCTGACACTGTCACAGGGGTAAAGGAACCTACCTTCATGTGTGGTGGGACTGTAGTCGAGTTTGCCCTTTCTGGAACTGGATTTTTGAGGTCTACAATGACATGTATGATTATCTCAGTCCCTCCACTAAGGTGGTTGGGGTTACTTCCGCTTTATTAGCACATATAATACACTTAAAATCTCTGCACTCAAATTTATCTGTACCGTGAAGGCACCATGATAGACAGCCCTTACCACAGAGATGGTGTGCGTTCCACAGACCAGAAAACATCTGCCAGAGGTGATTTCACTGGAAACGGATGAGCAGCAGCCTAAACGCAATCCAGCATCCTCTGGAAGAACTTTTATTTCTAGTGCATTTAGATACTCCTTATATCACCAGTGTCCATGCTTTAGAATATTGTGCCACTGTGTCAGCGCTCAAATCCTCTAAGTGCACTTTGTGAAATACACACTCGCTTCAATAAAATAGGTATCAAGCATTTATACACGGATAAAACAAAACCAAAGGAAATTCCAACACTTTTGCGAATACAGTACATGCATAAGCTGCAGAGGCCACAACAAGGCACCCCATTATTATCCGCAGTCTTAACTCAATACCTTTTTTGAGAGCCTCCATAGTAGAAGCGCATACATTATAATGGATCGGCAGAGGGCAGGTAAGCCCGGAAGGAGCCCACCCCCTCCTTAACAGATTGCCGACCAGGCGCCGTTGTTATACAGTGGCAGGTCGGCTCTCCTGCACAAATCGCTGTAGCTGTACGACGGCTCGCGCAGGCACGATAGCTGACGGGAGCGTGCCTGCGGGTCGGGTGGACTCTGTCTGCCCGCGATCGCCTATTACAGAGGCATAACGGGGGAACTGCATCAGTGATTCCCCATTCTGACAGGTTACATGTCAGAGAGCTACCGTTCCCAGTGATCGGGAACAGTGATCTCTGTCATGTCCCTGGCAGCCCACCCCCCTACAGTTAGAACACACATGAGGGAACACAGTTAACCCCTTGTTTGCCCTTAGTGTTAACCCCTTCCCTGCCAGTGACATTTGCACAGAAATCTGTGGCTATGTATAGCTTTGATCGCTGTATAAATGTCAATGGTCCCAAAAAAGTGTCAAGTGTTCAATCTGTCCGCTGCAATGTCGCAGTCCCACTAAAAATCGCCCCATTACTAGTAGAAATAATAAAAATGCCATAAATCTATCCCCTATTTTGTAGACGCTATAACCTTCGTGCAAACCGATCAAGCCTATTGTGATTTTTTTATTTGTATTTTCAAAAACATCTAGAAGAATATATATCGGCCTAAACTGATTATATCATTTTTTTTATAGGTATGGTATTTATGCACTACATAAATATTAATGTTTTATACCACATATGTGATAACACATGTATGCCCAAGTTTATAACACAAAATTTCGAACATTTTTACAATTTTATTTTATTTATGATATCTTGGTAGGGTATAAGAGCAGTAAGTGCATCAACTATATCTTGATACATTTGAGTACCCACACATTTTGCTTGCATATTTTGGTAATTCTGGAAATCTCAGCGTTCCCCCATGTCTGCACCCAGAATAAAGCCAACTCTCTTCACCAATTGACTCAAATGCTTTAGGAGTCCAGCTGATACATTCCTTATAAACAAAAGGTAGGTTGTGAAGGCACAAACTACTATAGAAGAATCTCTTTAATGGAACTCACAATTTTTGTATTGAAGTAGGTCATTGCTTACATACAGTATATAATATCCTATGCACAGTATGAATTCCATAGTGTCCCATTATTTGCAATATTTGGCTTACTATTTTCAACTGCCTCTGCCTCCTGGTTCTCTACTGCTCTTCTCATTACTTCCAGCGCTTGGCTGACAGGAGAAGTGATGCCGCTATCACTACTCCTATCAGGCATATAGTCACAATGGATGTGCCCATATCCCTGCAGTATACAACTGTGCCCATTGCAGGACTTGTAGTGTATTAGCCTAGTGTAGTGTATTAGCCTAAAAAATATATTCAGACTTGTTCTCACTATATTGGGCATGGGGACCCCATGTGCTCTTTTCATTTTTGTAGTTTTTAATATATTAAAAATGTTAAATTAAGTAATTATGGTGTTGCCTGATACATTACGTTTCCCTTCTTAGAACCTATGCCATCAGAAGGATAAGAGATGCTTTCAGAGAAAAGAAGAACATTGATGATTTTCATGAAGTGCAAACCCTAGTTTACCAGGCTAAAGACAACTTGGACATCATTCGGCGACAGGTAAGTCTTGGCATTCCTCACACCCACCAATCATTTAATAGACACATTTACCAAGAGCTGTTCCCAACAGCATCCAGCATTTCTTTCGTAATCAGATTGTTGTAGGTCATATAACAAATGAAAAAACAGGTGTGATTGCCTGGCTTCCAGTGCACAAATTGGTGTAGAAAAACTGGTACAACTGCAAGGGAGCCAGTGAGATAAACCACAGTAGCCGGCTGTATTTAGTTGTCTAATTAAAGTGTGTGTTAACCCCCCCCCCCCTCAAAAAACATACACAATATAAAGCAGGTTAAACAGCAGAGTGTAATCTACTTCCCTGAACCTGCCATTTCCTTTATGGTCTCTCTATACTGACCACCATAACCAGGGCTACTGAGCCATGACCACCGTGGTCAGAGTGTATCCCTAAGTCGTACGCTGCTGTCCTCTCTGCTCTCCTCTCCCCCCTCACCCCCTCCTCCTTGCCTGTCAGCTCCTATTAGAGCCTGGAATACCACACTAAGTAATTTCTCAAAACGAGCGTTCTAAATGCCTATTTACAGCTGTCTTCAGGCCGGTCACATGACTCATGGCCACTTTACAGCTACGAGACAGGGCTTCTGCAGGGGGAGCCGAGCAGTCATGTGATCTCCCCGGCTGATGTCAGAGGGAGATCACGGCTCCTCCCGCAGAAGCCCTGTCTTGTAGCTGTAAAGCGGCAACAAGTCATGTGACCAGCCTAAAGCCGGTTGTAAATAAGTATTTAGAACACTTGTTTTTTTAAATAACTTCCATAGTGTGGTATGCCAGGCTCTAATAGAGGGTCTGGCAGTTGCTTGCAATTTGGACTTCACAAACACTTCAAGTGGGTTCTTGAAATTAGTTCAAATATAACATTGTTTTTTATACTGCTAGTATTTTCTTTACAGGATCAAACACTAGTTACTAGGATAAAATATAGAACAAAATCTATTCTTTCAAGTCTGCATAAATATATCACTGAACTTTAAAGCAGAACTTTACCTATAACAATCTAATAAAAAAAATGTTCCTTAGCGAAGAACATGCATTCCACATTATTAATTATGCTACCAAAATTGGTGTGTGCTGTAAATTTCCTCCAGCATTGCTCATGTTTCTTCTTGCTGGAGGCTGCCATTTTGCTGAAGCCCAGGGTCCTGAGCAGCAATAAATCTTTACAGTTAGCAGATCGGCCTCTACAAATTTGGCAGAGTGCCTAAAAATAGAGAGCAACTGTGCTTTCACACTGTAGTGGTGCACTTGCAGTCCGGCAAGCAGCATCTTTGGGGCAGTGGGGGAGCGGTGTATACACCGCTTCTTCACCGCCCCTGGCCATTGAAGTGAATGGTCACCGCTTTCAAAACGCTTTGAAAGCAGCGCTAGAGGGCACTTTTGCCTCTTTTGGGGGGTTAAAAGCGTCCCGCTAGCAGCGCCAAAGAGCTGCTATTATGGCTGTAAATGCGTAATTAAAACTAGCAGCGCTTTACCGCTGACGCCCACACCGCCCCAGTGTGAAAGGGGTCTTGGATGCTTCTGAGTTTATTCATAGGTGTATTTGACCTCCTTTTTACCTGGATTTGCCATTCTTAGTTGCATCAAGCTGCTTTTGCATTCCTATTGAGTTTGAAGAGAAAATCAGTTCCTATTGCACACCAAAGCCAGTGGCATTGCTAACTCCTTAAATAGACTTCTGTAAGCTCTGACAAATGTCAATATACCATTTAATGCTGATGAAATTTGCAGTTCTGTGCATTATGTAAACTTCCTATGTAAACTTCCAAAACTCATACCAATATAGATGATATTCTATTTACTTTCAGTGCAGAAGTAATAATAGAGTGTTTTTGTACCCTGTATTGTATGAACACATTTCTGTGCTGGAGCTGGGTTACAGACCAACTACACCCTGAACTGTTTTCATTTTTCATAAAGTATGGAGAGCTAAAAACCTCTGTCAGTTTTTTGTTGTAATATTTATCCTCTTGCCAACCAGCGACGTACCCGCCCGTACGTCGCTAAACTTCAAGTGGTTATACTGGGTTATACTGCAGCTGCAGGCATCATCCCAGTCCTGTGTTTTAGAGCCACTGGTCAGCTCTCTTGTAAAAGCAATCCTAGTGGCTTACAAAGAGGAGGGGACGCCCCCTCCACCCCCTCCTGCCACCCTCCATGGCTGTACTGAGATCTCCCTGCCCAGCGAGAGTCTCGGCTGATCATAGAGCCCAGCAAAGACCCGATCGGCTCTATAATATTGTAACCAAGAAACAATGACATTACAGCCAAGTAACCCGGAAGTGATGTGAACTGTGCCACTTTTGAAAATCAGAAGCATTTGATCTTGCCAATCTTGGTGTGATCTAGTTCGTTTAAGTGCAGAGGTGCAGAGTGACGGTGACTTTGTGGACTGCAGTCTCCAAGTCATTCCACAGATTTTCAATATGGTTTAAGTCTGAGCTCTGACTAAGCCATGCAAGTACCTTTTTCTCCCTTAACCACTGTGTGGTCATTTTGCTGTGTGCTTTGGATCATTGTCATGTTGGAGGGTAAACCTTCTCCCCAGTGGCCACAGACGCTTTCATACATTTGTAAAATAAAAAGCTCCTTAATTGGTGTCTTTGTGCCCATTGAATAGATTTTCAAAGCCAACCAAAGTCATCCAGAACAAACAAAGTTTGGACTGTAAGGGAATCATTTTTTCCAGGTTAAATTTTAAGTTTTGGGGGTGGAGGGTGGTATACAGTGCCTTGAAAAAGTATTCATACCCCTTGACATTTTACAAATTTTGTCATGTTACAACCAAAAACCTAAGTGTATTTTATTGGAACATTATGTGATAGACCAACACAAAGTGGCACATAATTGTGAAAGGAAAATGATAACTAGTTTGCAATTTGTATTTTTTACAAATAAATGTGAAAAGCGTGGCATGCATTTGTAGTCAGCCCCCCTGAGTCAATACTTTGTAGAACCACCTTTCACTGCAATTACAGCTGCAAGTCTTTTTGGGCATGTCTCTACCAGCTTTGCACAGCTAGAGAGTAAAATTTTTGATCATTGTTCTTTGCAAAATAGCTCAAGCTCTGTCAGATTGGATCTGTGAACAACAGATTGTCAATTGCAATTTAGGTCTTTGACTGGGCCATTCTAACACATGAATATGCTTTGATCTAAACCATTTCATTGTAGTTCTGGCTGTAAGTTTAGAGTCATTGTCCTGGTGGAAGGTGAACCTAAGCCCCAGTCTCAAGTCTTGTACAGACTCTAACAGGTTTTCTTCTAAGATTGCCCTGTATTTGGTTCCATCCATCTTCCCGTTAAATCTGACCAGCTTCCTTCTCCCCGCTGAGGAAAAGCATTACCACAACATGATGCTGCCACCACCATGTTTCACAGTGGGGATGGTGTGTTCAGGGTTATGTGCAATGTTCGTTTTCCGCCACACATAGCATTTTGCTATTGGGTCAATTGGTTCAATATTGGTCTCATCTGACCACAGTATCTTCTTCCTCATGTTTTATGTGTCCCCCACATGGCTGCTCGCAAACTGCAAATGGGATTTTTTTTTTATGACTTGCTTTCAACATTGACTTTCTTTTTGCCACTCTTCCATAAAGGCCAGATTTGTGGAGTGCACAACTTATAGTTGTCCTGTGGACAGATTCTCCCACCTGAGCTGTGGATTTCTGCAGCTCCTCCAAAGTCACCATGGGCCTTTTGGCTGCTTCTCTGATTAATGCTGTTCTTGCTCAACCTGTCAGTTTAGGTGGACGGCCATGTCTTGGTAGGTTTGCAGTTGTGCCATACTCTTTACATTGTCGGATTGTGGGTTGAACAGTGCTCTGTGAGATGTTCAAAGCTTGGGATATTTTTTTATAAACTGACCCTGCTTTAACCACTTCCCATCCGGGCCTATTTTGCAACTCTTTTACATGTAAAAATCATAATTTTTTTGCTAGGAAATCACTCGGAACCCCCACACATTATATGTTGTTTTTTTTTATCAGACATCCTAGGGAATAAAATTGTGGTCGTTGCAACTTTTTATGCCGCACGCACGCGTTTAAAAAAATGAATAATAAAAAAAAAAAACAGTAAAGTTAGTTCAATCTTTTTGTATAACGTGAAAGATAATGTTATGCTGAGTAAATACATACCCAACATGTCACGCTTTACAATTGCACACACTCATGGAATGGCGAAAAACTTTGGTACTTAAAAAATCTCCATAGGCAATGCTTACCTTTTTTTAACAGGTTACCAGTTTAGAGCAACATAGGAGGTCTAGTGCTAGAATTGTTGCTCTCGCTCTAACGCATGTGACGATACCTCACATGTGTGGTTTGAACAGCGTTTACATGTGTGGGTGGGACTTGCGTTTGCTTCTGTACGCAAGCACACGGGCATGGGGGTGCTTTAAATTGTTTTTTTTTTTTTTATTATTGTTTATTATACTTTTATTTTTTTACACTTTCTCATAATTTTTTTTTTTTTTAACACTTTTATGTAAACCTTGTAATAGGAATGGTGTGTGACAGTTCCTCTTCATAGAGAGATATGGCGTCTATATGACCCCACATCTCTTCTCCAAGCTGGAAAGCAATGAGATAAAAAAAATTAACGATCCAATGCTTTCCAGCCGCAATCGCGACAGGGCCTCCGACGGTCATAGAGATGACTAGTGACCATCTGGTCACCGGAAATCTCTATGCTTGTCACCCGGTGACGGCGGATTCTTTCTCCGGGTCCCCGATGGCACGGGAGAGCCCAGAGAAGCACCAGAGGAAGGGGATGTCTTGTCGCCTGTAAGAACAATAAAGCGACAGAACTGCCGCTATGATCATTCTTATGTGCACAGAATCGCCGGCTCTAAAAGATAATATCTGGATGATACCTGTAGCTGCAGGCATCAGTCAGATATTCCCACTGAAAGTCAAGGACGTCATATGACGTACCTCTGGCGGGAAGTGGTTAAACTTCTCCACAACTTTATCCATGACCTGTTTGGTGTGTTCCTTGGCCTTCATGACGCTGTTTGTTCACTAAAGTTCTCAAACAAACCTCTGAGGGCTTCACAGAACAGCTGTATAAACATCTATTAAATTACACACGGGTGGATTCTATTTACTAATTAGTAGGGTTTTCCCGATACCAGTATCGGGACCGATACTGAGCATTTGCAGGATTACTTGTACTCCCGCAAATTCCCCCCGATGCCAGATCTGATACTACCCCCCCCCCCGTCGCCGCATACCGCAACGCCACCGCCTAGTTAATCAGCGTGCGGGGAACATTACAGCTTTCATTTGAATAGCTGTCTGTTCCCCGCCGCGCCGCGTATAGATACTCCCCCTTGCTCGGGATTGGACTGGTGATCTGTCTATTAAAAAGTACAGATCACCCGTCCAATCCCGAGCAAGGGGGAGTGCCTATACGCGGCGCGGCGGGGAACAGACAGCTATTCAAATGAAAGCTGTAATGTTCCCCGAACGCTGATTAACTAGGCGGCGGCGGCATCTAGGTATGGGGAGACATGGCTGCATATGTGGGGGGACATGGCTGCATATGTGGGGGGACATGGCTGCATATGTGGGGGGACATGGCTGCATATGTGGGGGGACATGGCTGCATCTGTGGGGGACATGGCTGCATCTGTGGGGGACATGGCTGCATTCGTGGGGGACATTTGGGGACACATTTAAAAAAAAGTATCGGTATTCGGTATCGGCGAGTACTTAAAAAAAAGTATCGGTACTTGTACTCGGTCCTAAAAAAGTGGTATCGGGACAACCCTACTAATTTAGGTAACTTCTGAAGGAAGTTGGTTACTCTAGATTTTAGTTAGGGGTTTCAGAGTAAAGGGGGCTGAATACAACAAATACACGCCACATTTTTCACATTTTTTTTTTTTTACTATTTGAAAACCATTTATCATGTTCCTTCCACTTCACAATTATGTGCCACTTTGTGTTGGTCTATCACATAAAACCCCAATAAAATACGTTTACAGTTTTGGTTGTAACGTGACAAAATGTAGAAAATTTCAAGGGGTATGAATACTTTTTCAAGGCACTGTATTTATGTATTGTATACTGGTTATCAGCTTTAGTTCTTACCAACACCATAACATATTTTTATTTTAAGCGTGGCTGTTATTTATTTATTTATTTATTTATTTAATTTTTTTTATAGCAGCTGCCAAACATTGACTGCACACTGTGAGGTGTGCTTCTTGCCATCTGCATTGATGGGAAAACATTTACATCACATGTATATTTGGAATTATCGTGTTTAATTTTAGACTGCATTGCAATTCATTTTAATTCTTGTTTGATCATTTTGTAAATTTGTTACACATTTTTTGTTTGGAGTATAAAGTCAAAAGACTCAAATAACGAACCATCTTAAATTTCTGCTTGTTTATTCTTAAACTGATTCTCTACAGCATTATTAACATTTTTATTATTATTATTTTTTTTATTCTAATTGTTTGTAGAGAGCATGTTAGGGAACCTTATGATGGTATACAGAGTAATGCATTATTAATCCAAATGCTTAAAAATAACACGGTCAAGTCTGAACATGAGTTATTTGCTGTGTTTGTACTGCACAATTAGTTTACAGTTCTAAACTGATTTGCGGAAAGAGCTCAGAACACCCATTTAATATATTCCTAGTTGGTTAAGGACCAGGGAAGGAAATATTATTTTAGTTAATGTGTTCTCATTTTCTCATGCGGGGTAGTAAAAACAGATACCTAATAGGGTCATTTTTAGAAAGTTGGGCTGTTTTGGTGTCATCAGTGTATCATAGGGATGCTTCTCTATGATACACTAGAGCAGTGGTTCTCAACCTGGGGGTCGGGGACCCCCTCTGGGGTCGAATGACCAATTGCCAGGGGTCACCATATCCTGGGCTGTTTTTGAAGCCCCTACCGCTCTCCCAGTCTTTTTGCGGCCACCCAGCAGGGCTGTTCCTGGAGCCTGTGGCCACATAACTGGGCTGGTCCTGGAGCCCGCAACCGCCCACTCAGCCTCTTCGCAGATGCCCATTCAGTTCACGGCATGGCTGGGGGGCAGAGACTAGAGGTCAGTTGACTGGTGAGGAAAGTGAAGTGGGAGGGGCTGGAAGAGACCCCATTTCCTAATTTCGGCATAGGTGTCACTGGTGCGGGACACAGCGAGTAACACTACCTGTGATTAGAGTTGCCATTAAAAGTCCCCACTACAGTTCTCAGATGAGCAGATGACCTTGATCAAGAGCACCTAAGTTGGCTGATCAGAACTCCCCCCAGCATTGCCACTCATCCCAACTCCCGCCAGCACTCCCCACACAACACTTGATGCATTGTGTGTAGTCACCTCTAAAATCCAGCATTTTTTTTTTTTTATCCTTAAAATCATAAACGCACAGTCAAATGCATATTTTTTTTCTTTTGAATAGAGTGATGAGAGGGTATAACCTCTCTTAGGTGTTATGTTGTTTGTGACCCCCCGCTAGGGGGATTTGTCATCTCTATTTTTCTTGATGATCATTTCTTCTGGTGGTGACTTTCTGGGGAGATTCCCCCTCACTTCCTGTTGCATCTCTGTTACAAGAAGTGAAGGAAAAACTTCCCAACTGAACTCTGAGAACAAAAATAAACTGAAATGGGATTTATTTATTCATTTCAAATATTCAGATGGGGGAAACCAAAATAAAAAGCTTCCACCGCACATGCATGAAATATCCTTTCAAAAAGAACCCAGCTGGGCTTTCCTCTGTTGTTTTTTTTTTTGTTTTTGTTTTTTTAGTCAGGCTTAGTGTTTTATCAGTTGCTTGGCTATAGGGACTTTGAAGATATTTTAAAGTGGAACTTCACCCTAAATGGGAAGTTCCACTTTATTCCCCCCCTCCCTCCCTTCCTCCTCTTCTTCTTTTGGAACTTTTTTAGGGGGAAGCGAGTACCTGGTTTTGGCACGTATCTGCTTCCACTTCCTGCCGGGTCTCCTGGGCAATTCAACCTCCCAGTCTGCAATCTTCTGGGACAAATCATAGGTCCCAAAAAATGCAGGACAAAGCACAAGCGCGGCTCACGCATACACAATAGGAAGCCAGCTGTTATGCCGCAATGAGTCGCAGCTGGTTTCCCTCAGTTAACATGCTAACGCCGGGGACTGGAAGACTGGCGTAGAAGCAGCCTGGATGAGGGTGGCACTGTATTCTTGTATAGGTAAGTTAGGTGTTCAGGGTGGTGGCGCTGCTTAGGTGTGGTATTAGTGTGTCCTTATATTTAATACAACCGAACTGGTGATAAGTGAATGAAAAAGTGTCGGGCACCTTTGTGCGGTGGGTTCATATATGGAGCCTCCAATGGTATTTGGTCCCCTTATAATGAGTGTTGGTGATATGAAAAATAAATTAAAATGAGCCCTCCGATGGGCTAGAAAGTGAAAAATAGCCAGTGGTAGGCTGGGGGCATGTATGTCTAGGGCAGGTCAGCCCACTGGGTGTCCCTCCTAAGCCTCCGCTAAGATATAGAAGTGGCTAGTGGTGAGTGTTGTAAACCACAATATATAGAAAAAACACAATATGTGGAAACCAATATAAAATAAATTAGAAAATAAAAATAAAATTAAGAGTCCTCTTGTGCACTGTTGTGAATCAACCGTGTATAAATTATAATGAAATCAGAAACCTGATGTTATGGGGAAAAAAACAGCGACAATATGCCACACTCAGCTGATTAAACAAGTGAACATAGAAGCAGTGTTCCCTGTTGCTGGGTGACCAGTACTAGGGCCCCTACAGACTTTCAAGAAATGTGTGACAATCCTCAGTCCAATATATTAACAATGACTGATGCAGTATATGAAGGATGACCAGCTTCTCATAACCAATTACTGACGGCCTCAATTCCCAACTGGAGTCATCAAGCGAGATCCGTGTTCCCCCCACCTGGGTCCCCACTCACCGGATAGTAGTCCCCACAGGGGGGGTGTAGAGCCTTACGGGATCAGTGGGCCGTGTTGTTCGCTTACCAGCTGTTGCCGAGGCTCCTTATATGAGCCCACCGCACAAAGGTGCCCGACACTTTTTCATTCACTTATCACCAGTTCGGTTGTATTAAATATAGGGACACACCAATACCACACCCAAGCAGCGCCACCACCCTGAACACCTATCTTACCTCAACCCTACTTTGCCTCTCCTTGGGGGGGCCACACAGGGGGCAGCAGCTCATCTACCCAGTCCTAGCGCAGAAGTTCAACACTCTTTTCATCTGTATAGGTAAGTGTCCTTTTTTTCAAACAGGGTGAAAAACCTTTTTAATTACTTGAATCTCTGCCTTGGGACAGCAAATATTCCTCCCTGTGCTGTTTTAAAATGGCAACTGGACTGGTGAGTCTCAGCAGGGCACTGTGTTTCAGTCTGGAAAATAGGGCAGAACTGATCCAGCCATGTTCTGCCTCCTCCTGCAACAACAGGTCACGCACTGCTATAGTAACTAGCTTTAGAAGGGTGCTCACTCCATACACATAAATCAATAAAAATTATATGATAAACATAATGGAATGACAAACTTGACAGTCTGTTAAACTGCAACCTCATGCACACAAATAACAGATCATTTGAGATAAGGTACATAAAGATTATAAGATTATACAAGATTATACATTATTTATAAATGTTTTACAAAATACATTTTACAACTTAACAATAAGTGCTCATATGATATTATTCATCCATTAATAGGTGCATATCACCAAATCACAGTGTCTATAGAATGAGAAAAGTGATGGTGACTATTCTTTCTTCAACTCCCCAAAAAACTGCTCCACAGATATTTATCATTTTTATTGATTTTTGTGTACCCTTCTAAATCTAGTTTGACAGCTTAGAAGTGTTTTACCTATAGTCAAAGTGGCAGCTGACCATTTAGGTCCATATATATTTAGGCGCATGCACAATTTTCATACTTCTGGCTCTGTTTGCCACTAGAATAAAATTAAAAGAAAACCATCCAAATGAATTTGAAGTGCAGACTTTCAGCTTTAATTCAAGGGGTTGACCATAAATATCAAGTACAAATTTTAGGAACTGCAACCATTTTTATACACAGTCCATCCATTTTCAGGGCCCCAAATGTAGCTGGACAGATGAATATAATCATAAATAAAATGTTAATTTTTTATATTTTATTGAGAATTCTTTACTGGCAATGACTGCCTGAAGTCTGGAACTCATGGACATTACCAAAGACTGGGTTTGCTCCTTTCTGATGCTTTGCTATTCTCTAACTGCAGCTGTCTTCAGTTATTCTTTGTGTGTTTTTCTGCCTTCAGGCTGGGTTCACACTTGTCCGACAAACGGTCCTACATTGGGAGCCTCATGTAGCATGACGTGTGAAAATCAATGTTTCCCTATGAGAGCTGTCTTAACTGGTCCTACACAAGTCGGTCCGACTTTGAAAATGCTCCCTGTACTACTTTTGGTCCTACATTGATCCTACTTCAACCCATTGAATATCATTGAAGTCGGACCAAAGTAGTATCCTGTTCATGAAAGTAGGATGGATGTAGGACCAATGTAGGATAAATGTAGGACCAATGTAGCAGAGCAAAGTAGGGTGAAAGTAGTGTAGTAGTGTGAACCCAGCCTCAGAAAGTGAAATGCATGCTCAATTGGGTTGAGATCAGGTGATTCCCCCTGCCAACAATCGGCTCTTGTGTACGAGGATTTAGAATCAACTCATAACTTTTTGCCTGCTTAATTGATGAAGTAATAATGGAGTAGCCCACACCTGGCCATGAAACCGCTTTTGATTTAATTGTCTACTTTTGGTCCCTTGAAAAAGCTGGGTGGCTATTCTTAAGAGCTGTTATTCCTAAACAATTTGTCCGATTTGGATGTACATACCCTCAAATTAACCCTTTCACGCCGAGCGTACGCATATATGCGTCCTCGGCTTTCAGGGGTTGTACCGGGATGATGCCTGCAGCCGCAGGCATCATCCCGGTACCGTTGTTTAGAGCGGGCGATCGGCTTTCCAAACATAACAACCGATGCGGCTAAAAGCCGCTCGGTTGTTATGCCGGAGGAGCGGGAGGGGACATCCCCCCCCTCCCGCCGCCTCTCGCCGCTCTGACCGGGCCTCCCGTCCCACCGGGAGACCCGATCCACGATCCGGCGCCTCCAGCGTCTCGGCGCGCTCTGAAACAAAGCCGTAAACGGCTTTGATTCAGTGTGCGCATTGAAACCACGGAAGCGGCGTCATGACGTCACTTCCGGGTTTCTCGGCTGCCAATGGCGCCGGATTTAAAAAAGTACACAGTATTCAGAATCGCCGTTTTCGGCGATCTGAATACTTTGAAGTGCAAAGGAGGGCTCGGAGGTCTTTTAGACCCCGATCCCTCCATAAAGAGTACCTGTCACGACCTATTGCTGTCACAAGGGATGTTTACATTCCTTGTGACAGCAATAAAAGTGATCAAAATGTAAAAAAAAAAAAAAAAAAAAATGTAATATTAGAAAAAATAAATAAATAAATAAGAAAACAAAAAAAAAATTTTTTAAAGCGCCCCCCTCCCCGCGAGCTTGCGCAGCAAAGAAAGCGCATACGGAAGTCGCGCCCGCATATGAAAACGGTGTTCAAATAACACATGTGAGGTATCGCCGCGATCGTAAGAGCGAGAGCAATAATTATAGCACTAGGCCTACTCTGTAACTCTAACCTGGTAACCGTAAAAAAAGTTTAAAGCGTCGCCTATGGAGATTTTTAGTTACCGTAGTTTGTCGCCATTCCACGAGTGCATGCAATTATAAAGCGTGTCATGCTTGGTATCTATTTACTCGGCATAACATCATCTTTCACATTATGCAAAAAAATTGGGCTAATTTTACTTTTTCATTTTTTTAAAATTCATGAAAGTAAATTTTTCCCAAAAAGTTGTGTTTAAAACACCGCCGCACAAATACCGTATGACATAAAATATTGCAACAATCGCCATTTTATTCTCTAGATTCTCTGCTAAAAATATATATATAATGTTTGGGGGTTCTAAGTAATTTTCTAGCCAAAAATATGGATTTTAACTTGTAAACACCAAATGTCATACATAGGCATGAAAGGGTTAAACCCGAGAGTGTGAACTTTCACCCCATATTCATTATATAACTATAGCTTAATTATGTTTTGGTAAAATTGTGCCTGTGTCCAAATAATTATGGACCGAAGTGTGTGTGTGTGTGTGTGTGTGTGTGTGTGTGTGTGTGTGTGTGTGTGTGTGTGTATGTATTGTGTATATAATATACAGTGGGGATCGAAAGTTTGGGCACCCCAGGTAAAATTTGTATTAATGTGCATAACAAAGCCAAAGAAAGATGGAAAAATCTCAAAGGCATCAAATTACAGATTAGACATTCTTATATGTCAAAAAAAGTTATATTTTATTTCCATCATTTACACTTTTTAAAAAATTACAGAAAACAAAAAAATGGCGTCTGCAAAAGTTTGAGCACCCTGCAGAATGTATAGCATGCACTGCCCCCTTTGCAAAGCTGAGACCTGCCAGTGTCATGGATTCTTCTCAATCATCGTCTGGGAAGACCAGGTGATGTCAATCTCAAAGGTTTTAAATGTTCAGACTCATCTGACCTTGCCCCAACAATCAGCACCATGGGTTCTTCTAAGCAGTTGTCTAGAAAACTGAAACTGAAAATAGTTGATGCTCACAAAGCTGGAGAAGGCTATAAGAAGATAGCAAAGCGTTTTCAGATGTCAATATCCTCTGTTCGGAATGTAATTATGAAATGGCAGTCATCAGGAACAGTGGAAGTTAAAGCAAGATGTGGAAGACCAAGAAAAATATCAGACAGAACAGCTCGCAGGATTGTGAGAAAAGCAATTCAAAACCCACGTTTGACTGCACGGTCCCTCCAGAAAGATCTGGCAGACACTGGAGTTGTGGTACACTATTTCACTATAAAGAGATACTTGTACAAATATGGTCTTCATGGAAGAGTCCTCAGAAGAAAACCTATTCTACGTCCTCACCACACAAATCAGCGTTTGAACTTTTCAAATGAACATATAGACAAGCCTGATGCATTTTGGAAACAAGTTCTGTGGACTGATGAGGTTAAAATATAACTTTTTGGCCGGGATGAGCAAAGGTACGTTTGGAGAAGAAAGGGCACAGAATGTAATGAAAAGAACCTCTGTCCAACTGTTAAGCATGGGGGTGGATCAATCATGCTTTAGGGTTGTATTGCAGCCAGTGGCACAGGGAACATTTCATGAGTAGAAGGAAAAATGGATTCAATAAAATTTCAGCAAATTTTGGATGGTAACTTGTTGCCATCTGTGAAAAAGCTGAAGTTAAAGAGAGGATGGCTTCTACAAATGGATAATGATTGTAAACACCGCAAAATCCATGGGGGATTACATCAAGAGGCGTAAACTGAAGGTTTTGCCAAGGCCTTCACACGCTCCTGACCTCAACATAATTGAAAATCTATGGATAGACCTTAAAAGAGCAGTGCGTGACAGACAGCCCAGAAGTCTCAAAGAACTGGAAGACTTTTGTAAAGAAGAATGGGCAAAGGATACCTCAAACAAGAATTGAAAGACTGTTGGCTGGCTACAAAAAGCGTTTACAAGCTGTGATACTTGCCAAAGGGGGCAGTACTTAAGATTGCAAGATATTAACTCTGCAGGGTGCCCAAACTTTTGCAGACGCCATTTTTTTGTTTTCTGTAATTTTGAAAGTGTAAATGATGGAAATAAAATCTAACTTTTTTTGACATATTATAAGAATGTCTAATCTGTAATTTGATGTCCTTTGGAGATTTTTCCATCGTTCCTTGGCTTCGTTATGCACATTAATACAAATTTTTACCTGGGGTGCCCAAACTTTCGATCCCCATTGTGTGTGTGTGTGTGTTTGTGTGTGTGTGTGTGTGTGTGTGTGTAAAAAAAAAAAAAAATATTGGTGCCATCTCTCCTTCCTTTTTCTTTTTTTCATTTTTTTTTTTTTAGTAATGTGTTACCACCTCCTGGATGCCCTTTTTCTTTTTTCTTTTTTTTTTACTGAACAGGGTTTTTGTTGCAATTGGGAACCTAGCATTTGGTTTGTAGTTGCATTGCGGGCCCATTTAGTTGAATAAACCCTGATCAGCGTTAATCAGTACTACCCACCAAATGCTGTACTGTGAAGTAAAGCATTGCGCCCACAGCATGTTTACAATCCTATCCCGCTGCCTTTTAAGCTTAAGAGCGGCAGTCGAGGAGCAACAAAAACTCTGCTCAGCTGCATATTTTAACCCCACCAACCCCAATAAACGCAAACATAAATGAGCACTAACAGTCAAGTTTGAATATAGGGAAACAAGAAAAACAGGCTCCCAACTGAAACTGAACAATTTTTATACTTGCCAAATACCTTTTATCAATAGATTATTGATCACAAAAATCAGGACACAGTTATATTGGTTAAAATGTGACTAAAGTTCTATAAACGGATTTTAGCAAAATATATCCCCCCCCCCCCCTTCAGAATAATATGACCCACCGGCAGATCCAGCTGTTCATGATTAGTGCTCTATAAAATGTATTTTTTTCAGAATTATCCATCCACATATATAAAGACACACAAACCTGTGCTCGACAGCTTGATAAAGATCCTGGTGTTATAACAATAATTGAACGGAGCTGGCACAGAAAAACATTCTAGATTGATAATTTGATTGATTGCGTACCTGTGACTTTTTTGTTACAGACAAATTGAACAGCTCTGCTATAAAGCTGTGAGTAATTACAGAAGGTGTGACAGCAGAATATTAATGGCACATCAGAATACAGTTCCTCAGAGCTCCCTGATCATGACGTTGAACATGTTTGGAGAAAGTCTATATCTGCAATGCTACAATGTCCTTGTGTACCAGGGAGGGTTTTAGTGTCATTCTAGCATTTCCCCTTCAGCTTTGTCATTTTGGTTACTGCAAGCTCTAGAACACCCCTAACATACAGCCTTGAAATGAAGTCAGAACAGAAATTCCATTTGATCCATATTTGCTCCAGTTCACACGTAAAAACTGCCTTTGGTGGCAATGTCGGCTCCAATTTATACTGATAAGTTAGTGTAATTGTGTTGTATGGCAGCCTTCAAAATAAGTCGCTTCAGCAAATTTTGCTGCAGCTTGTATATAACATGTGGATAACTGTAAATTGTAATTCAGTTTAGTTTGTGATAAAATCAGGCATGTCCTTTTCCTCCTATACTTTTCTCCTGAGTCTTCTTTGTATGCTCTTCTTGTTCAACTGAGACCTGTCACCCAGACAGCAAAAAAATGGTCCCTTTCTTATTGTACTTCCTTATCCACCGAACCTCTGAAAGATTTTACCCCCTTCATGACCAAAGCATTTTTTTTCTATGCGGCACTGCACTACTTTAACTGGTCATGCAACACTGTAAGCAAATGTAATTAAAAAAAAAATTCAAACTAATAGAGCTTATTTTTGCTGGTAATTGATCACCCTTGGGTTTTTAATTTAATGTGATATAAACAAAAAGGGGCAGAAATGTTTTGGGAAAAAAATAAAAACTACCCTTTTTCTGCTACAAAACCAATATTTAAAAAAAAAAAAAAATCTAATTTCTTCATGAATGTTTGCTAAAATGTATTCTACTACATGTCTTCAGTAAAAAAAAAAATATCCCAATAAGTGTATATTTGATTTTCGTGAAAGTTTATAGCATCTGGTATAAGTAATTTTTTTTTTTTTTTTCATTTTCAATACTAGTAATGGCAGTGATCAGGAACTTATAGTGGGACTGTGATAAATGTGGGGGCGCTAATAATAGTGCTTAATATATATAAATAAATACTATATAAATATATACTGTGCTAAGTGTACATATTTTTCAAATTAACCAGCTCCTGAGCAGATAAATTATATTATATATGTATAATCATAAATAAATGAATATTTAAAAGAACAATCCACATAAAAACAGTGTATGAATCCACTCATTAACCGTAGGTAAATATACCACTGGGTTGGAGAAAACGAAACAAAGTTCTGTGTATAAGGATTATAAGTGAAATAAAGTGCTGCATGCAAAATTCAGTCCATCAAAAAAACGTCCATATATCCTCCTGTGTAATCAGAATCAAATGAACACCTTCGCCAACAAATTGATGTGCACACCCAAAGTGATCAATAGTAAGATGGCCTCTTACCAAATGGAGTTGACCCTTTTTTGGTTTAAAAAAAAAAGAGGTCAAATGCACTGTGTCAGGTTAAACCTGTGTGATTGGATGGATCCTTGTACTCCTTTCCCTTAATGGCAAAAATCTCCCATGCGGATATGCAAAAATGAAAATGATGCCAACATAGTGTATTATTGTTTGTTTAATAAAAGGGGATAACATCAAAATAGCCAAATGGCTTCTTACTTTTAAAAGTGCCCCAAACCCGGCACTGAGGCTTGCTCGAGTGTCTCTTTGATGGATCGAGTTCCCGACTTACTGCCTGTAGTGGCGTGCGTGCGTTCCACCTTGCTAACGCCACAGACCAGCGGGACCGGAAGTTACGATTGGTGCGTGCGTGACCAGGTACCGCCTCGACGTACGTTTCGTATTCTACGGTTACCTGAAGACGTGCGCTTTAAAAAATGGTAAAGCAGAACTTACCCATAGCAACTTAAAAAAAAATGTTGTTTTGTAGCAAGGAACATACATTCCACATTAATTATGCTACCAAAATCATTGTGTGATATAAGATGCCTCCAGCATTGTTCCTTTTTGTTCTTTCTGGAGGCTGCCATTTTTCTCATGCCCAGAGCTCCTGAACAGCAGTAAATCTTTAGGCTGTCAGCAGATCGCCTCTACAAATTCGGCGAAAATTAGAGAGAAACTAAGCAGGTGCAGAGCTGGCTGAGACGGCATACTACTGGATTTTAAACCATATAGGCACACTTTTTTTATGTTTTACATACTTATACCTGCAAAAGGGGCCTTTACTTCTACCCAAGGCCTTTTTCACGTGGGCTGTCTGATCAGGTCCGCCTGCTTGGACTCTACAGTCTTTTCTGTGGAGTGGCGGAAGTCTAGTTCGGTCTTCAGCGGCGCCCTCTGTGCGGCTGGGAAGTGATGCCACCCATAGTTACTTTGGGGCTTCCATTGTCGGCTGCCTCCCCTACACACTCCCACACACTGAAGCTGCCGCTGACAGCTCAGCCTGAGACTGGACTGGTGCTGCTGCAGAACTGGTAAGTATGACATTTTGTTTTTATTATTATTATTTTTATACAGGGCTAGATCGATTAGGTTGGGACCCATAGGGTCGCATTGACAGTAAAAAAAGTCATTGTTCAGTACTACTAGGTAGGAAGCACAGCTTGTGTATAGCTAATCTGATTGTGCCCTGTTTATATTTCGAATTTCTGAGTTTGTGCGATTATTTAAAAAAAAATATTGTTTACCAATGAGATCATTTTAATTAAAAACCTCATATTCTGATGTATTTGACAGGAAAATCGCTGACACTTCCAGGTAGTATTGAAGCTTGCCACTGCGCCCCACACCCACACATTACTTTAGTCCCATAACTATGACTGGCAGCATGTATGCAGGTACTCTGTGCCTAGCACAGCTTGTGTTCTTTCAGCTTCAAGAAATCCTTCTTTTTAAGCTGAAATCTTGTTTTGTAGGTGTTTCTTTTTATTAGTCAGCAGTGCATTGTTATTGATGGTCATTGCTTATGCCAGTATACTGCTGGGTAAATAATCAATCTTGTGTTTTTTTTAATTGGCATCAATAATGTGCTTAGATTTATCAATATCTCCTAATTGCCAGGCTTTAACAATGGACTTTGTAGGATAAATCATTTCACAGGTAGGCTGAAATATACTAGAGCTTTGCAGAAAGAGAGATTCATTTTAAGTCATTACATGTTAAACCCAATAAAAAGATTAAACCATGGGGCTAAATAAGTCTTGAAAATTGATCTATATAGGCAGGCAAGTCTATTGCATTAAATAGACGTATGATTTATTGTATGCTGGTCCCTTTTTTTTTATCTTATGGGCAATAACCTAAAAAGTGTTTTAATCTTAGAAATGTTGGTTGCATTGTATTTATACAGTTGTCCATTAGGTAGCACTTACACACACAGGCATCTAGCTGCTGCGTTTTAGTATGCCCAAGAGGGACTGGCATCCAGCCCCACTGTCTGTCTAAATCTGACAGGCTGCAACTAGACCGGGCTGAATGCTGTACCTGCTCTGTGCTTTAGGGATAAATACCTGAATGTACAAATAATTCTCCAATCAATGTTTCAAGTGGTGTCAGTTTGCAGGCCCTTTTTGCCTTCTTTGTCCAACCAAGCTTGCCGCCAAGTGTGTACGAGATCTAATTGACAACAAATGTGAAGATACTTAATGCTCATTCTTGGTTAAATAGTAACTTAAATGAGTTGTAAAGGCAGAAAGTTTTTTTTTTTTTATCTTAATGCATTGTATGCATTAAGATAAAAAAGCCTTTTGTGTGTAGCAGCCTCCCCAGCACCCCCTAATACCTACCTGAGCCCCATTCCTGTCCATCGATGTCCACGAGTATCTTAGCCGTCCACCCCCTGATTGGCTGAGACACATCAGCGGTGCCATTGACTTTCACGGATGTCAATCAGTCACCTAGCCAATCAGGGGAGAGAGGGGCGGGGCCAGGTCAGGTCTCTGTGTCTGAATGGACACAGGGAGCTGTGACTCGACTTGGGTTCCCCCATTGCAAGCTGCTTGCTGTGGGAGCACTCAACGGGAGGGAGGGGCCAAGAGCAGCGAAGAGGGACCCAAAAAGAGGAGGATCTGGGCTGCTCTGTGCAAAACCAACTGCACAGTGCAGGTAAATATAACTTTTTATTTTTTTTTACTTTTTTTTTTTAAACAAGATTTTACTATCACCATAAGTATGGTATGGTGTTTGTTTATTTTATTCAGAACTGATAGTGTTTATTTTTCATACATCACGGGACACAGAGCTGCACAGTAATTACTATGTGGGTTATAGGCCACCTTCAGATGATGGACACTGGCACACCCAAGACAGGAAGTCCCCCTCCTTTATATAACCCCTCCCATACCGGAAGTACCTCCTTTTTTTTTTTGCCAGTGTCTAAGGTGTTGGTCACGGTTAAAGAAGTGCTTTGAAGAAGCTCTGCTGGAGGATCCTTTGGGATCAAGCAAGCTATGCAACCGGATCCATCCAAAGTGCCACTGAAGCCAAAGTGGACGGTACCTCAGCCTCGGTAAAGAGCAAGGTTTTGCCTCTAATTCCTCTTAGGAGGGCTGGATCCTGAAATCCAGTACTTTGGTTATGCACCAAATACAAACTTTTTTTTTTCTGTCAGGATGCGATACAGGTCCAAGGGAGTGGAAACCTTTTTTTTTTTTTTTTTTTTTTTAAGCAATCGGTCCCTGAAGGTCTTTTGCCTGCAGTGATGGGTGAAGATTGGGTCTGTCTGTTGTCTAGCAGAATCCTACAGCGGGAGAAGGTAAGTGAAGATTCCTAAGGAACTTATGGATTCTTCTTTGAGCAGATGTTGTCATGCCTACAAATCGCCGATAGTGGGTGTAAAAACATACCTGATCCATGCCTCCTTCATGTATCGCTCTGTATGCAGCTGACTTGTTGGCTAAACCTTCTCCAGTATAGTCACAGCCACTGGTATGGTGAGGGGGGATTGCTGGGGTGTCCCCATGGCAACCAGGGCCCGTCCGCTATCGAGGTCCCCCGCGGCCGCTCCTCAGAGTATGGCGGCATGCAGTATGAGGACGAGGCTGGTTCTCGGCCGGGGGTTCCTATCCTCGTGTGCCATCTTTTCTCCCCCCTCGGGTGTCATAGTGGCTCTCTCTCCCCCTCCTCCTTCCCTCATGCAGGATCCTGCAGTGGCGCTGGTACGTGCGGGAGATTTGTTTTTTAAAGAAAGAGGTGTTCTGGGGAAGGAGGAAGGGGCATGGCACCAAAGGCATCACCATCAGGCTCTGAAGATCCTGGTCATGCCTTCACAGTGCCATCCTTCCTTGAAAAAACAGATGTGGCAAGCCTTTAGTCATTGGGACTGCTGCAGCCGTACCTATCCTACCAGCCCCTCTTTGTTACTGAAGAAGTTTTTTTCTTCAGCCCTGGGGGGGTTGGAAGGGAGGTTAGTGGCATTAATCGCATCTTCTCTCCAGAGTGGTAAAAAGCGCTGGAAATCTCCCTCTCCCATTCCGTAAACTCTGGCAGCAGAACAGCAATGGCCAGAGAAAGAGGAGTATTCCTCGGGGTTTCGGGAAGAGCGACAGTCTGATGATTCCTTTTCTGAGGAACAAATTGTAGAGGAACCTTTTTCAGCCTCGCAATCTGAAAAATTACTAGTACAATCCCTTACAGAGATGGTGCGTTTTGCGTTTAAGTTGCCCTTAACTGAATCAGCGCGAAGGCCTGTTTCTTCCTTGGGTTCTCTAAAACCTCTGCAGGCTCTGCATGCCTTTCCTGTCCATCTTTTGTTGGAACAGCTTATATATGAGGTTTGGTATCATCCAGATAAGCATGTTCTTCCTCCTAAGAAGTTCTCTGTGCTTTATCCCATGGAGGAGAAATTCACCAAGAGGTGGAGTTTACCAGCAGTTGATGCTGCTATCTCCTGTGTAAATAAGTCTGACCTGTCCAGTGGACAATGTTCAGATGTTTAAAGATCTGATCGGATATAAGGTTGGAGTCTTTATTGAAAACCTATTTTTCTTTGGCAGATGCTGTAGCTCAGCCTGCGGTAGCAGCGATAGGTGTTTGCCAATCCCTTAAAGATCAGATGAAGCAGGTTCTGAATGTTGTTCCTGCTCAGCAAGCCTGGATTTGGCAACTTATTATTTAGGCTTATGGTTTGAAAAACAGAGTTCCACCTTTTCAAGTTAAAACGCACTCTACCAGAGCAGTTAGTGCTTCATGGGTGGTGCATCATCAAGCCTCCATGACTCAGATCTGCAAGGTCGCAACTTGGTCTTCAGTTTTTCTAGATTCTATCAGGAGGATGTAAAAAGGCATGAGGCTATCGCCTTTGGACGCAGTGTACTGCAGGCAGCAGTATAGATCCTCACGTCTGATGGCACCTTATTTTATTTTTTGTATTTCTCTTTCCTCAAATGGTATTGCCTTGGGACATCCCACATAGTAATTACTATGCAGCTGTGTCCTGTAATGTACAGTACGAAAAAGAAAATAGGATTTTTAGAACGGCTTACCTGTAAAATCTTGGAGTACATCACGGTAGAAACAGAGGTCCTGCCCCTCTTCTTGGGATACGTATTGATTTTCTACAAAAACTGAGGTACTCCTGGTATGAGAGGGGTTATATAGTGGAGGGGACTTCCTGTCTTGGTTGTGCCATTGTCCATCACCTGAAGGTGGCCTATAACCCACATACTGTAGTAATTACTATGCAGCTCTGTGCCCCGTGATGTGCTCCAAGAAAAGGATTTTACAGGTAAGCTGTTATAAAAATTCTATTTTACAGGGCTCAGAAGTTTAAGCCTAAATTACACACACAGCAGAAAGAGTCAGAGAAAAGAGAAAAAGAATTTTCGATATCAACTTAAATACTGACAAAACTTAAAATAAAATTGACCCAAAACAATTCGATTTCCATTCAAACCTACGTTTACACTTCTGCTGAGATTATATATATATATATATATATATATATATATATATATATATATATATATATATATATATATATATATATATATATATATATATATCCAGATTGTTTTTATTTATTTTTTCTGAATAAAACTAAGATTTGTGCTTTCTCTTGTGCTTGTCACATGACCGAAAACCTAGGCGTTTGGATCCTCTGAAGTGGAGTTCAGTTATTAGCTTTAAGTAAACGTTTAAATAAAGGCACACTTTCAATGTAACCAGGCGATTACCATCATAGTAGTCTTTGATAGATGTACCGTCAATCGGCACGGACAAATA
Organism: Rana temporaria; assembly: GCF_905171775.1. Taxonomy (NCBI): domain Eukaryota; kingdom Metazoa; phylum Chordata; class Amphibia; order Anura; family Ranidae; genus Rana; species Rana temporaria. The sequence continues at coordinate 243,936,648 of NC_053493.1, read as the reverse complement.
GAGCGCGATGAAATGAGTCATTTTTCATTTGGGAAACAAAATCACTGTTTACTTTATACACTTAATCATGTTTATGAAAGGTGACAAATTGGTAAATTCTCCAGTCACTGATTGGTTGTTTGAAGCAAACACGGGTTCATGCCACCAGAAGTGGAAATGATTCCATTAGTAAATCCCACATTAGTACCCGAGAGCAAGCTGTTGTAATAAATTATGTCTGCTGTCTTTCTGTCTTTTTTTTTTTTGCATGTTCATAAGATCCTTAGTTTAAAGGTTATATTGCCTTAGGGCTTATGCACATAGGTTTTTACTCTAATTTTGGAAATATCTAGATCAATAATTTTTGATTCAACAAATGTAGTACAAACATGGCAACTGCATGAATCATAAACGGCCTGAACGCTGCAGAGAAAGCATGCACGCTGATGCATAAGATAGATGTACAGTGTATGTAAAACAGCTCAGACAGGAATAGAAAGTAAAGTGTGTTGATTTGCAAAACTTTGGCTAGGCTGCATTTTTTTTAATCCTAACAGTAATTCCTATTAGAGGGGAAAATGTGAAGAGTGTTTTCATGCAATCATTACAGTGCCGTTTGCTAGGCAACCCCTTCCCTGTGTGAGGCGTAAGAGCCTAATAGAAATAGCTGCATTGCAGAGACGGTGTAAGCTTTATCTTCCAGGTTCTATTGGTTACCTAATAATGCTGCTTAAACTGTCTTGCTTGTCCCTGCAGATTTCATTTTCACATATTTCTACTTTACTGAACCTAAAAAATGCTGACCATTGAGCAAAAAGACATTTAAAAAATGAACAAATGGCAACTTAGGTTTGTTTGTCTTCAAACTGAAAAATGAAATTCCTTATATATAAAGCATGAGGATAAAATGCACCACTGTCAATTTTTGGCAGTATAGGTACATATAATATAACAGTCTGCCTGTCCTTGTTTAAAAAAAACTAGAACTATCCAGCAGCTCTAAGTTTAAAGTGAACCTATACTTTATACGTAAAGGTTTACTTAAATGGCAACCACTCAATGTCACATACTTGCAAATCATTTCAAGCCCCCTATACCGTGCCACTTTTTTATGCAGTCAAAAAGAGTTTCTCTAAGCTGGTCGGGTTTGGTGGTGCCAAAAAATACTATAGGGTAGATTCACGTAGAATGGCGTTTCTTTGTGCGGGGGTAACGTATCCTATTTACGCTACGCCTCTGCAACTTTTACAGGCAAGTGCCGTATTCTTAAAAATTTGCAGCGGCGTAGCGTAAATAGGCCGGCGTAAACCTGCCTAATTCAAATTGTGAAGAGGTGGGCGTGTGTTAGGTAAATCAACCCTGACCCGACGTGATTGATGTTTTTCACGAACGCATGCGCCGTCCGTGGAATTTCCCAGTGTGCATTGCTCCAAAGTACGCCGCAAGGACATCATTGGTTTCGACGTGAACGTAAATGATGTCCAGCCCCATTCACGGACGATTTACGCAAACGACGTAAATTTTTCAACTTTTGTCGCGGGAACAACAGCCATACTTAACATTGGTGCGCCGCATATACGCCTCATATAGCAGGGGTAACTTTACGCCGGGAAAAGCCTAACATAAACGGCGTAAATGTACTGCGTCGGCCGGGCGTACGTTCGTGAATTTGCGTATCTAGCTGATTTACATATTCTAGGCGTAAATCAGCGTACACGCCGCTAGCGGGCAGCATAAATATGCAGTTAAGATCCGACGGCGTAAGCGACTTACGCCGGTTGGATCTAACAGAAATCTATGCGTAACTGATTCTATGAATCAGGCGCATAGATACGACCGGCCAGACTCAGAGATACGACGGCGTATCTGGAGATACGCCGTCATATCTCCGTTGTGAATCTACCCCCATGTTTGGTTCTTTTTGACCCACTTCGACCTTTTAGCCCCTAATTGCCATAGCTTTAACATTGGACTTAGTAGGATAAATCATTTCACAGGTAGTCTTAAATATACTAGAGCGGAGAGAGATTAATTTTAAGTCATTAAACCCCCAAAAAATCTTAAACCATGGGGATAAATAATTCTTAAAAATGATATATCCATTACTGCAACTATTTTGTGTTGACAGCAGTATGGAACCGGCATCCCATGAATGAACGACAGTGGCAGTAGAGACTGGTCACTATCACACATTTGCAGATTTTTTTTTACATATTGAAGAAAGCTTTGCCGAGGTGGCAATGTATATGAAGGCTGCAATTGTACACAGGGCAAATATATAAAACAGGCAAAAACATGGCACCGCTTGTTAGGCTTATGTGGGGATATGTTTTTGCCAGCATATTGTTAGTAATGCTACGGACATGGGTAGGGTCACCTTAACCCCCTTCGTGCCTAAGAGTAAAACAAATCTTAATGCCCAAGCACAATTTTACAACTTTGACATGTCTTGGTAAAACCGTACATAGCATCACAACTACTTTGTGCATCCAGATTGGACTTTCATTTGGTGGGGCATTTATTATCAAAGTAAAACTGGCCAAAAATAGTAAAATAATAAATTGAGTTTTATATTTCTTACAAATACCATAACCTTCCACCAAAGCGCATCCCAAAATAAATTCTCTTGCTCCGGACGATTGCAGTGATACCACATATATGTATGTTAGTTGTTTGTATCCGTAGTACAGCTCAGAAACAAAAGTGCACATTTTCCTTTTTTTTTTTTTATTCTACCTAAAACGCACTGACACTGTCCAAAAAAATACTGACCTTGACCCTGGCACTGACTTGGATCAAACCTTGATCTACAGTATTTCACAAAAGTGAGTGCACCCCTCACATATTTGTAAATATTTTATATCTTTTCATGTGATAACACTGAAGAAATGACACTTTGCTACAAGTAGTGAGTGTACAGCTTGTATAACAGTGTAAATTTGCTGTCCCCTCAAAATAACTCAACACGCATCCAATAATGTCTAAACCCCTGGCAACAAAAGTGAAAATGTCTAAATTGGGCCCAAAGTGTCAATATTTTGTGTGGCCATCAATATTATCCAGCACTGCCTTAACCCTGGAGTTGACCAGAGCTTCACAGGTTGCCACTGGAGTCCTTTCCCTCTCCTCCATGATGAAATCACAGAGCTGGTGGATGTTGGAGACCTTGCACTCCTCCACCTTCCATTTGAGGATGCCCCGCAGATGCTCAATAGGGTTTAGGTCTGGAGACATGCTTGGCCAGTCCATCACCTTCACCCTCAGCCTCTTTAACAAGGCAGTGGTCGTCTTGGAGGTGCGTTTGCAGTCGTTATCATGTTGGAATACTGCCCTGCGGCCCAGTCTCCGAAGGAAGGGAATCATGCTCTGCTTTAGTATGTCACAGTACATGTTGGCATTCATGTTTCCCTCAGTGAACTGTAGCTCCCCAGTGCCGGCAGCACTCATGCAGCCCCAGACCATGACAATCCCACCACCATGCTTGACTGTAGGCAAGACACACTTGTCTTTGTACTCCTCACCTGGTTGCCGCCACACACGCTTGACACCATCTGAACCAAATAAGTTTATCATGGTCTCATCAGACCACAGGACGTGGTTCCAGTAATCCATGTCCTGGTCTTCAGCAAATTGTTTGCAGGATTTCTTGTGCATCATCTTTAGAAGAGGCTTCCTTCTGGGACGACAGCCATGCAGACCAATTTGATGCAGTGTGTGGCTATGGTCTGAGCACTGACAGGCTGACCCCCACCCCTTCAACCTCTGCAGCAATGCTGGCAGCACTCAAACGTCCATTTCCCAAAGACATCCTCTGGATATGAAGATGAGCATGTGCACTCAACTTCTTTGGTCGACCATGGCAAGGCCTGTTCTAAGTGAAACCTGTCTTTTTAAACCACTGTATGGTCTTGGCCACCATGCTGCAGCTCAGTTTCAGGGTCTTGGCAATCTTCTTATAGCCTAGGCCATCTTTATGTAGAGAAACAAATCTTCTTTGTTTTTAAGATCCTCAGAGAGTTCTTTGCCATGAGGTGCCATTTTGAACTTCCAGTGACCAGTATGAGAGGATGAGATTGATAACACCAAATTTAACACACCTGCTCCCCATTCACACCTGAGACCTTCTAACACTGGGAAGGGGAAATGGCTAATTGGGCCAAATTTGGACATTTTCATTAAGAGGTGTACTCGCTTTTGTTGCCAGTGGCTTAGACATTAACTACTTGACCACTGGGCACTTAAACCCCCTTCCTTACCAGATCAATTTTCAGCTTTCGGTGCTCTCACAATTTGAATGACACTTACTCAGTCATACAACACTGTACCCAAATGATTTTTTTTCACACAAATAGAGCTTTCTTTTGGTGGTATTTCATCATCGTTGGGTTTTTTATTTTCTGCGCTATAAAAGAAAAAAGACTGAAAATTTGGTAAAAAAAACAAACAAAAAAAAAGAATTTTTCTAGTTTCTGTTATAAAATTTAGAAAATTAGTAAATTATTCTTCATAAATGTTGGCCAAAATTTATACTGCTACATATCTTTGGTAAAAATAATTACAAATCAGTGTATATTAGTTGGTAAAAATGACTACACCAATTAATGGTGCCAATATCTGAAAATTGATCACACCTGAAGTACTGAATGTCTATCTCATTTCTTGAGACCCTAACATGGCAGAAAAGTACAAATACCCCCTAAATGATCCATTTGTGTAAAGAATACATTCCAAGGTATTTAAAAAAAGGCATGGTGAGTTTTTTGAAGTTGTCATTTTTTTTCCCACAATTCTTTGCAAAATCAAGATTTATTTTTTTATTTATTTTTTTCACAAAATTGTCATATTAGCAGGTTATTTCTCACACACAGCATATGCATACCACAAATTGCACCCCAAAACACATTCTGGTGTTCCTCCCGAGTATGGCGATACCACATGTGTGAGACTTTTACACAGCGTGGCCACATACAGAGGCCCAACATGCAGGGAGCACCTTCAGGCGTTCTGGAGCACCCAGGCCAATTCTGACATTTCTCGCCTACATGTAAAAATCATCATGTATTTGCTAGAAGATTACATAGAACCCCAAAACATTCTATATTCTTTTTTAGCAAAGACCCTGGAGAATACAATGGTGGTCATTACAACTTTTTATCTCGCACGGTATTTGCACAGCAATTTTTCGATTAAAAAAAAAAAATCAGTTTTTGTGCTTAAAAAAAAATTAGTAAAGTTAGCCCAATGTTTTTGCATAATATGAAAGATGAAGTTACGGCAAATAAAAAGATACCTAACATGTCGCCCTTCAAAATTGCACACGCTCGTGGAACGGCACCAAACTTCGCTACTTAAAAATCCCTATAAGCTTTAATATTTTTTATTGGTTACATGTTTTGAGTTAGAGGAGGTCTAGAGACAAAATTATTGCTCTCGCTCTAACGTTCGCAGCGATATTTCACATGTGTAGTTTGAACACCGTTTTCATATGTCGGCGGGAATTACGTATGCGTTCGCTTCTGCATGCGAGCACACGGGGACAGGGGCGCTTTAAAATAATATATATATATATATATATATATATATATATATATATATATATATATATATATATATATATATATATATATATATATATATATATATATATATATATATATATATATATATATATTATAATATATATATATTAATGTTCATTTTACTTTATTTTAGTTTGACGCTTTTTCCCCCAAAAATACAAAAATATAGCATGACAAATCTCACGTCTAGGCTGGGAAGCCTGAACAAAAAAAATGATCCTGTCTTTGATCGTAGCGGTGAGTCGGTAGAAGCACCGGAGGGTGGCGGGAGTCCCCTCTCACCTCTTACCTCCCGTAAGAATGATCAAGCGGCGGAACAGCCGCTATCATCATTCTTATGGTGTAGGGAATCGCTGGCTGAAAAAGCTGATATCTGAATGATGCTTGTAGCTGCACCCATCATTCAGATATCCCCACTCAAAGTCAAGGACGTCATATGATGGCCGGCGGGTGGGAAGTGGTTAAAACGCATTTTTTTTTAACACAAAGTTGTCCATTTATACAATATTTCTAGTACATAACTTGTACATACCAAAAATGACACCCCAAAATAGATTATCCTACTCCTCCTGAGTACGGCGCTACCACATGTGTGAGACTTCCACAGCCTGGCCACATACAGAGGCCGAGTATGGCTGGGTATGACCGAGTATTGCGGGGTATTTGCCAGGGTATTGTGTATTGCAGGGATGGCTGAGCATGGAGGGATGGATGGCTGGATCTGTGACTGCAATTGTCACAGCTCCAGCCCACAGTGTTGCTGCCATCCGCTCTCTTCCCCTCTCCTCTCACACTGTACCGATCGTTACAGAGAGGGGACAGAGGAACCACATGACGCCAGTTTGTTTACAAGTGATCGCTCCGTCATTGGACGTTGTAAACGGCTCCTATTAGCAGCAATTTACCGCTATCCGTGATGCGCCGGGTCTTCTAGAGGACCTTCTCCCAGAATAACTTGACCGCGCTGTAGACGTATTCGGACTATAGCGTGGTCGGCATGTGGTTAATGTGTTGAGTTATTTTAAGGGGACAGCAAATTTACACTGTTATACAAACTGTACACTCACTACTTTATATTGTAGCAAAGTGTAATTTCTTCAGTGTTGTCACATGAAAAAATATAATAAAATATTTACAAAAATACATACATATATGTGTGTGTGTGTGTGTGTGTGTGTGTGTGTATATGTATGTATATATATATATATATATATATATATATATATATATATATATATATATATATATATATATATATATATATATATATAGTGTGTGTGTGTATATATATATATATATATATATATATATATATATATATATAAAAAATTCTCTGCAAGGAAAGAGAGACATATGATGTATCTCTCTCTTCCATTCACAGAGAGAGAAAACATGGGGGCGGTGTTCACAGTGACTGATCACTGTGGTAGTCAATCAAAGGCTATCACAGCGATCAGGTGACCTGGAGTTTGGGGTCCTGATCATTAGTAGGGGCCCCAGCCTCTCAGTGAGACCCTGTTCTTTGTGCTGGGAGAACTCTGGGCTTTTTATGTTTTTGCAAAATAAACTGAAAAAGACAGAAAATTTAGAAAAAAAACATGTTTTTCTTCATTTCTGTTATAACATTTTGCAAATAAATAATTGTTCTTCATAAATTTCGACCAAAATGAATTCTGCTATCTTTGGTGAAAATAACCCAAATCAGTACATATTTTTTTAGCCTGTAGAAAAGTTATACAGTCCAAACAATATGGTATATATCTCAAAATTGATCAGTCCTGATGGCCTATTTCATTTCTTGAGGCCCAAAAATGTCAGGTCAGTACAGATACCCCCCAAATGACTCGAATTTGGAATGTAGGCAGTCCACAGTATTTAAGAGGCATGGTGAGTTTTTTTTAAGTTGTAATTTTTGGGAAAATTTAGAAATGAAAAATACGTCATGATCTAACTGGTGGGGCAGTGATCAGGAATACTAACTTTTTATGGAACAAAAGAAAAATATTTTTTAGCTTTTGTTTTTATTATACATTTTTTCACAATTTTTTTTTAACACACTTTGACCAAAGCAATATAATGTTACCATACTGTGATTTGCCCAGTCTGTACCATGTGATCACTGTGCCTAATCACAGCTAGCAACACAATTGTACACAATGGATGATACCTGCTGTGATTGTAGCGGTCACGTGGTACTGGCAGAGGGCCGGTACAGTGATCAGTCACCAGCTTTGTCTGGTTGAATGCAGCAAGCAACGGATCACGCCACAGTATCGGCCGGATGGAAGAGAGGCCCGCCCACCCTTCAATTTGCTATAAACTGGGTGGGAAGTGGTTAAAAATTTAAAGTAAACAGCAGAGAAACTTCAAAGCATGCAGGGAATCCAGGAAGTTGTGGAAAGAGAAGGCAATCAGAAAAGTAAACTTATATTGGATTGTCAAATACTGTATAACTATTGTTTGCAATTCTAATGTAAAATGAACGTATATGCTGTGACAATAAATTTATTTTGAGAAAAGATATGGAAACATGACTTGTTAATGTGAGGAATGGGCAAATGGTGTCAAGAGCAAAGATGTGTGCAGCAGTTTCTGACTCTGTGGACCATGAAAATGTTAACACATAGACTACAAGAATGCTGTAGTGTGGAGGGCCATTACCTTTAGAGGATTATTTTAGGACTATAGAGAAAAGCACTAGAATTTTTTTTTTTTTTAATTATTATAACGTAACAATAAATAATACATTTTTTTTTTTTTTTTGGAAAGCATCCATAAGGTGTTTCTATTTTGCATTTAGCCAGAAAGCCATTTAGCATTTTTCTCCAGTCGCCTTTCAGGACAACCTTGGAGAGAGCGCAGCTCCGCCTCTTCATTAGGAAACACATGCTAATCTTTAAAAGCCCTCCTCTTCCACCATGGCCTCAGTTATTGTGTTTCCTCCGCCATGGTGGAAGCGCATGCTTGTGGACCAGGGGTGCTGCGCTCTTTCCAAGGTTGGAGGGGTAAGCCTTATCTTATCGGTATCTGTTTGGTGTGCAGTGGCCATCCCAGGCTCCCCTAAGGGTGGGGGGAGTCCTCCGGAGTCTCCAGCCTCTCCCTGCTCAGTGGAGTGAAGGCTCTACAGGAAGCGGCGCTGAGTGCCCAGGGGTCCGCTGTTTCTGGCTCAGGTGGCCGGGCGGCACACTACCGCGTTGGCGGTGTTTATTTTTTGAAACGCCGCATGACGGTCCCGGGTCCTGGCGGGCGGGTGACGTCATGCACAGCGGCGTAGTTTCCTGTAGAGGCGTGGCGACGCGTGGTCCACGTCGCCTAGTAACGCAGAGGTCAGGGGACAGGCCTAAGAGCGGCGTCTTCCGGTTCCGGCCATCTTTGATGACGCGCGGACCCGGGAAAGATTTAAAAATCATTCAGTCCCGGCTGTGTTTCTCTCGGCGATGGAAGGAGAACCAACAGCCATGGCGGAGACAGGCGCCTCAGACGCTGCTCAGGTCCAGGTAGGGGGGTACAGCGGTGCCTCTATCCTTACTATTGGGCTTATGTGGTTTTCTGTTATTTGTCCTCCTTTAGGGAGCCTGTACTGCAGGGTCAGAGGTAACTTCTCTCGGTCCCTGGCAGTTTGCACTGCGTGGTGTTTTGGTTAACTGTGGATCTTTTCTATCACATCTTCCTTTTAAAGTGGTGGCGGTTTTTTCCTTGTTTGTAAAAAACCTATTGTTTCTCCAATGGTAAAATACCCTTTTTTGTGTTTTTAGGAGAAACAAAAAACTAAAAAGCCACCAACTCAAAGGAAATGTCCTTCCTGCAAAAACCCTCTTAGAGATTCATGGCAGAAGGCAATGTGTAAATTCTGTATTAAGGATTTAGTAGAAGAAGAAACATCCCAGCAATATAAAGTGTTATTTTCTTCAGTACAAGAACTTGCAAGTTCTTTGAACTCGGTCAAATCTATGTTGGTTCAGACTCCAGCAGCGCAAGCTGAACCCCAACATTTACCATCCAGCCCAAAAGCTTCCACCTCGAGGTCAGAGGTTGTGGATTCAGGGGATGAAGGGACAAGTACTCTTCGCTCACTCAGGGATTCAGATGAGGAGGAAGAGGAAGGAGAGTACAGAAATTCCAGATACAAAGTCTCTCTAGATGAAGTAGATGATCTTCTTGAAGCAATTTATACTACACTTGATATTCAAGAAGAGGAGGTACAATTATCTCTTCATGACAAAATGTACCAGGGTCTGGATGTCTCCAAACACAAGGTTTTTCCAGTTCACAAAGTAGTATCAGATACTATTAGAAAAGAGTGGAAAGATCCAGAAAGGGCCCCTTCTTTTCTAAAAGTCTAAGGAAAAGATTTCCCTTTGAAGATAAAGACTCTGAAGCCTGGAATAAAAAGCCAAAAGTAGATGCTGCTTTTTCCCAGGTGTCTCGACGCACGGATCTTGCGTTCGAAGACATGGGGATACTAAAAGATCCCATGGACAAAAGAGCGGACTCCCTGTTAAAGAAAGCTTGGGACTCTACTTCTCTTAGTCTAAAACCTGCAATGGCCTCCACAGTGGTGGCAAGAAACTTGGAGTGTTGGGTGGAAAAGCTGATGAACCATGTAGAAGCTGGTACACCAAGGAAGGATATTTTGGAATCCTTTCCATTGATTTTAAAATCAATCAGGTACATGGCTGATGCGTCAGCTGAATCAATTAAGTTGTCAGCTAGATCTTCTGCCCTGGTGAATTCAGCCAGACATCTTGAAAAAATTCTGGATAGAACAGCCGACAAAAAGAAGGCTTTCCCGGCTAAGAAACAACCTGTTAAAAAGAATTTTCGTTCTTTTCCACAAACCTCCAAAAAAGAAGAAAACAAAAAGCGCTGGTTTCCTCAAAGAGGTAGGGGAAGAGGAGGTATCCTCTTTAAGTCACCCCAAGATCAGTCATCAAAAGACAAGTGACAATCTGACTCCTGTGGGGGGAAGACTGTCCGCTTTCTCTTCTCAGTGGAGCCTTCTGACCAAGAGCCCCTTTGTGAAAAACATAGTTACACAAGGATACAATCTGGAGTTTTCAGAGTGCCCTCCTTGCAGGTTTTATGTGACAGCCCTACCAAGGGATCAGGAAAAAGCTTCCGCAATGATGAACCTTCTAAAGGATCTGATCCAACAGGAAGTTATTGTCCAAGTCCCAAAAGATCAGGAGGGAAGAGGGTTTTACTCCCACATATTTTTAGTAAAAAGCCTTCAGGCAAATATCGCCTAATTTTGAACTTGAAGATCCTGAACAAAACTATAAGATACAAGCACTTCCGGATGGACACCATTTATTCCATCACAAAGTTATTAACACCAGAGTGCTTCATGGCCTCTCTGGATCTAAGGGATGCGTATCTACACGTGCCAATAGCGCAGGCCTCACAAAAGTTTCTACGCTTGGCAATAAACTTGGGAACTTCAATATGGCACCTCCAATTCAGGGCTCTGCAGTTCGGCCTCTCATCCTCACCAAGGATCTTTACAAAAGTGATGGCGGAAGCCTTGGAGCCTCTGAAACTGAGGGGGGTCTCAGTTGTTCCTTATCTGGACGACCTCTTATTCTTTGCAGGTTCAAGGGATCAGCTGATTTCAGATCTCCAGACGTCACAGGCTCATCTCGAGAGCCTGGGGTGGATATTGAATCTAGAAAAATCAAACCTGGACCCCTCACAGGAGATGAGGTTCCTCGGTTTCACCATCAATTCAGTTCTACAGAAGGTGTTTCTCCCTCAAGAAAAAGTAGAAAAAGTAGTTTCTGCAGTGAGCCAGATTCAAACGAATCTCTCAGTGTCAGTACGTTCTGCCATGGCAGTCCTAGGTCAACTCACGGCCTCGATTCCTGCCATTCAATGGGCAAGGTTTCATTCCAGACCCCTACAGAGGAACATCCTACAGGAGTGGTCTCACCAAGAGTCACTGGAGAAAACCTTCTCTCTAACATCAAAGGTAAAACGGTCCCTCTGGTGGTGGAGAGATCCTTCCAATCTCACAAAAGGTCTCTCATGGGTCCTTCCCTCGGACAAACGTCTGACAACAGACGCAAGTTCGTGGGGATGGGGAGCCCACCTGGATGGACAGACCGCACAAGGGTCATGGACCAAAGTGGAGGCAAGGAGATCATCAAATTGGCGAGAGCTAAAAGCCATTTTCATGGGTCTCCTGGCTTATCAACAAATGCTGAAGGGTTGTCATGTTCAAATTTTGTCGGACAACACTACAGCAGTGGCCTATGTGACCAGACAAGGCGGGACCAGGAGCCAGGGATTGATGGATCTGGCCAATCAGTTACTGACTTGGGCGGAGAAAAATGTGGCCTCTTTGTCAGCAATCCACCTAAAAGGATCCCAAAATCTGCTGGCAGATCTTCTGAGCAGAAGGAAAGTATTAGAAGCAGAATGGAGTCTAAATCAGGAGATTTTCAACATGATCTCCAAGGAATGGGGACATCCCGAAGTAGACCTTTTTGCCAGTCAGCAAAACACGAAAGTTCAAGACTTCTTTTCTCTCCACAGAGAAGACCAGGCGATAGGCATAGATGCTCTAGCTCATCCCTGGGATTACCATCTGTGCTACGCCTTTCCCCCCTTTCCCTTGATTCCATTGGTCCTAAGGAAATTCAGAGAAGAGAAAACAGACCTAATTCTGATTGCTCCCTTTTGGCCAAAGAGGTCTTGGTTCGCAACCATACTGAACCTGGCCGCAAAACCTCCATGGAAGTTGCCTCCCAAGAAGGACCTTCTAACGCAGGGATCTGTGTGTCACCCAGAAACAGACAGGTTACATCTAAGCGCTTGGTTTCTGAGGAAGACATTTTGAAAAACAAAGATTAAGTCGCGTGTCTAGTGACGATACGCGTGGGGGAGGAGCTTGAGTGACGGGACGCACGGAGGTGCCGGATGAGGAGCCTGACAAGCTGAGCAGTACACATGCACACACGCTGAAGCCCTAATAATATCGAGGATTCGTGAGTGATATTCTGAATATTGTGAGACGCCAGTGTTTCATTTACGGTATCACACTATTGTTTTTTTCTGTCTCCCTTTTATATGAGCACGTGAATACCTGGTGGAAAGCACATTCTGACCTGACAAGTTTGATTATCACATCATCAAGCTGGTGATATCTAACACACTGTGTGTGTGTGGTCTGGGAAGGTGCAGTTGAGTTGCTTTCAGGATTATAGCAACAAGGGACGATTTACAAATGAAATTTGGAACTTTATTCTTTGTATAATATTGTCTTTCTCCTCCAGTAATTTTGATGTGTTGACACCTCACTTAATTAGTTGTTTTAGCGCATTATTATTTACACATATTTTTGCTTGGTTTGGTTCACCGATATAATTGCAGCTTTTTCATTTATTTATTGGTTAAGTGGTATAATTATTTTTCTTTAGTAGCGCTGTAGACCTTTACATATATATTTTGAAAAACAAAGGCTTGTCTGACAAGGTTGTAAAAACTCTTCTGTCCAGTAGGAAGGAGGTAACAAGATCAATTTATCTTAAAGTGTGGAAGAAGTATAACTCATGGTGTTCTTCCAAGACCTTTCAAACTAAAAGTGTGGTCTAAGTACTAGAATTTCTCCATGAAGGAATGGAAAAAGGACTTGCAGCCAGTACCTTAAAGACACAGGTAGCGGCTCTTTCTGTTTACTTAGAAAAAACTCTGTCCAGAGAACCTTTAATTTCCAGGTTTTTTAGGGCACTAGCTCGAAATAGGCCAGTGACCCTCAAAAGTTTTCCCAGTTGGGACTTATCGGTGGTACTACAAGGTTTGACGGGAGTTCCGTTCGAACCATTGGAGAATATTTCTTTGAAAAACTTAATCCTCAAAACAGTTTTTTTTGGTGGCTATTACGTCAGCAAGACGAATCAGTGAGCTCCAAGCTCTGGCCATCACTGAACCCTTCCTAAGAATTTTTCCAGACCGAGTGATCCTTCAGACGGATCCTTCATTTCTTCCGAAAGTGTCTTCAAAATTTCACCGGTCACAGGAAATAGTGTTACCCACTTTTGCTTTAAACCCTTCTAATGCTGGAGAAAGCATTCCATACACTAGACGTGAAAAGGTGTCTTTTACAGTTTCTTTCTGTCACCAGAGATTTCATAAAGTCAAATGCTCTCTTTGTAGCTTTCTCAGGTCCCCGCAAGGGGGAAAAAGCATCCAAAAGTACTTTAGCCAGATGGCTTAAACTTGCTATTACAGAAGCCTATAAAGCCAAAGGAGTCGTGCCTCCCTCAGGTATTGTGGCACACTCAACAAGGTCAACTGCAGTCTCCTGGGCCGAAAGGGCCGGCGCTACACCTGAGCAGATCTGCAAAGCCGCCACTTGGAGCAACTACTCAACGTTCCTAAGGCACTACAGGTTGGATCTATTGTCTGCCGCAGACCAAGCCTTTGGCAGAAAGGTTCTTCAAGCAGTAGTCCCACCCTAGGGTAAGTTACTTGTTTATCCTCTCCAAGGTTGTCCTGAAAGGCGACTGGAGAAAGACTTAGTTGGACTTACCGGTGACGGTATTTCTAAGAGCCTTTCAGGACAACCGCTATTTCCCTCCCTAAATGTTAAAGTAATAAGTTATAAAATCTATCATGGTGTTGTGGTTTTCTGTGCTTTGTCTTCCAGAGAGTCGGACCACAATAACTGAGGCCATGGTGGAAGAGGAGGGCTTTTAAAGATTAGCATGTGTTTCCTAATGAAGAGGCGGAGCTGCGCTCTCTCCAAGGTTGTCCTAAAAGGCTCTTAGAAATACCGTCACCGGTAAGTCTAACTAAGTCTTTTTTTCTCATCTGTACTAATCTCACTGAATGTGTAGATCCTGATGGCAAACCCTTGCATAGCATTGCTTCATGTATAGCCAGATATAGTCCTAAAGTCTATATGACTAATGAATTTTATAGCAAAATTTAAAGTGCAACTAGTTGCCAACAAACATCAAAATGGCACATTTTTGACATTCACTTAACCCTTTCGCCAACTGGTCCGTACGTCGAACGCCGGGGGATATCGCACACAATCCAGTGGCTGCAGCCCTTGGGATTGTGTGTGAGACTGACAGGCAGACTCCTGCCTGTCAGGTGAGAACATTCGAGAGGCTCACCTGCCGTCCGATCTCTCACACACACCCCAAAACCGGCGCTCAACCCCCCCGCCATTCCGCCATGGCCGGCCATGCTTACTGGGCTCCGCTTGCCCATCAGCAGGCCTGGGTTCTCCATGGCAGCTGTCAGCGGGTAGAGGGGAAGGAGAAGAGCGGACACACGTCTGCTCTTCTTCTTGTGACCCGGAAAACAACGTCTACCGATTCACCCCTGCGATTTAATTTCCCTCACCCCTGCAATCGGTGAGTCAGAGAAATGAACCGCTAGCGCAGGATGCTGACTATAGAGATTTTCGATGGACCAGATGGTCCCCGGAGTCTCTGATTGTTTGGAGACCAGGCTAAGATAGTGTTTTTTTGTTGTTTTTCCGGTTTGTTCTTTGATTTTAGGCTTCCCAGCCTAGAGGTGAGATGTGGGGAAAACCAGATCTCACTGTAAAGAGGAACTGTCATGCTTATGCCTATTACGAGGGATGATTACATTCCCTACAATAGGAATAAAAGTGATAAAAAAGAAAAAAAAATGTATAAAGAAAGTGTCATACTAGTAAAATAAAAGTAAAATTAACAATAAAATAATCCCTGTGTGCTCGCACGTAGAAGCATACGCAATTCGCATCCACATGTGTAAACCTTGTTTTACCTCACATGTGAGGTATCATCGCAAACGTTGGAGTGAGAGCATTAGCCCTTCTCTGTAACTCAAAACATGTAACCACTAAAAAAGCATTGCCTGTAGGGATTTTTAAGTACCGAAGTTTAGCGTCATTCCACAAGCATGTGCAATTTTGAAGTCTGACATGTTGGGTATCTATTTACTCAGCGTAACATCATCTTTCACATTATCTAAAAAAACACGTTCTAACTTTAATGTTTTTTTGTTTTGTTTTTTATGCACGAAACAGTTTTTTTTTTTTCCAAAGAAAATGCGTTTGAAAAAATGCTGCGCAAATACCGTGCGAGATAAAAGGTTGCAAAGACCGCCATTTTATTCTCTTGTCTCTGCTAAAAAGAGGGGGGTGCTATGTAATTTTCTAGAAAAATATATGATTTTTACATGTAGGAGAGAAATGTCAGAATTGGTCTGGTAGGCAAATGGTTAAACAAACTCTGGACCAGTTCGTCTTTCTCAGCTTCCCAGAGCTGTGTTTACATTAGAGACTAGTTGACAAGTCATCACTGGCAGGAAGGAGTTGTTTGAGCTTGGATCAAGACTTTCCATAAATGGATCGAAATTTGTCCAGTTCAGCAGCGATCGGACAAATGTTGATTCATGTGTAGCTGTCCCCAGCCAACAGAATTTGATCGGGAATGTTGGAAAACTCTTCTCAATCAGTGGCTGCAGCAGCTGATCAGTGTGTTCTGACAGCGGAAGAATCCTGACGGCAGAATAAAATGTCGCAGGGGAAGGGGGGATTCCTCCATCCACCTCATTTATGTAGATGGAGGAATCCATTTGTTTTTATTTTTAATCAGCCTGCTGGTTGATTGAAAAAAGTCATATATGGCCATCTTTTAGTGCTACTGATATGAATTTTGAGAATAAAGTTCTCCACAGTACCTGAAGCTACAAGGGTAAGTAATTTATTTTAAGCAAATGTAATGTTTATATTGATATTGATTTTTCCATAGATTTACCACAGTTGCACTTAAAGGATAAGTTCACTTTTTAGAAAAAAAAATAAATGCAATTTTTTTTGCAGATAAAAAAAAATTGTATGCTCATGATCTGACGTTTGTGGAGATACCTCACATGTGTGCGACAATAGCGGTTTGTGTGCGTTTGCCTTTGTGCGCTAGCACGGGGGACCGGGGCACACAAATCAGCGTTTTTGAATACTTTTTAATTAATCTCTTGACCACCGCCCCATGTCAAAAAGACGTCCTCTTTTTAAAGATGGATATCTCGGTAACGGCAGCAGCTGCTGCCACAACCGAGATATCCATCTCTTCAGTGGGCGGTGGTGTACAAGATAACGGCGGTCTCGGGCGGATTCGCCGCGAGATCGCCGTTATCGGTGGCGGGAGAGGGCCCCGCCGCTCTCCCGCGCCCTCCGCCGCTTACCGGAGCCGTCGGGTCCGTTCAGCAGCTGACTGGGGTTGCGAGTGAGGGAAAAATGTCCTTCACCTGTCCCCATAGCTCTGCTGGGCGGAAGTGACGTCAAAACATCAGTCCCGCCCAGCGTCTTAAAGAAACATATTTTTTTTTTTGTCATTTGAAAAAATGACAGTTTCAATTTTTTTTCTTTTTTTTGCATTTTAGTCTAAATATGAGATCTGAGGTCTTTTTGACCCCAGATCTCAATTTAAGAGGACCTGTCCTGCTTTTTTCTATTACAAGGGATGTTTACATTCCTTGTAATAGGAATAAAAGTGATCAATTTTTATTTTTATTTTTTATTTCAGTGTAAAAAATTATTAACTAAATAAAAGTAAATAAGAAAACAAAAAAAAAATATTTTAAAGCGTCCCGTCCCGACGAGCTCGTGCACAGAAGCGAACGCATACGCGAGTAGCGCTCGCATATGAAAACTGTGTTCAAACCACACAAGTGAGGTATCGCCGCGATCGTTAGAGCGAGAGCAATAATTCTAGCCCTAGACCTCCTCTGTAACTCAAAAAATGCAACCTGTATTTTTTTTTTTTAAAAGTCGCCTATTGAGATTTTTAAGGGTAAAAGTTTGACGTCATGCCACGAGCGGGCGCAATTTTTAAGCGTGACATGTTGGGTATCATTTTACTCGGCGTAACATTATCTTTCACAATATATTAAAAAATTGGGCAAAATTTATTGTTGTGTTTTTTTTTTTTATTATTCAAAAAAGTGATTTTTTTCCAAAAAAAGTGCGCTTGTAAGACCGCTGCACAAATACGGTGTGACAAAAAGTATTGCAATGACTGTCATTTTATTCTCTAGGGTGTTAGAAAAAATATATATATAATGTTTGGGGGTTTTAAGTAATTTTCTAGCAAAAAAAAATGTTTTAGTCTCGTAAACATCGAATCTGAAAAACAAGCCCGGTGGGAAAGAGGTTAAAAAAAAAAAACTGGTTCCATTAAACCGGAAGTGATTGTTCACTTCAGTTTGACTGCGTCGTTTTGATTGTTTTTTGGATTTCATTTGTACAATAAAGACATCGTTTTAAGGAGTGTGGCAGTCCAGGATCTTCTTCTATCCAATAAACTGGAAGTGATGTCATGATGTTGCTTCCGGGTTACCATATCTGGGACCCGATCAAAGCTGATTCCGGCTTTGTTTGGGTTTCCGGTCAGCTGGCGGAAGTGCCAGCTGGTCGTCCAGGTCTCGGGATCGCCCAGGCGAGCAGCATAAGGTGGCGGGAGGAGGGGGGGGACATTCCCTCTTGCTTCTTGTAATAACAGCTGAGCTGCTGCTTAGCCGCATCTGTTGTTCTTACAAGAAAGCCGACCGACGGCTCTAAGAAAACTGTACCGGGGTGATGCTCGCAGCTGCAGATATCCTCTGTCTTTTTTTAATTAAACAGTAAACTCTATTACATATTTGTTGTTTTTGTATTTGTGTGAACTATCGACTTTTCAAGCAAACATTGCCATGAGCGTGGAGTTTTCGTTTTTTTAGTAATTCCACACACATATTTTGTTTAATGAAACTTCACTTTGCTTAAAAACCCGCAAGTACAACAAGCTAGTTCATAAATAACAGTTACAAGGAAACCGAAGATTGCCCATAACAAAAGGCAGCTGGTGTCTTGTTGCTGGGGGCAACACCTCCACGCTCCCTTCTTTTTAAATCGGCATCATTGAGTGACCTTTGATTATGACTTGTAGCTTTATACCATAATAAAAAAACAAAAGGACATCAATTAATTTTCAGTAATGGCACGACTTGTGTTCCTAGTGTGTACATATACGACGAGTGACTTTGAAAGCTTTCGAAGCAATCTACATTTTACATTATAATTTCTTAATAAATTCCCCGCTGAACTGAACACATTTTTCCTTCATGCTTAATTCAATAAAGCTCAATATAGGTAGTGATGTCTGTGCTATGGTAATTGCTCTCAGCAGGCTGGCAATAATACAGCACAGAAGTGCCAGCCACTGTTCTTTTATTCTTCTCCCCTTCCTTCTGTCTACTCCACAAAGTCAGCAGTGAAAGGCTTTAGAAATGCCAAGTGCTTTTCTCTTCAGCTCCTTTTACAGTAATGGATCCTCACAATGAAGTGGTAAGATCATGGGTTGAATGCCAAAATTTCAATCACTGCCCCAACTTTATTCTTGGTCTTAAAGTCTTATTTGTAAACTCGTATTTCTTAAAAAAATATATTTTATTTTCTTGGAGCATGCAAGTTTAACTGTGAATGCAGTGTTGGTATATTTTCAGCCGCACTACCTTTTGTAAAGTATGCTTACTCATCTGTTGTAGGAGTTTGTTAAAGTGATTGCTATACTTCCAGCTGATCTCTGGCCAAGCAGCTATATACACAGTTGGAACTGTTTTACCTGATTGACATTGTTTTCTTCATTACAGTATAAAAATAGAGTGGTAAATCTTTTGTAATTATCATGTTACCCCATTTCTTGTATTACAGTAAAGAAATAGGGCTCGTACACAGGGGCATACTTAAGCGTACACCCATGTGGGCGCCATGTTCTGCCTGCGTGGAATGCACAGGTGTCCCTTACATCCTCATGCAGGCAGTCTCATACATGTTATTTGGGACGCAGCAGTTGCTCCCAATTTGAAGTCCTAGTGGGTGCAGGTGCTTGCCCCGAACTCGCACTGTCTGCGTTTTTAACCACTTGCTTACTGGGCACTTAAACCCCCCTACTGCCCAGACCAATTTTCAGCTTTCAGCGCTCTCACTCTTTGAATGACAATTGTGCTGTCATACAACACTGTACCCAAATGACATTTTTGTCATTCATTTTTTTCCCCACAAATAGAGCTTTCTTTTGGTGGTATTTGATCACCTCCTAAGGTTTTTATTTTTTGTCAAAAAAAATACATAACTGTTTTATATTTTGTTATAAAATTTTGCAAACGGGTAATTTTTCTCCTTCATTGATGTACGCTGATGAGGCTGCACTGATGGGCACGGATAAGGCGGCACGGATAAGGCGGCACTGATGGGCACAGATAAGGCGGCACTGATGGGCACGGATATGGCGGCACTGATGGGCACGGATAAGGCGGCACTGATGGGCATGGATAGGTGGCACTGAGAAATGGCATTTATAGGTGGCACTGATCGGTGGCAATGATGGGCACTGATCAGCACTGGTAGGTGACATTGATAGGCAGCACTCCTAGGTGGCACTGACTGGCACCACTGGTGGGCATTGCTGCCGATGTCCCTCAATCGGCAGCCGGTAATCGTTTTTTTTTTTTTTTCAAAAAACGATTACCGAGCTGTGTTTTGATCACGTGATTAGCTGTCATTGGCTGACAGCTGATCACGTGGTAAGGGGCCGGGACTGGCCGTGACTGGCCCCTTACTCTGATCCGTGATCACCCGAATCTCAGTGACTCTTTAACCTCCCTGGCGGTATGATTCTTTCAGAAAAAAAGGTGCTGAAAGCGGTACCATTATTTGCAAGGAAATTTGGTGTTTTATACTGTAGGCCTGTAATTCTTAGGAATAACTCACTTAAATCTGACCAAACAAGAGTCTAATAGGCATCCCGGGTATGACATTTTTTTAAAAACAAAATTATAAATTATAATATAATAAATAATTATAACAAATAATAATATAATTCTAATAAAAATTATTCAATAATGTAATCAACTCAAAATCACTGAAATTTGCTCAGTTGCAGAATTGTCGCTGTCATTATTTTTATTTCTTTATGACAAATTTCCCCACAAATCGCTATCGCACAATTCTGCAAGTGATTATAATTTATTATCGCTGTTTTCTAGCTGCTCTAAAACCATTTTTGACATAAAAAGACACTTTTGGTTGCTATGGACAATCTACAGTTTGCAGGCAGAAAGAACAGTTTTTATTATATAAACGTACATGTAGGACACTGGGCAGACCACTAGGGACAAGGGGGGTATGTATTTTTTACATACAGTACTGTAATCTATAAGATTACAGTATACTGTGTGTATAGTGTTTGTTTACTTTTTTGAATTTGGCGCCGATCTCCGCTCCCGTGCATCGTAACGTCGCAGGGAACGGAGATCGACGGCACAGGAGGACACTGTGTGAATCGAGCGATGTTCCGCTTGCTCACACAGCGCGGTGACATCGCTGGATCCAGGAGAAGGTAAGCCAGCGCGCGCTGCAGGTTCTGCACAGCTACCCCGAGCGTGACTCGGGGTTACCGATTTTGGTCGAAAAAATCAACCCCGAGTCGCGCTCGGGGTTACCGCCAGGAGGGTTAAACACAGCGCACCACACGCGCCCTGCAGGGGGCGCGCTCATAGGGGAGGACGTCTATTGACATCCTCCTGGCAATTGGGACCGACCGCCGTCATTATACGTTGCTATTTTGGCATTAAAAACCATTATGGCAGCAGCTAGCTGCCATAACCCCAGTATTTTTAAAAATGACCATCGGTCCTTTTAGGGATAAAAGTGTTCTCAGGGGCTGCAAGATCGCTTTTATCGAGAGTGGGAGAGGGCCACTACCTGCCGGTCATCTCTGCCACTGAACGGAGCCGTCTGTAGCGGCGGAGATGATCGGGTCCTTTCCACTCACTGCCTGGATGTCGAGTGAGGGAACTATGGCCCCCGCTCGGCTCCATACCTTTGTAAAAAAAAAATGACATTTAATTATTTTATTATTATTATTATTGCATTGTAGTGGAAATATGAGATCTGAGTTTTTTTTTTACCCCAGATTTCATATTTAAGTGGTCCTGTCATGCTTTTTTTCTATTACAAGGGATGTTTACATTCCTTGTAATAGGAATAAAAGTGACCCAAACATTTTTTTATAGGACAGTGTAAAAAAATAAAAAAGTAAAATAAAAAAATAATTTTAAAACGCCCCGTCCCGCCGGGCTCGCATGCAGAAGCGAATGCATATGTAAGTGTTAAAACGGTGTTCAAACCACACGATTGAGGTATCGCCACGATCATTAGCAATAATTCTAGCACTAGACCTCCTCTGTAACTCTAAACATGTAACCTGTAGACATTTTTAAAAGTTGCCTATGGAGAGTTATAAGGGTAAAAGTTTGTTGCCATTCCACGAGCGGACGCAATTTTGAAGCATTGAGTATCAATTTACTCAGCGTAATATTATGTTTCACAATATAGAAAAATATTGGGCTAACTTTACTGTTTTCTTATTTTTGTTTAAGTAAAAAAAGTCGATTTCCCCCCCCCCCCCCCCCAAAAAAAAGTCCAAATACGGTTTGACATAAAGTATTGCAACGACCGCCATTTGATTCATGTTTACCAAGGTTTATTGTAAATTTAAATGTGAATAGGCATACATACAATAATAAAATAGGCAGAACAAAATACAGCCAAGTTTCGTATTGGAAAGTATATCAATCATGGTATAAAAGTAAAGTAGAAATTTTGCACGAGATATCAAATAGCTATATTTAATCTTGTGTTATATAGAACTAGAGTCATTACTTACATATAGAAAAGAAATGATGTTGTACACAAACATTGAGGGTGGGGGGAAAGGAGACAGGGTCCGTCCTAATAAGGGGGGGACCAGGTAGACCACTTAGAGTAATATATATGTAGGCTATCGTTAAGAGTATGGTAGACTCTCTCAGAGAGTTTAAGAGTCTCCATGCGATCCAAGACCTGTTGCCAGGAAATTGTGCTGGTCCTCCAGTTAAGTGCGACCATCCACTGTATAGAGCTACACATGGAGTGTAGTAGTCGAACGCTTGGTGTGGGAATGTCAGGGATCCCTGCATAAAGGATACCAATTTGAGGAGTGAGAGAAATTTTGTGTCCTGTGGTCGCTTCAAATTTTGCTGTAGCAGTTTTCCATAATTGGTCCAGTAGGGGGCAGCTCCAAAAGGTGTGCAATAGGGTACCCGGTTCCGCACAGCCTCTGAAACAGTTTGGGGAGACAGATACATAGAAGGAATGTAGCTTAGAAGGGGTGAGATACCATCTGGAGAATATCTTAATTGGTGTTTCTCTAAAGGTTATGGCTTTATTACATTTACGGAGATTCTCCGCCATAGAGTACCATGTCTCAGGGGAGATTGTGATACCTAAATCTTCTTCCCAATGTATCATCTGGGAGGACTTCTCACTCATATTTGTGCTATTTAGGTAGGCATATAAACGAGAAATCATCCCCCTATCTCTTGAGGAGTTTAGGCATATCCTTTCAAATAGGGTTCTAGTGGGGAGGGTGGAGAGAGAAAAGAACTGTGCAAAAAAGGATTTTATAAGCCTGTAATTTTCTAGTTCTGAGTATGGAAGGCCACAGTCCCTCTGTAACGCTGCAAAGGATTTAAACTCCCACTTAGATTGAAGTGAGGCTAGGGTGATGAGGTTATTGTCAATCCAATGTGAAAACCGTGGTTTGTTTGTGAATGCGAGGTTAAATCTGGTGTCACCAAGAAATGATGTGAGAGGGGATATGGGCGATGAGAGAAAGTGGGAGTCCTTTATTTTAACCCATAATTGAAAGAGATGGGCAACAACAAGGTTAAGTTTGGATATTTTTCTATAAAGGACAGTGTTGGACCACAATATGCCCTGAAGGTGGTATGGGAGGACCGACATAGATTCAAACTTCTTCCAAGGTAAATTTTTTAATGGGGAGAACCACTGGGATATTTGGGAGAGTTTTGTGGCCAAATAGTAATGCCAAAGGTTGGGGAGACCCAGGCCACCTCTTATTTGTGGACGGTGTAGGAGAGCGTAGCCATATCTAGGTTTCTTGCCTGCCCAAATAAATTTGTTAATAGTTCTTTGTATGCTTTCAATTTTGGTTTTTGGGACAAGTATTGGGAGGGAGCGAAAGTAGTACAGTAATTTAGGGATAATGTTCATTTTAATGGCGCAGACCCTGCCCAGAAAGGAGATGTGATAGGAGGACCAGGTATTAAGGAGGGAACCAATGCGAGTGATGATGGGGGGATAATTGGCTCTATATAAGTGATTATATGATGAGGTGATGTTAACCCCTAAGTATTTGAATGAGTCCGGGCACCATACGAATGGGAAGTTGTTACGTAATGTGGCCTGTAGATCCGAGGTTAAGTTAAGTGGGAGAGCTGAGCATTTGTTAGGGTTGATTTTAAGGCCGGAGAGGGCATGAAAGGTATTTAGTGTGTCTAGGAGAACTGGGATAGAGAGGAGGGGTTCTGTAAGGAATACTAGTGCGTCGTCAGCGTATAGGCTGATCTTGAATTCTGAGTTGTTTCTTAGATATCCCCGAATATCAGAGTTGGACCTAATTGCTTGGGCGAGGGGCTCTATGGCTAGAGCAAAAAGGAGTGGGGATAAGGGACATCCCTGTCTAGTGCCTCTGCCTAACGGGAAGAATTTTGAATTGTTGCCCGGGATCTTAATGCGAGTGTGAGGGGAATGGTATAGAGCATTAAATCCCTGAAGAAAATTGCCTGCGATTCCGAATTTGGGGAGGAGCTTATTCAAGTAGGACCAGCTAACGCTGTCGAAGGCTTTGTGGATGTCTAAACTCAAGAGGAGGGCTTGTCTGGAATTCAAATTAGCATCTTGGATTACATTAGTCACCAGTCTGATGTTGTTGACTATTTGCCTGCCAGGGATGAATCCTGATTGGTCTTGATGAATTAGGGGAGAAATTACTGTGGCCAGTCTGTCAGCAAGGATTCTGCCAAATATTTTAAGATCGTTATTTAATACTGAAATGGGACGAAAGTTTTGGGGGAGAGTGTGGTCCTTATCTGGTTTAGGGATCAAGGAGAGGTTAGCTAAGAGCATCTCTTCCGGGAAATGATTACCTTCCAAGACGTGATTAAACAGTTTCATAAGACCAGGAGCTAATAAGGGGGCGAACTTTTTGTAGTAGGATGTTGTAAATCCATCCGGGCCTGGGGCTGTGGATACTTTGAGGGATTTAATTACATTGGTAATCTCTTCAATCGTACAAGGTCTATTTAGGGATTCTGATTGATGGTCGTCTAAGGAGGGGAGTTGTAGGTCATCCAACCAGGAGTTGGCTAGTGTATTTGAATCAGTACATGGGTCCGACAATAGTTGTTTGTAAAAGTCTGTAAAGATGTCAAGGACTCCCTGAGGATGTGTAATTAGGTTTCCGCTGTTGTCACGTAGTTTGTAGACATGTGTGGGGTTGACATCCTGATTTAATTTCCTGGCAAACATTGCCGAGGGCGAGTTGCTATGTAAGAGGAATTTGGCCTTTGAGAACCTCAAAGATCTTTCCGTGTTGGCCGATAAAATAAGGTCAAGGGCCCTACGTTTGGCCTGGATCTGTTGTGTGATTTCTAGGGACGTCGTGTGATGTAATCTATTATATAAGTGGTTTAAGTCATTTGTCAGACATTTAATCTCAGCAAGTCTTTCTCTATTTTTAGTTGCGGCAATTTTAATAATGTGGCCTCTTAGAACTGCTTTATGGGCAACCCAAAGGGAAGTAGGAGGTGTGTCGTCATTGATGTTATCTTTGAAATAGTTGTCTATGTGTGTTGAAATGGAATTTCTATTCCCTGGGTCTGTCAAAATAGAGTCATTAAGGCGCCAATTATAAGTAGAGAAGGGGAGGCCTATGTGTGATGTGTCAAAAGAGGTGATGTCATGATCAGCCCATGGGCGAATATGTGCTTGTGAGGAGTTTGCTAGTAGGATAGGGGTGCAAAAGATGTAGTCCAATCTGGCGTAACAGTCATGAGGATGGGAATAGTGTGTATAGGCCTTTGTTCCTACATTGTGAGCCCTCCAGGAGTCAATTAGCTGGTTCTTATTGATGAGTCTGTTAATCGTTTTAGAGAAGGATTTTGTGGAGGGGGTAGTTTTACTTCTGTCTAGCGCAGGATGTGCCGTTAGATTGAAATCCCCACCAATAATTATATGAGGAGAATTAAATCTATCTAGGGTATTAAAAAAATCAGAAAAAAAAGAAGTTTGAGATTCATTTGGGGCATATACAGATGCTATAGTGATCTCCTTGTTATTAATGGTGCCCTTGTATGATAAAACGGCTATTTGGGTCTTTAAAAATATGTTGGATATCAAAGATGATAGAGTTGCGAATGAAAATTGCTACTCCACGAGTTTTATTGGAAAACGTAGTATAATGGTGTTGTCCATATGATCTGTTAAAAAAAGTAGGATGATTGGAAGTGGCAAAATGTGTTTCTTGGAGTAAGACAATATCAGCTCCTAATCTCTTATAATGTTGAAATGCTTTTTTACGTTTGTGAGGTGAGTTAAATCCTTGTGTATTATGGGAAATTATCCTAATACCCATGAGTTGGCACTATGTGAGTTATCGACAGAATAAGTTCTGAACGGAAATAAAGCCGATTTCTAACCCAGCACATAAGCAAATATGTAGTAATTGTCAGCATAAAATCACATACAGTTTGAGAAAGTGTGTAAGGTAAGCGTGCATATTTCTTATAAAACAATGAAATAGTAAATAGAATAATGCATGAGAGATGATAGCGTTTGAAACGTACAATCCATTGGCTGTCATAATATATGCTTATCCGAAAAATGGCCCTAGTGGCCAACAGCAGGAACCACAAAATTAACAGTGAGTATGAAAAAACTGTGGGGACAGGATAAAACCTGTCAAACTTACAATAATAACAAGTAATAGGATATGGGACAAGTATGTCCCTGGCCCACAAACTGCTCGAGTGATGCCCCATCATGAAATGGAACAGCAGTCGAGAACGGTAGTGGGAGTGGGGTCAATCTAGCGACGACGGATGCTCCAGGCTTCTTGAGAAAAAAGAAAAAAAAATAGTTGAAAAAATTTGAAATAATCTTTAAACAGGATTTGGTTCAATGTGTATTTGGCGGGAGCCCCCACCAGAGTAATGGAGTGATGAAGTGGAACATATGATCCAGACTCACACATTGCGAATCAGGTAGCTCGTAATTAAAAGCAACAGAGGTTGATCAGAAAAATTTAAACCAAGAGAAAAAATATTAAAACTGGTAAGGTCCGGATGAGACTGGATCAGCGTACAGTGAGAGTGTAAGTTCTGGATATGACAAGTTTGTCCTCAGGCAGTGTAAGAACTAGGACACGTGATTATGTACTCATGATGGTTGTGTTGACCTACCATAGCCTATCCGTAAAAGGAAGGTTGGTTGGGGAAGTCATTAGAGATGAATCTATTGGAGAGTTCTGAAGTGAAAAATGATGATGTGTCCCGAGCCAATATCCATTTTTGAAGAGAGGAATAATAAAAAAAACTGAGAGAAAAGAAAAGTTCCTGTGAGGGGAGAAAAAAAAATAACTTAAGTCAAATCGTGGGATGATCATATCAGCTCACATAGGATGATTCTGAAAGGAATGGATCAATTTTCTTTGGTCTCTTTGGCTACGTCTAGATGATGGGGTCGACCAGATCGGTGAAGGCCTAGGTGTAGCGGGGGGGCGAATGAGAGGGTCCTGGGTTAGCAGGCCCAATTTCACCAGCAATTCTTTGCCCTCAATGACATTGTAGACCGTATATGTCGATCCATTGTGTGGGATCGTAAGCTTAAAGGGGAACCCCCAGCGATACCTAATCCTGGCAGCCTGCAAGATGGAGGTTACTTCTTTCATCCTGCGTCTCCTGTCAAGAGTCGCAGGGGATATATCAGGGTAAATTTGGATTCTTTTACCCTCCATGGTGAGGTTGGTGGAGTTCCTAGAGGCACGCATAATTTCTTCTTTAATAAGAAAGTCCCTCATACACAACACAATGTCCCTTGGTGGACTGTCTGAAGGGGGTTTTGGTCGCAGCGCCCTGTGAATCCTGTCACAAATGAAAGCAGATGGTGGTTTGTCTGGTAGAAGGTTATGAAAAAACTTAGAGACAGCAGGCATCAGATCTGTGACTGTCTCAGGGACCCCCCTCAGCCTAATATTGTGGCGGCGGTTTCGGTTGTCAAGGTCCTCAACCTGTGCCTGCATGAATGCAAAGTTGTCAGCTAAGTTCTCATGGTCCTTTCTAAGATCATTGTGAGCCAGGGCGAGCTCATCATGTTTTGTCTCCAGGAGATCAGTACGATTGCCTATGCTGGCAATTTCCTGGGAGAGGGCTGCTGTAGATTTGTGTACTTCACTTTCTATTTTCTCCACCAGTTTGTTAAATATAGCAGCAAGGCTCTCATCCAGGTCAGCCTTGGAGAGAGGGGAGTTGTACTCACTGTTGTGCTGCTCAGGATGTGCCTCGGATGAGGCAGAGTCTGTGCAGGCCTGTGTCCACACGAGCTGGCCGGCGCCATCTTGGGACACCTTCTTGTGCCTCTGCTCCATATCAAGGAGAAAGTTGGTGAGGGTATGCCCGGAGCTTCGATTCCGCTTCTTCCTAGCGGATGGCATGCACTGTATGTTCCCGCAGGGGTGCTAGGTGGATTCGCCACTAAAATCTTAAAAATGCCCTGGGTAATCCGCCTAGAAGGCCCGGGTCTCGTGGAGCGCGGCTCAGGCGAGTCTGTCCAGCATCGCGCCGCGCATGCGCCCCCCACCGCCATTTGATTCAATCGGGCAGTGGTCTCCAAACTGCGGCCCGAGGACCAGATGTGGCCCTTTGCTTGCTTTTATCAGGCCCTTGGTATCCACTGATACCTACGATGGAGCGTAATTCTTCCTAATGACAACAACAATGAGGTCCAATGACATCAATGAGGGGCATAATTCCTCCCAATGACAGCAGCAGTGGTACACAATTTCTCTTACGGACAACAACAATGGGGTCCAATGACATCAATGAGGGGACACAATTCCTCACTTTGACACCATTTGATGGGGCGCAATTACTCCCACTGAAACAAACTATGGGATGTTATTATTTTCCCCTTCCGATGTCGGGACCTTTTCTACTCCCAATTGCCACCATCTGGCCCTTCTGAAGTCTGCAGGACAGTAAACTGGCCCTTTGTTTAGAAAGTTTGGAGACCCCTGCTCTAATGTGTTAGAAAACAAATATATAATGTCTGGGGGTTCTAATAAATTTTCTAGCAAAAAATAATTGATTTCAACTTGTAAACACAGAGTCCGAAAAATAGGCCCGGTCCTTAAGTGGTTAAAGAGAAGATTTACGTTGAAGGAAAACGGTACACCTCTCTGAACTGTGTCTGGGAGGCTGTGGTTGCTGCTGCATTCACACCTGAGTGTTTTCAGTTCATAAAACTAATTTAATCCTCAAAAACACAACTTGCCTAATAATTGTGCACACTGTGGGGCAGATCCACAGAGAGATCAGTAGTTACGCCGGCGTACTTTCAAATTTCCCGCGTCGTATCGTTGTTTTGAATCCTCAAAACAAGATACGACGGCATCTGGGTTAGATCCGACAGGCGTACGTCTTCGTACGCCTTCGGATCTAAGATGCAATT
The DNA here is from genome assembly GCF_905171775.1 of Rana temporaria. Classification (NCBI taxonomy): domain Eukaryota; kingdom Metazoa; phylum Chordata; class Amphibia; order Anura; family Ranidae; genus Rana; species Rana temporaria. Next base: position 243,907,479 of record NC_053493.1, on the reverse strand, counting down.
CTTCGGCGTCCGCTGGGTGGCGTTCCTGTCGTTTTCCGCGTCGAGTATGCAAATTAGCTATTTCCGAAGATCCACGAACTTACGAGCAGCCGTCGCATTCTTTTACATCATCTCTAGTCGGCTTTTTCCGGCGTATAGTTAAAGCTGCTGTTTCGTGGCGTATAGTTAGACCTGCTATGTTAAGTATAGCCGTCATTCCCGCGTTTAATTTGATTTTTTTTTTCGTTTGCGTAAGTCGTCCGTGAATTGGGATGGACGTAAGTTACGTCCAAGTCTAAACAATGACGTCCTTGCGAAGTCATTTCGCGCAATGCACGACGGGAAATTTAGGGACGGCGCATTCGCAATTCGTTCGGAGCGGGGACGCGCTTCATTTAAATGAAACACGCCCCCCTACTCGCCGATTTGAATTAGGCGCCGTTACGCCACGAGAGATACACTACGCCGCCGTAACTTACGGCGCAAATTCTTTATGGATTCAAAGCTACAACAAGTAAGTTACAGTGGCGTAGCGTATCTCACATACTCTGCGCCCATGCAATTCTTTCTGGATCTGCCCGTGTGTGTGTGTGTGTGTGTGTGTGTGTATGTATGTATATAAAGTGTGTGTGTGTGTGTGTGTGTGTGTGTGTGTGTGTATAACATGTATGTATATAAATGAACTTTAAAGGCATCTCTCACCTTTAAACCGATGAGAACATTAACTGAATGATTAATTATAATATTTATTTTACTCTATCATTAGATTTAAGCTTCCCATTAGCATGAGATAACAGTAGCTTGATCTGGCCTTCCTTCAACAATTCCATGTCTATGATCCCACAGCTGAAGGCAGTATGACAGCTCTGCATAGAATAATTGATCAAGCAGCTTTGACAACCTGTCCCGACAGTGTTCCCACCTTTTGATGAGTTGCACTGGCAGTGTCTGCCTGCTCACCTCCTGCCCTCCCACCTCCACAGCAATAGCTGTGACGTTTAGTCAAATCATTGTGCTTGTGCCTCTGCTTGGTGATATTTATGCCCAAAGACACTTGGATATCTATGAGCAGCTGTTTAATGGATGTAGAGGCATCTCTCCAAGATTATAGAAGATGCAGCTTTATGGAAAAGGAAATGATTGGCATCTGTCTTTATATACATTTTCCAGCATGTTATTGTTATTTTTCGTCACTACCTCCCCGAGCCGGTTAATTTGCGCGCCTGCTGCCTTCCTTGGATGTGGTAGCCGTTTCTCAGCCTCTCTCTCCGGAATCGAACCTTGATTCCCTGTTACCAGTGGTCACCATGGTAGGCGCAGAAAGTTGATAGGGCAGACATCTGAATGTATCGTCGCCGTCACGGGGACGTGCGATCGGCCCGAGGTTATTTAGAGTCACCAAAGCGGCCGGGGAAGGGTCCGGAGCCCCTAGGCCCCCAGATTGGTTTTGGTCTGATAAATGCATGTATCGCTCGTCGGCATGTATTAGCTCTAGAATTACCACAGTTATCCAAGTAACAGATGCAACCATAACTGATTTAATGAGCCATTTGCAGTTCCACCACAGCATGGTTTCAAATCTATGTTTACAGAGTCGCAAACTGCTGGTTTGCTTGCAAGTGTCAGGCCACACATAAAGTCTTCACATCTTTTCACTTCAGGAACTTTTTTCCACTAAACATTAAGGCCTGGATTCACGTAGAAGAGCGCATCTTTGTGCGGGCGTAACGTATCCTATTTACATTACGCCTCCGCAACTTTGACAGGCAAGTGCAGTATTCACAAACCAAAGTTGCGGCGGCGTAGCGTAAATAGGCCGGCGTAAGCCCGCCTAATTCAAATGTGGAAGATGTGGGCGTGTGTTATGTAAATTTATTGTGACCCCACGTAAATGACGCTTTTTACGAACGGCGCATTCGCCGTCAGTGAAAGTATCCCAGTGCGCATGCTCCAAATTAACCCGCAAGAAGCCAATGCTTTCGACGTGAACGTAAATTACGCACAGCCCTATTCGCAAACGACTTGCGCAAACGATGGAAAATTTGACGTCCATACTTAACATTGGTACGCCTCATATAGCAGGGGTAACTTTACGCCGGAAAAAGCCTAACGTAAACGGCGTATCTGTAATGCGACGGTCGGGCGTACTTTCGTGAATTGGCGTATCTAGCTGATTTACATATTTCTAGGCGTAAATCAGCGTACACGCCCCTAGCGGCCAGCGTAAATATGCAGTTAAGATACGACGGCGTAGGAGACTTACGCTGGTCGTATCTTATACTAATTCTGGCGTATCTGATTCTTTGAATCAGGCGCCAAGATGCGACGCCTCAGAGATACCACAGCGTATCTGGAGATACGCCGTCGTATCTCCTACGTGAATCCGGGCCTAAACTTTTGTTGAACAATCTGGCAGAGGGATAGTACTTTCAATCAACTGTTGCTGTTCCATTGAAGAGAAATCCTGTTTAGAAGCCTGTTTTGAAACAAACACTTCCAAGACTGACATTCTCCTGTGTCCCCTGTTGCACCAAGTGGTTCCTTTTAGTCATCCCTGTAGTGATGAGAGGTCAGCGAGAGCAACCAATAGGCAACAGGGGAGGTAGGAAAATAACATTCCCGGAAGTGTCCATTTTAGGGGTGAGATTTCAGTAGTGGATTCATTTTTAGTGGTATTCACTGATGCAGGTTTTTATTGGAGTTTTTATTTTAAATGGAGCTTACCTTTAAGTTCCCCTTGGAGCTGTGTTTTCCATAATGTGTAAATATGCACCTTGTCACTGTGGTAGTCTCCGCTGTCTTGATTGGTGGTGCCAAGTGCAGTACTTCATACCTGGACTTATTTGCATCCTACAGATGCTGGTATTGTAAACCAAGCTGTCTGTGTACAAATTTTTCTAAACTGCTAGCAGAGAGGAGAAGAACCAAAGATACTTAGGCTTCGTGCACAGTGGATGTTTTTCTGCTGCTCCTAGGGGGGTTAGGCTTTTTTTTTCCTACCTCTAAACGCCCCGGCATGTTAGCCTATGGGTCAATGCACAGATAGGCATTTAGAGGAGTTTAGATGCAGGGGCACCAGTGCATCGAGGAGCAGCAGAGTTTTGGCAGAAAAAACGTGTGGCGCGCCTAAACGGGTCTAAAAACTCCTAAGCGCTAGGTGCATTTAGCACTTGAACTTGAATTCATTTCAGTAGCCAAAAAAAATATTATTCTGGCCAATTAAATTAATGAACACCTAAGAGCTTGACGCATCTAAATGGGATTACATGCGTTTACTAGAGTCAAGAGCTTTTTCTGCCAAAACTCTGCTGCCAGGAGGAAAGGAGTCTAGGAGAGTTGGCAAAACATCCAGTGTGCATAAGGGCCCTAGGACTTTTTTTTTCTTTTTGCCCTAAATTCCTTCCTGCTAAATATTTTTTTAGATTTCAACTATATTTATATAAGCAGAACTCCAGGCCAAACAAATGTTTTCATAGATTTAATGCTGCTTTCCTGCCTTTCTGGAATATGTAGTCCGTCTTCTGATTGCCACTGTAATTTTTTACAAAACCTTTTTCTTTTAGTTTTGGATTAGTTGGTGAATAGTTTTTGTTTTGTTTGTTTTTCACTCCATTTTTCAGGTGGATCCGAGTGGGCCATCCATTGACTCCTATGGGGAGACGGATGTCAGCGGAGATGTGTCTGCTGACACCCGTCTGCCATCCGATCTGCTAAAATCAGATGTATGGCAATACGTTCGCCATCCGTCTTAGCGGATCGGATGAGATCTGAAGAAAACGGACGTGCTGTCTGTTTTCGTCCGATCTCTCCATAGGAATCAGTGGCGCTCTGACAAGTCCCTCCCCGCTCATTGAGAAGAGACAGATCTGTCATCTGCCGGCTCAGCAGAGATCAACGGAGCGATCTCCTGCTGAGCTGGCGGACTCCGTTGAGCGAATCCGCCTCATGTGAAAGGGGCCTTAAAGTGCGTCTAAAGACTCAAGGTATTTTTTTTTTTACCTTCCTGCATTCTATTGAGCAAGGTAAAAAACCTATGTGCAACAGCCCCCCTAATACTTACCTGAGCCCCATCCCTATCCAGTGATGCGCAGAAGAGCCTCAGCTCTCCGGGGACTCTTCCTCCTCATTGGCTCCCACTGCTGTCAGTCACAGCCAGGGAGCCAATGAACAGAGAGTGGGGCGGGGCTGATCTGTGGTTCTGTGTCTAAATAGACACGCAGAGCCTCGGCTCGGGAGCCTCCACAGCAAGCTGTTTGCTCTGGGGGCAGAGGGGAGGGGCCAGGTGGGGGAATCAAGTAATTTTCTTTCCTGTAACCTGTGGTTGCAGGAAAGAAAATCGCTCCGTCTATAGCTGGCCTTACACGGTTGTAACCAGAACAAGTGTTTCCATTAAAAGCTTCCCCCTGAACTCCTGTTGCAAAGTTCCACTAGAAGTCTGTGGTTATAGATTAACACTGATACTCTATGTGTTATATGGAAAAAAATCTGTCTTAATTACTTAATTACCTAATTTTGATTTCCATAGTTTTACTGTGTGTGTGATGTATATTTGATCAGTCAGTGTAAAGCTGAAGCTTATCATAATGTTTTCAGAGATTTTTCCAGTTAATTGGTTCTAGGTATACACCAACCTGACATTTCCAAACTTGTTTGCTACACATTGTTTTTAGCCCATACAACAGCTGCCACTTTTTCCTATTCCAACCACATTTGCCAGCTTTGAGCATGAAGAACATACTGCCGACCTCACTCCTTCCCAAGGGACATGAGGGACACTGCTGCACAATCAAATTATTTTTGCAGGAGCCAACTTCCATTGGGCCTGTAACAGATTTAAATTCAAATTATGCCAGTTTTTTTTTGTTATGTTTATAAAGCATTTGGATATATAAAGCTTCTAAACTAGGGCCAGGATTTTTCTACTACGCACATGCTGCAGTCTCCAAATGGTAAATGGCAGACCGTTTTTTTTCCTACGGTCTAGCAAAGGATTATAAAGAACAGCTATGATGGGCTACTATGTAACAAGCTGTGCAATAACCAAAAATACAAAAGCTTATTTCTCCGGCCTTTATTTTTTTAGTGTATTTTGTGCGTGTACTCGAGAGAGGAGCCAGACTGCAGGAGTTGGGAGTAGGCAGGCCTCCCCCAGAGGCAATCTGCCACCTTTCTCCATGTCCCGGGTGGCAATGGCGGGTGTGTGAGGGGGTCCTCCCACATAGCCCGCCCTACCTGCTCCGCTTTGAAGCCCAACGGCGTGGTCAAAGTGCATGCATGTCAACCCAATTTCGAGTGCGTGTAAGTGTGGTGGTTTTTGTGGGAGGGGGTTGGGCGTACTAAGCGCAGGCTTACCTCGCATAGCACACCCACCGGGAGCCGGGCTGAGACCACCAAACTCAATTCACATGTAGCCGAGATCGGGATCCGAACCCCTAGCTGCAGAGGTGAATGGCTTGTCATCGCAGTGCCAATCGCGTTGAGCCACCGCAGCTCCTGCTTCTCCGGCCTTTATAATGAAACTGACCCGTAAAGTATTTAAAGAGTAATTAAACTCTGTAAAAACAGATTTTTTAACCATCCCTGCAAAGTAAAGGCATAATGTGCTAGTATGCATCACATACTAGCACATTATGTAACACCTGCAAACGAAGCCCGCATCGTCCCCGCTGCAGGCCGCATCCATCTTTGCCCATCTTCCTTCCGGGGCTGTGGACTCCATGTGACTGGCTGGAGCCTCATGACGTCACTCCCACGCATTTGGGCGGGAGCCGCCAGTCACGTCACAGCACACGCCACAGTTTGCCATTTCTTCAGAGCACACACGCTGATGATGACATCGGCACAGTATACAGGAAATATCTCCTAAATGGCGCATGTTTAGGAGATATTTACAGTACCTATAGTTAAGCCTAGAATAAGGCTTACCTATAGGTACAGAGTATACAGGAGGGTATACAACCTATTTAAGTCATTGGAGCCGCAAGATGGCCACACCACACAGATTGCATTTTCAGAACTTGGTTGGTAATGGTGGGCCCCCATTTTTCTAAATATAGGTTTCCTCATAGTCACCCCCTCACCCCAATCACACACTTTTTTTTTTAAATGTCTAGAAGAAAGAGCTGCCATTAATAGACATAGGTTGCAGTGCATCTGTGTCTTGGTTTGATACTCCAATTAAATCACTGCCAGAAAGGTAGATAATCTAACTTATATTCTGTAATTTGCTGTATATTGCTAGAAGCAACCAAACATTCAGATGTTCCAGTGCTGGTTAAATAAGAAATATACATCATAAAAATCTTCTTTTCCTACTGTTCTGGCCCCCGTGAGATAATGTTGCTAGGTGCTTCCAAAGTATAGTTATGGGGTTGGACTGGGCATTTATTACGCCACTTTTTCAATTGGTATAGAGAGGTATAATTTAGAGGTGTAGGACTGAACATTGCCAGCATTCCTATACATACCAAACATACGTCACAATCTCCATGAGGACTTTTTAGGAAACGGCTAGTCACAGAATTTTATAATACGTGCATTTTTATTTTTGCATCCTAATAATGATCACAGTTAAAGTGTTACTAAACTCATGTAGATGCAGAAAATAATCCTTTTTATACTTACTGTGGAACTAAAGGGGTAATCCTCTGCATTGTGTAACAATGCTGTTTGATCCTGTCTTCTCTGATCTTCCCCTTCTTCCACAGTCCCCAATCCATATCCTGGTGGTACAAAGCCTTGGGGACACTCTGCAACTGCTCAGTTTGATGTGTATTGCCATAGAGTTTTTTTATTTTTTTTGGAAGGGTGCATGTGATCGGCACATGTCCAATCAGAATTGTCCAGACAGAGAGTCAGGAGTCATGCATGCCTCATAGGACAGTCAAAGGAGAATGAAAACTCCTCCTACAAGTTTTAAACAGTGCTTGGATGGGCACTATTAGAAGTCACAAGATTTCTATTCTATATACTGCTGATGAGAAAAGTTATTTAGTAGTTTATATAAACTCAAATTATTGAATTTTCATGTTGTGTGTACTGTGGGAGACCAGATATAGTGAATGCAGGGTTAGTAACACTTTAAAACTGCATAGCGGTTGCCATATTTGTCTTTCACATTATACAAAAAAATTGGGCTAACTTTACTGTTTCTTTTTTTTTTTTTTTTTTTATTGTTATTATTCATTAAAGTGCATTTTTTTCCAAAAATATTGCGTTTGAAAGACTGCTGCGCAAATATGGTGTGACATAAAATATTGCAACAACCGCCATTTTCTTCTCTAGGGTCTCTGCTAAAGAAATATATATAATGTTTGGGGGTTCTAAGTTATTTTCTAGCAAAGAATTACTGATTTCAAAAAAAAGATTTAGTCTTTAAGTGACCTCATTTACAGACCGAAGTTAATTTCTTTGATCTAAAACAGGGGGTCCAAACTATAGTCCTCCAGGTGTTCAGGAACTCCAATTCCCATTATGCCTAGTCATGTCTGTGAATATCCGAGTTTTCCAATGCCTCATGGGACGTGTAGTTCCGAAACAACAGCTGGAGGGCCGTAGTTTGGAGATCCCTGATCTAAAAGTACTTAATGTTACAATGTTACTTTTTATCTTGCCTGAGCGATGTTGTGATAAACTTTTTTGGGGTATTTTTTGGACAGCTGTCAGCTTGAGCAGAGAACTCTGCACTGAATCATGGAAATGCGGTTTTAAGATCACAAGGGGGGTAGAATCACGATCTTGATTCTTTAACGATTAATTATGCAGCTCTGTTGTGCACATGTTGTGGGCTTGCCAGCCAGCTTGGCCCCTCTTGGTGAGGAAAAAGGCTTTGTAATTATAAATGTATGATGTGTATGGTAAACACCTACATTTATTTTACAACCATACGGTATACCCTTACCTCTGCAGAAAACATTGTTCAAAGTGTTTTGGGTGTGTCCAAAATTTGAGGACATTTACTGGAGCATCAATCATTTGGGTATAGTACATGATGTATTCAATATGAAAGTTGTGATGTAAAAAATATGTCGGCAGTTATGTGGTTTTAACTGTGATTATTTTTTTGATATAAAATTACACATTTTATGAACATTTGTGAATGTTTGTTGCCTAAAAATTCCCCATGGAGATTGTTGTGTATACTGTGCCCTTGGCTTTTTTCCTGTTTTGTTACATTACAGCTTTTAGTGCAATGTTTTTTTTTTTGGATGGATCAGAACACAATAGTCTAAGTTGGTGAAGTAAAATTAGAAAAATATTAGGGTTGTCCCGATACCACTTTTTTAGGACCGAGTACAAGTACCGATACTTTTTTCATATTACTCGCCGATACCGATTACCGATACTTTTTTGAAGAATGCCCCTTACTTTGGTGATCAGTGAGAAGAATGCCCCTTACATTGGCGGTCAGGGGGAAGAATGCCCCTTACATTGGCGGTCAGGGGGAAGAATGCCCCTTACATTGGCGGTCAGGGGGAAGAATGCCCCTTACATTGGCGGTCAGGGGGAAGAATGCCCCTTACATTGGCGGTCAGGGGGAAGAATGCCCCTTACATTGGCGGTCAGTGGGAAGAATGCCCCTTACATTGGCGGTCAGTGGGAAGAATCCTCCTTACATTGGCGGTCAGTGGGAAGAATGTTCCTTGCATTGCTGGTCAGTGGGAAGAATGTCCTGCACTCCTTAAGAGTTAGTTCTTATTCACCAAAGAAAGGCAGGTCTCCCCTCCCCCTGGGCAATTCTTAGTGCAGTGCACTGCTTATCAAAACTCCCTGCCCTAGCATTGAAACAAACAGGCAGGAGACTGAGTCACATCCAGCAAAATACCTGCCAGGGTGATGGGATTTACACAGCGGGACATACTTTGTTTTACCTGTTCAAAAATTCTGAGCTGTCCCGTGTCCAGTGCTCAAAGAAGACTCAGAGAAACAAGCCTTCCCAAATGGCATCCTAAGCAGAGAAAATGCGTTGCGCGGAGGCACTCCTTTTACCATATTCCTGGGTAAGAGAGAGACATCACTTGTTTCCTTCCCCAGAAAGGGACACCCAGGCAAAAAAAAACAGCAGAAGACACGCTTATCATGTCACTTTACTTACCCACCTGAAGAATGCTCTGTTCTCCGCTCTGATCCCCGTGGCACACTCTGCCCCTCTCCACTCTGATCCCCACCGCGCACTCCGCCCCGCTCTCGGCTGTACGCCAAGCCACGCACTCCGCCCCGCTCTACGCCAAGCCACGCTCTCCACCCTGATTCTCCGCCCGCTGACTTCTCTCATCTGAAGTATCGGGTGAAGCATCAGGAGCATTTGCACGAGTACAAATACTCGCGCAAATGTTCGGTATCGGTCCTGATACCGATACTAGTATCGGTCCTGATACCGATACTAGTATCGGTATCGGGACAACCCTAAAAAATATATACATAAAACTATTTTCCAGAAATGTGTGTATGTATTCGCCCCCTTTGTTATGAAGCCCATAAAAAGCTCTGGTGCAACCAATTACCTTCAGAAGTCACTAATTAGTGAAATGATGTCCACCTGTGTGCAGTCTAAGTGTCACATGATCTGTCATTGCATATACACACTTTTTTTAAAGGCCCCAGAGGCTGTAGCACTTAAGCAAGAGTCACCAATAACCAAACACTGCCATGAAGACCAAGGAACTCTCCAAACAAGTAAGGGACAATGTTGTTGAGAAGTCGGGGTTAGGTTATAAAAACATATCCAAATCTTTGATGAGCACTAGGAGCACCATCAAATCTATTATGACCAAATGGAAAGAACATGACGCAGCAAACCTGCCAAGAGATGGCCGCACACCAAAGCTCACGGACTGGGCAAGGAGGGCATTAATCAGAGAGGCAGCACAGAGACCTAAGTTAACCCTAGAGGAGCTGCAGAGTTCCACAGCAGAGATTGGAGAATCTGTACATAGGACGACAATAAGCCGTACGCTCCATGCAGTTGGCCTTTATGGCAGAGTGGCCAGAAGAAAGCCATTACTTTCAGCAAAAAACAAAATGGCATGTTTTGAGTTTGCGAAAAGGCATGTGGGAGACTCCCAAAATGTATGGAGGAAGGTGCTCTGGTCTGAATAAGGCTAAAATTGAACTTTGGCCATCAAAGAAAACACTATGTCTGGCGCAAATCCAACACATCACCTCACCCAAAGAACACCATTCCCACAGTGAAACATGGTGGTGGCAGCATAATGCCGTGGGGATGTTTTTCAGAAGTCGGGACTGGGAAAATTGTCAGAGTTGAGGGAAAGATGGATGGTGCTAAATACAGGGATTTTTTTGAGCAAAACCTGTACCACTCTGTGTGTGATTTGAGGCTAGGATGGAGGTTCACCTTCCAGCAGGACAATGACCCCAAACACACTGCTAAAGCAACACTTCAGTGGTTTAAGGTGAAACATGTATGTTGGAATGGCATAGTCAAAGGCCAGACCTCAATCCAATAGAAAATCTGTGGTCAGACTTAAAGATTGCTGTTCACAAGCGCAAACCATCCAACTTGAAGGAGCTAGAGCAGTTTTGCAAGGAGGAATGGGCAAAAATACCAGTGGTAAGATGTGGCAAGCTCATAGAGACTTATCCAAGGCGACTTGGAGCTGTGATAACTGTCAAAGATGGCGCTACAAACTATTGACTTTAGGGGGGTGAATAGTTATGCACATTCACTTTTTTCTGTTATTTTGTCCTATTTGTTGTTTACTTCACAATAAGGGAAAAAAAATCTCAAGTTGTGGGCATGTTCTGTAAATAAATAGGAAAGAAACTGCGCTAAAATAACATAAACGGGAAAGAGTGAAAAAGAGGAAAAAGACCTGCAACCAAGTGACAGTCTATTCACTCCAAGAGCTGCGATTAGCATGTAAACAATAGATACAAGTGAAAAATGTGAGAAATTAAATAAATCACGCTAACTCTAAAACATAAACACTTTTTGAAAGTGCAAAATTATGATTTTAAATGTGAGTGATATATGATGATATATATAGCTCACTAATATATCAAAAACAATGGAGTTTGATGGCCACTAGAAGGCGCTATGTGGCAATCTCAGAACCCCTCAGTATTTGTAAAACAGTGATATGATAGTACCAACAGAAAAATGAATTATATACATTTCGATCAAAAAACACATATAAACAATAGCTGGAAACAGAAATAAAATTAAAGTGAAATGAAAAATAAATAATGAAAAATTAAAGATAAAAAATTGTGACAATAAAGTCCATAAGTTTTCAACAAAATGAATTATCGAACACCTGTGATTTGTGCCAAATTTCAGATAGTTGCAAACGTGTCCAATCTTTATTGCCACAATTTTTTATCTTTCATTTTTCATAATTTATTTCTTTTTTATTTTTCATTTCACTTTAATTTTACTTCACTTTATTGCCACAATTTGTTATCTTTCATTATTTATTTTTTATTTTTATTTCACTTTAATTTTATTTCTGTTTCCAGTTTTTGTTTATATGTGTTTTTTGATCGAAATGTATATAATACATTTTTCTGTTGGTACTATCATATCACTGTTTTACTAATACTGAGGGGTTCTGAGATTGCCACATAGCGCCTTCTAGTGGCCATCAAACTCCATTGTTTTTGATATATTAGTGAGCTATATATATCATCATATATCACTCACATTTAAAATCATAATTTTGCGCTTTCAAAAAGGGTTTGTTTTAGAGTTAGCGCGATTTTATTTAATTTCTCATGTTCTGTAAATAAAAGGATGCAAATCCTCAAACAATCCATGTTAATGCCAGGCTGTGAGGCAACAAAACATGAATAATGCTAAGGGGGACGAATACTTTTGCAAGGCACTGTATTCGGTTGTAGAGTGAGAAATTTGTGGTTTCCTGCTTGACAACAGCAATATCTTCTCTCCACATTTTATAGACCGATATTTTCAAACAGTGGGATTAGTGTGTGCTTTGGTAGTGTTTTTTGTTGTAAGTCCACTTTAATGATGGTGAGCCAAGTGATAAACATGCTAAGATTCAGACAACCAGGTCATGATGGTCTGCGGTTGAACTGTATGAGTGCTTTTATGGAAGGGTCTTAATTATTAATGTCTTATTAAGAAGCATAAGAACTACCTAAAACATGGTGGTGGTGCTATAAAATAGTATAAGTGTACATGACTATGAATATTTAACATAATGTGAACTTGGATTTCAAAGCTTCCTTTGCAAACTGCTGATTCCCTTGAAAACAAATGCTACCTGATTTTAGGGACTGCAGTGAAGATTTATTGCCTTATAAAACTCACATTAATGGTGATGTGATCTTCTATCTTGTTTTCGAACTATGAATAGGTATTAGTCCTATTGACTCCCCACCACCAAGAGAATGCTTAAAAAAATACTGCACTTTCTGTATATTATGTTTTCATAAAGCTTGTGCTTTAAAGTGAATCTAAACCCAAAAGCAAAAATGAAATATGTTGCAGTTTATGAATCTTTGGTCTGGTACCTGCATTTTTTTTCTTTTTTCAAGTTGTTTTCTCCTGGAAATCCTGCAAATAACACTATTCGAGCTGGTTCACACAGGGGCGACTCGTCGGGGGACACAGCCGCCTGACAAGTCACGCTCCACTCGGTTCAATGGAACCGTTCTAATAGGAGTGACTCAAGTCTCTCCGACTTAGAAAAAGGTTCTTGTACGACTGGGGGCGACTCGGGGCAACTTACATTGAGTTCAATACGGAAGTTCGCGATTCAGTTCACATTTGTAGTGCTATACAAGTTACTCACGCAGAAGTCATTTTGCTAGTCGCCTCTGAAGTTGTCTTGAGATCGCCTTGCCGAGTCGCCCCCAAAGTCGTGCCGCCCTTGTGTGAACCGGGTCTTCCTGGCTGTCTATATCTCTCATCCACTGTGTCTATGGAGGGAACCATGGTTGTCACCAGGGGTCAAGTCCTGGGGAAAAAAGTGTGGGAACTCCCACCCAAGATCCACTCCCCCACCAAAAAAAAAAAAAAAGAAGCAAGTTCTTTCTAAAGCCCGCCATAACTCGCGGCAGACCTTCGCAATGTCTCCTGGGAACAATGACAAAAGCTCCCAGGAGACATTGCGGCATCGAGGAAGTGACGGAATACCCGCACACTACCCGATGAATCCATATACAGGAAGCGGCCAGTAACATAAAGGATTACTAAGGTTCGCCTGCCCCTGACAGTGACTTGAGCTGGGCATCGCCGCTTAGTGAAGGATTGGCTCGGCTGCTCTAGTCCTGCAAAGGGAACTGCGTTCCTGCTGTGAAAAAAGTGCAGGAACTCCGTTCCCACGCGTTCCCGCAGGACTTGAGCCCTGGTTGTCACCCTAGGCTGCTCTCCTGATATGGACTACAAACATTCTGTATCTCCTCATTTCCATTATGTGAATTCAGAACTATTTGGTGGTTTACAGAAGATAGCTAGAACGGAAGATATTCTGTGGTATAACTCACAGGATGGGACAAGCACACTCCATAACTGGCAAGGTCAGCAGGTATTTTCTGACATTGCTAAATATGTTCTTAGTTTTATTTTTTATTTCAAAAACAAAGTCCACCAGCACATGAAAAGACTTATGATATATATTGCATTTTTGTTCTTGTGTTTAGTTACCCTTTAAGAGGTATTAAAGTGTTTTAAAAGTATGTTTTTTTGTTTTGTTTTTTAAATAAAAAACATGTTAAACTTACCTGCTCTGTGCAGTGGAATTGCACAGAGTGTCCCAAATCCTCCTGTTCTAGGGTACCCGGCAGCAATCTTGGCTCCTCCTCTTCTTACATCCACCATAGCCAGCCGCTTGCTATGGGGAGAGCGTGGTGTGCCCGCTCCCGAGCTGTGTCTATGGAGCCATAGACCATAGACTTACACAGCGATACTTGGGCCTGCCCCCACTTCCTCTCCACTGCATTTGATTGACAGCAGCAAGAGCCAATGGCTCCTGCTGCTTCTCCAATGCTGTGTAAAGAGGAAGTAAGGGGATAAAAGATGCAGCCGTGCACAGCGCTGATCTCTTCTCCCCTCTTACTTTTCACACAGGGTAAGGGGATACAGGAAAATTGAAAAGGTAAAAAACATTTGTAGGTTAAGTAACACTTTAAAAGCTTATCTCCTCTTCTGGAAGCCCCCCCACCAGCGGCTGTCTGCTTTTTCTTACCAATATAGAAAAGGGAAAAGAACTGCGCTTAACCTAGTGAAAATCAGTATGATATAGTGAAATAAATTGATAAAACAAAACAATGGTGCTGCTGCTCGTGAAGACATAAATACTTAAAGCCCAAAAATCATGTAAAAAACTCAACCACAGCAAGAGACTTGCTCATGATTTCATTCATTCATTAGTATCGTCTCTTTTTCGGTTTTGCATCATTTGTGTTTTTCCAAAAGTTAATTTGTGTGTGTGTGTGTGTGTGTGTGTGTGTGTATGTATACATATACATATATATATATATATTTTTTTTTTTTACTTTATATTAATATTTCCTTTTTTTCCCCTCTACCCTCCCCCCACCCACCCCTATCCCCTAATGGTTTGTTCTTTACATTTTTTTCTTTGTCTTCTTTCATCCTATATTGTCCTCTATTATTTTTCCTAGGTATTCCTCCGATGATTTAAAATCTTTCCACTGTCTCCATCTTTTATTATATGTATTGAGATGACCCGCATCACTACTGCTTAGATATTCCATTTTGTTATAGTTTTCCACTCTTTCGAACCATTCTTTTATGTCTGTTTTTTTGTACTTAGCCAGTTTTTTGGTATCGGTCCTTTTGCGGCATTAATCAATGGTGGAATTAATGTTTTCCTATAGCTAATTTTTGATTTGTGAAACACACACGCTTGTATGCTATTAGATATCTTTTCTCCAGTTATTACTTCCACGTAATCCCGGATTTCCTGCCAGTATTCCTTTATCTTTGGACAGTCCCACCATATATGTGTAGTTGTTCCAATCTCCAACACAATGGGGTTTTGTCTTTACTATATCTATGGATCACTTCAGGCGTCCTATGCCATCTCGAAATGCATTTGTAGTTTATTTCTATTGTATTTATATCGGTTGCAGTATTATGTATGGATGCTATTATTCTTTCGACTTGTTGATCCTCAAATTTCTTGTTTGTTTATTTTTCCCACTTCTCTATAAAATAGGGATTTCCTTGTAAGTCTGTTTCTGTCAGAATTCGATATACTATTGATATCGCATGATTTTAAAGGGTAAAAGTTTGTCGCCATTCCACGAGTGAATGCAATTTTGAAGCGTGACATGTTGGGTATCAATTTACTTGGCGTAACATTATCTTTCACAATATAAAAAAAAATTGGGCTAACTTTACTGTTGTCTTATTTTTTTTTATTAAAAAAAGTGTATTTCTCTTATCGTCCATGGACGGACACAGCTCCTTAAATCTTGACAAGTGGGTTATGTTCCCTGTTTACAGGAGAGGACTAGGCAGAAACATGTTAAATAGTTAAATACATGTTACATTAACAGAGTTGAACAGCCCCGCCCAGGGGGCGGTCCCTCCAGACATAACCCTCCTCACTGCAGCTTGCAGCCCCAGTTTCGTTCTGCCTAGCAAAGGAGAAGGACGTATGGCTCCCTTTGGGCCCAGCGCCCTGAGGAGAAATTTTATTTTATTTTACTTTACTTTTTCTTGAAGAATCTTCTTTCAACTGTTGGCTGAGAGACAGGCTGGATATTATAGATCCTTGTAGTCTACTCAGTCCGACCAGCAAGCGTGGGCACACCTTTGCAAAGAGGCTTGGTCTGCCACGCCATACCTCATGACTCCTGGGGTGGCCGGTGAGCTTTGCTCCGAGGTCCACATATGACTGAGCTGTGGTGTTGTCTCAATCACAGTGGACCGGGCCGACAGCTACCTCCATTGCGGTTGTAGGTCTGTCAGGAATGCGTCAGCGAGTCCTCGCTCGGACGGGTAAGTACAGTCCCTCCTGCTTCGGTGGGTTGGTACAGCTGGGCATTCCTGGGGTTCGGGGGTCCCTTCCCCTTACTTCCCTGCTCCTTTCCCTTGCTGCATTGCTAACATTGCCGCTGTCAGGGGGGAGGGGGCCTTCCTGAGGGGACTGTGTTATCTGGCCTGTGTTTTTTCTTTTTTGTATTGGGCTTTCCTGTGAGGTAAAAAGCCCTGTGATGAGCACAGATGTTTATGATTATACTTCAGCAGACGCTGACTGATTGGTGACACCTGTAATGGTTTTGCTTTTTATGCTGTATCTGTGACTTGTCCTTAAATAAAACAGCCCTATGAGGCTTTTCCTGTTTAAACACAGGTCCCTGCAAAAGTTACCTCACGGTTCTTTTCCTCACAGGCAGCGCTGTGCAGTCTCCTCCTGAGGGAGTCCCCTGGTTACCCCTGGTCAGCGCAGCAAGTGGGTGAGAGGCCCTGAATAGGGATCTAGGAGCTTTTGTCTATTTGTATGGACAGGTGTGCATATTATAATACACACTATATGTAAATATTGGAGTCAGTATCTGGGTCCTTCCCCACATGCTGGTGGTGGCAGCAGGTGTTGGCACCTGGGATTCCCACAGAGTTTTTATTGTTAGTCCTGGACACAGTTTGTGCCAGGGTGGGGGTGGACTGCGGGCGGGCGGTAAAAGAGTGCCCCCTTCCCCCGTTATCCCCTGGGGAATGCTCTGTTATGGAGCCATGGACTAGGTACCTAGTTGAAAAAAAAAAAAGGCAGAATAAGGCATTTATGGGTGCGCTTTTTACTGCTGCAAGGGACTCTCCTAAGCTGCATAGTGCAGCTGGGTTTCCGCTGAGGGCTCGGTCTTTTTTGGATCACACAAATCAGACCGCTGTGTAGGTTTTTTCCTTCTGTGCCCTTCTTTGATAATTTCTGAGATGCGGAATGAGAAAAGCCACTGAGGGCTTTTGTAGTCCCTCACCGCCGGGCGGGAACCCCTACTTGTATGGATCTGACTGATAGAAGATCCGAAGTACTGACCCGTTCCATGTTTACCATGCTGGGGTCTGGCTTGCGGCCTATTGTGGCCACTACACTGGGGTCTCAGTGGTCGCTGGCGCTATTTTTTTGGGAGATTTTTCAATTACATTGAAAACTCCCATTGGCGCCCATTTTGTCGTAGCCACGCTATGGCGCAGCTTACATTGTGCTGGCCTTTTTCCTGTGGCCGCGTTCTGAACGCTCGGCGGCCATCTTGGAGTAGTCCTGACCCCTAGTGCTGTATACAACTCACAGAGTGAGCATTTTGCACCAGACAGTGGAGGAGCACCGACTCTCTCCTGAGGTTATTAGCCTAGCGGACCAGCTGGTCCAGGGCCTCATATAGGTCTGTGATGCTTCATTGAATGCTGCGCCCTTGTTATCCAGGGCGTCTGTTTCAGAATGGTTTTATGCACACGGTGGTGTAGTGCTTAACTCCATTACTTGGCAGCAAAAGAGTCATTGGTTCGAATCTGCACACTGACGCCAATCTGCACACTGACGCCAATCTGCCTGGAGCTTGCATTGTCGCTCCCTGTGTCTGTGTGGGTTTCCTCCGGGTACTCCGGTTTCCTCCAAAGACATGTGTGCATACACCTACATAATATACATACACACTATGTGTGTGTATTATTTAGGGGCAACCCTCCCAGGCCGTCAAAGGCCCAGCTGGGGGACTAATCTGTCCCTGGGTGCATAAGCCGATCACGCCGGCACCCAAATCCTGCCAATGTATATAGCCTTCCCTCCCTGTCTCTAGGTGGGAGGGGCGGCTTGCAGGTTCACAATTCAGTGAAACCTCCCTGCTCTCCGACTAGTGGGTCTGCGAGGTGGTCTCTTCGGAGTACTAGATAGGGTTTCCTCCTATCCACAGAACAAAGTTCTGTCCTTGTGTCTTCCCCTCCCGGCACGTCGGTCTGCCTTGGGCAGTGTGGGATTTGCTAAGCTGCAAGGTAATTTTACCTTTCCTGTAGGACGAGAGTTTTGGGGTTTTCTATGGGCCTCAGGCCCTAAATACCTTTGTGAACGTCGGGTAGTTCCGCATGGAATCCATTTGTTCGGTGGTGTCCTGACGTCCTCGGACATCAGGGACGCATACATGCATGTCCCGTTTTGCACATGTCACAGTGTTTTTTTCTGTGCTTCGTGATGAGAGAAGGGTCTCTGTCAGCCTGTGGCCCTCCCTTTTGATCTGGCGTCAGCACCATGGGTTTTCAGCTAGGAGCTCGCACTTATTTGAATTTTGTTGGGACAGCGAGGCTTTGCCTCATTGGCTACTTTGACGACTTTCTTCTGAGAGCAGCTTCTGTCTCCGACCTAGTGGATGGGTTATTCCCATTCAGACCCTCCGAAGATTCGGGTGGATGTTAAACGTTTAGGCCAGAAAGTGTAGCTCAGTGGCAGCAAGCCTGCCCTACATGTGTGCGACCCAGGGTTCAAATTATGGGCATGCTAGGTTCCGACTCAGCGTTGGAGTATCTAGTGTTGATCCAGACTCCTCAGTGGCAAAGGTCCTTCTTCCCCTGGAGAAATTGCAGACTCTTCAGTCTGCGGAGAAGGTATTGGCATCACGCAATCGGTCTTCTCTCCGGGCGCCTGCTGGTTCAGGGTCTGTGGGTAGCCTCCTTCAAGGTGGTACTGTATGCCCAGTTCCACACCCTGGTTTTCCAGTGGAACTACTGTCCAGGTGGTAAAAATCTCTTGTCTCTAAAATCATTAGATTCCTGTGCGCCACCTAGTCAGAGTCTCTCTGAGTTGGTGACAGAGATTCCCGACTCTTCGGTCCGGGAAGTTGTTCCTTCCTTCCAGTGGTCGGTGTTTACGACGAATGCCAGCTCACGGGTTGTGAACCTGGAGGTTCACAAAACTGGGGGGTCCAGTCGGCCCTGAGTCGCTGGACTTGCGTGGACCTATGACCACACCTCCTTGAATGTGTCTGGTCTCGGTAGCTACCCAGGGTCGGGCCTGGCTAGTGCCTGGTGGAAGACCGCCTGGGAATACCAGGTGCTGTCTACTGTTCATTGTCCTACTATTTTAGGCGATCAGGCTATGCTTCTCCTTGTGGTCGACCAATCTGGTTTCAGCCGGACAACGCCACGGCCGTGGCTTCAGTCTACCATCAGGTATGCCAGCAGGCAGACTACTGGAGTCGCCAGATGCTGGACCAGGGCGACTGGTCTTTGTGCTTGGGGTGTTTCGGCTCCCTTGCAGGAGGTGAGCCTCACATGGCATGGATCTCCTGGCAGCTTGTCTCCGCCGCAAGGGTGTCAGTTAGTGGCCAGGTCTAGTGATCTTGTACAGACGCGTCAGTCGCGCTGGTGGCCCTGTGTTGTCTGTATCGGTGATTTTTTGCCATTCCTCCATGGTAGTTGCTTCCTCGGCCGCTCCACAGAGTGGATGCTGAGGAGATCCCGATGATTCTAATCGCTCCAGATTAATCTCGGCGTCCTTGGTACGCTGATATCGGGCGCCTGGTAGCGGAGGCACCCTGGCGATTGCCAGGGCAGGAGGTTCCTGTCTCAAGGTCCCATACTTCCTCCTGTTGTACAGTCACTGACTTGCTTAACATGGTTATTGGAAGCCAGACTTTAGGTGACCAGGGTCTGTCTGACTCGGTCATCTCAACAGGGCACCGTAGTCTTCTTCCGGAGGATCTACCGTCGCACCTCTCTTGGTGCGAAGGGATGGAGTGACGTCCACGGGCGTACTTTCAATGTCCAGGGTCCTGCTGTTTTTAAAGCTTGGATTGGATCTAAAAATTGCTTAAAGCACCGTTTGAGGGCAGATTTCAGCCTTGGCTGTGTTCTTTTAGTGGCCTTTTTGCGGCCCGTTCCCTGGTGGGTCCCCTTTTTTTGTGTGCAAGGGGTTTGTCATATACTTTCCCCTCTTGGCCCATCTCTTCCCCCATGAGTTTTGACTCTGGTGCTCTCGGTTCTTCAGGAACCTTCCTTTTGGAAACATCAGAGAGATTTTCTCTTGACACTATCTCAGAAGGTGGCCCCTTTAGTGGCCTTTACCTCTGTTAGAGGGGTTTCTGAGTTGGCGGTCTTGTCTTGCAAGCCGCCATGCTTGATCCCCCATAAGGATTAGGTGATGGTGCGCCCGCGACCTTCCCTTCTTCCGAAGGAGGTTTCGGCCTTTCATACTTTAGGCGTGGTACGCGCTTTGCGGGTATACCAGCCTACTACGGCTCCATTTCGGAGCTTCTGACTCTCTTTTGTGTCGGTGTCTGGTCCACAAAAGGGCCTGGCGGTCTCGTCGACCACCATTTCTCGGTGGATCGGGCAGGCCGTCATACAGGCCTATGCTCCTAAGGGCGGGCCCCCCTTTCCGGTCACGGCACTTTCGACCAGGGCAATTGGTGCTTCCTGGGTTTTTTTTTTTTTTTTTTTTTTTTTTCCCGACATCATGCGTCGGTCTCACAGGTGTGCGAGGCGGCGATTTGCTCGTCCGTTCACGCTTTTTCCAGAATGGTTGCTGTGAGTGCATCTTATGATGTTTTTTTCAGCCGCTAGTTTTTGCCGGCGACTGTTTAAAGTTGCACCTCCTCCGTTGAGGAGCTCTGCTTGTTTTGGGGTGAAGTTAAAATTGTTTTTACTGATATATTTCCCACCCCTCGTTTTTTGACACTGCTTGGGGACGTCCCACTTGTCAAGATTTAAGGAGCTGTGTCCGTCCATGGACGATAAGAGAAAATAGGATTTTTTGTACTCACCGTAAAATCCTTTTCTCTGAAGTCCATGGACGGACACAGCTCCCACCCCTCCTTTTTAGGTTTGTACTGCTTGTTACGAACTGAGGCTGCAAGCTGCAGTGAGGAGGGTTATGTCTGGAGGGACCGCCCCCTGGGCGGGGCTGTTCAACTCTGTTAATGTAACATGTATTTAACTATTTAACATGTTTCTGCCTAGTCCTCTCCTGTAAACAGGGAACATAACCCACTTGTCAAGATTTAAGGAGCTGTGTCCATGGACTTCAGAGAAAAGGATTTTACGGTGAGTACAAAAAATACTATTTTTTTCCCAAAAAAGTGTGCTTGTAAGACCGCTGCGCAAATATGGTGTGACAAAGTATTGCAACGACCGCCATTTTATTCTCTAGGGTGTTAGAATAAAAAATATATATATAAAAAGAGGTGAAAGAGGCCAAGCAGAGAGATGACAAATAATAAAAACATTTTAATTAAGAAAAAAAAACAGTTTTTACTTAAAAAATAAATAAATAAAGCTATTAAAAAAAAAGTCTATATGAAGCTTAACCCAGCTCCCCCCCACACTCACCATTAAACAAAAGGCGCCAGATGATGGCCACAATCACTTCCTGCTCTTCTCCACTTTGGGAAGGAGATGGGTGGGCAGTAAATTCAGGCAAAAATCTCCATTAGTATTGCTGGTTGTCTCTTGTCATACCAGCGGCGACCACAAGATGGTGCCAGACTACAGTAGGAATTATAGGCCTGCAGTAGGCCGCAAAGTCGCGGCCTCAATTACTGGCCGGAGCGGCGTTTAGCGATCGCACGTCGGGGGGAACGGAGACGCAGGATACCTCAGCTCACCCCAGGCGCCAGGTCGCTAATTCTAGTCGCAATTGCGACCTTGCGCCCGGGAATTGTCGAACTCTGTTTTATATATACATTTTTTACATGCTTTTTCTTACCTCCTTAAACTTGTTATAACGTTTGGAAAAAATACTAGCAGCATGGAAAAATGTTAGTTATGATATTTATTCCCTTTAAAATATCAGAATCTGTCTTTTTCATATGGAACAAGTAGGCTGGAAAGGACTGGTCTTTCTCTTTCGTTCATACGCCTTTTTTCTTGACAGTAGGGTTTATATGCCGTCTATCAGGAGAGGACTATGCAGACATGTTAAACAGTTAAAAACATGTAACAGCAAAGCTGAACAGTACCGCCCAGGGGGCGGTCCCTCTGGCTATAACCCCTCACTCTGCATCTAGCAGCTCAGTTCTTCTTCTGCCTAGCATATGAGAAGGACCTGGCTCCCTATGAGATTTTTTATTTTTTCATTTCTTTTTTTTATCCTGAGATCTACTATCAACTGCCAGCTGGGTGACAGGCTGGGTAATATAGATCCTTGTAGTCTCCCCAGTCCGGCCATCGAGCGTGAGCAGGCCTTTAGCTACGTGCTGGGTCGACCACGACATACCCCATTGCTCCAGGGGTGGCTGGTGAACTATGCTCCAGGGCACACATATGACTGGGCTACTGCTGTCCATGAAAACGTATTATCCCTATTGTGGGGTCACCTGTATGGTAATTGTAAATTTAAATCAAATCCCCTCTCAAGCGTCTCTTCTCCAGAGAGAATAAGTTCAGTGCTCGCAACCTTTCCTCATAAGTAATATCCTCCAGACCCTTTATTAGCTTTGTTGCCCTTCATTGTACTCGCTCCATTTCCAGTACATCCTCTGTACCATTTTATTGACCCTAAAATGCAGTTTTAAAAAAAATCTAGATGGCTACATTTTATGTGAGAAGCAGAATGTAAGGTTGGCTTCCTGTGTAAAATAAAAAAAAAAAGCATTCCAGGGTTGGAACATAAGGAAACGGTGTTAATTTAACCCATACCCTGTTATAGAGCCATATGTTTGTTAATTTACACTTCACATAAGTTAATTACTATGTTACATAAAATATATTATTTTTACAACTCACACCTTTATTTGGGTTATTTTAACCACAAGTTTGAACACTTCTTTTTTTAGTGCAATAGCTGAATAAATATGACTTGCTGTTAAACTGGATTTTTTCAATCAACCCAGCGGGCTAAATGAAAAAACTGACAGCTCAAGTCGGAGCCACTGTACTAACAATCCGATGTTGGTACATTGATCTCCCCTGCTGTTCTATTGTGTTCTGACACCCCCCGTCGGAACACTCCGCTCAGCACTCTCAGCCATTGGCTGAGAGCACTGAGCGGCAGTTGGTTGGCAGACCTTTTTCAGTCATGCCCCTCGGACAGAACCCTGCTGCAGAACACATGGGCTAAATGTCAGCTGGTTTCTATTGAACCAGCCAATGCCGCCCGACATTCGGCCCATGTGTACGGGGCTTAAATGAACATTTTTTAGTCCTTGTTTATATAGGTTGCTGGGGAGGGTAAAAACAGGCCGTGGATCCGCAGCTTCAGTGCACCTGGCAAAAATTATATTGTGATGTGATGTTCATTGGGCAGTACTGTTGCCAAATGGGACCCATTCAAATAAATGCTTTGGTCTTTTGTTGCAAAATGTCCTTTAGGCTGTAACCGCTCTCTGAAAAGTGACCTGCCACTGATTGCTTTTCAGGGGTGTAGCAAGTGCTGCCACAGTTGTGAACAAGCCCTTATTGTGAACTGAGGTTTCAAAGACTAAATATTTCATTGTTTTTTTGGGGGTCACCTTGCTAGTCTAAAACTACTGCATGCTACATCTGTAACTTACTTCATAGGGAAACATTTATTCCCTCAGTTTGGAAATCAGTGACTGAGCTACTAAAATCTCCAGTGTCACTCTACCCTTAAACTTGAAAAGCAAATGGTTAAAGCTTGCAAGGGGCTAAAACTGAAGTTTTATATATGGCAATGTTTAAATCCTACCTGGCCAATGCCCCTAGAAGCTGGCAATCACTAATGGGCACCACTAATTAAGTGATCTCCACTATATTCCAGGTCCCATGCCAAGCGGCTGCTCTGCTGCATCGTTGACTCAAGAGGGCACTTGCTTCCTGATGTATTTATTGAAAAAAAATGCATTATGACCATTAGGTGGTGCATACAATATAGGAACGACATATGTTATAGAAAAATATGGCAATTTTTGTTCTAAATGTGTTGTAACGCCTGCATAATAAATGTGTGTGTGTGTGTGTGTGTATATTAGGCCTCATTCACATCGGCAGCCAGAGGGTGTTTTGAAACAGGAAAAATTTTTCCGCTAACCTAAAAAAGGAGCATATAGCCTCTCAGAGCTGTACACCTACTGCGACTGAAAAAATTAATACCCCCCTTCGCATTTGACTGGCAGTACCGGCGCCACATGCGACCCATTTCAGTGAATGAAGCTGAGCCCCAAACCCAAGCCAAAAGCTTGACTCAAGGTTGTGCCATTGTATTTATATATAAAATTTGGCTGTCAAAATATAGGGAGGGACATTAAGCGAAACTTCACCAAAAAGGGCATGTTCTGCTTTTTTGCATCCACCCCCCCTCCTCTTTAACATTTGCCACTGTCGGGGAGGGGAGGGGGGGGGGGGCTGGGACCTGGTAAGTGTCCTTATATGAAAAGTCAGGTGGAGGCTCTTTACCACGTGATCAGCCGTGTTCAATCATGGCTGATCACAATGTAAACAGGAAGAGCCGTTGACAGACGCGAGTAGAGGAGAGCCGATCGGCGGCTCTTCTGACGGGGGTATACGCTGATTGTTTATCAGCGTATCCCCCCCCCCCCCACAGATATCCACACTGGATCACCAGTAGGGGTGCAACGGATCATCATTGATCCGTGATCCGAACCGAAAAAGATTGATCCGAACCGCACACACGTGATCCGAGGATTGTTTTCTAAAACAAAAAAATAATAATAATTTGCGCATTTTCAGTCCACACACAGCGTGGTCATGGCGAACAGAGGAGCTTGAATGCCCCACGTCATTTAAATCCCCTGTATGGAAGCATTTTGGCTTCCCTGCCAAATATAATGATGAAGGAAAGAGGTTAGTGGATAAAACCGTGACGGTGTGTAGGCACTGTGGCACAAGAATGCCATATGACAGTGGGAACACATCAAGTATTGTCACTAGGGGTGCAACTGATCCGTACGGATCAGCACCTTCGGGTCGGGACACACGGTGATCCACGGGCCTCCCGGTCCATAGGAAAGGCCGCGGCTTCAGCCTAGCTATCGAAGCGGCGGCCATCGAGGTCCACCCCGCGCGGGGGATGCAGGCTGCTCCTCGGAAGTTTGTGGGCACTTGAGCTCAATATGTCATTGACTCCTAACAGCCCAGCGATGAGCTCCATGCTGCACCTTAAGGAATCCACACGGGGAGCCGCTGCCGCCGCACCAGGCGTCCTGCTGCTTGGCAGAGAAGAGAGAGGAGGCGATCGGGGGGATCTGTATGGACTGAGCACGTAGGGGGGATTTTCACTAGACACTCAGCCCGCCGATCAATGACACTAAAGGGATCTGATGATTGGGATAGTTCAGGTCACAGTAGGGAACTGGTGACACCACTTTCGTACATGGGGCTGCGACTTCCACTTAACTGCATCTCGCAATACTTATATGTGCAGCCATTTCAACACAAAACAGAGCTTATACGCTTAAATGCAGTATTTGTAAATCTGACGGACTGTTTAAATGTGAAAATCAGAGGTGTTCTGTCACATTAGCAATAAACAGTCCGTCGGATTTCCAAACACTGTATTTAAGCACATAAGCTCCGTTTTATGTTGAGAAGAACTGTGAAATCTAAAACTCTGGTGGGTGTAACAAGATTTGTCTTTTTTTTTTTCTTCGCTGATCCGAAAATGATCCGATCCGTGACTCCTGATCCGAGGATCGATCCGATCCGTGAGTTTTTTGATCCGTTGCACCCCTAATCACCAGGGAGGGGGGCAACATGGATGGCCAGGTATCTACCCCATGGCTATCCACATGTTAAAAAAAAAAAACACAAATGGGGGGGGCGTGGCCTGCTATGGAGCCAGATGGCAGCATAGATCCGGAGATCCGTCGTCTATAGGGAAACAGCGGCTCATAACAACCCATAGGGTGCTATTTTCGCCCGCTTCACCTGGCGTTCCAGCTCTGGGGACCCTCGGGACCATGTCCAGGAAACTAAAGGATCAGCGGAGGCCGTAGCAGCTGACGGATTTCTTCTCCCCCCATCAGCACGGAGGTAGGCAAGATGGCGCCGAGGCGACGTGCACACAGCACATGGCAGTAGTTCTGGGCAAGCCAGGGCGTCCCAGCACAAAGGTTCCCCCGTGAATCTGCAGTCTCCCTCTCCCTCACCAACCTCTGGCAGCCCGGCCAAAGCAAAGTTTAGGCTGGATGGAGGGGGATCCATGCCTGCAGCCAGCCCTGTTGCTGATTCAGGGGATGATACACGTGAGCTCCTTGACTCCATAGAATCCTTTCCCACTGCTCATCAACCTGTGATGGACACTGTTTTGAAAGACATGTTATTATCTTTACGCAGCTCATTGCAATCTGACATGATGCAATGCATGCACAGGTTTCACACGGATATCCAGGCAGTGGAGGCTAGAATGGAGCATATTGAGCATAAGATGGGGGAATACGCTGTCACCATTAACGACCTGGTTGATTCGCACAAGGAAAGAGAAGGGGATGCGGAGTGGATAAAAGCTAAGCTCGCAGATATGGAGGACAGGAGCAGACGAAACAATATGAAAGTGAGGGGGGTCCCCGAGACTGTCCTGCAATCAGATCTGCGCTCTTTTGCCTCCTCCTTGTTTGAAAAACTTCTCCCTGAGCTCTCTGACTTGGAACACACTATTGACAGGATACATAGGCTGCCCAAGCCGTCCTTCCTGCCTGAACAAATTCCCAGGGATGTCATCCTGCGTTTCCATTTTTTTCACGCCAAGGAACAGCTGATGGCAATAATGCGCAAGAAAGAGCAAATTCCCTCGCAATATCAGAACTTGCGGACTCTGCAAAAGAGGAGAAACTTAAACACTATCACTAAAGTGCTTAGAAATCATAAGATCGATTACAGATGGGGGTATCCCGCCAAACTATCTGTCACTAAGGAGGGTTGCACACACATTGCGGAATCGCTGGAAAAGGGCATATCCCTGCTGGAGAAGTGGGGGATTCTTCCGGAGGACACGGTTGTCCCGAATACCACCACCAGATCTCTATCCCGGTCCGATCCCGAGTGGAAAACGGTCACTAACAAAAACGCCAAATCACATAGCTGAACCCGGCTGGGGTATTTTCTTATATGTTTTTCCCTGATAGGTGTCCCAGAGGAGCCTATAGGCCTGGACTCATCCCTCTCTTAACCTGCGCAGTTGTCCGCTGCTTATGGGTATTCTTTTCAAGTTGTGTTTAACAAGGTGCACACCTTGTTCATGTTGGCTGCTTGCCAGTTACTTGACTGTTCATGTTTTTTTTACTATTGCTGGTTTTTTTTTTCCGTATATTCTTTTTGTTCTTTTCTTCTCACTCCCAAGTGTTGTTCAAAGCATCAAATTTGACATCTACAAGAGATGCGGTTCCCTGCAAGGAGCGGTTGAGGATCGAATCGGTTTTTCCAGTCTAATCATGATTGCCTGGAGTATTTTCACCCTTCTGGCCAACAGTGAGTACTTTGTCAGCCACCTTTTGTTGCACGGAGCTTACTATATGCCAGTTCCAGAAGGGCCACTAGAGGGAGTCACCTCCCCAAACATGAGTTTTCGTTATGATTCTATACCACATATTTTGTTGTTGCTAAAATGGGTGTAAAATTCATCTCTATAAATTCTAATGGCCTAAACCACCCAGCCAAGAGGAAGTCTATGTGGAGAGAGGCTCCAACCGAGCTGACATTTTATGTGTCCAGGAAACACATTTTTCTGCAATATCTCCCCGTTTGTTCTCATAGAAGCTTTCCGCATGTCTTCACGGCTAATGCTCCTAATAAAACGAGATAGGTTCTCACGGCCGTGAGGGACACGGTGGCGTTTGCTTTACATTAATCTGTTTTGGATCCTAGAGGTCATTACATCATACTGGTATGTGATATTAACAACTCCACCTTTACTATTGTGAATGTCTACTCTCCAAACAAGCACCAAATTAGTTTTTTTCGTAAGTTAATGATCAAAGTGGCCAGTCATCGGAAGGGTAGGCTAATTCTATGTGGAGATTTCAACGCAACGCCAGACCCAGTTATTGATACTTCTTCAGGCTCCAAGCGCACAAGCCCATCATTGTCGGCCTCAATCCACAGTCACAATCTATTTGACGCCTGGAGATGGTTTCATGCTGGTGAGCGGGACTTTACTTTTTTTTCTGCACCACATGGAGCATACTCCAGAATTGACCTTTTTTCCTAGTAGACCAACCTACCCTATATAAAGTATCGGCCATTTCCATCAACACAATAACTTGGTCGGAGTACGCCTCCATTACCCTTGCTTTGGAGGACGCTGTGGGTGACACTGCGCCAACACAGTGGAGGGTCAATTCATTCTTGCTACAACAAGCGGAGGTCAGGAGACAGGTTGAATCAAACTTAACGGGATTTTTCAGAAATAACGAACACTCTGTACAAGATCAATTTGTATTGTGGAACGCCCACAAGGCGTACGTCAGAGGCATCCTCATTCAATTGGGGCGAGGGCTAAGAGGCAGCGGCAGCAAAGAACGAAAGATTCAACTAATTACATTTTTCTGCTTGAAACGACTAACAAACAGAACCTGTCCCCTGTAATCTCTCAAAAACGGAACCAACTGCGGTATGACCTCAGACGTCTTTTATTGGAGACGTTTGAAAAATCATCCCGTGGATTGCAAATGACCTACTATGCCACGGTTAAATAAAGCGGGCAAACTGTTGGCACATAAAGTGAAGGGTGTGAGGTATAAGTCTAAGATACCTTATATTATTCATCCCACCAGTAATTACAAGCTTTATCACCCTCAAGAAATAGCTGATGCCTTTAGCCTCTACTACAGCTCCTTGTATAATTTAATGGATGATGTTAATACCCATCAACCCGACCCTGAGGCAATTGACCAATTCTTAAAAGGTTTAAGTATCCCCTCTATATCCCAAGACTAACTTCAAAAACTGAACGCGCCTTTTAGTAGAGAGGAGATAAGTAAAGTTATTGATTCTCTCCCTAGCAAAAAGTCCTCTGGTCCTGACGGTTTTACCGGAGATTATTATAAATCCTTTAATCCAGTTTGCCGAAGCCGGGGAAAGATCCTTCCTCACCTCCAAATTTTAGACCGATATCTCTGCTTAAAGCGGAGTTCCACCCAGGAAAACAACATTTGGCCAAAAGTATTAAAAAAATAAAATAAAATAAAAGTGAAAAAAAAAAAAAATTATACTCACCCGAAATACCTGTTGCTATTCGGAAGTCCGTAATCTGCCTCTTCGGCACCGCGGAATGTTTTCTTCTTCTTCTTCTCCTAGTGAATGGGGCGCGCTGCTTTCTGGGAACTGTGTGTGTTCTCAGAGAGCAGCCGCCCATTCACAAGCCGGCACGAGACTCACACAGGCGTAGTAGGAAATGGGCAGTGAAGCCGTAAGGCTTCACTGCCTGTTTCCCCTAGTGTGAATGGCGGCGCGGGACCTGCATCGATCGTGGGATCGGCATCGGGGGGGGCCATCAGCGCGGGCACGTAGGACAAGGTAAGTGTCCTTAGTAAATGTCAGCAGCTACACTGTTAGTAGCTGCTGACTTTAAAAAAAATAATAATTGCGGGTGGAATCCCGCTTTAACTTGGACTTAAAGATTTATGCCAAACTTATAGCTATGCGCCTGCTGCACATTCTCCCCCTGCTTATACACCCTGACCAGACGGGATTTACTAAGGGTCGTTAGACCTCTGACGCCACACGCAGGCTGGTCAATATCATACACTTGGCCAACCTGCACAAGAGGCCTTCTCTGCTGTTAGCCTTAGACGCAGAGAAGGCCTTCGACCGCATCCATTGGAATTATATGACCCAAGTGCTTAGGCGGTTCGGTTTATCGGGTCCTATTTTGTCCGCAATCCTGGCTCTGTACTCCAATCCTTCCGCTCGGGTGCTCACCTCGGGAGTCCTGTCCAAACCATTTGCAATTTCAAATGGCACCAGGCAGGGGTGCCCGTTATCTCCTCTAATTTTTAATTTATTATTGGAACCCCTTGCAATTTATATACGTGCTCACCCTGGCATTAGAGGTTTCCCTGTTCAAAATTCCACTCGCACTATTGGCTTGTTCGCAGACAATATCATATTGATTCTTAATGATGTGGAAACTTCCCTGGCTATTTGCTCTTTTTGTACTTATTTTTTTTTTTTTTTAACCCCATTAGGTTACTAAACATCTGAGGCCTGGGGTCGCACCTCTGTTTTTTGGTGCTTTTTGCAGAAACACACTACAGTTCATTTACATGTTTTCCTATGGGACACGTTCACATCCATGATTTTTTTTCAGCTGCTGCGTATTTGGAAAGAGCAAGGACTTTTTAATGCAAAACAGTGCTATTTTTTTTTTTTTTTGGTTCAATATACTTCAATGGAGAAGCTGCAGAAAAGCATGTAATGTGTTTTTGTGGCAATGTGTGTTTTTGTAACCTGCCCAACAAGAAATTGGCCCAAAAAAAATAAAACCTTTTACATTTTTTTTTTTTTAAGGCTATTATCCGATTAATCGGCCAACTAATCGATTATGAAAATAATCATTAGTTGCAGCCCTAGATTCAAGACAGGTGATTGGCTGGACCATTCTAGCTACTTTATTTTCTTTCTTTTGGCTTTGTGTTTTGGATATTTTGTCTTTCTGAAATATCCACCCTTATTTCATCATCATCATCCTGGTAGATGGCAGCAGATTTTTATCAAGAATATCTTTGTACATTTTTCCATTCATCCCTCCTTCAATGATATGAAGTTTGCCAGTTCCTTTATGCTGAAAAACAGCCCCACACCATGATGTTCCCACCTCCTAAACCTCACTGTTGGTATGGTGGGTGTTTTTTGCGGTTATGTGCAGAGCCATTTCACCTCTAAACATGGTGTGTATTATGGCATCCAAAGAGTTAAACTTTGGTTTCATCTGACCACACTATATTCTCCCAGTATTTCACAGGCTTGTCGAAATTTTTTGCAGCAAACCTTTAAAAGAGCTTCAACATGTTTTTTCTTCAGCAATGGAGTTTTGGGTGGTGAGCGTGCAATACAGGCCATGGCGGTTAAGTGCATTACTTATTGTTTTCTTTAAAACACCTGCTAAATCCAGGTCTTTCTGAAGCTCTCCACAAGTGGTCCTTGGCTCTTGGACAACTCTTCTAATAATTTTTGTTCACTCCTTTGTCAGGAATCTTGCAAGGAACACCTGGTCGTGGCTGGTTTATGGTGAAATTATGTTCTTTCCACTTCCAGATTATGGCCCCAACAGTGCTCACTTGAACATTCAGAAGTTTAGAAATTCTTTCATAACCAATGCCATCGGTATGTTGTGCAACAATTAGGTTGCAAAGGTCTTGATAGAGCTCTTTTATTTTACCCATCATGAGATGTTTCTTGTGTGACACCTTGATAATGAGACACCTTTTTATCAGTTAACGACTTAGTAACCGCCCTATAGCCGAAATACGGCTACAAGGCGGTTCCCTTACTCTGGGAGGGCGTCAATATACGTCCTCCCGGAGAATCAGACCCGCGCGCCCGAGCGGGCGCGCACACGCGATCAACGGCGCTCGCCGGGTCCACGGGACCCGCAGCAACAAGGATCGCGGTAAGGAGCCAATGGAAGCGGCTCCTTACCACGTGATTGCGCCGTCCAATGACGGCACGATCACTTGTAAACAAACCAGCGCCGGTTCCTCCCTCTCCTCTCTGTACCGTTCGGTACAGTGTGAGAGGAGGGGGGGAGCGGGTGGCAGCAGCAGCAGCACTGTGGGCTGGATCTGTGACAATTGCAGTCAAAGATCCAGCCATCCCTCCCTGCGCAATACTCTGCAATCCCCCCCATACTGTGCAATACCCCCCCATACTGTGCAATACCCCCCCATACTGTGCAATACCCCCCCATACTGTGCAATACCCCCCCATACTGTGCAATACCCCCATACTGTGCAATACCCCCCCATACTGTGCAATACCCCCCCCATACTGTGCAATACCCCCCCCATACTGTGCAATACCCCCCCATACTCTGCAATACCCCCCATACTCTGCAATACCCCCCATACTCTGCAATACCCCCCCCATACTGTGCAATACCCCCCCCATACTGTGCAATACCCCCCCCCCATACTGTGCAATACCCCCCCCCCATACTGTGCAATACCCCCCATACTGTGCAATACCCCCCCATACTGTGCAATACCCCCCCCATACTGTGCAATACCCCCCCCATACTCTGCAATACCCCCCCCATACTCTGCAATACCCCCCATACTCTGCAATACCCCCCATACTCTGCAATACCCCCCCCATACTGTGCAATACCCCCCCCCATACTGTGCAATACCCCCCCCCCCCATACTGTGCAATACCCCCCCCCCATACTGTGCAATACCCCCCCCATACTCTGCAATACCCCCCATACTCTGCAATACCCCCCATACTCTGCAATACCCCCCATACTCTGCAATACCCCCCATACTCTGCAATACCCCCCATACTCTGCAATACCCCCCATACTCCACAATACTCCAATACCTTGCAATATGTCGCCTATGGGGATTTTTAAGTAGCGAAGTTTGGCGCAATTCCACGAGCGTGTGCAATTTTGAAGGGTGACATGTTGGATATCTATTTACTCAGCGTAACTTCATCTTTCATAGTATGCAAAAACATTGGGCTAACTTTACTGTTTTTTTTTTTATAAGCACAAAACAGTTTTTTTTTTAAATACACACGTTCAAAAAATTGCTGCGAAAATACCGTGCAAGATAAAAAGTTGCAACAACCGCCATTGTATTCTCTAGGGTCTTTGAAAAAAAAAGCATATATAATGTTTTGGGGTTCTATGTAATTTTTTAGCAAATAAATGATGATTTTTACATGTAGGAGAGAAATGTCAGAATTGGCCTGGGTGCTCCAGAACGCCTGAAGGTGCTCCCTGCATGTTGGGCGTCTGTATGTGGCCACGCTGTGTAAAAGTCTCACACATGTGGTATCGCCATACTCGGGAGGAATAGCAGAATGTGTTTTGGGGTCTAATTTGTAGTATGCATATGCTGTGTGTGAGAAATAACCTGCGAATATGACAGAAACTAGAATTTTTTTTTTTTTTTTTACAGAATTTTCAGTCTTTTTTCTTTTATAGCGCAAAAAATAAAAACCACAGAGGTGATCAAATACCACCAAAAGAAAGCTCTATTTGTGTGAAAAAAAGGACAAAAATTTCAGATGGGTACAATGTTGTATGACTGAGTAATTGTCATTCAAATTGTGAGAGCATCGAAAGCTGAAAATTGGTCTGGTGATTAAGGGGGTTTTCGTGCCCAGTGGTCAAGTGGTTAAGGACCGCTCACTGTATATATACGTAATTTTTTTAAAGATGGATATCTCGGTAACGGCAGCAGCTGCTGCCACATCCGAGATATCCATCTCTTCAGTGAGCGGTCCTCTCAGCGATAACGGTGGTCTCTGCTGCGGATTTGCTGCGAGATCACCATTATCGGCAGCTGGAGAGGGCTCCCGCCGCTCTCCCACGCCCTCCGCCACTTACCGGAGCCGTCAGCAGCGGCAGAGGGGATCGGGTCATCTCCCCTGCTCGGCTGGGATACGAGTGAGGGCAAGATGGCCCCCACCTGTCCCCAAAGCATAGCAGGGCGGAAGTGACGTCAAAACGTCACTTCCGCCCATGCTTCTTAAAGCAATATTTTCTGGTTGTCATTTTTTCAAATGACAATTTTTTCATTTTTTTTGCATTTTAGTCTAAATATGAGATCTGAGGTCTTTTTGACCCCAGATCTCAATTTAAGAGGACCTGTTATGCTTTTTTTCTATTACCGGGGATGTTTACATTCCTTGTAATAGGAATAAAAGTGATCCATTATTTTTTTTTGTGTAAAAATTAATAAAAGAAATAAATAAGAAAAAAAAATGTTTTAACGCGCCCCGTTTCGACGAGCTTGCACGCAGAAGCGAACGCATACGTGAGTAGCGCCTGCATATGAAAACGGGAGAGCAATAATTCTAGCCTTAGACCTCCTCTGTAGCTCAACAATGCAACCTATAGAATTTTTTAAACGTCGCCTATGGAGATTTTTAAGGGTAAAAGTTTGACGCCATTCCACGAGCGGGCGCAATTTTGAAGCGTGACATGTTGGGTATCATTGAACTCGGCGTAACATTATCTTTCACAATATATAAAAAAATTGGGTTAACTTTACTGTTGTCTTATTTTTTAATACAAAAAAGTGCGCTTGTAAGACCGCTGCGCAAATACGGTGTGACAAAATTATTGCCAGTAGCACCTTTTAGAAAAATATTTACCTAGAAAAATTGTGACGTGTTCAATACTTATTTTACCTGCTCTATCTAACCCCTTATTTCTAAGCAGGTCATATACTATAGATACTATAGCGATTTGCTTCTTTTTTGTATGATATCAAAACCTCGTGGTGAAGATCTGGAGATCCTAGATTGGAGGATAGCAGTACTTGGTGGTCGTCCTGTTTGTCCTATTTCATCTGGCTTATATGACCTGCTTAGAAATAAGAAGCCACATACTGTATATCCAGTGAGAGTCTGATGTGGACACTATTTTTAGACTTTGAGGTGGTACCTAAGGGAGAAGGTAATTATGGAAGCTGTACTATTATTATTTTGGAGCACAGTGAACTGTATTGAATATGGACATACGAGTTCTTACACGCAGTGTGGGACTAGTGTTACTTTATATTATCCATTACTATTGATCATATCTCACAGTTCTTTGGGATTTTTTTTAATATGCTTAGCTCTGTCATTTACATGTAAGGAAGATATTAATTGTATTACACTTTATTGATTTAACTTTGTTTTTGTATGGGACATGAGAATTTTTCCAGCTGCTTGGATAAGAGGAAGAGGTATTGGTATATGGAAGGGTCTTGTATTGATTTGCTTCAACAAAGCTTGCGGAAAGCTCTGCAAATGCTTTATGCAAGCTTGCTTTTAACATTGCTCTTCTACAAGCTGAAGCCTGTATAAACTAGGCCTAATTGACATTTTATATTTTGATATATCTCCATAAATGAGGCAAATTATGAATTGTTTTAGGACCTGATTGTGAACATCTTTGTCTGACAGTGTAATAAATTGTCATTTATTGTTCTTAAGATGATGATCAAGAAAGTTGCAAAGTAAAACAAATGGCATCACTAATAATTGGTGTACTGTATTTATCGGCGTATACAGCGCACTTTTTTGCCCTGAAAACCGTGGCAAAATCGTGGGTGCGCGATATACGCCGATACCCGCTTCCCGCGCTGTGTTTGAACCACTGCGCCGACATATACCGAGCGCAGTACACTCGGGTATAGTCGGGCAGGCTCGGCTCCTCTTGCGGTCACGTCCTGTACGTCCTTTACACGAGAGCAGCCGAGCCTGCCCGACTATACCCGAGTGTACTGCGCTCGGTATATGTTGGCGCAGTGGTTCGAACACAGCGCGGGATCGAGCGGGAAGGACACCAAGATGGCCGCAGAAGGACGCCGGGCCGGACGCGATGGACGACGGGCAAGACACCGACGAGGGGCATCCAAACTGTAATATTTTTTTGTTTTTCCAGGAATTTTCCTTCAAGTTCGGGGGTGCGCACTATACGCCGGGGCGCGTTTATAGCAAGATAAATACGGTAACTGTGTTCCCAAAAGTAGTAGCCTGTAGGCCCCTTTCACATTGGGGCGTCAGCGGTAAAGTGTATTCACCGCTCCTACAGTGCCTCAAAGATGCGGCTAGCAGGACTTTTTTTTTACCGTCCTGTCAGCGCACCGCTCCAGTGTGAAAGCCCTCTGGCTTTCACACTAGAGTGAAAGGAGCTGCTCTTTCAGGGCACTTTACAGGCGATATTTTTAGCGTTCTAGCGCCCTGCAAAGCACCTCAGTGTGAAAGGTCATACAGTTAGTACAAAAAATTAGCAATTACGCTCTGTTCAATCATGGGATGTTAAACAGATTATCTGAAGCATGGGCTTGTTCTTGAAAGTCCAAGTTACCAGTATGACCCAGATTCTGTCCAACCCACAGTGCTTCAATTTTGTGGGTCATAAGAAAAGAATGGGGGCTACCATTGCCGATTGTGCAAATGATAATTGCCTTGCTGTTTCGCAGACCAACTGGCTGCCCTGAAACTAGTATGCTTAGAATAAAGTAGCTGAAAATATACAGAAGTCCTTATTTTTTCATACTTGTTGAGACTTGGGGGTTGATTTACAAGGACTCAGAATCTGGTGCAGCTGTGTATGGTAGCTACCGGTAATCCGATGTTAACTTCAGCTTGTTCAATTAATGTGCTTGTAAAGTCCAATTTTTTTTTTCTTCTTTAAAAATGACAAACATGCCTGCTCTGTGTAATGGTTTCGCACAGAGCAGCCCGCATCCTCCTCTTCTCAGGTCCCTCGCTGGCTCACTTGGCCCCTCCCTCCTGTTGAGTGTCCCCACAGCAAGCACCCAAGCCGAGTCACAGCTCCCTGTGTCCATTCAGACATGGAGCCGTGGTTCGGCCCTCCCACCTCTCTCTTTTGATTGGCTAACTGACTTTGATTGACAGCAGTGGCAGCCAATGGTGCCGCTGCTGTGTCTCAGTCCATCAGGAAGGTGAGACCCAGATGGCCGAGGCACCGTGGACATTGCTGGAGGAAGATCAGGCTTTAGTAGGTATTGGGGGGGGGGGCTGCTACACACAGAAGGCTTTTTATCTTCATGAATAGAATGACTTTACAAT
The DNA here is from genome assembly GCF_905171775.1 of Rana temporaria. Classification (NCBI taxonomy): domain Eukaryota; kingdom Metazoa; phylum Chordata; class Amphibia; order Anura; family Ranidae; genus Rana; species Rana temporaria. The sequence goes on along the minus strand of NC_053493.1, from coordinate 243,870,887 downwards.
CACTTTAAGCTTTGACAGTAAACCCTGAAAGCTGATTGGTTTCAATGCAGCGCTACCCCAGATTTTGCACGCTCCAGTTATAGTAAATCTCCCCCCTAGTGACTCAACAATGTTAATGCCAAATGGTAAGCTTGACAGCCCAATCATGGAGCATGTTTGGAAAATAAGCTCAACAGTGGCAGACTTTATGATTTCTTTGTTATGATTCTGGCATGATGGGTGCGAGTGGGGTGAGTACTGTTATTATTTGCTTTTTAGGGGGAGAATAAGTACAGAGCTGAATATAGTGTTTATTCCCATGAAACAAGAGACATTTTAAATAGCAGTGTGGGGGAACAGGTAGATGTACCTACTGGGGGAGATTCAGATAGAGATATGACGGCGTATCTCCTGATACGCCGTCGTATCTCTGAGATTCGACGGTCGGATCTATGCGACCGATTCATAAGAATCAGTTACACATAGATCTCCCTTAGATCCGACAGGTGTAAGTGACTTACACCGTCAGATCTTAGGCTGCAATCTCCCGCCGGCCGCTAGGTGGCGCTTCCATTTCTATACGCGACGAATATGCAAATGCGGAGATCCGCCGATTCAGAAACGAACGCTCGCCTGTCGCTTTTTTTTACGTCGTTTGCGTTCGGCTTTTTCCGGCGGATAGTTACCCCTGCTATATGCGGCGTATCCAATGTTAAGTATGGCCATCGTTCCCGCGCCGAGTTTTGAATTTTTACGTCGTTTGCGTAAGTCGGTCGCGAATACGGATGGACGTAATTTACGTTCACGCCGAAACCAATGACGTCCAGGCGACGTCATTGGGAGCAATGCACGCCGGGAAAATTCGCGGACGGCCCATGCGCATTTAAATCGGCGTGGGGACGCGCCTGATTTAAATACTACATTCCCCCTAGCCGGGGGATTTACGATCCGCCGGCGCAAGTTTCGAGGTAAGTGCTTTGTGAATACTGCACTAGCCTCTCAAATTTGCGCCGGCGGATCGTAAATCAGATAGATTACGCAGATCCGCTAATCTATCTGAATCTAGCCCACTATGTTTATCTAAGTGTATTTAGGTTCCATGCACACTAACATTTTTTTATAAGCTCAAAAAATGCTTGATAAAAAAGCTGATAAGTGTTTTTTGTGCCAGCTTTTAGGAGCACTAGCGTTTTATTAGCGTTTTTCCAGTACATGAAGAAGAAAAAAAACACTTAATAAAAGCATTTTAGTATCTTTTAGAAGCATTTTTTTTCTGCTGGGAAGACTCACAAAAACTCTACAAAAACTATTTTCTTTCTGCTCCTAAATGCTGAAGCTTGTAAAACGCTTCTAGCATAAAATAGTGTAAATGGACACATAGGATAACATAGGTTCTAGGAGCAAAAAATGCTCATAATAGCTTAAAAAAACGCTAGTGTGCACGGAGCCCTAATGATTTAGACTGTAGAGAAAGTAAAAATAAAAAAATGGTTATTTCTTTTTTTAAATAGACGTAGTCATTTAAATATAATTAAATAGAGTGTACTCTTCAATTATTACAATTTAACTGCAAATAGGGTTAGCAGCAGACTTGCCACCCCGGTGTAATTTTCTAGGCAGTTAAAACAGAAGAGATTAACACTCTGAAATAGCATGGATGCTGCCTAATAATTAAAGAACTTGAAACCCCTCATTTTAATACCTCCTTGATGGGTTTTGGGATTAGATTTAGCCCTGCTCTGGATTTACATACAAATTAAATTGCCGGTGTATCTGGACAAAAAATTTTTAACATCCACTTGCCTTTTCATTGTACAGTCTTACAGCCTTTTCTCAGTAGCCTCTATATGGAGGTTTAGATTGCAAAGAAAGCATTTTTTGGTCCAGCTTGGCTTATGTTTGGTCACCATAGATGTAAAAAAAAAATGTGCCTTCATGGGTTAAATTATACAGTAGGGTTAGTATTTGGAAATGTTTTTTTTTTTTCTTCTTCTTTTTCTCTCTGAAGGTTTTTGTAAATTTAATTTGATAGCTGTTCGTTGGGGAAGGTGAATATCTTTTCAAGAATTAATGCCAGGAGAGATATTAAAACAATGATTGCTTTTAAGGTTAAGAAGGAATATTTAGTGGTAGGTTTATACATATATATTTTTAAATTATAGTCAGAACTAAAATAAGTGTAAAACCGATTACGGGGCACAGTACTAGTATGGTGGAGTCTTTCTTTCCAGAATTAACCCTTCCTCAATATTGGCTAGGGATGAATTCTCAGTTACTTTGTGACCTCCAGAGTCCATCTCTAATTTCCTAAAGCTTGCTTCTGCACATTATAAAGGAAACAGCAGAGGGCGCCAACTAAGTGCAATATATGGGAAAATACTTTATTATGAATCACAATTTGCAATTTATAACATGCATAAAGAAATAAGAGCATGTAATCCACGAGTGCCGTTTGTTGTTTTAGCCTTGGTGTGTCTCCAGGAGCCAGGAAGTATGTGCCACTGTCAGGAGCAATGTAGGACACCAGAAACAAAAACGGAGATCCTAGAGCCACCCTGAAGTGCATAGACTGTGCAGGACTGTGACGTCACACCTAGGGGGCCACAGCATGGGGAGCATTGCTACAAGTTCTGACCATAACTGCTCCTTTTTCAAGGCTTTCAAGGACCCATTTTAGTATATATGCAAAGCATTCTGTTGGCTTGCGGAGTATAAGTGCTAGAAATGCCTTTAGATTAGAAATACCTCTTTGGTATTTCTCTGGACAACCGAATTAAGAAAATTACCAGGGGGAAGGCACAAGTTGCCCCAGAAAAATAAGGCAAAAATCTCTATCTGGGAAACCGTTTGCACCTGAAGTGAAAGCAAATTCCTTTCATTACTCTTAGGGTCACCATACATGTTACAGTCTGACTGTACACTCTTTGTACAATTACATTTAGATAAACCTAATCAGTGTAATGTGAACACCTACCTGAAATTTTCCAATCAGGCAGGCCTTGCACTACATGATAGATGGTTGGTAGATCTAAAGGAGATTGGGTTGTAATGTGTGGTGAGCTTTAAACGCTAAGTTCACCTTTTTTTTTTTCTAAATTCCTGTTCCCCTATTCACAAATACAGCATTCATGTACCTTTTTTGCAAAAATATCAAAGCTTTTACATAAAATCTACAGACAAGTACCTTACTGTGCTACATCCATAATTCCAAACATATCTATTGCTTCTATCTTACATCCTTTCAGACTGTAGGTCATGACACAGGAATGAGTTGACCAGCTGACCTCATTAGCACACACCCTGCATCATCCACCCTCCCCCAAAAAAATTGGAAAAAAATGTGGAGCTGGGAATGGGAGGGTAGATGAGGTCAGCTGGTCAACTCCTTCCTGTGTCATAACCTACAGTCTGTAAGGAAGCAAGAAAGAAGCAATATATATGTTTGGAATCATGGATGCAGGACAGTAAGGTATGTGTCTAGCTTTTATGGAAAGCTTTGATATTTTTGCAAAAAAAAGTATATGAATGCTATATAGGTGCATAGGGGAGCTGGAATTTAGAAAAAATAAAAGGTGAACTTGGCTTTTAAACCACCAGGTCAATGCCAAAGCCTGGAACCCAGTTCCACCATAAGCCCTGCACCCCCAAGTTTGCAAGAAAGTCGTCTTCACGACGAGTGAGCACCTCAACTTGTCATAGTGGAAGGACGTCTGTTGGCTTTTACGACCATCTGGTCCCAGGATATTTCAGGTGCTTGAATCCAAATTGCTGTATTCAAGGTAGAGCTGCACGATTCTGGCCAAAATGAGAATCACAATTTTTTTGCTTAGAATGAAGATCACGATTCTCACGGCGTAAAATCTTTTACATTTTTACAAAAAAAAATGGGCTAACTTTACTGGCTAGTTATTTTTAATTCATTAAAGTAATTTTTTCCAAAAAATTGCATTTAAAAAGACTGCTGTGCAAATACAGTGCAACATAAAATATTGCAACAACCGCTATTTTATTCTCTAGGGTCTCTACTAAAAAAATATATAATGTTTTGGGGTTCTAAGTAATTTTCTAGCAAAAAAAATAATGATTTTAACTTGAAAAAGGTTTGGTGTTTAAGTGGTTAAACGTTCCCTAACAGAAGTTTATTCCTTTGATGTGATACAATGTTTAGACTTAACTTTCCACTGATAAAGAATGTTTTCAAAACTTGGCAGGCTGCCCAGACTTGGCAGATTGCCCAGACTGACTTTTGGCTGAGAGCAGACAGGAAATTCTTTGCATGCCAAAGTACAGAGAGAAAATTATTTTCATGTCAAAGATCGCAAAACCCTGTGTCAAGAATTGCAACGGAAAAAGATTGCGATAACGATTCTTGACGATTAATCGTGCAGCTCTAATTCAAGGGCTACACAAAGGACTTTCCGTCTTTGCCTCTACCCCACTTGCCTCTGAGTACAAAAATTCTGTATGGATTCCGTTCATTCTGTCACTGCTTTTGTTAATCCAGGAGACCTGTTGCCCACTGTGGACATTAAGGACTTCATCTTCTCAGCATTTTCCTGTGGGCATGCAACATTACCAATTTGTTTCCCTTCCCTTTTGGCCGGTCCACTGCAACTCGGGTCTTTTCAAAGGCGCTAGCCCCTGTTCTCTCGCTGCTTTGGTTTGGAGCCTGTCGCCCTCATAGGTCAGTATAATGCCGGGTACAAGCTGCACGCCGATCATGTCTTCACAGGCACAAAGTTCCAGCTCATGGTCCAGCCCCAAGGACCCCAGGCTACTTAGTTTTGCCTGTGAAGACAGCAAGTTTGCCTCCAGATCCAGGAATCCTCCTAGCTTTCACAGTGTATGCTCTTGTGACTCTGGGATTGGATTCCGCCTGATCTGCACATCTACTTTTCCTAAGCTCCCTCCATGGGCATTTTAGTGATTCTCATTGTACCAAAGTGGCCCAAAATGTGGTGGCCAGACCCTGGCAGACTCTGTGGGCCCTTCCTGATTTTCTGTCCCAAGGGCTGGTTTGTCACCTTGCTTCCCACTTGTTGTAAGGTACCTGTAAAAGGTTAAGTCCAGAGTAGAGTTTTTTGCTGGGGGTTGATGCATTTGGCATAGTCAAGCAGACCTGGTCAGCAACAAATCTTAAAAGCAAGTTACAAAGTCAGAATCCAAAAACATGGTCGGAGGCAGGCAGGGTCATACACAAGCTGGCAGAGTAATGTAGATTTGTCAAGCAAAGAGAGTAATCCAGCAAACAGGCACAGATAAAAGTTCAGAAGTTCAGTAGATAAACAGTATATCATACACCCAGGGAAACAAATCCAACAAACAGGCACAGTCCACAGGAAGTTCTGCAATTTAAGCCAATCTGAATGTGGTTTTATTGCAGCTGGAAGACAGGTGGGACTAGATAGTATTAGGAGCAGAGGTACTATACAAGGTGTATACTGCAAGACTCAGGATCCCCAGTGGTAGAGCGAACAGAGCCGCAGCATAAAAGACAGAAAGGACCCAAGTTCAATCCCAGGCACATGATAATCGCAGGCTTTACCAGCTTGGCTGTTGAAGCCTAGGTTCTGAGGGACAAATGGTCTAACGCAGTGGTTCTCAACCCTGTCCTCAAGTAGCCCAACAGGCCATGTTTGCAGGTTTTCCTTCATCTTGTACAGGTGCTTTAAATCAATGGCTTGATATTTTGGACAGCTATTTTATCCCAAAACATGGCCTGTTGGAGGTACTTGAGGACAGGGTTGAGAACCACTGGTCTAACAGATTTGAGATTTTCTTGTTGTTGAAAGCTGGGAGATCACCTTCTTTGAAGTGTGCTATTGCACTTGTAAAGCATATTTTTCTTGGTGTGAGACAAGGAAATTCCATCCCAGGAAGTTCTCCTTGGTACAAATCCAGTCTTTTCTCCTGTCTTGTCTGAATCCGTTTTTGGCCTCAAATACCATCAAGGGTCAAATCTTGGCCTTATCTGTTCTTTTTCAGAGACTATTTGACTGATTACCATAGTGGAGGGCTTCAAACACGGTGTCTCTCACATGGTTCCTCTTATATGTTCTGCAGTGACTCAATGGGATTCCAACCTGGTTCTGTCAATCCTTCAAGAACCACCCTTAAAAACTATAGGGTATATTGAGGATATGTCTATCCGTACTAGCAAGGTTAGTAAGTCACAATCACTTCAGTTAGTTTCAAAGTTGGTGGCCTTAAAAGCCCCTTTTTGTACTACACAAGGGCAACGTTGTTTTGGGGTCCAGGGCCTCTTTTTTACTGAGGTGGTTTCTTCCTTTAACTGTAATCAGGGCATTGTTCTACAATCTCTCTGTCCTGCTCCTAAATATGCTAAGGAGATTTACCTCTATTTTGTCTGGGTGTCATCCCCTTAGGTTATAGGCTGCTTCTCATGTCCACAGTGGATTAGACAGCTCATAATTCCAGCTTATGACCTCAAGGGCACAACGTTTCCCCTTTCCCATTCAAAGCACAATCCACTAGATCATTTATTGCTTCATGAAGACTGACACCTGGTCTTCTGTGCGCACGTTTTTTAAGTTTTACCAAGTGATTGTTAAGACCTTGGCGGCAACTTTGTTCGTATGGTTCTTCAAGTGGCTCTTTTTTCTCTGTTGCTCCACCCTTGGACTGCTGTTGGATATCCCAATGTACCTGAATGTGTCCTGTACTTGTGTCCCAGGATGATTTTTTGTACTCGCTGTAAAATTATTATTGGAGTACATTACAGTGCACAGGTCCTTCCCCTCTGTTTTGTTCTTCTTATCCACACCTGTTGACAAAACTGGGGTTAGCTGAGAAGTGGAGGGATTATACTGGGCTGTCCTTACAGCTTTGTTTGCCAGTGTCCAATCTCCCGAAGACAGCGGCATAACCCAGTGTACCTGAATACCCGTCCTGCAACCCTTAATAGACTTAAAAAATGTACGGAAAGTGTAAAACCACAGTTTGCATACTTCTGAAAAAGATGTTAAATTTTTACCCCTTTTACCACTGAACTTGCAATTATTTATGTCACTCCGGTGCTTTAATTAATTGTTTATGTCAGGAAGCAGGAGATGGAGCCTTCTTTGAGATGGCGTCTGAGTTTTTTTTCCCAGGTTTATTATGGTTCCTTAAAATTTGTCTAGTTTTTCTCTTTTTTTTTTTTATTTACTCACCTTTGTTATTGCATAATTGCATTTCCTACTTTTATAATTTGTTGAAAACTTTAGTGACAAAAAAGAGCAAAGGGTAGCAGGAGAAAAAAAGCAATTACTTGACTAATCTTTATTAAAATACCGCTGGCCCATATAGTACTGTGTAACGTGTATTTATTTATTTATTTATTTATTTTTTGAGAAGGTGTGTGCCTGTTTATAAATGAGTAAATTGTGTTTGTATGGGTTTTAAATCAATATCCTAGTATGTCAATTGCCCAAATACATTTTGTTCTTATTTTGTTCAGAACATAATGTTGACTGGGTGCTGCCAGAAAGAATGATGTAAAAGGGGGGAGGAGCTGTCAGGGTTAGTAGTGTTGACAATTGGGGAGAGAGGTGCCAGAGTATATACACTGCTCAAAAAAATTAAAGGAACACTTTTGAATCAGAACTCCTGGGATATTGATCTGGTCAGTTAAGTGGGGGAGGGGTGTATACAGAGGTGGTTGTTAATCAGTTTCAGCTGCTTTGCTGTTAATTGAAATTCGCAACAGGTGCACTATATGGGCAACAATGAGACCACCTCCAAAACAGGAATGTTTTTTCAGGTGGAGGTGTCTGACATTTTTTTCCCCTACTCATCTTTTCTGACTGTTTTTCACTAGTTTTGCTTTTGGCTAGTGTCAGTGTCACTACTGGTAGCGCAAGGCGATACTTGGACCCTATAAAGGTTGCACAGGCAGCCCAACTCCTCCAGGATGGCACATCAATACGTGTTATTGCCAGAAGGTTTGCCGTGTCTCCCAGCACAGTCTCAAGAGCATGGAGGAGATTCCAGGAGACAGGCAGTTACTCTAGAAGAGCTGGACAGACCTGTAGTAGGTCCTTAACCCATCAGCAGGATCGATATCTTCTCCTTTGTGCAAGGAGGAACAGAATCAGCACTGCCCTACAAAATTACCTCCAGCAGGCCACTGGTGTGAATGTCTCTGACCAAACCATCAGAAACAGACTTCATGGGGGTGGCCTGAGGGCCCGATGTCCTCTAGTGTGCTCTGTGCTCACTGCCGGACACTGTGGAGCTCGATTTGGCCTTTTGCATTGAACACCAGAATTGACTGGTCCGCCACTGGTGCCCCATGCTTTTCACAGATGAGAACATATGTGAAAGGGTCTGGAGAGGCCGCGGAGACCTTTATGCTGCCTGTAACATCGTTCAGCATGACCGGTGTGGTGGTGGGTCAGTGATGGTCTGGGAGGCATATCCATGTAGGGACGCACATGCCTCTACAGGCTACACAATAGCACCCTGACTGCCATTAGGTATCGGAATGAAATTCTTGGACCCATTGTCAGACCCTACGCTGGTGCAGTGGGACCTGGGTTCCTCCTGGTGTACAACAATGTCCGGCCTCATGTGGCGAGAGCATGCAGCCAGTTCCTGGAGGATGAAGAAATTGATACCATTGACTGACCCCCACGCTCACCAGACCTAAATCCAAAAGAACACCTCTGTGACATTGTTTCGGTCCATCCGGTGCCGCCAGGTTGCACCTCAGTCTGTTCAGGAGCTCAGTGATGCTCTGGTCCAGATCTGTGAGGAAATACCCTAGGACACCATCCGTCTTCTTATTAGGAGGATGCTCTGATGTTGTCAGGCATGCATACAAGCACTTGGGGGCCATACAAACTACCGAGGACCATTTTGAGTTGTTGCAATAAAATTTCAGCAAAATGGACTAGCTTGCTGCATAATTTTTTCACTTTGAATTCAGCCTTCTGTAGGTGGATAATTTTCATTTCCATCAAATGATGTGCCATCCTTTCATTCCTAACACATTACCCAGTCCATTTCAGTATAGATATCCTGCATGAGATTTTTGCCTGTTGAAATCTGCTATGTTTTCAAAGTGTTCCTTTAAATTTTTTGAGCAGTGTAGTATATGCAAAAATATAAAGAAAGCCATGCTGAAAAAAAAAAAAAATTACACCATACAGCAGCATCTAAATTCCGTGTGTTTGAAACAGCATTCCTTTAATAGATATTGCATCTCAGAATCTTATGTGTTAACATAAAGCATATCGTTAATTTACGGTGATTGATGTTTGTCATAGTTATTTGTTAATTTGTCCCCGGAAGCTATAAGCCCATGCAATTCATGTAAGGCACACCATGAAAACATTAATTATACTTCCTTATTTAAAACTGTATGAGCTGCTTTAGCACATAAAAAAAATGAGTGTCATGTAATCCATTTTACTAGAGGCAAAGGTGGCATTCCATTTCATAAAATTGTACTTTTACCTGTCCCTGGTCCAAAACGTATACATACACCTATTAAATAGAGAAAGCAGTGCCTTAAAGTGCATCTGTGCTCAGACTATGGACATTAAAGTGATTACAAAGCTTCATATTTTATTATTTTAACCACTTCACTTCAATACCAGGCACCCAGGCCAATTTTTAGCTTTCAGCGCTGTCACACTTTGAATGACAGTTGCGCGGTCATGCAATACTGTACCCAAAATCATTTGTTAGCATTTTGTTCACATTTTTGTGGTATTTAATCACCATTGGGTTTTCTTATTGTTTGCTAAATAAACAACAAAAAAACTATTTAAGGGCCCATTCACACCTGAGCGTTTTCAACTTGTAAAACGCTCATCTCAAAAGTTCCAAAACGCCCAACAAGCGAAATCCCATTAATTTAAATGGCCCCTGTTCAAACCTGAGCGTTCTGTCGCCTGAAGAAAAACGCCTAAAGCTTTTAGTACATGAGCTTCTTTTTGGGCAGATTACAGGCTGTTTTTTCACTGGTGACCTTTTGACCTGTACAAAAACACAGCAAAATTGCGTCAAAAATTGTGGTAAAATTGCGCGACTTTCCGCCTGAAAACAAAACTCTTAGGTGTGAATGCAGCTGTTTTTCTTTGTTTCTGTTATAACATTTTGCAAATAATCTTCATTAACGCAACCCAAAATGTATTCTACTTAATTTCTTTGGTGAAAATAACCCAAATCGGTGTATATTATTAGTCTGTAGGAGAGTTCACAAACTATAGTGCATATCTGAAAATTGATCAACCCTGATGTGCTGGTGGTGGACTGTCTCATTTCTTGAGGCCCAAAAATGTCTGGACAGTAGAAATATCCCCCAAAATACTCATTTCTTGGAAAGTAGGCAGTCCAAGGTGTTAAGTAGGTATTTTTTAAAGTTGTAATTTTTTGTTAAGTTTTCTCTTTTTTTTATTTTTAGTAGGGTTGTCCCGATACCACTTTTTTAGGACCGAGTACAAGTACCGATACTTTTTTTCATGTAGTCGCCGATACCGAATACCGATACTTTTTTTAAATGTCATGTGACAGTTTTCAAACCACAATACAGACTAAGGATATTTTCTTTAGAATTATGAAGAACTCTAACTCAAGACATTATAAAAGAATAAAAATGAGTAAAAATGAATAAAAATGTTTTATTTGCTTGTCACGCAGTAGTAAAAAACTCAAAGAATTTTCATAGAACATGTTGATAAATACAAAAAAAGTATTCTATTTAGGTATCGGGAGCATTTGCGCGAGTACGAGTACTCCCGCAAATACTCGGTATCGGTCCCGATACCGATACTAGTATCGGTATCTGGACAACCCTAATTTTTAGGATTTTTTTTTTTAACACACTGACCAGAGCAATACAATTTTACCATAGTAACATTGTACTACACTGAGGAAGTGATCCGGATTTTTTATTTTTATACACATTATGTTTGCTTGTAGCAGTGCATAACATTGCTATATGCAAGCATTTTACTGAACGAAACCGAATCATTCAGTCTGTTTTGTTGTGATTAGCTGCGATTGGTCTAAGCTAACCACATGGGTCAGATTGGTTGTGATTTACCATGTGATAAAATTGACAAACCACAGCTAGCAACACAATGAATTACATGAAAGGAAGCCATCAATTGGGTACTACTGTTATGTGACCTACTGTGATTAGTCATGGCAGTTAAATTGTATCAGCAGCGAGCGGAGGGACACCGTAGTTGTCAGATAGAGCGATCGTGTGAGAAGGGCCTTAGTCAGTGAGGTGATCAAGCATCCGATGATCACTCTGACAGAGCTCCAGCATTTCTCTGTGGAGAGAGGAGAACCTTCCAGAAGAACAACCATCTCTGCAGCACTCCACCAATCAGGCCTGTATGGTAGAGTGGCCAGATGGAAGGCACATGACAGCCCATCTGGAGTTTGCCAAAAGGCACCTGAAGGGCTCTCAGACCATAAGAAACCAAATTCTCTGGTCCGATGAAACAAGGATTGAACTCTTTGGCCTGAATGGCAAATATCATGTCTGGAGGGAACCAGACACCGCTCATCACCTGGCCAATATCATCTGTACAGTGAAGCATGGTGGTGGCAGCATCTTGCTGCAGGGATGTTTTTTAGCAGCAGGAACTGGGAGACTAGCCAGGATCGAGGGAAAGATGAATGCAGCAATGTACAGAGACATCCTTGATGAAAACCTGCTCCAGAGTGCTCTGGACCTCAGACTGCGGTGAAGATCATCTTCCAACAGGACAATGATCTGCACACAGCCAAGATAACAAAGGAGTGGCTATGGGACAACTCTGTGAATGTGGGGGGAACCAGGTACCTAGTTTTGACAGTTCTTCTCTTCCCCTCCCTCCCTGCAATCTTCTGGGACAAGTCACAGGTTTTAGAAGAATTCCCGACCATTCAGGAGGCACAGCACGACTCGCGCATGCTCAGTGCTCACCCGGCTGTAAAGCCGCAAGCTGTCACAGTCGGATGCCCACAGTTTTAATGCTGTTGCCGGGGGGGGGGGGGGGGAGAGAATTGAGGGTTTCGGGCAGCCACATCGCTGGATAGTGGGACAGGTAAGTGTGTGTTTATTAAGAGTCAGCTGCTACACCTTTTGTAACTGCTGACGATTAATAAATACAAAAACGACTAGAGCTCTGCTTTAACCGCTTAAGGTCCGCCTACTGCACATATACGTCGGCAGAATGGCACGGACACGGAAATTCCTGTCCATGTGGTCGCGACCCTGCCGCCATCCCCGTGAGTCGGACTGTGGGTCCCGCAGACTCGATCACCACGGGGATCCCCGCGATCGTCTCACGGAGGTATAGAGCGGGGAAATGCTTGTGTAAACAAGCATCGCCCCGCTCTGACTAGTGACAATGACACTGATCTTGGCTCCGTGTACTCGGAGCCGAGATCAGTGTCATGTGACAAAGAGCCCACCCCCTACAGTAAAACACTGTGCAGGGAACACTTAACCCATACAGCGCCATCTAGTGGTTAACCCCTTCACTGCCAGTGTCATTTTCACAGTAAACCGTGCATTTTTATAGCACTGTCGCTGTGAAAATGACAATGGTGTCAAAAGTGTCTGATGTGTCCGACACAATTTTTTTTATAAAAATGCCACAAAACTATCCCCTATTTTGTAAACGCTATAACTTTTGTGCAAACCAATCAATAAACGCTTATTGCAATTTTTTACCAAAAATATGTAGACGAATACGTATCGGCCTAAACTGAGGGAAAAAAAATGTTTTATATATTTTTTTGGGGATATTTATTATAGCAAAAAGTTAAAAATATTGAATTTTTTTCAAAATTGTCGCTAAAAACTGCAGAGGTGATCAAATACCACCAAAAGAAATCTCAATTCGTGGGAAAAAAATTACGTCAATTTTGTTTGGGAGCCACGTCGAATGACCGCGCAATTGGCAGTTAAAGTGACGCAGTGGCAAATCGCAAAAAGTGGCCTGGTCATTTAGCTGCAAAATGGTCCGGGCTTAAGTGGTTAAGTAAGGTATTGAAAAAAAAAATTATAAAGTAGGCTGCTATTTGATTAGTATTAAACCCTAAGGTGAGACACTTTAGCCTATGGTTATTTACATTTTAATTAAGCAGAAAATACAAATATCAGAGTTTTTTCAAGGGATTTTTTTTCTTGGCTTAGTGAATGAGGTGGAATGCTGCTGACTTCCATCATCTAATCATGTGCAAGCAACTTTTTTTATATTTCACTTGCATGTGATTGGGATTTTTTTTTGGGTGAATTTGCACCACATTCTTTAACTACTTGCCGACCAGCTGCCGTCATTCTACGGCGGCAGGTCGGGTATCCTGGGCGAGAGCCCATCCTATTACATCGGCTCTCTTTGCGGCCACTAGGGGCGCGAGCCCCCCACTCGTCCGTGACTCCCGTGCGGGTGCCTCGTTACAGAGGGGGGACCGGGAGCTGTGTGTGTAAACACACAGCTCCCGATCCTGTCGGGGGGAAATGCTGATCCTCTGTTCATACAATGTATGAACAGAAGATCAGTGTTTCCCCTAGTGAGGCCACCCCCCCCCCCCCCCCAGAGTAAGAACACACCCAGGGACATACTTAACCCCTTCCCCGCCCCCTAGTGTTAACCCCTTCACTGCCAGTGGCATTTTTATAGTAAGCCAATGCATTTTTATAGCACTGATCGCTATAAAAATGCCAATGGTCCCAAAAATGTGTCAAAAGTGTCCGAAGTGTCCGCCATAATGTCGCAGTACCGAAAAAAGATCGCTGATCGCCGCCATTACTAGTAAAAAAAAAATATTGATAAAAATGCCATAAAAATACCCCCTATTTTGTAAACGCTATAACTTTTGCGCAAACCAATCAATAAACGCTTATTGCGATTTTTATTTTTTTACGAAAAATATGTAGAAGAATACGTATCGTCCTAAACTGAGGAAAAAAAAAGTTTTTTTTATATATTTTTGGGGGATATTTATTATAGCAAAAAGTAAAAAATATTCATTTTTTTCAAAATTGTCGCTATATTTTTGTTTATAGCGCAAAAAATAAAAACCGCAGAGGTGATCAAATACCACCAAAAGAAAGCTCTATTTGTGGGAAAAAAAGGACGCCAATTTTGTTTGGGAGCCACGTCGCACGACCGTGCAATTGTCAGTTAAAGCGGCGCAGTCCCGAATCGCAAAAAGTGCTCTGGTCTTTGGGCAGCAATATGGTCCGGGGGTTAAGTGGTTAAACTAAGGGAAAATCTTACAAAGTGAACAGCCTATTTACCTGTAATAAATCAACCCCTAGAGTTTTTCATCAATGCTATCATTTGCTGTATATATAGTTTTGCTATAGCTAGCTTAGGATAATTAAAGGGGTTGAAAATGTTCGTTTTTTTTATTTCTAAATAGGTTCCTTTAAGCTAGTGCATTGTTGGTTCACTTACCTTTTCATTCGATTTCCCTTCTAAATGTTTTTTTTTCTTTGTCTGAATTTCTCACTTCCTGTTCCTCCTCAGTAAGCTTGCCCCCATCATCAGAGCTGTTCTGGCTGGAGGTTAGTCAACAAGCTCGCCCCCTCGCTTGGGACTACATCCCTGCGGGGAGACGCTCGAGCCGTTCTGGCTGGGGGTTAGTCAGCGTGCTCGCCCCCTCCCTTGGGACTACATTTCAGCGGGGAGACGCTGTGTTCACAGCGTCTCCCCGCAGGGATGTAGTCCCAAGGGAGGGGGCAAGCATGCTGACTTACCCCCAGCCAGAACGGCTCGAATAATGGGGGCAAGCTTACTGAGAAGGAACAGGAAGTGAGGAATTCAGACAAAGAAAAAAAAAACATTTAGAAGGGAAATCAAAGAAAAAAGTAAGTGAACCAACAATGCACTAGCTTTAAAGCAACCTATTTAGAAAATTAAAAACAAACCTTTACAACTTATTTAAGTTATCTATTTCCAAAAAGTAAAACATTTTCAAAAAAAATTTGGTCATCTTCTTATTAAGAACTAATTACTGAAACAATGCAAATAATATTTGCCTACTTGACAAATCTGACAAGTGAGGCCCAATTCACATTGGCTGTATGGCATACCCCTCCACTGCAAGCAACATTCCATAGCTATATACTGCTTTTTAACAATAAAATAAGACCTGGTACATTTTTTGTGGAGTCTTCCATTTTCAGGTCCATAGGAATGTGAGTCACTTGTAACGGCGTGCGCCGTCCGTGGACATATCCCAGTGTGCATTGCTCCAAAGTATGCCGCAAGGACTTATTGGTTTTGACGTGAACGTAAATTACGTCCAGCCCCATTCACGGACGACTTACGCAAACAACGTAAAATTTTCAAAATTCGACGCGGGAACGACGTCCATACTTAACATAGGATACGCCTCATATAGCAGGGGTAGCTTTACGCCGGAAAAAGCCTAACGTAAACGACGTAAAAAAATGCGCCGGGCGGACGTACGTTTCTGAATCGGCGTATCTACCTAATTTGCATATTCCTCGTGTAAATCGACGGAAGCGCCACCTAGCGGCCAGCGTAAATATGCAACTAAGATACTTAGCAAAATTCCGGCGTATCTTGTTTTCTGAATACAGAAAAAAGATACGCCGGAGCATCCTAGAAGTTACGCGGCGTATCAATAGATACGCCAGCGTAAACGCTCTGTGGATCTGGCCCTTAGTGTTTATATTCCGATTTCTCACTAGACCCAAGAGAAGCTGGTTGACACAGATCCAAAGGCATCCATTTTTTTTTTTTGTATCATCTTAACATTTTTTACACAACTTTATAGCAGGGGTTCACGTCGCAAAAATGTTTTAAATTTTTAAACGGCCATCTCCTGACATATCTGAAGAACATTTATAAAAAAACTGTAACTACAGGCATACCCCGCTTTAAGTACACTCACTTTACATACACTCACGAGTAAGGACATACCCGTAAGTGCCTTACAAGTACTGTACAGACATTTTGCAGCCGCGGTAGAAGGAGCTGAAGCTCAGAGAGCATAGCCCGCCCTGTTCCAGTGTGCCCCTGACACCCCCACTACAGCCCCTGAGACCTCAACTACAGCTCCTGACACCCTCACTACAGCCCCTGACCCCCCACTACACCCTAGAACTGAAAAAAGGTATTGTTTCACTTTAAGTACATTTTCGTTTTACATACATGCTCTGGTCCCGTTGTGTACTTAAAAGTGGGGTATGCCTGTACATGGTTTTATGATTGAATTAAATGCGATAAAAGATTGCATCCATCCAAAGTTAGAGTAACTGTTTCCCTTGGCTATATATTTTGCCATTTGAGCAGCAGATTGTGAGAATTGAGAAAACAGGTGGCCTATAAATGTTTAATGCTTCGTATTGAAATTAGTTAATAGAATTGGTTAAAATAATTTCGTTTGTGAATGCATGCTTGCCAAGTTGATTCCCACATTGCTGTGTTAAAGAAAACGCACAATAACAATGCAGTGTAGACCAGGGCATATTTGGGCATTTTCTTAGATATCCCTCTATCTTTTTAATGTCAACCAAAATGGCATTAGAGTGGCTAAGCTAAGTTCCTATATATTAGGAAAGCGAAAGACTATTGGTTTTCGCTGCATTACCCAGTAACTACATACCCAATTATTGTATAGTGTGTTTGCAGTATATTTTTGTGGAGATATATAAAAGTAATAAACAGATGCAGAAGGCAAGACACAAGGCTTATCGTAGTGGGAGTTCTTGGTGTGTGCATTCCTCGGCTCATTTTGTGTGTTTATTTTGCTGCATAGACTAGGGAGAAGTAGCCGGAAATACAACACAAGCAATGGTCCTGTATTACCAGGGAGTAATGACTGCAAATAAATAGAAATATCATTTCATGCCTGAGGACCCTGAACTATTGCTATCACAGACATCCATTAAAGCAGTTTCCATCAACATGTGAGCTCATGCCAGCCAATCGTACATGATTTTGGCTAATGCAAAGGGTGGGGAGAGCAGGAAGATACTCCTGGAACCGTACCTTGGGGAAGGTAACAATCGCTATCATCTGGGGAAATACAACTTAGCTGATTGATTCTTGACCTATAATAAATCGTCCAGAATTGTCCACAGATACGTGTTTTTTTTTTTTTTTTTCTTCATTCCTGATCTGACCATAACTTGCCAGATCAGTTGTAGATGATATGTGTTTTTATGCCTTGAAAGCTACACCATATTTTAGCAGGACATTGCCTTGTCCTCAGCCTCCTCCAAAACTTTTTTTTTTATTATTGTATATATATTTTTTTATACTGCTGTGATTTTTTGAGTATTCGTTCTCCATGGTCGCTTTGTATGTAAGAACACTCTCATGCTTGCTCCCGAGTAGGGACTATGGATTATGGAATATATAATGTGCATAGAGCAGTACATGCCCGCAATTAACATGCATGGCCAATTCCAAACAAACAGAAGTAAAGGTAAAAAGGAGAGCTTTGGGAGCTCACGGAGGACATTACAGGGAGGCAGAAAAACACGGTAAGAAACAATTTGATAAAAAATGGATTACATGACCATTATGTAGTGGATGAGTGTGGATTCTTGTTGGAAAAAAATAATTAAATTTATTGTCAATTTAAAGCTGAAGATCAGATCTGTTTAGGGTGGAGGTTTAGATTATGGGGGTTATTTAGGAAAGGCAAATCCACTTTGCACTACGAGTGCACTTGAAATTGAACTGAAAGTCAGTGCTGGGACAAGGCCATTTGATGCCCAGGGTGAAGATGGCAAACTGTGCCCCCCCCCAACCCCCCCCCCCCTTTTTGGTGTGCCTTTTAACAAAATATGGCCATCAGAGTGCCCCATAACAAATTATGCCCATCAGTGTGCCGCTTAGGAAACATGTGCCCCACATACCGTGAGCTCAGGAGTAGTCAGCACAAGCTGCAGTGGGGCAGAAAGCTGTGAGATATATCTCGCAAGTGAGTCAGGACAGAGGACAAGAGCCGGGAGGCGCGAGTAGCAGGCAGGGCACATACATGCAACGTCACTGGTTGCTGAGAAACCCACTGTCCCAGCAAGCCAGTGACTGCTACTAAACTGACTGTCCAGGCAAGAGCGTCACGGGCCGCCATTTAATGACTGCTGATTTAGAAAGACACGTCACTGCGCCCCCCACCCCCAATAAATTGAACTGCCCAGGGCATCTGCCCCTTAACCCCCCCCATGTACCGGCTCTGCTAAAAGTGCACTTGGAAGTGCAGTCGCTGTAAATCTGAGGGGTAGATCTGAAATGAGGGGAAGCTCTGCTGATTTTATTCAGTCATGTGCAAGCTAAAATGCTGTTCTTTATTTTCCTTGCATGTCCCCCTCGGATCTACAGCGACTGCACTTCGCACTTGTAGTTTGCGCAAAGTGGATTTGCCTTTAGTAAATAACCCCCTGTGTGTGTCTGCCTGAACAGCCAATCAAAGCCTTTGTTTCACACAAAACAGAAAGTGACGCAGCGACCATTGAAACTCCAGGAGATCTTGCTCCAAAACAGAAGTATTTGTGGTGGCAGGTAATAGCAGTAAGTTATTTTTTCCAATAGCAGCCTTAAGTGGGTTTAGCAGAGTAAAAATTCTGGTAACTTTTAGGACCCCTTTAAAGTAAACCTGTTTGTTTCTAAAATATGTTAAAATGGCTTCCTGAAAAAAATTGCTGACAGCTTGTCCTCTTGAACCAAGAGCTAATCCATCTCTAACAAATATCTTTGTATTGGATTATTAACGATTCAATAGTATGTGATAAAGAAGATCATATTGAGTTGCTGATTTGCTTCACCATTTAACCACGTAAGGACCAGGCCTATTCTGACACTACTTGTTTACAAGTAAAAATCAGGATGTTTTTTCTTCTAGAAAATTATTTAGAACCCCAAACATATGTTTATTATAAAAAAAAAATTAGCAGCGGCCCTAGAGAATAAAATGCTGGTTGTTGCAATTTTTTATGTCACACAGTATTTATGCATCGGTTTTTCCAACGGGGTGCCACTTCTAAAAGTGATCCAGGGTCTAATCAGCCGCTCGGATTTATCGGAAAGAGCGGCGACTGCGTAAAATTGTATTACTTTATTACTAGTTTTATGGCATCTAGCTGCAGCCATAACCCCGGTATTAAATTGCAACGTAATGATGTATTTTCTCAGTTAGTTGGTTGGCCTAATTGTTGCGAAGTTTTGTAGAAACCCCAGCCAGAGCATCAGTGTCCTTCATTACACAGTTTGAAGGTAGAGCACAGCCTTTTCGTTTTTGGGGTGAAAAGGATCGATTTATAACTGTTTTATAGGGAAATATTTAATATATCATCATTGCTTGCTTAAAGGGGTTATAAACCCTTGTGTTTTTTCACCTTAAGGCATCCTATGCCTTAAGGTTAAAAATTACAATGCTGTCACCGGCCCCAGCCCCTCCCCTACTTACCTGAGCCCTTAATTTCCCTTGGTGGGGTCGTTCCTCTCTCCATGGGGTCTCGGCTCTTGATTGTATAGATTGATTGCAGCGCAGCTATTGACGCCCGCTGCTGTCAATCAAATTCGATGACGCTGGGGCCGAGTCATACATGGATGCCAAATTAATGACTCGGGAGCGTGCCCGCAAGATAGCCCCCCCCCCGGGAGAGCGCTTCTCCTAGAGGGTTATCTGATGTGGGGAGGAGCCGCGAGAGCCGCTGAGGGACCCCAGAAGTCGTGGATCGGGGCCACTATGTGCAAAACGAGCGGCACAGTGGAGGCAAGTATAATATGTTTGTTAAAAAAAAACGATCCTTTACAATCACTTTAAGCCAGCCATAGATGGAGCAATTTTCTTTCCTTCAACCACAGGTTGTGGGTTAACCAAAGTTAGTGTTGATGGGGGAATTGCACAGTGATGACTACTGCTAGTGGCTATAATTGCATGTAAAACCCAACAGGCTGGTTGCACCCAAGTTAATCGATTAATCAACTTGGGTACATTCAGCCTGCCTATACATGGTATAACGGGCCGAGATTCAAACCTTCTAAGGCCCGCTTTAGAGCGCATTTTTGTAAAAAGTATAAAAGTTTTATGCTACTTCAATTAAAACTGTCTATTAGATTTTTTGGACAAAAAAGCAGCATGTGCAAAAAAAGGTATTCCATAGTTTTTTTTACACAAATGTCTCATAACAGTTGAAGTTGTTAAATAATATGGATATATTTTCTGCAGCAGGTAAATGAAAGAAATAATGACAGCGGTTATTACCCTGATCATCCAGCAAATGACTGTAACCGCAGCATTACTTCCTCTGTCGTTCTTTTCCTACAAGGACAATCCTTTATACGACTAGAGTAAATTGTGCTGACCTAAGATGAATTTTTTATGACAGCTAGAAGACCTTTAAATGCTATCATGCATTTGTTGGACTGTGTTGCACTGAGGTATATATGGTCAATCAAACTGTACAATAGCTGAAGGGTGATTGTTCTAACTAGCAGTCGGTGACTTTGTAAAGCCGTGTGCTGTGCTTTGTAATACCTTGGCAATGACCTTTTCTACTAATCGCATTATATTGAATAAACTGTTCTGTGTACGTTCTTTGCTGTCGTTTTTTCTTATTACTTTGTGATATGCACATTCGGAGCAACAAAACAGACAAATTTCATCATTAAATGTCAGCTAGCAGTTACGAAATCACTGAATGCCGTTTCATCATCAGAGTTTACTTGGAGTTTTATTATTTGGTAGCTTACACTGCATTTTTCTCTATTTTGAATTAAAGATGTCAAAAAATTAAATCTAGAAAACGTGTGCTGATCCAGTCATGCCTAGTAATCATCAGATAGTTTAACATTTATGGATCAGTTACGTGAAGCAAATGTTCTTGGCATAAAGTTTTCATATTTTAAAGCCTAATTTAATTTTAAGTTTTTAAACAAGCTTTCAATTGCCACAAAGCAAAAGGTGTATAAGGACTTACCGTATTTATCGGCGTAAACCGCGCACTTTTTTGCCCTGAAAATCAGGGCAAAATCGTGGGTGCGCGGTGTACGCCGATACCCGCTTTCCCGCGCCGAGTTTGAAAACTGCGCCGACATATACGGAGCGCAGTATACTCGGGTATAGTCGGCCAGTCTCGGCTCCTTCCGCGCTCACTTCCTGGACGTACAGGACTGCACTCTGTATATGTCGGTGCAGTATTCGAACTCGGCGCGGGAAACGAGCGGGGAGGACGCAAGGACGCCGGACCCGACGAAGAGGACACCCGAAGCCGCAGACGGACCTAGGACGTGACGAAGAGGACACCCGAAGCCGCAGACGGACCTAGGACACGACGAAGAGGAAACCCGAAGCCGCAGAAGGACGCCGGACCAGACTAGGCAGCCGATGGATGCCGCGCAAGACACCAAAACTGTAAGTACAAAAAAAACATTTTTCCACAGGATTCGGGGCTACTTTAGGGGTGCGCGGTATATGCGGGAGCGTGGTATACCGCGATAAATACGGTAGTTTGTTTTATTTAAAAATCAGCCACAGCCTGAGGGGGAACACAGTTCCCTACAAGCATGCTGCAGAATGGGACCATTGCTCTCTGACCAGAAGCGGCAATCTCAATGCTGAGATCAACACACCCCCTGCTAAGTCAGAGCTTGAGCTCTCCAATCAACAGGAGGCAAGTGTCTTGCTGATTTGCTGAAATACAT
The DNA here is from genome assembly GCF_905171775.1 of Rana temporaria. Taxonomy (NCBI): domain Eukaryota; kingdom Metazoa; phylum Chordata; class Amphibia; order Anura; family Ranidae; genus Rana; species Rana temporaria. Next base: position 243,849,264 of record NC_053493.1, on the reverse strand, counting down.
TAGTCTGAATTAGTAGGAGGGGCATGAACCTCTGCAGTGAGACCAATTGTTCTCCAAAGAGAGCAAGGGTCCCACTCTGCAGCTTCTGGCAGGTGACATACCTATCTACTCAGTCTGTGGCTGCTTTAGAAAGAAAGCAAACATAGACATTGAGCATCTTATTATTAATGCACCTAAAACGTATTTAGCTTTAAGGCCTGATTCACACCCATGCAGGTTGCAGTTTGCATTTTTCAATACCCATTTTTGATCCATTGAAGTCTATGGAACCAAAAACCAGAAAAAAAAGTCTCTGGCCCTTTTTAAAAAATGCACAGATGTGAACTACATCCATGAGAAACCATGTTAAATGGACTGTAGTGTGTTTCTGAAAAACTGAAAACGATCTAAAAATGTATAGGTGTTAACCAGGCCTAAATCAATGGTTTAATTAAAAATAGTTTTAGGCATGCTGGAGAATCTATTCAAGATAAATTGATTTGTTCGCGGAAGTGTCTATAATCCATTATTTTAATGTTGTGTTTTTTGTTTTTAATTATGTGTAATTGAGCAATGCCACATACGGTAATTCTCATTTGAGGAACAACAAAGTAAACACACAATTGAATATTACTCGTAAAAATTACAAAACCTCTTGGCTATTATTTAAGGTTAGGACTCTATTCTGTTCTGACCAGGGTCACCAATACGGAGGTAATGCCAACCCTTCCATAGTGGGTCTGGGCCCCATCAGGTCAGCAGTAGGTCTGGACTGTGGCCCACACTATGACAATGCGGAAGCTTGTGCCAGCTGCTCTCCAGGAGCTGACACAGAATGATTGGTCCTAAATGGTGTCTGTCCAATGAGAGCCAATAAAAGTGTCCAATAGAGCTAACAAAAAACAGCCTGCCGGAGTGGGATAGTTTAGGGGTAAGGAGGGGTTTTCCAGAGGGTAATGAATGGCCTTGTCATGTGAGCTGTACAGGGCCCTCTGGTTTATGTTTTTTTTTTCTGGATCTGCCCACACGCTTCTTTTTCTTCTTTCTTCTTTATTTGCTTTCCGTGTTCAGTAGGAAAACTGGCGGCCATCCAGCTGTTTGCGAAACTAAAAGTCCCATGAGGCCTTGCAAGGCTGACAGTTACAATCATGACTCCCTCAGGCAAAGGCATGATGGTACATGTAGTTCCGCAGCTGGAGGGCCACCATTTTGAGACCCCTGAAGCCATAAGGCTGGGGATATAATTGGGCTCACTTAAATTTAACGTGCATCTCAACCCAAAAACAGAAAAGTAATACATCGCAGCTTACCACTGTAGATGTGGCGGCTGCATTCATTAAATTATTAATTTTTCGCCTTTATTTTCTCTTAGGGATTCTGCCAGTAACATATTTCCTGCCCTAGGATAACAACGCTCATGTACTGCACTGTACCTGTGGACCCCATAGTCTGCTCCCTGACTCACCTTGGGATGACAGATACCTCCAATTCTTATCTTTAGAAGGAGGAATAAAGTTTTGTAATTCAGTGGATATTTGAGAAAGCTTTCTGAGAATTCAGTTTGGTCCACGGGAAATCACAAGAACAGGTTTCACAGGTATTGTAAAATACTTGCAGAAAATGTACTTGTTTTGGTACAGGTCTCCGAGCTGAGCACAGAAATATGGTTTAACACAAACCGACTGTGACTTATTTCTTCTATACTCAGAGTATCATTCAACATCAGCAAAGAAGAAATGAAGTTGATGTTACAGAAAATTGTAACTGAATGTGAGATTGACATCAGGGCGTGCTAGATAAATGGCACAAGGCCTGAATCATCGGTTATAGCTAGAATCTTGAAAAATGAGAGACTAAGAACAAAAGGAGAAGCAGTGGCTTGATTTTTCCTTCCAGGATGAAATTAAAAACACATTAATATACTTGTAATTTAACAACACACAAAATAAAAGATGTAAGGGGCAAGTCCATATTTTTTCATTTTAGGTGTACACTGGTTTGATCAATCACATTTTGGCTTCTTAGATTTTTTGCTGCTTTACTCTCACCGGTACACCTGTACATTTGCTTGGTACAACAGAAATGGTTAATCAGAATCGCTTGGCAGCAACTCAATGCATTTAGGCATCTAGACGTGGGGAAGATGACTTGCTGAAGTTCAAACCGAGCCTCAGAATGGGGAAGAGAGGGGATTGAAGTGACTTTGAACGTGGCATGGTTGTTGGTGCCAGACGGGAGTATTTCAAAAACTGCTGATTTACGGGGATTTTTAAGCACACCCATCTTAGGTCAGAGGAGAATGGGCAGACTGGTTTGAGATGATAAAAAGGCAACAGTAACTCAAATAACCACTCGTTACAACCAAGGTATGTAGAATACCATCTCTGAATGCACAGCACATCGGACCTTGAAGCAGATGGGCTACACCAGGGATGTCCAAACTTTTTTTCAAAGAGGGCCAGATTTGATGAAGTGAACATGCGTGAGGGCCGACCATTTTTGCCTGACATTCTTTGAACCATTAAAATTTGGTCTAAGTGTGTTAGTTTGAGCACTAATACACCACCCAACAAGAATTATTGGTGGTGGTGAAGAGTTGAGCTTGGGCGTGTTATTTGTATCTATCTATCTATAGATATAGATATATATCTTTTGTGGCCCCAACAAATCCCAGAGCGCCGCTCAACACTAAGGATGAGCTTGGGAGTGTTATTTTATGTATACCTTATTTATCGGCGTATAACACGCACCTTCATTTGAAGAGGGAAGTTTCAGCGAAAAAATAAATAAAAATAAATAAAGAACTGTGAAGCAAAATAAGGGTCAGTGCCCATCAATGCAGCCTCCCCATTTCCATGAATGCAGCCTCACCATTGCCATCAGTGCAGCCTGATCCATGCCCATTTGCAGCCTGGGAGGGGGCGGGACGGGCAATAACAGATTACATGCAGGAGAATACCCTGTTTTCTCGGCGGCCTCTTTAATACCAAGTCCTGCCTTCTATGATAGACAAAACAGTCGTCCAATGGCAGCCCAGGAGACAGAACTTCCTAGTACAGATGCCGCTGAGTAAACTCTTGTTATGCCCCCTCCCTGTCCACTCTGAGCTAGCGCTGATAAATACAGTATATATCTTTAGTAGCCCGGGGGCTGCAAAAGATGTATATATCCAAATTACCAGGGGGGCCACATTAAACCGGCACAAGGGCCGTATTCGGCCCGCGGGCCGGACTTTGGACATGCCGGACTTTGGACATGCCTGGGCTACACAACAGAAGACCACATAGGTTCCCACTCCTGTCAGGAAACTGGGGCTACAATTCACACCGGCATACCAAAATTGGACAATAGAAGCTTGGAAAAACTTTGCCTGGTCTGTGTTTTCATTTCAGCTGTGACATTCAGATGGTAGGATCAGAATTTGGTGTAAACTACGTAAACGCATTAGTCCATGCTGCCTTATAGCAATGGTTCAGGCTGGTTGTAGTGGTGTAATGGTGTGGGGGATATTTTCTTGGCACATCTCTGAGGAATGTTTCCAACACCTTGTTGAATCTATGCCACAAAGAATTAAGGTAGCTTTAAAGGAAAAAGGGGGTCCAACCTGGTACTAGCAAGGTGTACCCAATACAAAGGCATTCATTGCAGTTTCACCATGTTGGTAAAATCATACCTTTTGTAGGCACTGATCACTGTGTGTTTTATTTTGCTTGGAGGAATGAATACAAGTATTTGTAGGGCAAACTGTTGGTGGCATTGTAGCAGACGCTAGGAGCATAGTAACATATTTAGGCACTGACAGTGCTTGCCTATCACCAGACACACTGCTTAAAGATAGTTGCAGTGCATTCGGCCACAGCTGGATCAACCTCAGTGCAACCTAGGCAGAAGCTGAGGGCCAGTGGATGTCTTTGGGATCCAGTTTTAACCTTCTTGCTCTTGCCATAAAACTGGGGAAAAGCACAATTGGTTTTGTATCTGTATATCACTTCACAAGGAAGGGTGCACCAAGGTTACTCAGTTGGTGTCTGGTGAATAGAGGCCAGTACAGACAGACATAACACTAAGATGACTTCTCTGTACCTATTGCAATCTTTATGCTGTATATTTTAGTTGGGGAGGTGACTTGTTACACTGCAAAATTTTTCATTCTGCCTTAATCCATCTCTTCTTAACACATATACTCAAAATACAGAAGTCAGACCAGACGTGTACCTATAGATGAATGCTCTCGATAAACATAACATGATGGAGACCATGGTAAGCAAGACCTGCTCCTCTTTAGGACTGGCCTATAAGGATGAGATCCGGCGTGTTCACACAGTCCATGTGCAGAGCCAGCTAGGAAGTCGGCACGCGCTGCGCTAATCGCAGGCAGGGAGACATTGTCCCGATGCTTGGCTGCACAGATCGAGAAATGTCTCCCTGCCTGTGATTAGCGCAGCGCGGTGCCGACTTCCTGGCGGGCTCTGCACGTGGACTGTGTGAACACGCCTGAGCTCATCCTTACAGTGGCCAAATTTAATCCATGTGTGGCCACTGCAATTGAGCAGCAATTGACAGATTACTGCTATTAAACCACACTGTCATATTTTAGTTGCTTGATCAGCGCTACAGGCAACATATTTATCCAAATTAAAAAAGAAAATGTAAATAGTAATTTATAGCCCAGGAAAAAATAAAGAAACATTCTAAATAATTATACATTTCTGTTGACCAGGCTAATGATTTCACCTTAACCGCTTGCCGACCAGCCGCCGCAGTTTTACGGCGGCAGGTCGGCTCTGCTGAGCGAGATCACGTAGATCTATGTCATCTCGACGAGCAGCCAATAGGGGTGCGCGCAATCACAGACGGGCACCCGCAATTGCTCGTTACACAGCTCCCGGTCCTGTCAGTGTATGAACAGCGATCAGTCATTTCCCCAAGTCAGTCCACCCCCCCTTCAGTTAGAACACAGCCAGGGAACATACTTCCTCGCCCCCTAGTGTTAACCCCTTCCCTGCCAGTGGCTTTTTTATAGTAATCATCAATGCATTTTTATAGCACTGATCGCTATAAAAATGCCAATGGTCCCAAAAATGTGTCAAGTGTCCGCCATAATGTCGCAGTACCGCTAAAAATCGCTGATTGCCGCCATTACTAGTAAAAAAAAATATTAATAAAAATGCCATAAAACTATCCCCTATTTTGTAAACGCTATAACTTTTGCGCAAACCAATCAAACGCTTATTGCGATTTTTTTTTTTTACGAAAAATATGCAGAAGAATACGTATCGGCCTAAACTGAGGGGAAAAATGTTTTTATATATTTTTTTGGGGATATTTATTACAGCAAAAAGTAAAAAATATAATTATTTTTTCAAAATTGTCGCTCTATTTTTGTTTATAGCGATAAATCAAATACCCACAAAAGAAAGCTCTATTTGTGAGAAAAAAAGGGCGCCAATTTTGTTTGGGAGTCACGTCGCACGACCGAGCAATTGTCAGTTAAAGCAACGCAGTGCCGAATCTCAAAAAGTGGCCTGGTCTTTGACCAGCAATATGGTCCGGGGCTGAAGTGGTTAAACAGACCTATTTCTTTTGAAGAATGTTGTTCATTAGCCCATTATGTAGCCCATTTGTAAAGGCAAAAAAAGCAATGTCAGGACGAGGTCAGCGTGTGCATTTCATGAGCTGTGAACTTCTACAGTAGCATAGGTTGCAGGTCCTGCCCTCTTTGAGCCCCCTTTCCCTCGTTGAAACACTCAAAGCAGCCATCTCTTTTGTTAAGTACTCGCACCTAAGAATACTAGTTTGTCTGGCTTCAAGCATTTCTAAGTACTAGGCCTGTATGCATGCAGATCAAAATGTTTGCATACTTGTGTCAGGTCAGTACTGTTAAAGCCATTGGAGCAATGTGACAGGCAAGCGACTAGCTAAGAAGGAACAGCCAGCTGTCCCCTATTGTTCAAGATTCTTTTAAGGTGGTATAATTTTTTATTTTATTTTTCCAAATGCGCTATTACAGCCTTACAGGCAGTTGACATAGTTCCTGTGCAATTCCAGCGGGTTCTTCTGTGTTGCGATTTAGCAGAAAATTAGTTTCAGTGGGTTTCAAATTGCATCGGAATGTGGAAAAAGTGATTGCACTACTTAAAAAAAAGGTGCCACATGACATTGCATTGCTGTACCATGCGTTTTTGGAGTCCGCAAATGCACCCCACTGCGTTTGTGATCTGCATTTGGGGTGTTAAAGTAGTTTCAAAGCTTAAACATCTTTTATCTTAATGCATTCCTTGCATTAAGGTAAAAATTGTTTAGACATCAGTCCCCCCCCTCTCTAATTTCCTGTGCCCTTTATTTGATCCAGGGCTGTGCACATCTGCAGCTCTTTTCTTTCCCAGGTCTCATTGGCTTTGCTGGGGCACTAGGAACCAATGGCTCCCACTGCTGTCAATCAAAGCCAGTGATCCAGGGGCGGGGCCAAATCCCGGTGTCTGTGTCAATGGATGCAGCAGGAGCGACCACACACAAGTGCTCCAATGGGAAGCAGCTTCCCATGGGGGGCATAGGACTTGGATGAAGATCAAGGAGCGCCGCCGGGGGAACCCGAGAAGAGGTGGTTCGGGACTGATCTGTGCAATTCTATTGCAGAGAGCAGGTAAGTATAGAGATGTTTATTTAACCACTTAAGGACCGCCTCCTGCACATATACGTCGGCAGAATGGCATGGCTGGGCACGTACAGGTACGTGCTGTGCTATTGTCCAGCCGTGGGTCACGGGCGCGCGCCCGCGACCCGGTCCAAAGCTCCGGGACCCGCGGACCCGATCGCCACTGGAGTCCCATGATCGGTCCCCGGAGCGGAATAACGGGGATGGCTGTGTGTAAACACAGCTTCCCCGTTCTTCACTGTGGCGGCGTCATCGATCGTGTGATCCCTTTTTATAGGGGAACACAATCGATGACGTCACACCTACAGCCACACCCCCCTACAGTTGTAAACACACTTCAGGGAACACATAACCCCTTCAGCGCCCCCTGTGGTTAACTCCCAAACTGCAATTGTCATTTTCACAATAAACAATGCATTTTAAATGCATTTTTTGCTGTGAAAATGACAATGGTCCCAAAAATGTGTCAAAATTGTCCGAAGTGTCCGCCATAATGTCGCAGTCACGAAAAAAATCGCTGATCGCCGCCATTAGTAGTAATAAAAAAAAAAAATGAATAAAAATGCAATAAAACTATCCCCTATTTTGTAAACGCTATAAATTTTGTACAAACCAACCAATAAACGCTTATTGCGTTTTTTTTTTTTTTTTTCTTTTTTTTACCAAAAATATGTAGAAGAATACGTATCAGCCTAAACTGAGGAAAAAAAATGTTTTTTTATATATTTTTGGGGGTTATTTATTATAGCAAAAAGTAAAAAAATATTGAATTTTTTTCAAAATTGTCGCTCTATTTTTGTTTATAGCGCAAAAAATGAAAACCGCAAAGGTGATAAAATACCACCAAAAGAAAGCTCTATTTGTGGGGAAAAAATAGGATGCCAATTTTGTTTGGGAGCCACGTGGCACGACCGCGCAATTGTCAGTTAAAGCGACGCAGTGCCGAATCGCAAAAAGTGGCAAGGTCCTTTAGCTGCATTTTGGTCCGGGTCTTAAGTGGTTAAAAAAAATACCTTTACAACCAATTTAATGTTAATAAATGAATACGTTAGCACATGCAGCAAAAAAGGCAGTGCCTTTTGGGAACACACACAGAATGCTCCTTTCCTGTAATGCAGGGGGGCCCAACCAGTGGCCCGGGGAGCCCTCTAATGTGCCTGCGACCTCCTGCTAATATATATATATATATATATATATATATATATATATATATATATATATATATATATATATATATATATATATATATATATATATATATATATATATATACCACTTGCCAGCGTGGTTTTCCTTATTTTCTTTTCTTTAGAAGGTCCCTTATACCTGCTAGCAAAGCCACTTCCTTCCTACTTCTTTCCTCTCTGACATTGTTCAATGTATTCATTGCACTGACTAAAAGAGTGAAATGTCAAATGAGTGGGATGTCCCAAAATACACATCGTAGGCCAGACTTTTAGCTGAATGATGCCAGCTGTTCCTATGATAAAAACGGTAGCTCTGAAAATAGCCACGTAAAGCAATAGAAATGTAATTACTTCCATCTTTCTGATTACTAATAGTCTGAAATGAAAGGGTCACCTTTAATATCTAATAGCGCTAGAATTTCTGATATCTAACAGAAGTACCATTTTACTAAATCTACTAATAAAAGTCATGGCAGATGAATTCTGCTCTCCCTTTTCCTTGCCACAGGTCTAATTCTAATAAAAGCACAAAGGATTTTTGGAACAGGTGGTTAGCAAGCGAATGTACGTGTGTAGAATGGCAAGGAGTATTTGTACGCTGGCCCACTACACCATCTAGAAGCTTTACTTAAAAGGTGGCTAGGGAAGGCCGAGCATTGCGCTGCATTGTAGTTTACATCCTTATTTATCCCTTTCCTTGTAATCAACAATAGAGGACTCATCACCTCTCTTTAATGTATGGTCATTACTAATGTCTAGAATAGTGCCGTTTTGTTAGACAATAGTAAACCGTATAGTTCCTTTTTAACGTGGACGCATGATATGTAATACAGAATAAAAAGGCCTCAAGGAAGATGATAGTTGAGGTTCATATTGTGAGAAAAAGCTTACTCCTGTGATGGAGGAGATGAGCAGTAAAGACTAGGGCCGGGATTCACATACCATCGAATATACGCTACGCCGATGCTGCGCAGAGCTGCAAGCACAGTATTCACAAAGGAAATGCTCCCAACGTTGCGCCGGCGCAACGTAAATTCGGCGGCGTAAGACCGCCTAATTCAAAGTAGGTGGAAGTGGGCGTGATACATTTAAATGAACCGTGACCCCATGCAAATGATGCGCCGTCCCGTGAACGCATCCCAGTGCGCATGCTTAGAATCACGTTGAAAATACTCCATAAGATACGTCGAATCACTGACTACGACGTGACGTAACCTACGCCCAGCCATATTCACGTACTACTACGTAAACCACGTAAAATACGACGGCTGTTCCCTGGTCCATACCTTAACATGACTTACCCCTGCTTTATGAGACTTAACTATACGCCGGACGTAAGCCTTACGTAAACCGGGTATATGAATGCGCCGGGCGCAAGTACATTCGTGAATCGGCGCATCTCCCTCATTTGCATATTTGATTTGTAAATCAATGGAAGCGCCCCTTGCGGCCAGCGTAAATATGCGCCCACGATACGACGACGTGGAAACTTACGTCGGTCGGATGAAGCCTAATTTCAGGTGTATCTAGTTCTATGGGCACGGCGCATAGATACGACGGCGTACATTGACACTTACGCGGCGTATCTCGAGATATGTCGCGTAAGTGCTACGTGAATCCTGGCCTAGGCCTTACTTTGAAAAATTTCCAGGATACTGCCTTTTTTGCAGTCAGGCTTCAGGAAGTGCGTAAATATTCTCCAACAGTCAGAGCTGCAGTTTGCCTTTATCTACAGATGCCCCTAAAATGCATAGGCATTTTTTATTTATTTTTTGTAAACTAATCCTTTAACTCCTTATTAACCCTTAGTAAATCAGCCTTTGACTCCCTTCTCCTATTATTTTTTTTTGCTGTTTTAATTAATTTAGGTGTAATAATTGTAATAATTAATTGTTTATGTATTTATTAATTGAATTTATTAATAATTCAATTTTCATTTAAAGCAGAGCTCCACTCAAAATAAAAAGTTCTGCTTGTTTGCACCCTCCCTCCTCTGCCACATTTGGCACTTTTTTTGGGGACGGGTACCTGGTTTTGACAGGTACCGCTCCCACTTCTGTCTCGGTTTGCTGCAGCGAACTGAGCCCAAAGTTCGCAACCCTCTCCTTTCCTTACAGTCTTCAGGGACACATCACAGGTCCCAGAAGACTAGGGGACCATTCACAGGGCACAGCGTGACCTGTGCATGTGCAAGCAGAAACAGGCTGTCAAACCACCAGGCTTCACTTCCTGTTTTCCCTACTAGAGATTTGATCACATGCCTGATAAAGGGGTCCTGTGTGACTCCAAGACATTGCACTGTGTGTTCTGTGATCGTTCTTCAATAGAAATTTAGACGTAGTTTAAAATACATGGTGTGCTGGAAAATATGTAAGATTTACTAGAGATGCCGGCGCCTGCACCCGATGCCGGTTGAAGAATTCGCTCAGGACATTACGGCATCCCTGGACAGGTATGTGTCCACTCCTTATCTGCAGCTACAGTATTTGTAGCTGCTGACTTTTCATTTTTCCTGAAGGAGCTTGGAGCTCCTCTTAATATATAAATTAATACAAATAACAATTCATTTAATTAAATAGTATTTTTTGAGATTTTATTTTTCTGCTGTTTTTATTTTTTTTATTTAATTTTTTACCTATTATTTACAATTTTGTTGTCCTCCATTTAATTTTCTAGTGTTTAAATAAAGTCCAACCTTTTTTTACAGGAGACAGATTATAGAATAACGTGCCTATTTTTACGGTAGTACAACTTTTTTTTTTCAAATGAACTGGTCAAAGTAGGAAAACAAAACTTTATTTTTATTTAATTTTTGTCTATAGATTACACCGAAAATAAAATCATTTTGCAAAACAAAGCCTAGCTTTGTCCCTGGAAAAAACAAAAGTATTTATTTTCTTTTTAAGTAATTTTTGCAAGCCAATTGAAAAATAGGGTCATTTTTGATATCCAAGTTAGTGGATTACTGACGTTTCCTGAAATAATGCACTCAAATTTGGTGATCCACTGCCATCTAGTGGTCATATGTTAGAGTGAATAAAATAAATACAAAATCCCATGAATGTATTTTATTATACCTTTTTTACACAAAAGTGTAATTATAAATATGCAAAAAGATGAAATATTGCACATATTGGTGGACCATTGGCATCCCACATGTATAGTGTAAACTACTCTAATTGCAAAAAAAGTTGGCAGGTTTTAAAGGCTACTATTTTAGATGATTGACTTCATTTCTTACAAGGAAGCAATGTTTTGAATAGTGGGGAGTTATTCCTCCCTGTCATGGGGGCATAGGCGTGCGCAGCCTATTGCATTAGGGTGTGCACCCAAAAGCTCAAGCACACATACGTGTGTATGTGTGTGTGTGTGTGTGTGTGTGTATGTGTATATATATATATATATATATATATATATATATATATATATATATAGTCAAAACTATTGGGATGCCTGCCTTTACACACACATGACCTTTAATGGCCCCCCAGTCTTAGTCCGGAGGGTTGAATACTGAGTTGGCCCACCCTTTGCAGATATAACAGCTTAAACTCTTCTGGGAAGGCTGTCCACAAGGTGTAGGAGTGTCTAAGGGAATGTTTGACCATTCTTCCAGAAGCCCATTTGTGAGGTCAGGCACTGATGTTGGACGAGAAGGTCTGGCTTGCAGTCTCCACTCTAATTCATCCCAAAGGTGTTCTATCAGGTTGAGGTCAGGACTCTGTGCAGGTCAGTCAAGTTCCTTCACCCCAAACGCATATGTCTTTATGGACCTTGCTTTGTGCACTGGTCCAAATAATTTGGTGTGGGGTTGTTTTCCAGGGGTTGACCCCTTAGTTGCAGTGAAGGGAACTCTTAAGGTGTCAGCATATCAAGACATTTTGGACAATTTCATGCACCTTACTTTGTGGGAACAGTTTGAGGATGGCACCTTCCTGTTTCAACATGACTCCTCACCAGTGCACAAAGCAAGGCCCATAAAGACATGGACTTAGCAAGGGGGTGGAAAATTAATTTCAAGTGCAATAATTCACATTATAACCGCGACTAAAACCTATACAATTAAGTGTAACAATCTAAAAAAATGTAATTCCAAAGTGATAGAATGATGTGAATCTCCCAACTAAAGTTGTTGCACTTGAAGGTAATTTGTATTGCAATTATCTGTAGAGGGGTTTCAACCATCCCTGCTAAGGCAGCACTGGTGGGCACCGATTGGCAGCGTTGATGGACACTGGTAGCACTGATTTGCACTGATAGGTGGCACTGATGGGCACTGATATGCATCACTGATGGGCTCTGATTTACTGCACTGATGGGCACTGATGGGCAGCACTGATGGGCACTGACTGGCGGCACTTATGGGCTCTCATATGCAGCACTGATGGGCTATGATATGCAGCACTGATTGGAAGCAATGATGGGCAGCACCTATGGGCACTGATATGCAGCACTGATTTACAGCATTGGTTGGCACTGATTTACAGCATTGGTTGGCACTGATTTACAGCATTGGTTGGCACTGATTTACAGCATTGGTTGGCACTGATAGGCAGCATTGGTTGGCACTGATGGGCAGCACTGGCTGGCACTGGTTGGCACTGATAGGCAGCATTGGTTGGTACTGATAGGCAGCACTGGCAGTGATAGGCTGCATTGGTTGGCACTGAAAAGCAGCACTGATAGGCAGAACTGGTTGGCATTGATAAGCAGCACTGGCACAGATAGGCAGCATTGATTGGCACGGATAGGCAGCATTGGTTGGCACGGATAGGCAGCATTGGTTGGCACAGATAGACAGCATTGTTTGGCACGGATAGGCAGCATTGGTTGGCACGGATAGGCAGCATTGGTTGGCACGGATAGGCAGCATTGGTTGGCACAGACAGCATTGTTTGGCACGGATAGGCAGCATTGGTTGGCAGTGCACCGATTGGCAGCATTGGTTGGCACTGATAAGCAACACTGGCATGGATAGGCAGCACTGGTTGGCACTGATAAGCAGCACTGGCACAGATAGGCAGCATTGGTTGGCACGGATAGGCAGCATTGGTTGGTACTGGTTGGCACTGAAAGGCAGAATTGGTTGGCACTGATAAGCAACACTGGCACTAATAGGCAGCATTGATTGGCACCTATAGGCAGCATTGGTTGGCACTGATTGGCAGCATTGGTTGGCACTGGTAGGGGAGAGGGGGAGTTTCACAGGCAGCAGATCGTGAGAATTACCAGAGCTGTTCAGTGTATGAAGCTGTCAGATAATGACACTACATGTGGGGAGAGAGACCAGCTGTTAGGTCAGTGGTGATTTCGGGGGTGGGCGGGACTGAACAGTTATTAAACACCAGCCAATGGGATGGGTCTGGGTGGGCCGCTACATTTCTCTGGCTCCGCCCCCTCTCTGAAGCAGCGAATCATTGGCTGGTGTTGATGGCGCTTGGTCCCGCCCACCCCCGACATCACGGCTGAGTTGTGATGACTTACAACTCAGCCGCGATGTCGGGGGTGGGCGGAACCAAGTGCCATCAACACCAGCCAATGATTGAGCGGGCTTCATAGATCGGGCAGAGCCACATAAATATAGCAGCCCGCCCAGACCCATCCCATTGGCTGGTGTTTGATGGCCGTTCAGACCCGCCCACCCCCGAAATCACCATTGACTTTTGACAGCTGGTGTCTCTCCCTGCATGTAGTGTCATTATCTGACAGCTTCATACACTTAACAGCTCTGGTAATTTTCACGATCTGCTGCCTGTGAAACTGTTTCACAGGCAGCGGGGGCCACATACTCTCTTGGATGCATCAATTCTGGGGAGATCTCTGGAGACAGCATGAGGTGATTAGGGTGTGCCCAGGCACACCTGGCACACGACTATGCATGGGGGATCAGTGCTGAAAGTTCAGCAAGGTGGAGATTTTCACTGCAGCCTGTATACACGCCCACATGTGTGATGTCAATATCATGTGACCTGGCTATCTCTGAGAAGAAGAAACTGTTCTCTCCAGCATAAAAGACACAACTGAGCAAGTCCAAATAGACGGTGCAGGAGGGGGAGGATCTGTGCATACAGGATAAAACAGCCTTTTTACACAATGCAGAGGATTAACCCCTTAGGTTCCACAGTGAGTATAACAAGCATGCTATTCTGCATATACAATCTGATTTTACTGTTGTGGGTTTAGTAACAGTTTAGTGCTCTATGCATTAAGGTGAAAATCCTCCTGTGATGCAGCAGTCCCCCCTTTTACTAACCTGAACCCGGTCTTTCAATCGACAGGGACGAGGACACTCCAGTCGGTGTCTTGTGTCCTAATTGGATAGATTGATAGCAGTGTAGCCATTGGCTCCCGCTTCTGTCAATCGAATTCAATGATGTGGGAGCCGGGGCGGGGCCGAGTCCTGCTGTCTGACGCACCAGCAGGACACAGGAGCACACCCACACGAATGCCCAGAGGGAGAGCGGCTCTCCAACAGGGCACTCAAGAAGAGCCAGGAGTGCCACTGAGGGACCACAGAAGAAGAGGATCTGGGCCACCCTGTGTAAAACCAACTCCACAGAGGAGGTTAGTATCACAATATTATTATTATTTTTTTTAACAAACCTTTACATATCTTTTAACGTTCTGTTAAAATCAACAGTTTTTTTTAATTACCTATCAAACCGAGCTAGCACTTTTAGGACCCATTCATAGTAAATGTGGTGGCTGCACTGGAACAATTTCCAGTGAAATGCCAGTGCGTAGGCAAGGAAAAATGCTTTTCTTTCTATGGTGTCATTCACATTACAGCATGTTCAGCCCAGCGATTTACGACACTGCTGCATTGTATAAAGCTGCATTAAAAAAGTAAACAGTGCTTATGGGTGGGGAGGACAGGCGAGATGGGGCAGCCAGGGTGCAGGTGGTAAACGGGTCTAGGTCAGCCTATCGACTTTTAATTGCCTTCAACCTTCGATATGTTACTCATGCTGGTTCTTACATTCTATGGTTAATAGTCTATTGTATCTCAATTAATAAAGATGGATGTTGACCAAAAGGGAAAAGATAAATTCATTGTTGGGGTTTACATGTACTTTCATTGAAGGGACAAATGAAGTGTTAGGTAGCCAGTGAATGTTGGGGGTAAAGTGATAATTTGGGGGACATAAGCATTCAATGTGAAATTCCTGCTAGTCCTGCACTGAAAGCCTGTGCCCAAATGTCATAATCCTGGCTGTGGGTCCTCCTAAGCTAACATGCCATATTATACAGATTGTTTTTCTTTTTTTTCCTTGGTAACATTGAATGACAATTTAATTCAGAAACTGTAACACAATGCAGCAGTTTTAGACAGAATGTGTTCCAGACTGTGTATACAGGAGTATGTAAATGTAAAAGCCTCCGCTTTTGGTGATGAATCAACTGCTATCTGACTGACGTCAGTGCAGTTCTATGATCTGACTAT
This sequence comes from Rana temporaria, assembly GCF_905171775.1. Lineage (NCBI taxonomy): Eukaryota > Metazoa > Chordata > Amphibia > Anura > Ranidae > Rana > Rana temporaria. Next base: position 243,833,999 of record NC_053493.1, on the reverse strand, counting down.
TGTTCCAACACTCCTTTGTATTTCTGCTTAGGATAGCCATATGCACTTGACAATGTTCTCAAGCCCTATGGAAGAATTTTTTTAGTCATACAGAGGTTGTGTATGAAGATTACAGATTTTTAATGGCAATGACGGTCTAGCTTGTTTTTTTTTTTTTTTTAGTTTTTTTATTTATTCACACTGTTTTTCAGATTAATGATTGATTCAAAATCTAATCTAGATCTATATTCATTATAGTATAATGTTTTTGTATGTTTGTTTTGTTTTGTTACAGCATTTTAGCTTCAGGTGTTTTTGTATTAACTTATCGAGAACAGTATCATCCATACTATCAATTGTAGCTGTATGGACAAATAAGCTTAAAAACACGCAATTATATAAGAGGAGTATGTTTGTTTTTGTTTTTTTAATATATACATACACACACAGTATGTGTGTATATAGTATATACTCACAATGCTGCATCTCTCCCCCAGTGGTCCTGCAGAGAGAACTGAGCGATGAAACACAGCTGATCTCTCAGTTCTCCCCTTCGCTCATAGCAGAGAGCCGGGACTATCTCCGACTCTCTGCTCTGCCCCCAGCGCTCACTGGTTGGGATCTTTTCAGAGCCTGAAGTTGTGTCAGAAAACAGCAGACTTAAGGAACAAAATGCACTTCTGTGATCTACAGGAGTAGTATAGCCAAAATATCTTTGGCAATACTTCTCCTTTTAAGTTTTTATATGGAGTGTGTTCAAGCCTTATGCTGCAAAACATTCAGCTGTGAATGGGATCTCAGAAAGTGACCCTCCTTCTTTTTTTTTCTTTTTTTTTTTTTCAAAGGTGGTGTCAGCATTCCACCTCTTTGAAAACATTTATTCCTTCTTTATGCCCTTCTACTAAGCACCATAAAAAGATTGTTCTTCACTGTGGTCTGAGCAGGGGCGGACTGACCATTGAGTCACTCGGGCACTGCTCGAGGGCCCCATGCAACTAGGGGGCCCCATCAGGGTTGCCAGGCTCAGTAAAACCAGGGACAGTATGTAAAAATCTGTGGGTTTTTTTACATCTGTCCCTGAAATGTCAAAAACTGACATGCTTTTGATGTGAAAATCCAGAGATTTTAGCTGCCCCGCCTCTGCACTGCCTCCTGGCGTGGTGGCCATCTGTAAGCCCGGGGGCCCCATAATCTTCTATTGCCCGGGGGCCCCATGAGTTGTCAGTCCGCCCCTGGGTCTGAGCCATCAAAGTTTACCTAAAAGCTACAGCTTCTATCGGGAAGGCGGACTCCCTATTTGTCATACTTTCAGGATCTTGCAAGGTACATCCTGCTACATGTTCTTCATTGCTAGGAGGATAAGACAACTCATCTAAAGAACTCTGAAGGATAAAGCCCCTTCTGCACTGATGTGCACCTAGTCCACAAGGTTGGTAGGAGTTTCCTGGGCATTCTGACATCCATCCTGTTGACTGGCTTTGTAAGGCCACCCCCTGGTTTTCTGGTCATACCTTTTCCAAGTTCTACCGGGTGGACATCATTCCCCTGCAGATTCAGCTTTTGGCCAAAAGATTCTTGCAGCAGCAGTCTGAGTTGGCTCTACTAACTAATGTTATTATTGGGCCTGTTGACACAGTTCTGTTTGGCTTGTTGTTGAATATCAAGCCTGTGTCCTGTACTGCATGATTAAGCCCGAAGGCTTTCACACTGAAGCGGTGGGCTAGCAGGACCACTCCAAAAGTCCTGCTGGCCGCATCTTTGGAGCGGTATAGGAGCGGGGTGTTTACCGCTCCTATACAGCTCCTTCCCATTGAAATCAATGGGAAACCGCGATAATACCGCCAGCAATGCGCCTCTACAGAGGCGCATTGCCGGTGGTATTGATCCTTTTTTGGTCGCTAGCGGGGGTTAAAACCACACCGCTAGCAGCCGAATATCGCAGTAAATACGACGGTATAGCGGCGCTAAAAATCGTGCCTCTATACCGCCACCGCACCTCCGCTGCCCCGTGTGAAAGGGACCTAAGGTGAGCAGCATATGTTTTCATAATTCTTTATGAGTGTGGGGGAAGTGGCAAGAACTGCAGACGAGAACACCTGAAGAACATTGTCTAAACTGATGGTATGCTCGCTAGATGGCTACCCACAGCTACGGTCTTATAAACAAATTCTGCCTCAAATTTCAATGTTCAAAACACTTGGCTCCCCATGCGTGTCACTTGCCAATGATTTAATTCGAGTGGTGATCCTTTACAAACACAGCTGCACCCCAAAAGTTTAAGAAACACTTGTCTGTGTTATGGGTTTTAGTACTCTTAAAGTGGCAGGGTTAACGCAGCAGCAGTTGGGCTGTGGTAATGACCAATAAAGAGTTATGGGAGAAGGAGGGCAGCCCTTGATTTCCTCACAGAAAGTTGATATTTGCGTATTAGAGGGACTTTGGAGCTCCTGGTGTGTTTCTGAAGGTAGCAAAAGACACTTTCAGGTACCTGAGAATATCTGCACTGTATTAAGGCTACCATTTTACAGATAATGGACTTTAACTAGGGCACTGTAAACTCATTGCTTACACTCTGGATATTTAGATGTTGGTGATGGTGAATGCTTTGTAGACGTTCCTTACTGGTGTACTTTTAATCAGTAATTTTGTGAAAGTGGTTGGTCTTTGGAATAAATGGTTGTGTGCTTGACAAACATATGAAGTGTGTATACAGGATAACCATAGTGAGCAAAATGTTTTGCAGACTGTGCAAACACAGACAACAAACAGTTCCAGAGATAAGAGTTCATCTGGACCTGAAAAATAAAGCAATTCTCCTCAAAATCATATCATAGCCATAGTTAAAGTATAATTAAAGGCAAACCTTTTTCTTTTTGGATAGGGTGGTGAGGGGTTAGAACCACTGTCAGGTTTTTATTAGGGGGATTCACTGTCTTTTTTTTGTTCTGATCACCTATATCACCAGTTTATTAAAATGAGAGTTAATCCAAAGTTTGGAATTGCCACCAGAACAGGAATGTAGGGGAAATCTTTTAATGGGGATACCTGTTCCGGTGACAACTCTAAGGCCCCGTACACACGAGAGGATCGATCCGCTGGAATTGATCCGCGGACCGGTTTCAGCGGATAGATCCCCTGGTGTGTACGATCCAGCGGATCTTTTTCCCGGATTTTTGTCCCCGGGGATGGATTTCCAGCGGATCAAAATTTCTTGACATGCTAAGAAATCGATCCGCTGGAATCCAGTCCAACGGATTGATCCGCTGGTCTGTACAGACTCACCGGATCAATCCGTCCGAATCCATCCCCCGCATGTGTCGTAATGATTCAACGCATGCGTGGAAGTCCTTATGTCGCCGCGTCATCATCGCGGCAACGGCGCGACACGTCACCGCGGACGGAATTCCGCGGGGATTTTGATCTCATGGTTAGTACAACCATGAGATCAAAATCCGCCAGAGGATTTATCCGTGGAAACGGTCCCCCGGACCGTTTCCGCGGATCGATCCTCTCGTGTGTACTAGGCCTAAGGGGGGGATTTCCCTCAAATTGGAATATCCTCTCACTTCCTGTTGAGTCTGCAGGACAAGAATCAAATGGAAATCTCCCTAATTTAGATACAGATGGCAAAAACCAACTGACAATCATTAACCCTCCCCTACTATAAGAAAAATAAGAAGTTGGGACTTTAGATATATTTTTAAAGGGATGTTTCCAAGGAAATTGAAGGGAAACAATGGTTCAACAACTTTATTTTAGTTCCTTTTTACTGACTAAATTGTGTTTCCTTCTTTACTCCTCACTTTGTTCAAGTGCCTACATTTGTGCTCTTTGACCAAGCGCTGAATACAGCAGGAATTGTGTCATTGCCTTATCTTTTAGCTGGCATAGTGTGCAGTCTTCCAGATTTCTTCATTTGGATGAACACGCCTATATCTGCACCTATGTATTGCTGGCTATATATGAAGTGGGCATTATATGATGTATATACCACTAGGTATAACATGACCTTTCACAAACAGCAGGTATTGGCGTGGTAAAGGTTGTCAGCTACAGTGGTTATAGTCACTCTATCATGCTAAGCGGCATTAACCACTTGACAACTGGGCACTTAAACCCACTTAATAACCAGACCAATTTTCAGCTTTCGGTGCTCTCACATTTTGAATGACAATAACTCAGTCATACAACACTGTAACCAAATGAAATTTTTGTCCTTTTTTTCCCACAAATAGAGCTTTCTTTTGGTGGTATTTGATCACCTCTGCGGTTTTTATTTTTTTCGCTATAAATGAAAAAAGAACGAAAATTTTGTAAAAAAATGAATTTTTCTTCATTTCTATTATAAAGATTTTGCAAAAAATGAATTTTTCTTCATAAATTTGGCCTAAAATGTATACTGCTACATATCTTTGGTAAAAAAAAAAAAAAAATTTGGATATTATTTAGTCTGGGTGAAAGTTATAGGGTCTACAAGCTATGGTACCAATTACTGAAAATTGATCAATTTGATCACATCTGATGTACTGACAGCCTCTCTCATTTCTTGAGACCCTAACATGCCAGAAAAGTACAAATACCCCCTAAATGACCCCTTTTTGGAAAGAAGACATTCCAAGGTATTTAGAAAGAGGCATGGTGAGTTTTTTGAAGTTGTCATTTTTTCCCACAATTCTTTGCAAAATCAAGGTTTTTTTGTTTTTTGTTTTTTTCCCACAAAAGTTTCATATTAGCAGGTTATTTCTCACACACAGCATATGCATACCACAAATTACACCCCAAAACACATTCTGCTATTCCTCCCGAGTATGGCGATACCACATGTGTGAGACTTTTACACAGCGTGGCCACATACAGAGGCCCGACATGCAGGGAGCACCATCAGGCGTTCTGGAACACCCAGACCAATTCTGACATTCCTCTCCTACATGTAAAAATCATCATTTATTTGCTAGAAAATTACATAGAACCCCAAAACATTATATATGCTTTTTTAGCAAAGACCCTAGAGAATACAATGGCGGTCGTTGCAACTTTTTATCGCGCATGGTATTTGCACAGCCATTTTTCGAACGCATTTTTTTGGGAAATAAAACAGTTTTGTGCTTTTTAAAAAAAAAAACATTAAAGTTAGCCCAATGTTTTTGCATAATATGAAAGACGAAGTTACGCCGAGTAAATAGATACCCAACATGTCACCCTTCAATATTGCACACGCTTGTGGAATGGCGCCAAACTTCGCTACTTAAAAATCCCCATAGGTGACGTTTTAAATGTTTTTACTGGTTACATGTTTTTAGTTACAGAGGAGGTCTGGGGCCAAAATGATTGCTCTCGCTCTAACGTTCGCAGCGATACCCCACATGTGTGGTTTGAACACCGTTTTCATATGTGGGCGGGACTTACGTACACATTCGCTTCTGTATACGAGCACGCGGGAACAGGGGCGCTTTAAATATTTTTTTTTATTTTTATTGTTCATTTTACTTAATTTATTTTAGTTTGACACGTTTTTCCCCAAAAATAAATGTTTTGATCACTTTTATTCCAATTACAAGGAATGGAAACATCCCTTGTAATAGGAATATAGCATGACAGGTCCTCTTTACAGTGAGATATGGGGTCAATAAGACCCCACATCTCACCTCTAGGCTGGGAAGCCTGAAAAAAAACAAGAAAAAAAACGATCCTGGCTTCGATCGCAGCGGTGAGTCAGAAGAAGCACCGGAGGGCGAAGGGAGTGGGGACGTCCCTTTTTGCCTCCCGTAAGAACGATCAAGAGGCGGAACAGCCGCCATGATTGTTCTTATGGTGTAGAGAATCGCCGGCTGAAAAAAATGATATCTGAATGATGCCTGTAGCTGCAGGCATCATTTAGATATCCCTGCACAAAGTAAAGGAGCTCATATGACGTGGGCGGGAAGTGGTTAAAACACATTTTTTTCCCCAGAGTATTTTCTGGGTATTGCAAAGTATTGGCCGGGGTATTGCAAAGTATTGGTGCGGGGGTATTGCAGAGTATGGTGCGGGGGTATTGCAGAGTATGGTGCGGGGGTATTGCAGAGTATTGGTGCGGGGGTATTGCAGAGTATTGGTGCGGGGGTATTGCAGAGTATTGTGCGGGGGTATTGCAGAGTATTGTGTGGGGGGTATTGCAGAGTATGGTGCGGGGGTATTGCAGAGTATTGGTGCGGGGGTATTGCAGAGTATGGTGCGGGGGTATTGCAGAGTATTGTGTGGGGGGTATTGCAGAGTATTGGTGCGGGGGTATTGCAGAGTATTGTGTGGGGGGTATTGCAGAGTATTGTGTGGGGGGTATTGCAGAGTATTGTGTGGGGGGTATTGCAGAGTATGGTGCGGGGGTATTGCAGAGTATTGTGTGGGGGGTATTGCAGAGTATTGTGTGGGGGGTATTGCAGAGTATTGTGCGGGGGGTATTGCAGAGTATTGTGCGTGGGGTATTGCAGAGTATTGTGCGTGGGTATTGCAGAGTATTGCGCGGGGGTATTGCAGAGTATTGTGCGGGGGTACTGCAGAGTATTGCTCAAGGGGTACTGCAGAGTACTGGCAGGGGGTACTGCAGAGTACTGGCAGGGGGTACTGCAGAGTATTGCGCGGGGGTATTGCAGAGTATTGCGCGGAGGTATTGCAGAGTATTGCGCGGGGGTATTGCAGAGTATTGCGCTGGGGTATTGCAGAGTATTGCGCGGGGGTATTGCAGAGTATTGCGCGGGGGTATTGCAGAGTATTGCGCGGGGGTATTGCAGAGTATTGCGCGGGTGTTTTGCAGAGTATTGCGCGGGTGTTTTGCAGAGTATTGCGCGGGTGTTTTGCAGAGTATTGCGCGGGTGTTTTGCAGAGTATTGCGCGGGTGTTTTGCAGAGTATTGCGCGGGTGTTTTGCAGAGTATTGCGCGGGTGTTTTGCAGAGTAATTGCGCAGGGAAGGCAGAGCATTGCAGAGTATTGTGCAGGGAAGGCAGAGTATTGCAGGGGTTAATGCAGAGTATTGCACAGGGAAGGCAGAGTATTGCAGGGGTTAATGCAGAGTATTGCACAGGGAAGGCAGAGTATTGCAGGGGGTTAATGCAGAGTATTGCACAGGGAAGGCAGAGTATTGCAGGGGTTAATGCAGGGATGGCTGAGCAGGGATGGATGGATCTGTGACTGCAATAGTCACAGATCCATCCCACACTGCTGCTGCCATCCGCGCTCTCCTCTCACACTGTACCGATCGGTACAGCGAGAGGAGGGAGGAACCGGCGTCATCAAATGACGCCGGTTTGTTTACCTGTGATCGCGCCGTCATTGGACGGCGCGATCACATGGTAAAAGACCGCCGTTGCCGGTCAATTACCGTGATCTGTGTAGCGCCGGGTCTCATAGACCCGGCGCGCACAGAATTTTCTGTGTGCGCGCCCGAGGCGGCGCGCATTACTGCTTCTGGTGGGCGCCGTTTCAGAACGGCGACCCCCAGTTAAGCAACCACCTTGCCGACGTTTGTAGACGGCGGCTGGTGGTTAAGTGGTTAAAGATAAACTTTAGTAAAAAATGAAAGTTGAGCTTTTTCCAGCCTTTTTTTTTTTTTTTTTTTTACCTCAAAGGGCTCATCAACATTGAAGGTTTTATTTTTAGGTGTGCCCTGTCATGTAACACTGCTGTAGAATGAACATTCAAAGACAGTATGAAAGGTTGAAGTATTGAAATATACCCAGGGCATAATAAATGCAGATTGTGTCTCGGCTTGGAAAATTGCTTGCCTTTACAGGGATAGTCTATCATTCACGCAGGCATATTCAGAGGCTTCTTAACGCCTAACTCCAGTCAGTCTTTCTTTTTTTTTTTTTATGTGGGCAAGCATTAAAGTACTATACTTAAGCTCAAAAAGTGAAGATTTTTAGCTTCTACCCTGTAAGATTTACCATTTTGTCTTGAATTCCTCTTGAAAAATAACAGTGCACTTCCTGTGCCTATGTACTCCTGTGCCTACAGCCTCATAGCTGTGTATCTGCAGTATGGGATTATCTAAAGCTGTCTATAGATAGATCATAATGTGCCTGGTCCGGCAGTGACTGGCAGAATTTCAATCAGTGTGGCTGTCCCTGTGCAACAGAATTTGATTGCCTTACGTCGAAGGGCATGCTGGAAAACTTTTGTTGATCAGTGACTGCAACCAATCACCTGCAGCTACTATTCAGTATATTCTGATAGTGGTGGGTCTCTCTTCAGTAAGCTTGCCCCCATCATCCGAGCTGTTCTGGTTGGGGGTTAGTCAGCCAGAACAGCTTACTGAGGAGGAAAGGGAAGTGAGAAATTCAGACAAAGAAAAATACATTTAGAAGGGAAATTGAAGGAAAAGGTAAGTGAACCAACAATGCACTAGCTTAAAGGAACCTATTTAGAAAATAAAAAAACAACCCCTTTAAGGCACTGCTGCCCTCTACTGTTAAGACGGCCATAGATAGATCAAAAGCTTCAGAAGAAACCATGTGAATTTTGATCTGTCTATGGGCAGATTGGTTGTACTGAAGTTGATCTATCAATCAACTTCAGTACAACAAGCCTGTTGGGTCTTTTCACCTGATCACTGCCGGTGGCTATAGCTGAACAGCAGTGATCATTGTATTCTGGCTCTGGGGAAGGTTCCCTGCTGGCAGAAACCCATTAGCATTGCGGGAGGGAATCAACCCATTTTCTTTCCTTCAACCTGTGGAAAATTGCATAATGTATGACCTGCTTTAGGTTAATGAGATTTGGTGATGTCACACCTAAAGCTACTCACCTTTAATGGAGATGAAGCTTTACTTAACCACTTACTGCCCGTAGGACGTCCATGGACGTCCCCGGGTTGCAGTGGTTATACCGGGTTGATGCCTACACCTGCAGGCATTATCCCAGTATAAACATTTTCAGCCAGTGATTCTCTTTCCAGCAGACGTGGTTAGAGTGGCTGAACAACCACTGGATCACTTCTGCAGGTGGTGGAAGGGGGTCCCACCCTCCTCCCGCTGCTGCCTTTCCAGGGCTCTGCTGTCCGATCGCAGAGCTCGGGAGGGTGACAGCTGCACATAACCGAGAAAGAGGAACTGATGTTGTTCATCCCTTGTGATGGCAATAAAGTTAAAGCGGAGTTTCACCCAAAAATCCACTTTCTGTCACTAGATCCAGCATACTGCTGAAATCTGCAGTATGCTGGATTTTTTTTTTTTTTGTACTTATCGTTTTAGCCGTATTTCTGCTCCGACTCCGAGCGGGGAATCCTTCGGGGAATGGGCGTTCCTAAATCAAGCGCAGTTGATTGACGGGCTTGGATAGCGCGTCGCGCCATCCGGAAATAGCCGACGTGACTCTCAGCTGCTTACGGCGCCTGCGCCTGCCGTGTAGAGCTGACTGCGCAGGCGCTGTAAATTGCAGAGAGTCACGTCAGCTATTTCCGGGAAGGTGTGACGCGCTATCCAAGCCCGTCAATCAACTGCGCTTTACTTAGGAATGCCTATACCCGGAAGGATACGCCGCTCGGTGCAGGACCAGAAATACGGCTAAAATGAGAAGTACAAAAAAAAAAAAAAAAAAAATCCAGCATACTGCAGATGTCAGCAGTATGCTGGATCTAGTGACAGAAAGTGGATTTTTGGGTGAACCCCCGCTTTAACAAAGAGTTAAAAAAAAAAGTGTTGTATAAAATAATTAAAGTGGAGGTTCACCCTAAAACAATTATATAACATTACATCCAGCATACTAACGACATGTAGAGTATGCTGGTATTTTATTTAATTTTTTTCGCCGTACATACCGTTTAATTTTTATTTTCCCCCCGGCTTTCGGGTTCTGATTCCTGCGGGACTGGGCGTTCCTATTGAGAGCTTAGATGATTGACGTCTGGTGAAAAACTTCCCATGGCGCATAAGGCGCGTCACCAGTTTTCCGTAAATAGCCGACCTGCGAGTCGGTGCTATACGGCGCCTGCGCCCGCCGTGTAGAGCTGACTGCGCAGGCGCCATATAGAGCCGACTCACAGGTCGGCTATTTACGGAAAACTGGTGACACGCTTTATGCTCCATGGGAAGTTTTTCACCAGACGTCAATCATCTAAGCTCTCAATAGGAACGCCCAGTCCTGCGGGAATCAGAACCTGGAAGCTGGGGGGGAAATAACATTTAAATGGTATGTACGGCGAAAAAAAACAATACCAGCATACTGTACATGTCGTTAGTATGCTGGATGTAATGCTATATAATTGTTTTAGGGTGAACCTCCACTTTAATAATCATTTTTTCTTTTTTTAAAACACCCCTGTGCTTATACGCAAATGCCAACGCATACGTTACTCCTGCACACATATGTAAATGGTGATCACACTACACATGTGAGGTATTGTCGCAAACGTCACAGTGAGAGCATTAATTCTCGCACCAGACCTCCTGTGTATCCCTAAACTGGTAAACTGTAGAGGCGTATTAAGCATCGCCTTTGGAGAATTTTAAGCACTATAGTTTTCCACCATTCCACGAGCAGATGCAATTTTAAAGCATGACATGTTGGGTATCTGCTTACTCGGCGTAATATCATCTTTTATATTTTACAAAAAAAATACCGGTAGGTATTGTATTTGTCTGCAATCAAATTTATTAAAGTGTATTTTCTCCACTATTGTATGAAATAAAAAATTGCAACACCCATCATTTTATTCTATAGGGCCTCTGCTAAAAAATATATATATATATATATATATATATATATATATATATATATATATATATATATATATATATATATATATATATATATATATATATATATATATATAATGGTTGGGGGTTCCAAGTTATTTTCTAGAAAAAAAAGTAGCTATCACATGGGGAAGCAAAGATCTGCCTATACTAAGATGGCTGCCTTCACATATCGACGTGCCATGGTAAGTCGGCTATGGGGAAAGGATCAACTGCAGGGAGACAGCTGGCAATACTTGTAACTAGTCCTTGGTCCTTTGCTTTCCTTTTTGAGGTACATCGTCCACAGTTTTCTCTCTCTCTCTCTCTCTCTCCAAAATGTTATCTCTCCCTGTGACCCCACTGGGGACATTGCCTTTACTTCCAGTCCCTGTGACACACCTTCACCCAATGGTGGGGGGTGTAGGAGTGTGTTTTTGTTTTTTCCTGTCCTAATAAAAAGAGTGGAGACTTCCCCTTTAAAAGGGAATGCAGACAATAGGAAGAATCGTTTTGTCTAGTGTTGAAATTAAAGTCTTTTGCTTTATTTTAAAGTGTTTACTGTGCTATTAATCTTTATTAGAACTATTTGTAAGTGGAATGCACACATTTTGTACCTTAGTGAGTGGGAAGATTTCATCTAGAGGTCACAGAGGACTTGCTGTAGCCAAGCATTCAGGTCATTCCATCGCTTACCCTGTTTGCATAAAAATCCAATTCTAGCCCTGTAATTGCACAAGGAATTAGGTGACCTTGGCATTTTAGAACGTAGCCTTTTCTATTGGAAGTTAAAACGTGTTGGAGTAGATTTCACTGTTGATTCTTAATTCTCAGCGTTATAACAGATGACTCATTCAGTCCAAGGAGTCAGGATATGACTGATAAATGTGCCCGGGGGACTGATATTACATTTTTGTCTCTATTGTCATGTGTACATTGTTACACATCACCGGTCTTGATCCCTTCATTTGTATAGGGCATGAGGAAGAGTACAGTGTCTGATTTATGACTGCAACTTTTAACCCAATTGTTTCACAAAGAAGAAAGTTAAGCCACAATATAATCAAATTCATATTAACATTATTTCAGATACACTTTTGTGACCGGAAAGGAGCTACAGTATTTACATATATAAAATGTGTCATTAGAATAGGAAACTTAAAGTATGTTAGATCTAATTAACCACTTGATGACAGGCCCATAGTAAAAATACATCATTACTTTGACGTTAAATACCAGGGTTATGTCAGCAGTTAGCTGCCATAACCCACGTTTTTTTTTTTTTTTTTTTATTACTATGGCCAATTTTTAGAAGTGGGGGGAGGGGGCCTGACTCATTAGTGAAGCCCGGGAACGATCCGATGCGGCCGTAAGCTGGTTATGGAGACAAGTATGCCCTTCGAGGATTCTAACTCAGCTGATCGCAGATTAGGGTAAAGGGCCAACCACAGCAGCCCTTTACCACTTGATCAACTGTCTCCAATGACAGCTTATTCCGATGTAAACAGTGTCCTGATTATCAGTGCAGTTCCAACAGTACTCACCAGTGATGCCAATATGTGTCCATCAGTGCCTTGTTATTGGTGTCACTTATAAGTGCCGCCCATCATTACCATCTATCAGTGCAGCCTCATCAGCGCACATCAGTAAAGGAGCAAAATTACCTGTTTGCAGAATTGTTGAACTAAAGAAAAAAATGTTTTTTCAACATTTTTGGTCTTTTTTCATTTGTTTAGCAAAAAATAAAAAGCCCAGTGGTGATTAAAAGGGCTGTAAATGATCAAATAATTGTTTTTTAAATAACAAACATGTTCTACTTACCTCCACTGTGCAGCTCGTTTTGCACAGAGTGGCCCCGATCCTGGTCTTCTGAGGTCCCTCAGCGGCTGTCTCGGCTCCTCCCCGCATCAGCTAACCCCCTTCATGGGAAGCGCTCTCCCAAGGGGGTTAGCTTGCGGGCGCGCTCCCATGATACAGCCGTAGACTGTATCATTTGGCCCTGCCCTGCCCCCCGCATGCCCCGTCATTGGTTTGATTGTCGGTAGCGGGAGCCAATGGCTGCACTGCCATCAATTATCCAATGAATGAGCCGAAAAAATGGTCGAGAGGCCTGCTCGTTCACGACGCTGGACTTTCGAGGGCTCAGGTAAGTAAATGGGGGGGCTGGGGGGCCGACAAACATCAGATGTTTTTTCATTCTATGCATTAAGGTGAAAAAACATGAACCTTTACAACCCCTTTAAATACCACTAAAAGAAATTTAATTTGGGTATAGTGTTGCATGACCATGCAATTGTCATTTAAAGTGCAACGGAGCTGAAAATTGGTCTGGGCAAGAAGGGGGTGAAAGTGCCCAGTAAGCAAGTGGTTAAAGGTAAATTAATGATTTGGGGTCTTTTTGACCACAGGTCTCTCAAAAAAGAGGACCTACCCTCCTTATTTCTATTACAAGGGATGTTAACACTATTGCAGGTTCGGAGGGTGAACAGATTTCCCCAGCCTTTGCTGAATTGGCAGATCAGTTGGTCCAGGGGCTGCAGTTTGTCTGCAATGCCTCCTTGGACACAGCTTTCTTGATCTTTAGGCTGTCTGTTTCAGCAGTGGTGCTTAGGCGTGTATTGTGGCATAAGTGTTGGTGTGCGGACCAGACTTCTAAAAAAAAAGCTCCTACTGATGTACCACGAGGGGGGGGGGGTACCTTTCTTCCACAGTGTAAAAGTGGGATGGAGCCTCGTCGCAGATGTGGCCCTTCCTTCTCGGCACATAAATGTTTTTTTGTCCCTCTGGGTCAAATGACAGAGTTCAAAGTCCTTCAAGCCCTCCCCAGGAGGTTCCAAGCGACCCTGGTCTTGCAAAACAAGAGCGGGTTTCTGTAGACCCGCTAATAAGGCCCCTTTGGTATGAAGGTGCCCTCACCTGTGTCTGGGGTGGGGGACGTTTTCGGGCCTGTGGACCTCTTTGATAAACGACAAGTGGGTCCAAAAAGTGATTCTGTCCGGTTACAAGATAGAATTCTGATCTTGTCCCCTGAAAGATTTTTCCCTTTCAATGTGCGTCTGTACCCGGAATGCTTGCAAGCACTTTGTGGCGCTGTGCAGGACCTGTTGCTTCAGGGGGCGATTGTCCCATTTCTGGTGTCTGAACATTTTCAGGGGTTTTATTCAAATCTGTTCACAGTCCCAAAGAGGGCACAGTACGCCCAATTCTGGACCTCAAAGCCCTGAACTGCTTTGTGCGGGTTTGTAAGTTCAAAACGGAGTCCATTCGCACTGTGGTGGCGTCCCTTCATCAGGGGGACTTTCTTGCTTCTATAGACATCAAGGATGCTTGTCTGCATATTCCCATATGTGACCAACACCAGCGATACCTCCATTTTGCTGTGGGAGAGGAGCACTTTCAGTTTGTAGCGTTACCCTTTGGCCTCTTCACAAAAGTGTTGGCCCCGGTTCTGGCATTGCTGCATCAGTGGGGGATTGTGGTTCTGGGCTACCTGGACGACCTTCTTCTGTTAGCGGAGTCCTCTGCTACCCTAATGGGTGAAGTGGAGATCACTAATCGGACTCTGACAGAGTTCAGTTGGCTTCTAAACTACCAGAAGTCTGCTCTGATTCCAGCCAGAAAGTTGGATTATCTGGGACTTGCATGCGGGTTCTGGGCCTGGTGGTCTCTACCTTCAAATCGGTTCCATTTGCAAAGTTCCATACAAGACCCCTGCAAAAGGAGATCCTGGTGAAATGGGACAAATGTCTGGGGTCTTTGGAAAATCTGATTCGGCTGAGCCAGGACACAAGGGGGTCCTTGGTCTGGTGGCTTCGCTGTCTGGCTCTTCAGCAGGGCAAATCCTTTCTCCCCATGTATTAGACAGTGGTCACCACGGATGCCAGCCTGTCCGGGTGGAGAGGTGTCCTGGGCCTGAGCTCTGCTCAAGGTCACTGGACACTGGAGGAATCCAGACTACCAATAAACATCTTGGAACTTCAGGCAATTAGACTATGTCTGGATCATTGGATGGATCAACTTCAGGGGATCCCAGTGTGGATTCAGTCAAACAATGCCACAGCGGTTGCCTATGTCAAGCACCAGGGAGGAATAGAGTGTGTTGGCGGCCCTGGAAGGAGTTGGCATTCTCCAGTGGGCAGAACGCTCCATTCCCGCCATCTCCACCGTCCACATTCCAGAAGTGGAAAACTGGCAGACGGTCTACCTCAGTAGACAGGTATTAGACCACAGGGAGTGGTCCCTTCACCAGGTTGTGTTTCATCAGTCTACCACTGTGGGATTTGAACTCGGTGCTTTTAGTTCTCCAGAAGCCTCCCATAGAAAATATTTGGAAAATTCCCCTGCTTACTTTGTCTCGGAAGGTGGCCTTTTTGGTGGCTATCGCCTCTGTTTGCAGGGTGTCGGAACTGGCGGCGTTATCTTGTTGTACGCCTTACCTGGTGCTCCATAAAGATAAGGCGGTTTTTCACCTTTGTCCGTTGTTCCTTCCTAAGGTAGTCTCTGATTTCCATTCGAATGAAGACATTGTGTTGCCTCCCCTGTGCCCCAGGCCAAAACATCCTAGGGAATTTGCCTTGCATGCCCTGGATGTGGAGTTCCACCAAGACATGGAACTTCCACTGATCGGGTTCCTCCCCCCTCCAGTGTCACATTTGGCCCCCTTCGGGGGTGGGGGGGGGAGAAGATACCTGTCTAATACAGGTATTTGCTCCCACTTCCAGCAAAAGAGAGCCACTGAATCTGCAGTGAACTATGTCATGTCCGGCCTCTCCTCTGTCCCCCCCCCCCGTCTTCTGGGAGATGCACAGGTGCCAGAAGACAGCAGTGACCATTCAGAACGCACAGCGTGACCCGCGTATGCGCTGTAGTAAACAGACTGTGAAGCTGCAAGGCTTCACTTCCTGATTCCCTTACTGAAGATGCCAGCGCCTGCCAGGGACGAGTCGGCTTTAGGTGTAGACATTGCGCACCCTCTGACAAGTAAGCATCCTTATTTTAAAAGTCAGCAGCTGCAGTATTTGTTGCTGCTGACTTTTTTTTTCTCAGGCGGAACTCCACTTTAAAGACACTTCAATAGGAGACATAAAACTCTCCTTTGTACATTAGGAAGGGTGAGACAACATTATGGGGGTAACTTCTGGAATCCCTGATAAAAAGAAGAAACCAAGTCAATTTTGGGTGCCCTTTCGCCAAGTCCAAAAGCCTACAAACAGGACAACAAGACAGTAAGAAGAACCAACTGTTCATTTAGTAGATTAGGAATGATGGAATTGGCTGTGACATTTACTTAGTACAAATGAATATCGCCGCAAATGCTTGGAAACAGACTCCATTAAACGGGTGCTAGGTTTTTTAATGGAAAGTGTACAGTATGACACTCCTTCTCCAAACAGATCATGCTCCAAATCTAACACACTTATCAGGGCATTATCACTCCTCCCAGTAGTTTGCTGCCAAGGAGGAGTTGTTCTATGTTTGCCATTGATAAAGACGCATAAAATTGAAAACCACTAGAGATGTGTAACTTCTCAAAGATTTTAACACCCTAAAAACTTAATAGGCATTTGGGGCTTAACCCTTTACTACTGACCACTGCTTCCCATTTTTCACCTCCAGATGGCTGGATCATTTTGCTATTTTTCACATATAAATTACCGGGTTAAAAGTTTGCAAAAGACCACAAACCAAATATTTTCTGATACCGCAGAGCTATAGAAAAAGATGTTAATGTTGAAATTGCACCTCCCACGATAGTTGTGCAGGTGCTCATCAACAGGTTTTTCATTATTGCAAATATATAATAAAAATGTTGTTGGTGCACACAAACGCAACATAACCTCATAAATTCTGAATAAATTGAAAAAGAGAAAACTGAAGAAAATTGATAACAAATATTACACATTTCTATGAATCAGAAAGTAGAATGGAAAACTGTAAATAGGGAGTAAAATGTAATTTTTTATTTACGTATTTAATTTAATACTTATTATGTCCTTAAAATTATTCTTAAACCCCCAACCTTTAGCGATACCCAAAATGTGTAATGAAAAAGGGTTTCTTAGCTTTGTGTCTTGTGTACGTTATGTGTTTGCAGGAATTTATTTTATATTAATTATAGTTTTTTTTATATCTTTCTCAAGCATCATGATGACACAAAGTGCTCCAGATGGAGAATGTCTGGGTTAACAGCCAAAGGGTGATTGGCAAATATGAGAGCTGTGTTCACTTTTCTCAGCTAAGCACACTCTCCTGCATGCATGCTTAAGCTAAGGGCAGATGGCTTCCATAAAATAGATGCTAAATTAATCATTTGCCCTTAATCAAGATAGCCACAGCCTGAAATGCTAGGTGGGTGTTTTTCAAAGTGATTTAAAAGAAAGCATGGATGATATATGGGGGATTTCTGCTTTGAATGTTGTGTTTTTGGTTTGTGGTGCTCAGATGCAGTGAAGATCCACTCTAAGGCTCCATGCCCACTGGAAGCTAAAAAAAAAGCTATAAAAAACGCTAGTAGCTTTGCAGGGAGCCTTTCAAAGTTTTTTTGCAATAGCGTTTATTAGCGATTTTTAGTGTAGCGAGCTGCGTTTCTGAGCGTTTATTCATGTTTTTCTGAGTTTTGCGTTTTTTAGCTTTTTTTTTTTTCAGCCGAAAAATGGCACTTTGAGCGTGATTTTCGGGCGTTCAGAAAAAAAGCTCATAATCTCCACTGCTCATTAACGCTAAAAAACGTGTATGGACACATAGGCTAACATAGAGTGCAGTTTTTGGGCTCTTAAAAAAAATGCCAATAAACTGCAGTTTATGAGCTTCAGTGTGCATGGAGCCTAAAGCTTAAACTAGTCATCACACGTTATACCAAAAATTATTGTTTATCATAAATAAAGTAGGTTTTAATACAAGCAAACAAAATATAGTGTAGCGCACCAAAAAAGCAATAAATAAAGTCCACATATTATAAAAATTTCACAGTTGTGCAACTTTCAGTGACACTTCTTAATATCCAGTGACTTCAGTGACCACCACCTCTAGTTGGAATGCCTGCTCACCTCCAAAAGTTGACCCCACTACAGAGTCACACACACCTGGTATTATATAACTCTGGATACCTCCAGGAACATGAAACTCCTCCTAGTGCCCATGGGCAGCTCAGACCTCCTCCCGGGATCTCATTCAGTCATGTGTGGCCAAATAATGTCAAAGGCAAACCATAGTGCTCTCTGCTAATAACAATTATTTAAAAACTTAACTCAGGGATGTTATAATCAAATAAAAATATGTAAAACGTGCATATCATCAACTTTAATGTAAACCGAGAAAAACGTCCTAAATGGCGGCACTTCACACCTGTAGGCGTTGCGCTCTCTGATGAGCTTCTTTTATAATATGTGGACTTGATTTATTGCTTATTGTTTGCACTACACTATATTTTGTTTGCAAGTATTTAATTGAGAGTCACGTGGATACACTCCGAGAGGCGGGGGCGGTGCTATCACTAAGCAAACTAGGCAACCGCATAGGGCGCACTGCTGCCTAGGGGTGTCTGGCCACTGGTTTCCCTTTGTGTCTGCAGGCTGCAGCATGTAACCAACTCCGTGTCGGGCAGCTGCTCCATCCGACCAGTAGTGTAATTAGAGGCGCGGTGCAGCACTGGAGCCAGCGCTAGAGGAAGCAGAGCCAATGCTTCCTGTAAAGTGCCACCTCCTGTAACATGGGCAGGGCGAAGGGAGTGGAGTCAGGGGTGGAGCCAACAGGGGCGACAAAATGAGGTTTTGCCAGCCCTGCTGAGAGGTGTTGGCGGCAATCACGATAAGCCTATTAGTAGGCTAATACATCAAATACAGTTTAACCTCGGATTACGAGCATAATCCGTTCCAGGAGTATGCTCGTAATCCAAAGTACTCGCATATCAAAGCGAGTTTTCACATTGAAGTCAATGGAAATGAAAATAATTTGTTCCGCATTAACTTCAATGGGATGCAATACCGAATGCGGCCAGAGATGGGGGGGCACCAGAGAGCGCGTAAAACGGACAAAAGGCTTAAGGATTCGGCACGTTTCCTGCACCCCCGTACCTCAGGCCAAATGAGGTACTGCAGGCCACTGTTTGGCTTTTGTCGGCTCCTTCGCCCCCATGCCTAAGGCCAAATGAGGTACTGAAGGCCTATTTTCGGCTCTGGTCGGCTTCTGCGCCCCCGTACCTCAGGCCAAATGAGGTACTGCAGGCCTATTTAGCTTGAATTCTGCTCGTCTTGTGAGTCAACACTCGCAAACTGAGTCGGAATTAAAAAAAAAAAAAAAAGTTGCTCGCAAATCAAAACGCTCTCAAACCAAATGACTCTTAAACCGAGGTTCCACTGTATTTTATTTTATTGATTCATATTATTTTTGTATTGCGCTAATTATATATTTTTTCACATTCAGGCTTTAATACAAGGTTGAAAATGTAAGCTACATCCTTTTCAGTTAAACAGAAGGAAGAGTTAGAGGAAGTAATAGCTGTAGAAACATCAACTGTGAGCTCACATTTCAGGCTAGTTCCTCTTTTTTGTGTTACAATAATTTCCAGGTTTTACTGAGACTGCATATAATTCATAGATATCCATGCATATAGTCGCTGCATATAAATTTGTGGATAAAAACGATTTCACTGATGGCATAAACTCCACAGTACTAATATTTCAGTAAGGTAATATAGCCTTCAACTGCAGTGAGCAATCATTATTCATTGTTGTGACTGTTCTAAACAGATTGACAAGAATGTCTGTCGACAGAAATGCTTTAAACGCTGCATTTTCTATTCAAACGCATTCGTGTGTTGGAATGGCAAACGCAGTATTTGACAATAAAAGGCTGCATAAGACCTGCTTTACCTGCAGCTCAAATCGCCTCACAAAAATGTAACGCAAAGCAGGTCAAAAGCAGCCTCTGAACCGCCATTTGTACTGCTCAATTAAAGTGTATGCATAGCCAAAACTATTTTCAGAAAAGAGTTTAAACCAATGCCGATTTCTTCTTTACGTCTTCCCCTTCTGGCCCAAAGACCCAACAGAAAGTTAGTGGAAAATCTCCCAAAGTGAGGAGAATTCCCCTTTTAGACAGTTGGCCCTAGAACAGGTGTGCCTGTCACCCGTGTTCTGGGGACATCTAACATTTTGCATTTCCTTTCCCTTTTTTGGGGGACACGGACTGCTAAAACTTGACAGAGGGTCTAACCTTTCCCCAAACCATCTGCCTCTTTATGCCACACATGGATTGCCCAAGCCTACATGTTTAGGTTTATGTGTAAGCCATTGAAAAGTCACACCATTCCCAGCTCTGGTCTATGCTTGAACATTTCAAAAAAAATCTAGCCTGGAAGTTCCAAACTGGTTGACAGGTTGTTCTTTGAAGAGGAAGTAAACCCTGATGGGTTTTACTTTTTTCTTCTGCAAAGTAAAAGCATTATGGGCTAGTATGCATCGCATACTAGCCCATTATGTGGCACTTGCCTGCAAATGAAGCCCACGTTGTCCCCACTGATGGCCGCATCCATCTTAACCCCTCTTCCTTCCAGGGGCCGCGGGAGCCGTCGGTCACAGCACTTGCTAGTGATAAAAAACTATACAGAGAGTCGTTTCTTCACAACGCATGCATGATAACATAAGGAGCAAGCGTATATGGTAAATATCTCCTAAACCGTGCAGGGTTCCCTGACAATTATATGTAACCAGTTTGTGATACATCTTGGTAACCTCAATACAAAACCACAGTATCAGTTCTGGGTATATTGACTGTTTAACGACTTGCCGACGATATACGTTAGCACAATGGCAGCGGTGGGCAAATTGGCATACCTGTACGTTCCCTTTAATTTGCCGCGCTCTCCATGCCCACGGGCCCCTGCAAACTCTATGTTCGCCGGCGGCCCGCGATCGTGTCATGGAGAAGCAGAACAGTAAACAAGGCATTTCCCTGTTCTGCCTAGTGACAAGGACAGTGATCTACTGCTTCCTGTATTGGGTACAGTGTTCTCTGTCATGTCACTGGTAGCCCCCCCCACCGTTAGAATCACTCCCTAGGACACACGTAACCCCTTGATCGCCCCCTAGTGTTTAACCCCTTCAGTGCCAGTGTCATTTACACAATAATCAGTGCATTTTTATAGCACTGATCGCTGTATAAATGACTGGTCGCAAAATAGTTTCAAAAGTGTCTGATGTGTCCGCCATAATGTCGCAGTCACGAAAATCACAGATTGCCGCCATTACTAGTAAAAAAATACTAATAAAAATGCCATAAATCTATCCCCTATTTTGTTATAACTAGGGTTGTCCCGATACCGATACTAGTATCGGTATCGGGACCGATACCAAGCATTTGCCCGAGTACTTGTACTCGGGCAAATGCTCCCGATGCTTTACCCGATACTTGTCCTGTGTCCTCCTCCAGCCCCCCTCCCTTTTTCTGCAGTCTCTCAACCTCTGTGCCCCCCCTGCCGAGTTTTCCTTCTCCTCCGTGCCCCCGCCGCTGTTTCCTTCTCCCTCCGTGCCCCCGCCGCTGTTTCCTTCTCCCTCTGTGCCCCCGCCGCTGTTTCCTTCTCCCTCCTTGCCCCCGCCGCTGTTTCCTTCTCCCTCCGTGCCCCCGCCACTGTTTCCTTCTCCCTCCGTGCCCCCGCCGCTGTTTCCTTCTCCCTCTGTGCCCCCGCCGCTGTTTCCTTCTCCCTCCGTGCCCCCGCCGCTGTTTCCTTCTCCCTCCTGTCCCCAGCCGCTGTTTCCTCCTCTCCCCCGTGCCCCCCCTGCTGTTTCCTTCTCTCCTCCGTGTCCCCCGATGTTTCCTTCTCTCCCCCGTGCGTCCCGATGTTTCCTTCTCTCCCCCGTGCCCCCCCGCGGTTTCCTTCTCTCCCCCGTGCGTCCCGATGTTTCATTCTCTCCCCCGTGCGTCCCCCGCTGTTTCCTTCTCTCCCCTGTGCCCCCCCCCCCGGAACTGTCAGGATGGAGAGCGGCGGTAGGAGCCGGTAAACCCGTCTCCTTACTGTTCCGAATGGACAGAGTCAGCGATGACTCTGTCCATTCACAGAACTGAAACATCGTAACCTGTTGATTACAATGTTTCAGTTTATGAATGAAGAGAAGACGCTGTCTTCTCTGCATTCATTTTCAGCGCAGCTGATGCTGCTGAGAAAGGGAGTGGGGAATCTGTATCCCTAGTCCCTTTCTCTGTCTCAAAGGGGAGATGTCAGAGGTCTGTTAAGACCCCTGATATCTCACCAAAGCCCCCCCAACAGGGCTGATTAAAAAATAAAATAAAAATTGCAATAAATGAAAAAAATAATAAAAAAAAATGTAAATAGTAATAAAAAATTCAAAAACACACTGACAATCCACTGTAAAAAATAAAAATAAAATAAAAAAAAGTAGAAAAAAAACAAACAAAAGAAAAAAACGCCACTGTCACATCACATTAAAAAAAAAAAAAAGTATCGGTATTCGGTATCGGCGAGTACTTGAAAAAAAGTATCGGTACTTGTACTCGGTCCTAAAAAAGTGGTATCGGGACAACCCTAGTTATAACCAATCAATATACGCTTATTGCGGGGTTTTTTACGTTGTTTTTTTTTTTTTACCAATAATATGTAGAAAAATACATATCGGCCTAAACTGAGGAAACATTTTTTTGGGGGATATTTATTATAGCAAAAATTTTGCTTTTTCGAAATTTCGCTATTTTTTTTGTTTATAGCGCAGAAAAAAATGCAGTGATCAAATACCACCAAAAGAAAGCTCTATTTGTGGGAAAAAAAGGACCTCAATTATGTGCGGAGTACAGCATCCAACCACATACACCCAGACCAAAGCTTTTTCTTCTTTTTTTTTTTTCATATTTTTAGCTATGGGAATATTGATTTGGCAATAACCTTGTCACTTTCTTTTAAATCAAGCAAGCCTTTGTCTTGTAAAAAAATTATTTTATTTTGCATGCAACAGTTTGACTAGTAACAGTTTAAAAAATGCCTGTGTTACCAAAAGGCAATGCAGGTCAAACATAGGGTAGCAGAACAGAGGTCAGATCATGTGTCAAAATAGCTAATACCCACTCTCCCCAGTGCTGTGCCAAAGCTAGGGCTGGATATGCACACACATTCCAAACACGTGCACTAACACATGTGAATGTATGCACAGCCATGACCCTATGGACCAGGCCGCAAGCTTTAAAATGAGCACGGGCAGATCTCTGGGCATGGATTAGTACTCAGTTTTCCTGATGTTAACAACTGAAGTGCCACACCTTTATGCAATGGAATACCTCTTAATCACATATATTGTAGCTATAAGGCCTGATTCACACCTATGCATTTTTAGTGCTTTTTGCATTTTGCAGATTTGCACTACAGAACGTGTTCCATAGGAAACCATGTTAAATGGACTGTAGTGCAAATCTGCAAAATGCAAAAAGCACTAAAAATGCATAGGTGTGAATCAGGCCTTAAGGTATGAATGAATGAGTGACTTGTATAGCGCTACACATGCAAACTGAATCGCCTCTAGGCGCTTTTTTGCAGCCAGTGTCTTCCTGGCTGGTGCGGTCATTTACCCTGTAGGATCTCGACACGCTTGGGACACAGTCGTACACCGATATATACTAGGGCCAATTTGGACAGGATACAATTTACCTACCAGCATGTCTTTGGAGTGCGAGAGGAAACCGGAGTACCCAGAGGAAACCCACGCAGACACAGGGAGAACGTGCAACCTCCAGGCAGATGGTGTCATGGTCGGGATTCGAACCAGCGACTTTTTTGCTACTAGGTGAAAGTGCTAACCACTACACATCTACTGTAGCTATAAAGGTACCATATAATTAACAGATTTTTGAAAGGACTCTGCCACAAAAAAAGAAAATGGTCCAAAAGAAGAGCTTTTATTGGCGGAAACATCTCCATATCTGGAGATATTTTTCATTATATCTAGAAATGTGTAAGCCACAAACACTTAAGTTTAACAAGGTTATAAGTAACAGCTTAATAGTTAGTGTAACATAAACATACAGTATCTCACAAAAGTGAGTACACCCCTCACATTTTTGAAAATATTTTATTATATGTTTTCACGTGACAACACTGAAGAAATTACACTTTGCTACAATGTAAAGTAGTGAGTGTACAGCTTGTATAACAGTGTAAATTCGTTGTCCCCTCAAAATAACTCCACACACAGCCATTAATGTCTAAACCGCTGACAACAAAATGTCCAAATTGGGTCCATTTAGCCATTTGTTTTGTGAGATACTGTATACCAGAAATGCCAAACCTTTTGATGAGGACGGGCCACCTAAGCGATATGGTAACCGGTCGCGGGCCACAATGAGCATAGTGGGTCGATGGCAGCCCACTCTACTCTATAGAGCCCACTCTATTTTTGTTTTGTTTTTGCGGATCGAATTGGAGGTAGGCGTTCGTAAACGGACACAAGTCCATTTAGATCTGCTACTCCTTAGAGATGAATGGAGGGTCCAATTGGGTCAGACTGACCTTGTCAAAGGGGCCTGTGGCTCAGTGCAGGTAACCCGCAGGTACACTGCTCTGCACTTGTGGATCAGTTTGGAAGCAGCCCAGTAACCACTGCAGAACAGATATGCCCATATATACACTGTGATTTTAGTAAAAAAAACGTCCCTTTAATAACAGTATTCTATTCTATTCCTTCCCAGAGAAGGAGGTTGCGGGCCACATCAGAGGGCTTTGGTGGGCCACATGTGGCCCCCGGCTGTATACAGTATATATAATTATGGCCATATCATTATGAAGCTCAGTGAGCTGCACAGGAGGCCTGTGAGAATGAAGCTTGGAAAATCTGCAGCTACAGCATGGGTTTCTCTTGGTCAGGTTGAGAGTCCAGATCCATTCCCGTCCTCTGTGTGAGGCTGGTATTATTTTTCTGCCATACGGAGCACCCAGCTATTTTGGTCTGGGGAGAACATCTCATCTCATCTGAAAAGACATAGTGGGTGGGAGAATATTGGTGTGGCTACTTTGCTCCCTCATGACCTGGATAGCTTGCAGCCACTGAAACCAATGTTGGGGGTTAATATTGTAGCCACTGACACCTATGTTGGGCATTATTATGGCACTCACTGACACCAGTGTTGGGGGGGTTATTGTATACACTGACATCAAGGTTGGGGGTTATTATTGGGTCCACTGAGACCAATGTTGGCCATTATTGCACTCACTGACATCAATGCTGGACCTTATTGTTGCATCCACTGACACCAGTGCTGGAATTTATTATTGTACTTGGTGACACCGATTCTGGGGAGTATTATTACTGCCACTGACATCAACAATGGGGGCTTGGGGGTTATTGTACTACAACTTCAGTGTGCTTGGGATGAACTGTAAAAATGCAGCAGAAATCAAATGTTGGGGCATTGAGGTGTATTCTAGTCCATTAAAGTGGGGGTTCACCCAAAAAAAATCTTTTTAACATTACATTCAGCCGAGTTGTCAGAATGACATTAGGCTGTGTTTTTTTATTTCATTGCCGTACATACTGTATTTTCACCGCCGCTTCCGGGTATGTAATCTGAGGGAATGGGCGTTCATAATTGATTGACATCCTTCCGACCGGTGCATACAGCGCGTCACGAGTTGCCGAAAGAAGCTGAACGTCGGTGCGCAGGCGCCGTATAGAGCCGACTCGCAGTCCGGCTTCTTTCGGCAACTCGTGACGCGCTGTATGCGCCGGTCGGAAGGATGTCAATCAATTAGGAACGCCCAGTCCCGCAGATTACATACCCGGAAGCGGTGGTGAAAATACGGTATGTACGGCAATGAAATAAAAAAAAAAACGGCCTAATGTCATTCTGACAACTCGGCTGAATGTAATGTTAAACATTTTTTTTTTGGGTGAACCCCCACTTTAAGCTGCTATTGTGCAGCCCTCTGAAAGTGTAATGGGCAGCATTTGAGGCCCTCTCTAATTTTCAAATTGATCACCACTGCTCTTCGCAAGTTACTCTGTTATGCTGCAAAACTTGTTTTCTAAATCCCAAAGGACCCCGGGAGCTCCTTTCCGCATCTTAGCTTACCTCTCTTTATTTCACCCTGTCCTATTCCTATTTCCAGCTATTTTCATAATCCACATACCATACATTCTACATCTTTTCTCCCTATAAAGCCCCGTACACACGGTCAGACTTTTGATCGGCCAAAATCACATCAGAATTCCATCGGAGTAAAAACTAAACTAAACTTCGATGGAATTCCTCGTAATTTCCGATGGGGCATACACACTGTCGGAATTTTCGATGGAAAAAGTCCCTCTGACTTTTTCCATCGGAAATTCCAATCGTGTGTACGGGGCTTAACACTGATACCTATCAAGTTCATTTTAGTTTATCGAAGACATGTTGACATCTATTCTACAAATGGGAAATATTTACCTTACTCATCATGTTTCCTCATACAATCCCCCCTTACATAACTAAACTGGTTATGCTATGCTCCACGCTATTTGTTTGCATTTCTTCCAAAAACTAAATAAAACCATTGCCGTTGACCTTGAATGTTTAAATCATTTGACCAATGAAGATATTTTACATCAGAAAGATGTGTGTGTTTGTTAAACAAGAGCTCGTTATTTTGACTTGGATAACGATCTGATTGTACGTTTGAAACCATTCATGCAGAAATCCAGAACATTTCTGGAGGGTTACAAACCTTTTTTTTAAACTGCAGTGTAATAGTGATGTAGACTTCACTGGTGTGTCACATACATTTTACACAAGGGTGTGTTAATAAGTTATCTGATGCATGCCAAACATGAACAAATACGGTAACCTGAAATTCAAGGGCAGTTTGCCTGTAAATTTGACATTAACACAATATTAGAAAAATAATATATTGATTCAAAAATGTGAGCTGTGCCGATTTCCTTTTTTAGTGTCTTTCATGTTTATGTATTACTTTGTTATATTAGTCTTAACGCCCCACATGACGTTATGTCCACCTCTCACCCAAAACACAAATATGCACTATTGGCTCCATTTAAAACACTTTACTGTAATTTTCCCTTTTGTTTTTTAAAATATGTGGACTAAAATTAAAATACACTTTGATCCTATCAATTTTCTAATCTTTCTGCATCCGTGTGACTACAAAATCTACAGGCTCTTTCCCTATTGAATGTTGTTGCACACTCCAGTTATTCACATCCCAAAAGCCATGCTTACACACCCCTTTGACCCTACAGTGAGAGAAAAAAAGTATTTCATCACCACTGACAAAGAAATGATCAGTCTATAATTTTAACGGTAGGTTTATTTTACCAGTGAGAGACAGAAGAACAACACAAATATCCAGAAAAATGCATTTTAAAAAAAGGTTTAAATAGATTTGCACTTTAATGAGTAAAAAAAGTATTTGATCCCCTATCAATTGGCAAGATTTTTGGCCCCCAGGTGTCTTCTATACAGGTAACAAGCTGAATTTGGGAGCAATATCAGCTTACCTGTATAAAAGACACTTGTCCACAGAAACAAGCAATCAATCGGATTCCAATCTCTCCACCAAAGAGCTGTCCAAGGATGTCAGGGACAAGACTGTAGACCTACACAGGGCTGGAATGGGCTACAAGACCATTGCCAAGCAGCTTGGTGAGATTGTGACAACAGTTAGTGTGATTATTCGCAAATGGAAAAAAAACAAAATGACTGTCAATCTCCCTCAGTCTGGGGCTCCATGCCAGATCTCACCTCGTTGCATTTCAATGATCATGTGAACGGTAAGGAATCAGCCCAGAACTACACAGGAGAAACTTGTCAATGATCTCAAGGCAGCTGGGACCATAGTCACCAAGAAAACAATTGGTAACACACTATGCCGTGTGCCATCATCTGCTCAAGAAAACACATGTACAGGCCCGTTTAAAGTTTACTAATGAACATTGGATTATTCAGAGGAGAACTGGGTGAAAGTGTTGTGGTAAGATGAGACCAAAATTGAGCTCTTTGGCATCAATTTAACGCGCTGTTTTTGGAGGCGGAATGCTGCCTATGACCCCCAAGAACACGGAGGTGGAAAAATTATGCTTTGGGGGCGTTTTTCTGCTAAGGGGACAGGACAACTTAACCGCAGCAAAGGAACTATGGACCATGTACAGTCAAATCTTGGGTAAGAACCTCCTTCCCTTAGCCAGGGTGTTGAAAATGGGTCGTGGATGGGTATTCCAGCATGACAATGACCCAAAACACACAGCCAAGGCAACAAAGGAGTGACTCAAGAAGAAGCACATTAACGTCCTGGAGTGGACTAGCCAGTATCCTTAATCTTATAGAAAATATGTGGAGGGAGCTGAATGTTCGAGCTATCAAACATTAGTCTTGAAACCTTAATGACTTGGGGAGGATCTGCAATGAGGAATGGGACAAAATCCCTCCTGAGATGTGTGCAAACCTGGTGGCCAACTACAAGAAACGTCTGACCTCTGTGATTGCCAACAAGAGTTTCTCCACCAAGCACTAAGTCCTGTTTTGCGAATGGGTCAAATACTTATTTTACTCATTAAAATGAAAATCTATTTATAACTTTTTTGAAATGCGTTTTTCTGTTTTTTTTTTTTTTTGTTGTTGTTTTTGTTTTGTCTCTCACTGTTAAAATAAACCTACCATTGAAATTATAGACTGATCATTTCTTTGTCAGTGGGCAAACGTACAAAATCAGCAGGAGTTCCAATACTTTTTCCTTCACTGTAAGTATGCATCACATGTCTCAACCAGCCTTGTCTGCTAATTATTAAGCGGCAAGCTTTACCAAGCTGCAGTGCAACATACTCGTATTCTGTTTTGCTCAATGCAAGACCTGCTGTCAATCATGGTCCTAGAATAATTAGCAGAGACCGCGGCCAAGGTTTGGGGGGGAAGAGACATATGCCATGGATTTTCTTTGCGGTTGTGGCAAAAATTCTACCGCTGGCACCTGCCAAACATGACCCATTCAAGTGAATGGAGGCAGGACTGCAATACAATGCCTGGGGTTGTGGGCCGCTAGCACAGTGATCAAAGGGTTAAAGCAGGCAGTGAAGAGGTGATACAATTCCTCCTCAACACCTGTCAAATGCTCTCTGAAGAGCAATCCGAACACAGTTTTTCAGACACTAAAGCTAGTATGTTCCCTTAAAGTGTGGGAATGCTGCAAGAGTACATTTTGCCAAACTTTTCTGCTTTAAACACTTCCCGCCCGGCCTATAATCGTATGACGGCCGCAGGAACCCTTTGTCCCTCCAGGTGGCCGTCATATGATGTCCTGGGATTCCCGCAGTGTCAAGCGCGCACACTCACCGCATCACTGGGGACCCGATGTGCGTGCCCGGCGGACATTGCATTGCAATGTCCGCCGGACAGTCGCGATTGCTCGCCACAGAGCCAGGGATGTGGATCTCTGTGTGTAAACACAGAAATCTACGTCCTGTCAGGGAGAGGAGACCGATGGTGTGTCCCTTGTACATAGGGACACCGATCAGTCACCTTCCCCAATCTGTCCCCTCCCCCTACATTTGGAATCACTCCCTAGGGAACACATTTAACCCCTTGATCGCCCCCTAGTGTTATCCCCTTCCTTGCCAGTCACATTTATAAAGTAATCCGTGCATATTTATAGCACTGTTCGCTGTATAAATGTGAATGGTCCCAAAATAGTGTCAAAAGTGTCCAATCTGTCCACCGCAATATCGCAGTCCTGACAAAAATCGCAGATAAGCCATTACTAGTAAATAAAAAAATTATAAAAATAAATGTCGTAAAACTATCCCCTATTTTGTAGGCGCTATAACTTTTGCGCAAACCAATCAATAATTATTGTGAGTTTTTTTTTTTGCAAAAATATGTAGAAGAATTACGGATGGGCCTAAACTGAGAAAAAAAATAGCTTTTTTTTTTAAAAAAAAATTGGATATTTATTATAGCAAAAAGTCTAAATTGTCAGTCTTTTTTTGTTTATAGCGCAAAAAATAAAAACCGCAGAGATGATCAAATACCACCAAAAGAAAGCTATATTTGTGGGGGAAAAAAGGACGTTAATTTTGTTTGAGAGCCACGTCGCACGACCGCACAATTGTCATTCAAACCATGACAGTGCTGAATGCTGAACATTGGCCTGGACAGGAAGGGGGTGAAAATGCCCGGTATTGAAGTGGTTAAACAAAAGGGACGAATACATTTTTTTAGGCATGGTGTTTGAAAATATATGCATAAGTATTGTCAATGCCGGGGCAATAATTTTACCTTTCTTGGTCTAGTGGACCCAGGAGAGTTACATTTTCAAGGCAGAGTTTGTTTTCAACAACTGAACTGTTATGCAAATGTTAAAACCTTGACCTCTGTCATATGGCAGCCAACCAAATATGATGCTATTCTCATTTATAAACATGCATTCAACTGTGTTTAGTCTTATAGAAGAAAGTCGTTTTTCTTTTTTTCTTTTTTCTTTTTTCTTTTTTCAGATTCTGTTCGTCTAAAAATCTCTTTAATTTCAATCCTCTTTTTCTTTTCTTTTTTTTTGCTGGTACTTTGTTTGCAGCACATTGAAATCAATCTAGTAAGAGGTTAAAGGCCTCTCCATCTGAAAATGGTTGTTCTGCTGATTTCAAATCTAGTGTAATTTCAAATGAGGCTGATTTACTAAAGGTATCTTTAACCATCTTTAACCATCTTTAACCATCTTCACTCAATAAATTGTGTACATTTTTACTTTATGTGAAAAGCAAACTCCTGTTTACTAATTTCATCTGCACGTGATTCGGTATGCAGGGTGAAGAGGGATTTCACGTGATTAGATAATTGAATTGATCACTTACAACATTTAGTTTGTGAATATTATTAACTCCTTTAGTAAATAGCCCAAATGACTTCACTCTGGCTTTCCTGATCTGTGTACTTGTCATTGATGTGTAATAAATGATGGAGCTGCAATCTACCTTTTTCAGAAGGTCAGCAGTGGAAGCAAGCAGAAAGAGTTTTTGATTGGTGAGCTATAGGTCTGACTCGGCAGGAGGCAAACTAGACCACGCTTGTCAGTAAATTTACTGGCAGGTTGTAGATATTAGTGATTTTTACAACTATCTGTAAATATCAAGGGCTGATAATTTGTCATGTTATGTTGACTTTTTAAGTTTAAACCAGGCAAATTACTTGTTATGGTTATTGTCGGTGTTTCCATGTTGTGTTTTATACTTTAAATATCGGTTGTGTTAGTTTTTAATGGGTCGTCAGTAAAAATTTGCTACTCGGGCTGTGGCTGCTTCTTTAAAACTTTCATGCCTAAGCCTTTTTCTTACATTTGTTGCTTACAAGTTAAAATCTGTATTTTTTATTTTTTTTTGCTAGAAAATTACTTGGAACCCCTAAAAATTGTTATATATATACATTTTAGCAGAGATCCTAGAGAATAAAATGGCGGTCTTTTCAGTATTTTATGTCACAGTATTTGCGAAGCAGTCTTTTTCAAACGCAATAAAAACAATCACTTTTATGAATTAGAAAAAAACTGTAAAGTTAGCTCAGTTTTTTTTGTATAATGTGAATGATGATGTTACGTTGCCTAACATGTCATGTTTTATAATTGCACACACTCGTGGAATAGGCTTTTTAACATTTCTACAGGTTACCAGTTTAAAATTACAGAGGAGGTCTTGAACTAGAATTATTGCTCTCGGGTACTCTAGCGATTGCAGCAATACCTCACATGTGTAGTTTGAACACTGTTTACTCTTGTGGTCGCAACTTACATATGCGTTCGCTTCTGCACGCGAGCACAGAGAGATGGGGTGCTTTTAAATAATTGTATTTTATTTTTCTTATTTATTTATTTTTTATTATGATCACTTTTATTGCTGTCAGAAGGAATGTAAACATCCCTTGTGACAGTACTAGGCAGTGACGGGTACTCTTTATGGAGAGATCTGGGGTCTATAGGACCCCAAATCCCTCCTTTGCACTTAAAAGTATTCAAAACGCCAAGTTTAACTGTTTTAAATACTATACATTTTTTCAAATTTGGCGCCTTTTAGTTTTCTGTGAATTGTAAGTGATGTCATGACACCGTATCCAGGTTACTAGATCCGAGACCTGATTGAAGCCGATTCTGGCTTCATTCGGGTCTCCGGACAGCTGGCAGACGTGGCGGCTGGATGTTCGGGCCTCCCAGTGGGACAGGAGAACCCGGTAGAGCCGCGTGAGGGGGGGAGTTGAAAGTCAAATGGCTTTGGGTGCCAATGAGAAGGTGATAAGCTACACCTGTTTGAGTTTACAAGTCATTTTTTAGGAGGGGGTGATCCTTTTTCCAACTCAGTGATTTTTGTTTTACAATTATTTTTTCTGGCATGTTGGTGTTCTATTTTTCACTTAGATGTTATAAGTTGATTATCTTAAAGGGGGTGATTCTTTTTTATACCCACTATCTATCTATCGAGAGAGAGAGAGAGAGAGAGAGATGTTTGTGTTTTCTCAATGGCCAATGGCTCCCGATGCTGTCTCAGTCAATGAGGAGGGAGAGTCCCTGGAGAGCCGATGCTCTTGTGCACATTGCTGGATTGAGAGGGAGCTCAGGTAAGTATTAGGGGGGCTGCTGCACACAGAAGGTTTTTTTACCTTCATACACAGATTGCATGAAGGTAAAAAACCTTCAGCCTTGGAAACCACTTTAAGTTCTATTCTAAGTCCTGAGAACCCAAAGACTTTGTTGGATGAGATAAAGCCTCCATTCCTAGGTCCACATCTTACCTGGTAGTCTTCATTAGTGTCAGCTGTCCACAGACCTTTATATTTGCAAGTTTAATGATGCTTAGGGCTCTTTGCTCTCTCTGCCTGCTGCTGGGTGAAAGTGCTGACAGAACACTAAAAAGTGCTGCCTGTTTGTTTTGAGGTAACTCATAAAGGCATTGATGTTTAATGCGAAAATTATAAAGGTCATCAAGTGTAGACCCCAATACTTCCAAAGGGATGCACAATAGCATTGCATTTTAGTGCATTGAGTTGCATTGCAAGGAGTTAGACAGCCTATTCAAAATGAATAGGCTGTAACGCACCTGAAAATAAAAATGTCAGTCATCCTACATTACATTGTATGCAATGTACTGCCGTGCACTCTGAAGAAGAATTTGCAGTCATTATTGGTGTCAGTGGCTGTAATTCAAACACCCTGCATTGGTGTCAGTGCAAGCAAAATTAAACCTCAGCATTGGTGTCAGTGGACACATTATAAAATCCCAGCATTGGTTGCCGTGACTGCAGAAATATCCCCCAGGATTGATGTCAGTGGACGCGATAATTACCTTCAGCATTGGTGTCAGTGCAAGCAATATTAAACCTCAGTATTGGTGTCAGTGGACACATTATAAAATCCCAGCATTGGTTGCCGTGACTGCAGAAATATCCCCCAGGATTGATGTCAGTGGATGCGATAATTACCTTCAGCATTGGTGTCAGTGCAAGCAATATTAAACCTCAGTATTGGTGTCAGTGGACACATTATAAAATCCCAGCGTTGGTTGCCGTGACTGCAGAAATATCCCCCAGGATTGATGTCAGTGGACGCGATAATTACCTTCAGCATTGGTGTCAGTGAATGCAATAAGAATTCCCAGCATGGGTGTCCGTAGCCACAATAATAACCCCAGCATTGGTTCCAGTGGCTGTAGTAATAGCCCCCTCTGCACTGGTGCTCAGTAGTAGTGCTGTATAACCCATTCCCACTATTTCCATACTACTGGTTAGTGGGCAGTGCGGTAGGTTGTTTTTTTGTTTTGTTTTTTTAACATTTCCACATTGGTGGTCAGTGGCAGTGGCCTCCAATGGACAAGACTGAAGCAATTAAAAGTTGATGAAAGGGTACCAGATGCTTGTGCCTAAATTTGTGACCATAGCAGCTCCACTCACAAATCTCACTAAAGAGACCAAATCCATTGCGGTGAAATGGAATACAAAGGCAGCAAAAGCTTTTCAAGAGCTGACTCTACATGTCCCCCATTAGCATCCTTACACAGCGAGATGTGTTACAGCCCATTCATGCTGCTGCATGACAAATGTTTCTGCTTTGTTATCAGCCCTTTATTTTTCATCATCAGCTTTGTGTACAGTACAGTGTTCTGGCTGCTTACAAAAAGCATGTCCTTTTTTTTTTTCAGCCATTGCACAAAGTTGGTATGCACCAGGAAAACTACAACAGAAAAATCTTGAAAATCCCAAACCAGTTTTTTCTTTGAATAGACACATTGTTGTTATAACCCTTGCATGCAGAGTATGATATATGAATTTAAAGTATAGTACCCTTTAAGTTATGCACAATCTCGAGACATCCCATTTTAAAATGTAAAAACCTAAACAAATAGTTTTAAACATTGCAGCAAATTATTATATATGGGATATACTGCGCTGTGAAATAAGTGAACGCAAAAAATAGCTGCCAACACAGCTAAGACAAAGCAAAAACTGGTGAATATGAAAAAGTGTAGCACTTATTTTTGTGAAAAAGTCAGTTAATAGCACATATCAAATGAAGTAAACATACATATATATGAAATCTTCATTTCAGTGACACCAAGTGACTGAGTCTGATCTGAAAAAAAAAAATCCTAACGAAGCAGTCCTCTATTGTGACCACACACAAATAACAGTCCGAAAGTGTAGAAAAAACTGCAAGGTTGAAATGAAGATTCCCATGTGGATGTGACCCTCTCTGTGAAAGAATAGAAACACCATGTATAATGGGAAAAAATTAGGTCATCATCTGACCCCAGATGATGACTGTCTAGTTGAAACGCGTCGGGTAGACCCATTCACACACATCGCTCTTGCACTTTGTGATATGCCTATGATGTTCTTCCAAATGTGACTGTTCATTTTTTAATCTTTTTAATAAATACTACCTTGTACGGTATCACACTATGTGAGTTTTTTTCCCATTACACATGTTATGTGGTTACCGTATCTCTGGCTCCAACAAGACCACATGTATTTACACTTCCTGGTGTTTACTGGAATTTGTGGTGCCGACTGATATGATTCAGGACCAGCTAGATACATCTTGCTGACTGATTATATAAGCCTGTTTTGACTTGGGTGGTATAAACCTCACCAAGTCAAGCCGCCTCCTTACATCGGTGGTGGTGTCTCTATCCTTTCACAGAGAGAGTCATATCCTTGTGGGACTTTTCATTTCAGCCTTGCAGTTTTTTATACACTTTTGGACTGTTATTTGTGTGTGTGGTCACAATAGAGGACTGCTTTGTTCTGATTTCTTTTTTTCACGGATCACACTCAGTCAATTTGTGTCACTGAAATTTAAAATTTCATATATATGTATGTTTACAACATTTAATATGTGTTGTTAACTGACTTTTTCACAAAAATAAGCACTACACTTTTTCATATTCACCATTAAACATTGCAGCAACATCCACACTTATCGGACACCCAATGTTAGAGGTGATTTATTCTTCCAAAGCAAATACATCTTTGCACACTGGTACTGATTAGTATTCCAGTGTTTCTCTTCTCCCTCAGTTATGGTGACCCCAGTGCTAACAGAGAAGGGCAGGCACCCAATGTCCTCCTTATAAACCAATGATGTCATTGTATTGGTGCACAATGAAAACCTATGGCTTTGTTCGGACAGGCTTGATCCACCCGCTGGCTTGTATACAATATTTGGGCAATTTTTAGGTAATTTGCCAAGACACCCAGGTTAAATATGGCTGCATTACAGTGTGTGTCAATTTGTTTCTCCATATTATATTAAAACTCAGCATAGTATTTGAAAACTATAATTATGTTTATATAGATATGTTTATGCTTGCTATTTAATCCTTTGTCTACGTAATTTTCAAAAAAAATAGTTTTAGATTTGTGATATGCTTTTTTTTTCTGTATAATTGCAGGCTTCAATTGGACACCTATATGCCACTCAGAAGTTGGTCATTGAATCATCTGAAAGCCAGTGATGCCAATTATCTTTCCTAGGAACTTCTGTATTGAATGACTGTCGCGTCTGCCCGCGCCTTCTCAAATCTTCACATTGCATAATGAGACTCTTGTTTTGCTAGCTGCTATATTTTAACTAATCTACTTTTGGTGGGAGAAATGCTACTTTGTACTAATGTTTAAACAAACAAGAGCCCATCTTTACTGTCTTGTACATGCAGATGGCAACTTGGGCATCCAAAAGACATCACATGCAGTCCTTCATGTGCTCACTGGTGTAAAATAACATTAAAGCCATATAAGCGCTAGTTACAGCTTACTTCCTGTCAAAATAAAAGCTGGCAAGAGACAATAAAGTAAAGTATACTTTGATAAATCTGTAAAAGAAAATTGTGTATGCTTACCTTTCCAGTGGTCTGTGTCTTTTAAATCTCACATTTGCTGTTTCCGACTGTTGCAGGTATTCCATATAGTGAAAACCACCTATCTATCTTATCTACACTATATTACCTATACACATGAACTTTAATGGAATCCTAGTCCGTAGGGTTCAATATTAATAGATAGATGAATAGATATACAAGTTAGATAGATACACTAAATTACCAAAAGTATTGGGATGCCTGCCTTTACACACACATGAACTTTAATGGCATTCCAGTCTTAGTCCGTAGGGTTCAATATTGAGTTGGCCCACCCTTTGCAGCTAGAACGACTTCAACTCTTCTGGGAAGGCTGTCTACAAGGTTTAGGAGCGTGTCTATGGGATTGTTTGACCATTCTTCCAAAAGAGCTTTTGTGAGGTCAGGCACTGATGTGGACAAGAAGGCCTGGCTTGTAGTCTGCGCTCTAATTCATCCCAAATTCTATTGGGTTGAGGTCAGAAATTTGTGCAGTCCGGTCAAGTTCCTCCACCCCAAACTTGCTCGTCCATGTCTTTATGGACCTTGCTGATGAATTAAAGCTGAGACTGTGAGCCAGGCCTTCTCGTCCACGTCAGTGCCTGACAAATGCATTTCTGGAAAAATGGTAAAACATTTCCATAGACACACTCCTAAACCTTGTTGACCGCCATCCCAGAAGAGTTGAAGCTGTTATAACTGTAAAGGGTGGGCCAACTCAATATTGAACCCTACGGATTAAGACTGGGATGCCATTAAAGTTCATGTGCATGTAAGACCCCTTTCACACTGGAGCGTAATGCAGGCGCTATATCGTTAAAAATATCACCTGCAATCCGCCCTAAAACAGCTGTCACATTCACTCCGGTGTGAAAGCCCAAGGGCTTTCACACTGGAGCGTGGTGCTAGCAGGACGGTAAAAAAAAAGTCCTGCTAGCTACATCTTTGGAGCCGTGTGTATATCGCTCCTCCACCGCTGCTGCCCATTGAAACCCATGGGACAGAGCGGCTATACAGCCCTTTCTCGGCCACTAGCGGGGGGGGGTTAAAACTGCCCTGCTAGCGGCCGAAATGTGCCATAAATCCACCCATAGCGTCGGCTGTAAAAATAGCAGAGTTTTACCGCTGACGCAATGGACGGTTCAGTGTGAAAGGGGTCTAAAGGCAGGCATCCCAATACTTTTGGTAATATAGTGTATCTATCTAACTTGTATATCTATCTTTCCATCGATCAATCTATCTTTAAAGTGAGGGAGGCTCTCTCGGTCAGACGTCACCTCGGCATGATCTCCCCTCTATTTTTGTTCTGACAACAACTCAAACTTTTAGTTTCTCCCTCACTTTTAGTTCCGGAGAAGATCAAAAGGGTGAATTTCTCCAGCAGAGACACAGACAACAGTAACAACCTGAGAAATTCAAATCCTTCAAAAACTAAAAATGTAAAAAACATTTTTGAAATCGAAATGCTTTTTTAACTACTGGGCAGTAGTAACTATACGACACCTACATTTTAGGGATCATTTAAATGATGGTGCATGCAGAGCTGTGTGTCTATTTATTTATTTTTTAATACTGTTGATTTGCATGCAGACAACCCATAGAAAGTGCATGGGTATTCATTGGCTGTATGGACTTGCCCACACAGCTAAGTTTGACAGGTACACAGAGTACACCTGCTCTACCTCCAGGTACATACACCCATCACTGCCATCACTGGGAAAAAAACAGTTTTCTGTAACTGCTTATAAAGTACTAGGTGAAGTTTGGCTTCTAACACCACTCCCCCCCCCCCCCCAGACTAACAATGCTGTTGTCCAAAGGTGCCCCTGTGTTCTTTCATCAGTCGGAGCGCTCTAATACAGGAGGTGTGTTACTGGCCATATCTCCAGGTGAAAACAGGGGGAAAAAGACAAAAAAAGAGAACTAATGCAGCCACCACATCTGATTAGTAATTGCAATATATTAAGTTTTGGGTTTAATGCTGCCTTAAAGGAGTTGTAAAGGAAAAAAAATGTTTTGCTGAAATTACTGTTTACAGGGTATAGAGACATAATAGTTAACTGATTCCTTTTAAAAATAGATAAAAATCAATCATATAATGTACCTGTAGTTTCAGTTTCGTTTTTTGCATCTAGTTTCATGCTTCTGTGAAGTACAGAGACACAGAGACAATAGAGGGCAGTGATGGTTTGTAAAACAAAAGTGATTGGTTCTGAGGGGTTTAAGACACACAGTAATCACACCTCCTTGATTAGTGCCACAGAGAGAAAGCTCCCATGACTTTTTTCATCAGGAAACAGACTGTTCAGAACAGATAAGGATTACAGCAACATCATAGCAAAAACAAACAATGAGGACATGAAAACCAGAACTGCAGTAAGGTAAAGGAAGCTATTTAGCTAAAAAAAATTCCTTTAGTGACCCTTTAAGTCTTTACAGACAATGTGTACCTATTCACTTTATATGGGTTGTCTGCTAGCAACCTAGGGGTAGTAAAAAAAAATGTGAATGAGCCCTTATGTGTCAGTTCAGAAAACAACATGGTGTATCAAATCATCAACCACAGATGGCCTTAAACCACTTGTTCTTTAGATAATCATTTATCATTATATGGAGAGTGTTACTTTTATTTTTCCTTATATCTGTTTCATAATGTGCTTTGATCGCATTTATATAGTTTTTGCTATAATAAACTATGATGAATTAAAAATTGTTAACTATATGTTGTTTAGGTTATTTTGTTCTTTTGTTGCAGACCATTATTTTATTTGTACAGTGCACAGTGAAATTTTCTGGAGATTACCAATGATCTCTGCATCCTCAGGGTCATGATCTCAAACAGTGACCCACATTCACTTTTGTGAAGTCCCTTATCCATTATAGTAAAGAACGAGTCTTCAAAAAAACATCATTACTGCTGGCTGGAGCCTCCAGAATTTAGCACGCTAGAGGTAGGAGAGGTTGAGTTCTTTGTTTGTGTTGTTTTTTTTTTACGTAAAGTTTATTCATGTTTCAGTACAGGTAAACAAATGACAGTGGTACATTCACTTCAGTCAAGTATGGATTACCTTAATCGGAACAAAATAATGTCATAAACAAAAAAAGAAAATGCTTTCATCAGAACTTTAGACCAGCATTTCAAAGGGATGGGAAAGTCAGCTTACGGTAAAAGTACAGGAAGGGGGGGGGGCACACATGGGAGAGGAGCTAAGAAGAAAGTAGAAATGGCTAGAGGATAATTCTCAGGAAGGCTCAGATGTAGTATGCACATCTTCCATAGGTCCACCAGGTTGTGGGGTTCCGACCCCTACTCTAGAGTCAGCTGCCTCTCCTGGACCCACACCGCCCAAAATCTTATCAAACTTTTTCAGATAGTTGTGTCCCATATATATCAACTTGTATAGAGGTAGGGCTGTGTTTACAAGGGTTTTCCACTGATGTACCATCGGGGTGAGAGACTTATTTCATTAAAGAAGGATCGCTTTCCTATCGTAAAAGGCTTCGTAAAATAAAAATAGATTTTTAGTTTGAGGGCTTCCAATGTA
The DNA here is from genome assembly GCF_905171775.1 of Rana temporaria. NCBI lineage: Eukaryota > Metazoa > Chordata > Amphibia > Anura > Ranidae > Rana > Rana temporaria. The sequence goes on along the minus strand of NC_053493.1, from coordinate 243,794,416 downwards.
TCACAGATACAAAGTAAAATTTCAGAAGACCTGTAGTTGCGAGCAAGACCACACAACATGGAAGAAGAACTTCTCTGGGGAGTAGAAAGGTTTGTCGTTGAGGCTGGTGGACTTTGATGGTACCATAACAATTAAGAAACGCATATATAAAACAGTTTTATTGAATTGACATCAACAGATTTAAAACACAAATTTAAGAGAATAGCTCTGTTTATCTAAATATAAGAGGTGCAACTGAAGTAGATGGTAATACTAGTTGACCAAATCTTAGTTATGCTCGACATGTTTCGCAGAAGTTCACCCCTTCCTCAGCAGCTTTTGTTTGCATAATAGTGTTTTTTTTTTAAAAAAAGAACAGAGATAATGTATAATACTATATAACAGAAAAATAAAGAAACGCAATAAACAGAATATAACATCACAAAAAGTGACAACATAATCGTAAGGTAATGGTAAACACAGTATCAAAGGCAATCATGGCCCTTACCCAAAGCAGCAGCATGAGTAATGGTCCAAAAGAATAGGCCTGCCCCAGAGGGTGCGCAAGCCCCCGAAGACAGAAGAGGGAAGCAGCAGAAGATCTATCCAGAAAACAGACAATATTTTAGATATCAAGGAACTTTCCATGTGCACTTCCTATTGCTTTCTAAAGGTATATTATATCGGGTGAACATACAGCTTTTTTTTTTTTATCCAGAAAAAAGTTTATTGAAGAACAAGTACAGTACAAAGCATACATCGAAGCTTCACAAACAATCGGATACAAATCCAAACAAAATAAACCATACTACTGCACATCCCACACATAAATCACAAACCAATCCCTGCTCTACCCCGCCCCCCTCACCTTGATGGGCTGTCAAATCCCCCATATGCAAAACACAAATCCCGCTCAAGTACCTAGGCCTAGTAATCTGCCTGTGATCATATCCACCGGGGCCAGGCCCGGTACATCCAGCCACGGTTCCCACAACTTCTCAAACTTCTGGGCACAACCCCTGTGTTGGTATATTATGTTTTCTTTCCTGAGCATATCCCCCATTGTATTAATCCATTCTTTAAGGGTAGGAGAGTCCTCCGCTATCCAATGAGTCATTATCAGCTTTCGAGCCAAAAACAAAGATCTAATTACTGCCACCCTTGTACCTTCCTCCCACTCAAACTCGTCCAGTACATAAAGTAGGCATTGCTTCGGGTTCGTAGGCAATATAATCTAGAACACCCTATTTATGGTGTCCACCACCCCCTTCCAATAAGGGTGAAGTTTCGGGCATCTCCACAGTAGGTGGATCAAGTCCCCGTGGTCCCTCTTGCACCTTGTGCACATCGGAGTGGGTCTCAACCCCATAACAAACAGTCTGTCAGGGGTGTAATACACCCTCAGGAGTAGATATAACTGTGATACTCTGTGGAACACATTCAGGGAGCACACTGTTATCGCCTGCAGGGCCTCCTCCCACTGCTCTCCATCTATCGGGCCTACCTCCCCCTCCCACTTAACCTTCACCCGCAGCGGATGTTTAGTTAGGAACTTGTGAAGTAAAATACTATAGCATTGTGATATAAACCCCTTGGTATTGACGGCTCTAGCTATCAAATTGAACAAAGGGGTAGGGGAGGGAACACACTCCGAAGATCTGCTCTGAGCTTTTATTGCGTGGCTTAATTGCATATAGTAAAATCTCATAGTCTGCGGCAAACCGAAAATACCCTGCAGGGTTTCAAATGGAAGCAAAGTCCCATCACGAAATACCTGGCCAAGGTAGACCACCCCATATCTCCTCCAAAGTGTCTCATGTTGTAGCTTAGTCAATTCAGGATAAGAGTCGTTGGACCAAATAGGGCTGTACTCTGTGAACCCCGTCACTCCCTGTAGATACCGAGTCTTGTTCCAGACTTTTTGAATCAGGTTGTAGGTCGGGAACTGTTTGTTTGGTTTCCCAAAAGCCAATGACTCCAGGGCAACCGACACCGATTCCTTCTTCATGGTGTGTAACATCACCAATTCAGAGGAACTCCCTCCCCAACCGTCCCCGCCTGCACCGTACCCATCAGCTGCTGTAGTTGCGCAGCGATATAGTATAACCACAGATTAGGGAGGGCAAGCCCCCCCTCTCATCCTTCGGGCGTTGAAGATGTTCTAATTTAATTCTGGGTGTGCGATTTCTCCATATAAGCGAGCGGAACAGGGAATTAACAATTGTAAATACTTTCAATGTCACTACCATCGGGGCATTATGGAGCACATAGAGCAGCTGGGGAATGAGGATCATTTTGATCAAATTCACTGACAGGCAGAGCGAGTTCCAAGTTTTAATTCGGTCACAACATTTTTGTAGCAGCGGGGATACATTCTGTTTACCATAGTCACAAATCTTGGGCGTCACCTGGATACCCAAATACTTAAATGAAGCCGTCAGGGGCACCGGGGAAGTGGTCGGGGGAGCCCCCCCTCATCTATAAGCACCAGTGAGGATTTTGTCCAATTTATCCGAAGCCCTGAAAATCTGCCAAACTCCCCTATTGTGGCCATGGCCACTGTCAGGGAGCCCTCCACGTCTCCGAGTAAGATCATAGTATCATCTGCATAAAAGCATTATTTTCTCCTGAGTAACCCCGTAGTTGAACCCCACTGTCTCCGGGCTGGCTCTTATTTTAATTGCAAGGGGTTCTATCGCCAAAGCGAAAAGCAGGGGTGACAAAGGGCACCCCTGTCGCATGCCCCTCCCCAAGGAGAAAGTATGTGACACCGCCCCAGACTCCCGAATGGCAGCCCGCAGATTGTGATATAGCAGGCGAACCCAGGAAACATACGTGTCCCCAAAACCAAACCTCCCAAGAATTTCCCATAAGTACTCCCGCTCAACGCTATCAAAGGCCTTCATAGCGTCCAGTGAAAGCAAGGCCCTCTGTCCCATGTTATCCGCCTGAGATTGCATATTGAGGTACAGCCTCCGCAAGTTGACAGCCGTCGAAGCATGAAGCATGAAGCCAGCTTGGTCGGGGTGGACCAAGCTTGTAATAACACCATTTAGCCTAATCGCTAACAATTTGGCCAGTAACTTAATATCACTCTGCAGCAACGATATTGGTCTGTAGGAGCCTGGGTCTAAAGGGTCCTTGCCCGGTTTCAATATTAAAACTATTAGCCGTGGCCATGGAAGCAGGCAAAGTCTGCTGCTCCCTGGCCGCATTAAACACTGCCAATAGTTTTGGCAGGAGGATATCCGTATACTGCTTGTACACCCCTATAGGTATCCCGTCCGCCCCAGGAGCCTTACAGTTGGAGAATGCAGCCAACGCTGTCTGCAACTCCTTCAAGGTAAAGGGGGCATCCAGAGCCTCCCTCTGAACAGTCGTAAGATGGGGGAAGTCGATGTCATGTAGGTAGGTCAAGAGCTCCGTCTGGGTGAACTGTTCCGTCGGGAGATACAGAGTCTCATAAAATGTAGCTAGTTCAGCCAAAATCATATCAGGGGAGTTTACTATATTGTCATCTATTGTTTTAATTGCCCCAATGCTGGGGGGTCATTGTTGAGAGTTAGCTATCCTGGCCAACATACATCCCGTGCTCTCCCCCTCCTCAAAGAAAGCCACTTCGTAGAAGAAGAGCTTCTTTTCCGCCGTGGAGGACAGCAGCCGCTCATAAGCTGAGTGAGCCGACTGCCATGCCTCCCTGGCAGAATCCGTCGGGGTTTACACAAATGCCTCCTCTAGGGCCTTTACCTGTTTTTCAAGGTTCTCTCTGAGCCCAGAAGAGGCTTTCTTTACCTTGTTAATCTCAAAAATAAGCAACCCCTCAAGTACGCCTTAAAGGCATCTCACTGTGCCACTGGGGAGTCAACAAAGTCCCCGCTATCCAGAAAGACCTGCATGCTCCGCTCAGCCTCCTCGTGTGTCAAAAATAGTTTCAGCCAGAAGGCATTGAACTTCCACGGGGCCCTGGGAAGGGTAGAAGGTGGGGAAATAATTAAAGTAACCACTAGGTGCGAATGATCCGACACACTACGGGGCTTATATATCACATCCGAGACGGATGAGAGCATAGCAGGATTACCCACCGCTAGGTCAATTCTGGACAACGTCCCATGCGACTTGAGCCTCCATAAATCCAACCAACCCACTTCATTAAGCAATCTCAGCAATGGAGACTCCCTCGATGCGGCGGAGACCCCAGGAAACCCAGATACAGCCAAGCATACAGAATTACAGTTCAAAAGTGCAGTAGCATGTAAATATAGCTTTCGATGTAAATGCTGAAACACAGGTCAGGGCCGTCAACAGAACCGGCCCTCAGCATCTATACACACATCCAATTCCTGAAAGTCAACAGAGGCATGAATCATTACGCTCACACCCCTGGAGTACGAGGTGTGAGTGGAATGGTAGGCCTTACCAACCCATGCATATTTAAGACAACATTGCGTTTCAGTGATTAAATGCGTTTCCTGCATACATAAAATCATGGGGTGATATTTCTTTAAACCGGTAGAAACCATCATACGGTTAAGTGGGGAGCCTAAACCCCTCACATTCCAAGAGACTATAGGTAATTCAGCCATTGGGAGAAATTATGCATAATCTTAATATCAGGGACATTAAAAACGAGGTCAGGCTCCATCTAAGAGATAGAAATATAAGGCAGAAGGCAGGAAACCCAGATACAGCCAGGGATACAGAATTACAGTTCAAAAGTACAGTAGCATGTAAATATAGCTTTCAATGTAAATGCTGAAAGTGCAAAAAAACAGAGGTCAGGGCCGTCAACAGAACGGGCCCACGCTTGCGGCCTATAGACCAAAAGCAGCGCTGTAGTCTGAAGAAGATAGGTCCAGGCCGCCAACAGAGCAGACCCCTGAGCTCCAACAGGGAGCAGAAACAAATAAGGCACATTTGCTCTACGATTCGCTTAGAAAGATTGCATTTTCCTTGCAACTTTACAAGATAGCTTAAAGTTCACATCCAAATATGAAGTCTCCCAGCATATCGTAGCACACACAAAGAAAAAGGGGGTAAAAAAGAAGGGGGAAGTGGGTAAAAGCAAAGTAAAACTGCGACCAGGGGGGGAGGGGGAGAGCACATGTGAAACTGATCTCAGAAGAGCGTGCAGGCAATGCACTAGAAATAGAACTTAGTGACCTGGATCAGCAGCCATGGAATCAGTCTCCTTCTTCTCTATTATGGTGACGCAAGGCTTGTTCATTACTAACCAGCCACAATGCAGCATCCTGGGCTGATTAAAAAAAATGGGCCTGCCGGTTGGCAGTAACCCTCAACTTGGCAGGGTATAAGCATAGCGTAGGGTAGTTGTAGCGCGCGCAAGCGCCTCTTCACATCCGAGAAATTAGCCCGACGACGTTGCACCTCCGCAGAGAAATCCGGGTAGAAGGACACCCGGACTCCATTCACCTGGACATTAGCCTTCTCCCTGGCATGTTGCAGCACCGCCTCCCTATCCCTGTAGTGCAGTAAGCGGGCCAGGATGGGTCTAGGGGGGGCGCCTGGCTGTGGTGGGCGGCCAGGCGTGCGGTGCGCTCTTTCTACTGTGAAAAATGGAGAGAAGGCCTCCTTCCCGAAGACCTCCATCAGCCAGCCCTCAACAAAGGTGGTGGGGTCCCGGCCCTCCGTCTTCTCCGGTAACCCCAATATACGGACGTTGTTGCGCCTTTAACGGTTTTCGATATCATCGGCTCTGTTATTAGTGTCCCTGGCCAGCTGATGGGCAACATGGGCCTCCCGGGCAACTGGGGTTAGCTTATCCTCAATCTCGCTCACTCTGCTCTCTACTGCCGTCGTACGCTCACAGATCTTTTGTAGATCCTGTCGCAGCAGGGACACATCTTCTCTCAATCCCCCAAACTGATCTTTAAGAGTATTCACGAAAGCAGTACATACATGAACCGCTCTAAGTATTTCAGCCAGGGTTGGTTATTCAGTGTCCTCTGTCTCTGCATCCGTATCTGTTTGCAGGGTGAGAGACTGCTTAACTGTCCCAGCACGTTTCCCACTATTCCCCGCCTCTCCATCAGACTGCCCCTGCAAGGCCTGCACGGCCATAGGGCACTGCTCTGCGGCCCCCCGCGTGCTGATCTTGTGGGCCCCCCAGCTTTTGGGTGTAGTAGGTCATATACCTCAGGTAGTCCTTACCCTGCGCCTTTGTAGCTCTTTTGTTGGCCCTCTCTTTGGACTTCTCACCTCCTCGTGGCGTGCGTTGAGCCAGGGCCGCCGCGGCGTCATCTTGGATTTCGAGCCCCGGGAAATCATTCTTTTTCTTTGCCATTCCACGGGTGCAGAGAGCCGGCGGGTGAACCGGGAGGGTGACTGGGGTGGTAGCCAGCTGGAGAGCCATTGAAAACCGTTGGATCGGTGCTGGGAGAGGATCAATAGACTGTGCTGCGGAGGAGCTGTGAGACACACATCTTCTCACATGCCGGTCTTGGCCACGCCCCCTCAGAACATATAGCTTGAATAAGCATGTTTAGATTATCACAGACCATGTATTGTAACTGGTTGGTATACCAAGATATATATGTATATAGCTAGCAGAGGTATATTTAGATTTGCGGTTGTCGCCGGCTGTAAGAAAAGAGGGGGAATATATATATATATATATCCCATTCTATACAACACACATGGAATATTAATGCTCCCCTACAATTTTTTGTATATATATTGTATAGCAACATGGAGGGAATATAATATACTATTTACCTTAAGCTTCCTTAAAGTCCCTCTGTATACCCGGTGCAAAAACTTACGTTGAATGGATCTATCTCTCGTGGAAATCATCAGGGGAGATATTGTTGGATACCCTCTTCCTAATTATCATCAGCTAGTGTAGGTATATCTGCCTGTCATGCAGAGAATAATTGAGAGACCTTAGAGGTATGCAGCCCAGATAAAATAAAGTAGCGGGCGGAAAGGGGTTCTCAGTAGGCTTTCAATATTATGGACCTCCAACGTTATAGCATGGGGAAATTGAGCCTGGAAAGCATGACGCAGTTGTAGGTATCTGAAGAACATTCGATTGGGTAGACCCGGTCCACGTTTAATATTGTCAAAGCTGAGCAATCTACCAAGCGATACAATATCTCCCGGAGTTTTAATTTCAAATCGGGCCCACAGCACAGGATCCGTAATGGACTTAAAATGAGGCAGTCACAGGTTACCCCACAGTGGGGTATGTGGAGACCAACTATTAGATTATTCATCCTTGGTCTGGACACTCCGATACTCAGAGTAGTTTGCATCAAGGAAGTAATGTTGGGATTGGACCGGGACCCTCGTGGATAAAGTTCGGAGTAGGAGCCAAGCCAAACCGCCTCTAATGTGGACGCGGGATTGGCCGGCTCCTCCAATAGCAACCACTTAACTGTAACCAGGACCACAGCCCAATAGCATTTAATAAAACAAGGCAAAGTAATAGGCCCACTAGGATGTTAGGTAATTGCAGAGTGGTTTTTGCTAATCTAGGGGTGTTACCATTCCATATAAAGAAGGCGATTATACTATCCAGTTTATTGAAAAATGTATTCGGTATATGGACCGGGGTCTGCCTAAAAAAATATATAAATTTAGGTAGGACTGACATTTGAATAAGGTTGACCCGTCCAACTGGGGTAAGGGGTAACATTTTCTAAGTAGCACATCTCTAAGTCAGGAGGCAGCTCACAGGGTCAGATTAAGAGGAATTAATTGTGAAAGGTCCCTATGGATTGCAACTCCTAAATACCTGAACTGTGAGACTCTCTGCAGTGGTGTAGTCCTTGGTAGTAAGGTATTTGAAGAGTAGAGTGAAAATAAAACAGATTTTCCCCAGTTAATACAGATACCAGAATACCGATTAATGTTGTCAATAATCAATAGGGCCGCCCTCAATGAGTCATCTACATTCCTGAGGTACAGAAGAGTATCATCGGCATAAAGGGAGATCTTTTCCTGTATGGGCCCTATGGTTATACTACAAACATCCGATGAGGATCGTAAAAGAATAGCCAACGCAAAAAGGGCAGGTGAAAGTGGGCATCCCTGCCTGGTTCCCCTATAGGGGGAGAAGGGAGATGATAGAGTCGATCCAGTACGTACTCGAGCCATCGGAGACATGCATAGGACCCGCACCCAGGAAGTAAATTTAGGCCCAAAGCCAAATCGATGCAGGACCTCCCAAAGATAATTCCATTCCACCAAATCAAATGCTTTTTCAGCGTCTAGGGAGGCCACTGCGTCAGACTGGGTGAGGAAATCAGTTGAGGCCAGGACCGTATAAAGTCTCCGAAGGTTGATATCCATCCCCTTGCCTGGCATAAACCTGGTTTGGTCCTCATGGATCAGGGTAAGGATAAACTTGTTAAGCCCCCGAGCTAGAACCTTGTTAAGGATCTTAGCATCAACATTAAGCAAGGATATAGGGCGGTATAAGGCACATACCTCTGGGTCCTTAACTGGTTTAAGGACTACCATAATAATTGTCTCAGCCATAGAGGCCAGGAGAGTACCCTCCTTTAATGCCTTAATCAACATACTATGTAGCTTAGGTGTCAACTGTTCCCCATATCGTTTATAAAAGTCCTGGAGGGAGGCCGTCCACCCCTGGTGTCTTCCCCGACTACAGTGCCCTCAGGGCCTGCTTCACCTCCTCCAGAGTAATAGGGCTGCCTAGATGTTCATGAGCCGATGGGGCGAGAGTAGGAAAGGCTATCTGGTTAAGGAATGAGTCCAGCTCTTCTCCTGAGTAGGTTGCCCTGGAGGAGTATACAGTATTGTAATAGGAGGCAAAACAGGCATTAATAGCTATCGGGTCAACCACAAGGGCCCTATTAACATCCCTTATACGAGCTATACTGGCTACGAGCTGCTGTTCCTTAGCCAACCACGCTAGAAGTCGCCTGATTTTCTCCCCCTGCTAAAAGATGAGCTGTGTTTGTGCCAATTGTTGATTTTTTTGCTTTCTCCACTCGGAGAAGCATCACTTCCTGGTAGGCTGCCTGCATATCAAGATAGGTAACAGGGTTTTTGGAAAGCACATAATGAGACCCAAGAGTTTGTGCTTTAGTCTCAGCCTCTTCTATAGTGATAGCAGCATTCCGCCAGGCTCAGGAAATAGAGAATTGATAACATCCTCTTGAGACATGCTTTGAAGGCATCACATACAGTATCAGAGAAGGCAGAACCAGCATTTTCAGACCAGAATTCAGATATGAGCTTGGATATTTTGAATTCTATTGTAACGTCAGAGATCCAGTAGCGAGACAGCTGCCACAATCTCTCTGAAGGGGGCTTCACAGTTTTCAGACAGCAAAGCATAGGTGCATGATGCCTCGTGGGAGCATTGTAACCTCTCGTACCCTAGGGAGCAAACCACCACTAGCATAGAACAAATCAATACGGGACATCGTGTTATAGGAGGTGGGGTGGCAAGTAAAAGCATGTTCACCTCCAAACATCCGTCAGGCCATAAAGAGATGCCCACCGGGATAGTGCAGAGTCCGTAGCGACCCCAGGAGACAGCTTATCTAGAGAAAGGTTCGGAAGCATATTAAAGTCTCCGGCAATAATAATATCAGTTGCAAATTCAGAGAGGAGAGAGGTCAAGTATTTTAACAAGGAAACTGTGGCCGGTGGAGGTGTATATATAATCCAAGAATCAACATTACCACTGCATCAATAACCACATGTAATAACATATACCTGCCCTCTGGGTCAATTTTAACATCTAACAGATCATAAACTAGGGATTTGTGGATCAATATCCTAACCCCCCCATGCATATTCAGAGTCTGTGGCATGATGATAATACCCTAACCATGGCTTTTTTAGGCTGAGGACCCTACTACCCACCAGGTGAGTCTCCTGTATTATACACACACACAAGGTCTATATATTTTAAGGTATGCAAAAACTAAGGATCTCTTAACCTTGTCATTTAAACCCCTGACATTCGTGGAGATAAATCTTATGGGGGCCATATAGAATTTTCAAAAGTAAAACCACCAGGGGAGAAACAGTCCTTATGACCCAGAAGAAAGCACATATTATCCTGTATATGCATAAATCGATCGATCCTGTCTGTCTCCCAGCCGCCAACCAGTGCTTTAGGCAAGCTACACCTCCAAAGATGAAGACCACTGCATTGTATTTTAACCAACAAATAATATAAAAAAAAACATATATCCCCATCCCACCCCACACGTCCATCGGAAATTGGAGTGTTTACTCCCAAAAGGAAAAAGTAATAAACCCCAAAATCTATGGGAGCAAGTGGAAAAGTTAGCGAACACTAAACATACATCTGGACTATGTGATCAGTTTAGTCTGCAGACAACAGCCTTTAAATGGAAGGGATCTACGCAATATGAAAAATAAAAAACACCTAGAACAAGCTAAGAGCACAATCTTAGTTACTCTTAACAACTATAACCTTGAAGAGGTTTCCTGCAAAACCCCTGTCAGCTGAACAGGGGAGAAGCCAGGAAGCCAACATATTCAACAGGGGATAGTAAAGGCACTTATATCGCTAACTTGGAGCTACTCCCCCATTCCTTCATGGGAAATCTCTTGGAAAAATGAATGGGGATTGAGATCAATGTTCCCCCTTTTAGTTCCTATTAAACCACCGTTAAATTAGGCTCCTTAGATGATCAGGCAGTTCTGTTACAAAGATGGATAAGCTGTAGAAAAAGCATTTCAACGGTTCCTTCTATAGCTTGGCCAACCCTACCACAGGGCAGATGTCTACTGAACCATGGGAAACCCCTGTGGGAGCGATGTAACATAGAAGGCCAGGGGGCACAGCAGTATCCAGACCAGTATAACAAGTCCCTTTTCCCCTGTGGCAGTTAAGGCAAGTCATAGGGTATGAGTAACCATAATCAAAGAGTTAGGGGGTCAAGTAAGCCACATGCAGGTTGTAGGCCTCAATATGGTGGAAGAGTACATCAGAACACATCCTAGAGGGGACGACGACTGGAGGAGAAAAGTGTAGGTATGCAGGTATATTTACTTGCACCAGGCAAAGTGTCAAGCCAGTTGGAGGCATCCTCAGGGGAGGCAAAGTAGCAGGTATACTCCCCATCCATCACGTGTAGATGAGTCGGGAACAGCATGCTATATTTCAGCCCTCGCGTGCGAAGTTGAGCCTTAACATGGTCGAATGTTCTGCGAAGCCTCTGGGTTTCAATGGAGTAATCCGAAAAGAGCATGAACGTCGCATTTTCAAAGCGTAGCTCCTCCACCTTCCTTGCCTCTCGGAGCACAAGATCCTGGTCCAGGAAATTTAAGTGCGTGGTGGGGCACACTGTGGGCCCTGGACAAGGGGCATCCTATGAGCCCTTTCCACTACGAAGTGAGGGCAAAATGGCCCCTGTGGAAAGAGTGTGCATAGAAGGTGCTCCGTGAGGTCCTGGCCCTCAGCCCCTTCTGGTAATCCCATCATTTGCAGGTTATTCCAACGACTCCGGTTCTCACTATCTTCAGCGCGGGATTCCAGAGCCTTCATTTTTACCTGGAAAGTATGTATAGAAGCACAGTAATCTCATACAGAATCTTCAGACTCACCAACTCGTCTCTCCGTCTTCTTGAGCCGGTCACGAAACATATCCATGTCCCTCCTCATCAACCCGAAATCAGTCTTTAGGAGATCAATTTTAGCCGTCAATGAGGTTTGGCAGCCAGTGATGGCCTGCATTAAAGCTGTGAAGCGATCTTCCTCCAGCATCGTTGTTTGTGTCGCCATGTGCAAGTGGCCTACAGGAGTCTGCTTCTTCGGTTGCGGGGAGGGCTTAGGAGCGGAGAAACTTTTTCACCACGAGCCTGATTTCCCTTTTCTCATACCCGGAGTTCACAGGGCAGAAAAAAACGTGGTCGATCAGAGGTAGATTCCGATATAGCCAGTTAAATGAAGCAGGTAGATTGCGGAGCTCCGATCACATGCTTCCGCTCAGGTTGCCAGCTTGACCAAGTCCCCTTTGCATATTATTTTAATCAATCTTTATAAGAATATCCAGAGAACTCATGTAAGCCAATAACAACAGGAGCTTGCCCTGTTATAGCCAAGACTAGATTGGAGGTTCAGACTTCTGCAACTGCAGGAGAGATTTGCGGGCCACATGAAATGGTCTGGTTGGCTGCATTTGGCCTGCAGGCCTTGTCTTTGACACCTGCTTTAAAAGATAAAGTTCTCTGGACACAGAGCGTGCCTTCCTTTTTTCTAATTGCATTTAAGCCAGTGAAGCAACCAGTGAAGTGCATCAAGCTTTCCAACTTGTGCCCCACTTTAAAAATAAACTGCACTAATGTACAGTACTATATAATTCGATTTTTGGTGTTTATAATACTGTTTTATCAGATTGCCTTCTGGAATGCTTCCATGTGATTCAATAATGCAAGTTAATGCAGCAGTTATTGTGCCAATAGAGACCAAAACAATTTTAGCTGCCATATTTATACAAGAGAGAACTTAAAAGGTTTATTTCTCCTCTTTCTTGATTTTCTAAGTGTGCTATGATGGACATTACATAAAGGAAGACTATAACAGTTGTGGGTCTATTTTATTTCATCTTGTTTTAACTTACTCAGTCTGTAAACACATTTTTATATCCTTTTACTATGTGTATACAGTAATTCTTTGTTTTACAAAGCAACAATTAAAACATCAAGGATTCCCAGAGCACTATGGGTTTCCAAAAGAAACAGCACAGCAGGTGCAACCTTGCCTTATTGTTGGCTTAAAGTGGTATTAAACACCAAAAGGAAACCTTTATTATATTGCAGCCTGACAATTCTTAGATGTAATGGCTGTATTTGTTTCCTTTTTTAGGCTTTCTTTCTTTTTCTATTTTCCTGGTGATCCAGCCAGCAAGTCTGTTGTTATTTAAATGCACAAGCTCTCCAGCAGAATGTATCAGTTCACATGGATGACTCAAACCATTTAACACTGGCAGGGGTGATTAAAATGATTAGCTTTTATTTATTCACCATTGTGCACTGTTGGAACAGGAAGGGGCCACCCCAAACTGTTCCCACAAAGGTGGGAACATGAAATTGTCCAAAATATATTTGTATGCTGACGCCTTCAAAGTTCCCTTCACTGGAACTAAAGAGCCAAGCCCAACCCCTGAAAAACAAATCCACACCATAATCCCACCTCCACCTAATGATTTGGACCAGTGCACAAAGCAAGGCCAATAAAGACATGGATGAGCAAGTTTGGGGAGGAGGATCTTGACTGACCGGCATAGAGTCCTGACCTCAACCCGATAGAACACCTTTGGGATGAATTAGAGTGGAAACTGCGAGCCAGGCCTTCTCGTCCACATCAGTGCCTGATCTCACAAATGCGCTTCTGGAAGAATGGTCGAGCATTCCCATAGACACACTCCTAAACTTTGTGGACAGCCTTCCCAGAAGAGTTGAAGCTGTTATAGCTGCAAAGGTTGGGCCAACTCAATATTGAATCCTATGGACTAAGACTGGGATGCCATTAAAGTTCATTCAGCAAAGAAAAACGTGAAATAAATAAAGGAGACGATTCAAGGAAAAACCTATTTAATTAATGTTTTTCTTTCACCATCCTGACTCCTGGTTCTGGTTGTGTAAGCACCATAGTGCAATGAAGCAGTTCTTGTAGTTGGCTTACGGTGCTACAGTGAGTCCTGTCTCTGATATTATCAGAGTGGAACTCAAAGTGAAGAGGGTGAGGCATTCTCAGATTTTCTTTACATAATAAAGAGCTACAGAGGAGGCCTGGTAATTATGTTCCTATTCTAGGGCATACACTGATAAGGTCTGAGAAAAAAAAAAACTTGGGCAGAGAAATTTCTCTGGGCCGGAGGACCACACAAGTAGCATGGCAAGCAAGCTGGATGTCAGATTTAAACAGTATTTTAAACCCCTCCAAGAATCCAGCAGTGACTTCTGAGTAGAGTTTTTGTCTCCACTGTTTCTATAGCTTGGGGAATTGACTATTTGTAAACTGACCAATGACAGCCAGGGCAGGTAGGTGGACCTCATGGCAAGCACTAAAACATTGGCGCTGGAGTTCCCAAATGTTTTAGGAAAACAGTCAGGCTGGATTTCCATTTTATATTGTGAAAACATATGTAGTTTTATGCATTTTTAACATGCATTATGGCATGAGTTTTGTAGGTTGATTTATGTTTAGCTACGTTCTTGCAATCGTTTTGGATGTTGATGTTAAAATAAAAAGTAAAAAAATTATTTGTTTGTTAATTATATGATAGACTATAGCAAATTAAGTATGTTTTACTGAATAATAGCATTTCTATTGACCTCAAAACAAATGCTGATACAGTAAAGTTCCTGCAGGCTGTTTTTTAACCGGTTCCCAACCGGCTTCTGTACATATACATCGGCAGAGTGGTACAGCTGGGCAAAGTAACGTGTATATACATATATATGTCACTTTGAAATTCCCACCCCTGCCACAAGCTCGATTTCCGCTGGTGTCCTGCAAACGGTTGACAGAGCTGCAGAACGGGGAGAGGCAAATGTAAACATGCATCTCCCTGTTCTGCCTAGTGACACTGTCACTGATCATCTGTTCCCTCTCATCGGGAACATCGATCAGTGACGTGTCACTCGTAGCCATGCCCCCTAACAGTAAGAATCACTCCCTAGGTTACACTTAACCCCTTCAGTGCCACCTAGTGGTTAACCCCTTCACTGCCAATGTAATTTTCACAGTAATCAGTGCATATTTATAGCACTGATCGCTGTAAAAATGACAATGGTCCCAGAAATGTTTTAAAAGTGTCTGATGTGTCCACCCTAAAGTCACAGTTACGATAAAAATTGCTGATCGCCACCATTACTAGTAAAAAAATAATACTAAAAATGCCATAAAACTATCCCCTATTTTGTAGACACTATAACTTTTGCGCAAACCAATCAATATACTCTTATTGCGATTGTTTTTTACCAAAAATATGTAGAAGAATACGTATCGGCCTAAACTGTGGAAACATTTTTTTTTTTATAGATGTTTGGGGATATTTATTGTAGCAAAAAGTTAAAAATATAGATTTTTTTCAAAATTGTTGCTCTATTTTTGTTTGCAGCGCAAAAAAAAAAAACGCAGATGTGATCAAATACCATCAAAAGAAAGCTCTATTTATGGAAAAAAAGGACGTCAATTTTGTTTGGGAGCCACAACGCACGTCCGCGCAATTGTCAGTTCGATATTATATCAAGAATTGTAATTACATGCCATTGTTGAACAGTGGTAGAAAAATTGGGCCTTTGGTGCTGGTGCCAAAACACTGTAAGTCCTCACAGTTACTCTTGGTGGGCGCAGGAATGGGCGCAGGAATGGGCCTTGCTGTGAAATATTAGATCAAGAATTGTAATTACATTCCCCTGTTGAACAGAGGCAGAAAAATTGGGCCTTTGTTGGTGGTGGTGGTGTTGGTGTTGCCACAACAATGTAAGCCCTCGCAGTTATGCCGCATACACACCATCACTTTATGTGATGAAAAAAAACGACACTTTCTGTGAAGTAAAAAATGACGTTTTTGAAACTTCAATTTTCAAAGACGAAGTTGCCTACACACCATCGTTTTTCTCACAATGTTCTTGCAAAGTGAGGTTACGTTCCACCACGTTTTACCATTGAAGTAGCTTCTGGGCATGCGTGGATGAAAAAACGTCTTACAAAACGACGTTTTTTGCTACACACGGTCAATTTCTGTGAATTAAAAGTGCACTTTTGAAAAACGACACATAAAATTGAAGCATGCTTCAATTTTTTTTGGTCGTTTTTTACAAGACATAAAACAACGTTTTCCCCCACACACAGTCAATTAAAGTGACGTTTTTAAAAACGTCATTTTTTTTCATCACATAAAGTGATGGTGTGTACGCGGCATCACTCTTGGTGGGCACCGGAATGGGCCCTGCTGTGAAATATTAGATCAAGAATTGTAATTACATGCCCCTGTTGAACAGGGGCAGAAAAATTCGGCCTTTGTTGGTGGTGGTGGTACTGGTGCCACAACACTGCAACCCCTCAGGCCCTGTACACACGAGAGGATATCCGATGGAAACGGTCCGCCGGACCGTTTCCAGCGGACATTTCTGCTCCCGATTTTGATCTGATGGGCTGTACACACCATCAGATCAAAATCCAGAGGAAAACATACGCAGTGACGTGGCCGCGCCGTCGCCGCGACGATGACGCGGCGACGTGCGCGACCCTGGAAGGTAAATACTTCCACGCATGCGTCGAATCACTTTGACGCATGCGAGGGATGGGGGATCGCTTGGACTTATCCGATGAGTCTGTATAGACGACCGGATCAGTCCGACGGACAGGTTTCCAGCGGATAGATTTCTTAGCATGCTAAGAAATTTTTATCCGCTTGAAAACCGGTCGGCTGGACAAATGTCCGCCGAAAAATGTCCGCTAGGCCGTACACACAACCGGATTTGTCTGCTGGAACTGATCCGCGGATAAATCCCAACGGACAGATCCGGTCGTGTGTACGGGGCCTCACAGATACTCTAGTTGGAGCGCAGGAATGAGCCCGCTGCAAAGTATTGCATAACATTTTTTAATTACATGCCCCTGTTAAACAGGGGCAAAAACATTGGGCCTTAAGCACTGGTGCTGGTGCCACAACACTGCAACCCCTCAAAGATACTCTAGTTGGAGCACAGGATTGAGCCCGCTGCAAAGTATTGCATAAAAAATTGTAATTGCACATTGTTAAACAGGGGCATAAAAATTGGACCTAAGGCACTGGTGGCGGTGCCCAGAACCAAAAATGTTCTTACAAGCTATCAGCATGATCATTGAGGAGGAAAAGCATAGTCACTCAGCATAACAGGATAGTCACTCAGCATCAGCATAGGCAGTCTTGAAGGGATCTGACATTTCCCAAAAAATTATTCAGTTACATCAGCATCAGGTGCTTGGTGGTGATCTAAGCCTGATTGATTTTTATAAAGGTCAGTCGATCGACCGAGTCGGTGGAGAGGCGCACCCTGTGATCAGTTACAAAGCCTCCAGCAGCACTAAATGTGCGTTCTGAAAGATTGCTGGATGCAGGACAAGCCAGTAGCTCAATTGAGTACTGTGCAAGCTCTGGCCAGTGATCCATCCTCAAGACCCAGTAAGCCAGAGGACTTTCGGTGGGAAAGGTGTCCAAATCTTGCCCCTAGGTATTCCCGCACCATGTAAAACAGATGCTGGCGATGGTTGCTGGAACCGGTCATACCTTGGGGCTGCGGACTAAAAAATTGTCTGAACGCATCGCTCAGACGGCCACCTTCTCCACCGCTCCTTCTGTCACTGACCGAAGCCTCGTTGGCCAGGACCAGGATTTTGTAACCTCCCAGTCTCTGGGAACGCGTTGCACAGACCTTTCTGCAAGGCCTCCCGAAGATGTTTCATCTTCTGCTTCCTCTGCGCCGGCAAGATAAGGTCCGCAACCTTACTCTTGTAACGTGGATCAAGGAGGGTTGCCAGCCAGTAATGAGCCCTCTCCTTGATAGCACGAATATGAGGATCCTTCTGCAGGCTTTGCAGGATCAGGGAGGCCATACAACGTAGGTTTGCTGAGGCAATCGGTGCGGAGTCCTCTGGGTCACTAAGGACGACAGGATCCGCGAGTCACCTCGTCCCAGCCACGTACACCCAATGCACCATGAAAGATAGGTAACATCCCTGTCCATGCCTGCTGGACCATGAGTCAGCAGTAATATGCACCTTACCAATGACCGCCCTGTCCAGCGAGGCATGGACATTGCCTTCCACATGCCGGTAGAGAGCCGGAATCGCCTTCCGTGAGAAAAAGTGGCGTTTGGGAACTTTCCACTGAGGTACCGCACATTCCACAAACTCACGGAAGGGGGCAGAATCTACCAACTGAAAAGACAGCAGTTAAAGTGCTATGGATTTTAGCTAAACTAGCATTCAAGCGCTGGGCATGTGGATGGCTGGGAGAGAACTTCTTTCGGCGCTCCAGCAGCTAGGGCAGGGAAATTTGCCTGGTACAAGCTGCCGTCAGTGTAACGATAGTAGATTGCCTGCAAGTACTTGTCTGTGACACACCTAATTCTACACCTTCAGTCCTATCAGTGCAGGCTTCAGAGAGGACTGAGGGTATAGTGGGGTTGGAGATCCCAGCTGATGAGGAGCAAGGAGAAGTCCGCTTTTTTCTTTGGTGTGGGTCTTTGAGGTACGCTTGCCAATGATAGGTAGGGAGACCGCCGCTCCAGGTGAGCACAGGCAGGTAATCAATGTCCACTCAGGAATCACACGGGTGCTGGCAATGCATAGAATTAAGCAGGTGGGAGAATGGATGGACAGCCGCACTCCAAAAAGTCTTGTTGAAAAAAGACGTGCTCTTTATTGTAAAAAGGAAAAAATGCACAGCACACAACAGCATACAGTGGGATAGACAGCTGACGCGTTTCGCATTAACAACTAATGCTTAGTCATGAGCTATGGCTAAGCATTAGTTGTTAATGCGAAACGCGTCAGATGTCTATCCCACTGTATGCTGTTGTGTGCTGTGCATTTTTTCCTTTTTACAATAAAGAGCACGTCTTTTTTCAACAAGACTTTTTGGAGTGCGGCTGTCCATCCATTCTCCCACCTGCTTAACGCTTGCCAATGAACTGCATGGCAGGTCGACATATGTCTGGACAAGCATGTGGTGCCCAAGCGGGTGATGTTTTGGCCACGCGAGATACGCTTGAGACATATGTTGCAAATAGCAGCGGTGCGATCTGATGCACTCGTCTCAAAAAAGCCCCACACCAAAGAACTTTTGGAATAACGTTGAGAGACAGCAGCGCCCTGCACATGCGGAGCTTTGCGTTGTGATGCAGTCGGTGTGCTGCCCTTAAGCTGGCCCCTGGAGGGCATCCTGCTGGCCCCTGGAGGGGATGTGCCTCCTCCTATCAGGCACCCACATAGAGTCAGTGACCTCATCATCCCCTCCCTCCTCATCACTATAGAAAACCTGGCAGTATGCTGCAGCTGGGGGAACATGACTGCCAGATTGTTGTCCTTGTTGGGCACCCCCTCTCTCTGGGCTCACGTTACTGCCTTCCTCTAGCTGTGTACCATCATCGGAGCCTTCAAAACGCTGTGCATCCTCCTGCAGCATGTACCCAACACTGTGGTCAAACAGTTCGGGGGACTCCTCAGGAAGACATGGTGGGGCTAGGGAAGGAGTGACTGATGCCATAGAGCAGAGGAAGGAGGCCGCGTTGGCAGCTGCTTTGCCAGACAAAGTACCCTGAGCCTGGGTGAGAGAGGAGGAGGACGGCTTGGTCATCCACTCTACGGCATGTTGCGGCTTAACACGGCCAGCTGCCGAAAAAAAGGACGAGCGTGTCCCACGGCCACGTGCTGATGAGGATGCACCGTGTCCACAACCAGCACTGTTGCCTCTAGACGCAGAGCCTGCTTGCCCTCTTTTATCGGCTCATGACTCTCTGCCTCTCCTTGTTGTCCTTCCAGACATACTAATGGCCTGCAGAGGACACAGACAGTACACCACGTGAAAGTACTTGCAGAAATATCCCCTGCCTATAGTATTAATATGAGCAGATCTCTGCCTCTAGGAGTAAATATGTGAAACACCAGCTTTATGTTAGGTGCACAATGTGCAGAGGACACAGACAGTACACACACCACATAGCTTTAGGTGCACACTGCAGAGGACACAGACAGTACACCACGTGAGAATACTGCAGCTAGCACAATCACCTGCCTGCCTGTCAGTAAGTTAGGAAGAGCGGATCTAGCTGAACTCAATACAGTGTATAAATATATATACAACACCTGGGATGCATATGAATCCTCTACACACTGTGGGGCAGATCCACATAGAAATAGATGGGCGCAGCGTATCAGAGATACGCTACGCCGCTGTAACTTACTTTTGGCCAGTTCAAATCCCCAAAGAATTTGCGCTGTAAGTTATGGCGGTGTAGTGTATCTCCGGCGACGGAATTCAAATTGGCGATTAGGGGGCGTGTTTCATTTAAATGAAGCGCGTTTCCGCGCTGAATGAACTGCGCATGCTCCGTTTCTAAATTTCCCGCCGTGCATTGCGCTAAATGACGTCGCAACGACATCATTTTTTTTAACTTAGGCGTGAATTACGTCCATCCCGATTCACGGACGACTTACACAAAAAAAAATTCAAAATAAACGCGGGAACGACGGCCATACTTAACATGGCAGGTCTAACTATACGCGACGAAATACCAGCTTTAGCTATACGCCGGAAAAAGCCGACTAGAAACGCCGGCTGCTTGTACGTTCGTGGATCGTCGGAAATAGCTAATTTGCATACCCGACGCGGAAAACGACGTGAACGGCACCCAGCGGAGGCCAAAGTATTGCATCTTAGATCCGAAGGCGTACGAGGACGTACACCTGTCGGATCTAACCCAGATGCCGTCGTATCTTGGTTTGAGGATTCAAACCAAAGATACGACGCGGGTAATTTGAAAGTACGCCGGCGTATCAGTAGATAAGCCGGCGTACTCGCTCTGAGGATCTGCCCCTGTAACTCTAACTGACTAGCCTGCCTGCCTGCTCTATCTAACTCAATTGAAATGACACTGTCTCTCTCTCTCTCTGTCTCTATCTTTAACCACCGCCGCAACACACTACACAAGGCTGACTTGCAGGCGGCCTTTTATACTGTGGGGCGTGTACTAAACCCCCTATGCCATAATTGGCCAATTACGACTCTCCGTTTTTTGCAAGCTGTGATTGGCCAAGCATGCGGGTCATAGTGCATGCTTGGCCAATCATCAGCCAGCAATGCACTGCAATGCCGCAGTGAATTATGGGCCGTGACACGCCACTCGAATTTGGCGCGAACGGCCCGTAACGTTCGTATTTCAACGAACTGTCAAACATACGATGTTCGAGTCGAACGTGAGTTCGACTCGAACACAAAGCTCATTCCTACCCTTTATAAAGAAAAAAAAATCTGAAGCCCCACAATAAATACACAGTATGAAGAACACATAGTTTGTCCCAGTAGTGTCCTCTGCCCCACCCACAGTAGTGTCCTCTGCTCCCCTTCACATTATCTGCCCCCCCCACACAGTAGCGTCTTTTGCTTACCTTCACATCACCCCCTCTCCACTGTAGTGTCCTTTTCCCCCTTCACATCATCCTCCCTCCACTATAGTATTCTCTGCCCCAATAGCATTGTCTTCTCTCCCTCCTCCTCCACAGTAGTGCCCTGTTCTCCCCCAAAGCAGTGTCCTCTGCCCCCCTTCACATCACCCCACTGTAGTGTTCTCTGCCCCCCACAGCAGTATCCCGGGCCCCCAAAGCAGTGCCCTCTGCCCCCTTCACATCACCCCCACCATAGTGTCATCTGCCCCCCTTCACAACCCACCATGTAGTGTCCTCAGCCCCCCACAGTAGTGTCCCATTCACATCTTCACCCCTATAGCAGTGTCCTGTGGCCCCCCAAGCAGTGTGCTTTATCCCCTTCACATCACACACCCCCTCCACAAACACATACCAGTGAGTAGGTAGTACTATCCCACCTTACAAAGCTGTACTGCAGAGTGGAGAGCAGGACTTAGCACAGTACTAGATAGAGATAGCTTTTCACATTAACAAGCTGGTAGTTGGTTGCTAGGACTGCCCGGCGTCCTAACAACCAATCACCTGCTGGTTATCTGGAAAGGTGAACTGGGTCAGCTCCCATCTACCCCCCCCCCCACTGTAGGGTCTCCTGCCCCATTTACATCACCCCCCTCCCCTCCACTATAGTGTCCTCTGCCCCAATAGCATTGTTCTCTGCTCCCCCAAAGCAGTGTCCTTTGCCCCCCAAAGCAATGTCCTCTGCCCCCTTGCTAGGACTGCCCGGCATCCAAGAAACCAATTACCTGCTGGTTAACTTGAAAGGTGAACTGGGGCAGCTCCCATCCTCCATCCAGTACTATGCTGCCTCCCACTTTCCCCTTTGCAGTGAAGAGGAGAACAGCAGAGGCTGGAGGACTGGAAAAGCAGGGTCGTGTTCACGATCTATGAACACAATCGACCCCTGCACATCATGGCATAAATGGATAAAAGTTTACCACGTTTGGCCGTTGTTACCATGCGGTTCTATATTTTTTAACAGATATGTTTTAATAAACATAATCATCTTGCTGCTTGGCACTTGCGCCTATTTAAAGAGCCATTATGAATTAGGTCTCATCCACCACTGCATTTTATTTTTAACTTGTTTTCAGCGCTCAGCAGGACTAGAAAAACGGTGTCAATGTGAAGAAAGTCTGTCTGGCCGCACTTCCATAAAATCACCTTTATTGATGCAGAAAATTCACGACGACAATTCAAAATGTACAAATGAGGGACAGCTAACACCTGTCACGCCAGTCTTGGCACTTAATCATAGCTCCATTATTAAGCGCTAAGAATGGTGTGACACGTGTTAGCTGTATGCTATACCCCTCATTAGTACATTGTGGATTGTCATTGTGGATTTTCTGCATCAATAAAGGTGTTTTTATGTAAGTGCGGCCAACCAGACTTTCTTCACATTGGAAACAATAGAGACTCACCTGGAGCAATATTTCACTCTCTCTAGAAAATCTGTCTGTTTTTTAAAAAAACAATAAAAATACATTTTAAAATATATCATTTATACTTTTTTCTACGTATAAAAACGTGTAAATAAAAACCTGGCACTGACCACTATATCCATCAGGCTTTAATGTAGTTGTGGTTTCAACAAGATCTTCACAGAGAACTCTTGCTATCTAACTTTGACATATATTGAATACTGGGCAGACTCCAAATGACTTCAGGTCTATAGAGACTATTTCCTGCTCAACTGCAGTTACTGTAATAATGGCTTTGTGAGTATACCATCCAAATGTTTAGTAAAACCAGTCTTCCAGAAAAAAAATGAGGCTTAACATCTTTAAAACTGCAGTAAAAAAAAAATTATTTGCAGGATTGTAGTTATTTCAGAAAACCAGAAAAATGTGTAGCGCTACCCCCTCAGGAGCCGCTGGTTGTTGTTGGGATCGGCATATTAAGTTACCTTCTCAGTTTTGTCTAGGGGTGTAGTTGATGAATAGAGTAGAGTAGTGAGCGAATGTCCAGTCAATCAAAGAAGGTTTTCAAATGCTTTATTTCCAGGCCCAACATGGCCAACATCAACATGAGGTAGAGCAAAAAGGTTGATGAAGTGATAGAGAACTTTGCAGTATCAGGCCTGGATATAAAAGGAGCAATCCTGCTCTCAACAGCACAGTAGTAGTAGTTACAGTTCGTCGCCACTCTAGCCAGAGTGGGTGAAGTGCCCCCGGACAGACTCCTGCCACAAGCCTGACAGCCAAAGTGTCACTTTAGGTTGCTGGGAGGAACAGGCCTCTGCCACAGGCCTGGCTCTAGGGCAGTGATGGCGAACCTTGGCACCCCAGATGTTTTGGAAATACATTTCCCATGATGCTCAACTACACTGCAGAGTGTATGAGTTTCATGGGAAATGTAGTTCCAAAACATCTGGGGTGCCAAGGTTCGCCATCACTGCTCTAGGGCCTCTGCCACAGGCCTAGTACTTTAAGTGAACCGAACGGATTGAGCGAATCCTCCCAGTAGATTAAATAAGGGGTCACTGGGTGACAGTTGAAGTGTACCTGTCAATGTCCCGGTCACCAGATCCCTGATGGTTCGTTCAAGCCCTGTTGGTCAACCTGCCTCCGGGTTCTCCTCAAGCCGACCCCCCAATCGAACGGCATCCAGCCTGGGATCTCCTCAGTAGAGCTGGGAACCCAGTAAGTCACTGGAGCCCCTTTCAGGAACATGGAGCTCCGCGTAGCGTGTGACCCCGGCCTGGTAGGCCATCGCCGGGGTCCGTTGGAATGCGCACACCCTGAAGGTGGGTGCCACACCTGGAACCCGCGAAGAACAACACAAAATGGCGTCTGCCACAGATATACTCTCCCCCAACAATCCCCCGCGAGGGAAAACTCCTCCAATTGGCTGCTGGGGAAAAGGGGCTCTGCCAGAACCCCTACTAAAGACCTACAAAAGTCTCTGGCATATGCCAACATCCCTGTTAGCGAATCTACGATACGTAAAACTAAACAAGAATGGATTTCATGGGAGGATACCACAGAGGAAGCCACTGCTGTCCAAAAAAAAACATTGCTGCACGTTTACAGTTTGCACAAGAGCACCTGGATGTCCCACAGCAGTACTGGCAAAATATTCTGTGGACAGATGAAACCAAAGTTGCATTGTTTGGAAGAAACACACAACACTATGTGTGGAGAAAAAGAGGCACAGCACACCAACATCAAAACCTCATCCCAACTGTGAAGTATGGTGGTGGGGGCATCATGCTTTGGGGCTGCTTTGCTGCATCAGGGCCTGGATGGATAGAAGGAAAAATTATTTCCCAAGTTTATCAAGACATTTTGCAGGAGAACTTAAAGGGTCACTAAAGGAAAAAAAATGTTTTGCTGAAATGACTGTTTACAGGGTATAGAGACATAAAAGTTAACCGATTCCTTTTAAAAATAGATAAAAATCAATCATATAATGTGCCTCTAGTTTCACTTTCACTTTTAAACTGGTTTCATGTTTCTGTGAAGTAGAGAGAGACACAGAACAAAAACAAACAAATCCAGGGCAGTGTTTTGTTTTTAAAATGAATCTGATTGGTTCTGAGGAGTTTTAGACACACAGCTTGGACCACAGTGAAAAGCTGCTATGAGATTTTTCATAAGGAGCCAGACAAGCAGGAAGTGTGGAGATCAGAGCAGAATTACAGCTACTTCAAAGTAAAAACGAACAATGAGGACATGAAACCAGTACTGCAGTAAGGTAAAGGAAGCTATTTAGATAAAAAAATATTGCGTGCGTGTGCACGTGAGGATGTGAGGAACGACGCGCTCATGGGTGGGGGTGTGAGATGAGCTGCTGGGAGGAAGGACGGACGGTGCCGAACGCCGAATGAGGGGGAGAGACGCCAGCTTCCCTGCAGTCCCCGCTCAGCCCTCCGCTCTCACAATACCAGCCCTGCATAGGATCTCCAAGCCCGCTCCTACCGCAGTGTGGTAGGGTCGGCGGGTCGGTCGGACGGGACACGCAGCGCAGGACAGCTGATGCTGGAAGACAGATACGAGACGCATGGGAGCCACGACCATCAGCTGGGAAGGTATGGTAAGCGGGGCAAGCAGCTGGAGGAGGCACCTGTCATCCACGATCAGATTATTCACCTACACTGACGTGAGTATGTGGAACCAGTGGGTCTGCTGAGCCTAGAGGATCCATCCCTGTACTCCCCCTTCTCTGATGCACCAGATAGAGAGGTACCCTGCAAGCTGTGAAAAATCTCTGTTGCTATAGATGCAAAAGATCCAGAAAGTCTGTTAATTATAGCATGACTGAATTGATTGAATTCATTTGACTCATTGTGGATGAGATCCACCATACATTAAGTATATGCTACGCTGTGAATATAAAATGTCAGGTATATTGATGTAAATGCGTGCCAGTCAAAATGTGACCTGTAATACATGAAGAGACGCAGTGTAAATCACCACATGATAAGGATGGCGGAAGATGTTTGAAATTCGGAGCTAAGAGGCTGTTGGTGAAAAACGGACCATACTTACGGATTTTATGGGAAGGGAGGGGGGGAGAAGGGACATGGTGAATTGTCGGGTATAGCTCCCTCTCTATTCTGAATTACATACATAGGACCTGAAAAAAAAAAAACCCCCAGGTGTAATATATAGGCCAGGCTCATATACTGGTCTTGCTTGATTTCTTGGAGGCTGGACGGGATGTACAATACCGGGAAAAGGTCTGAGAAGGAAGTTCATAGCCATCCTACCCTTCCTCTATTACAAAACTTCTATATTTAAAGGGAAATAGGGGGTCTCCGCCTGATCGTAACTCTTTGCGGTCGGAATATTACTCCCCGGTTAAGACAAGGCAACGTCCTGTAATAGGAGACGATTAAACAAATAGGGGAAGAGGCCTTTAAAATTCACCTTTAAAAAAAAAAAAAAAAAAAAAAAAGGGGGAAAGAAAGAGAGAAAAAAAATCTACTGCTCCACCTATCCCTGCTTTTTACATGAATTACCCCAGTCCAAAGGAACCTCTCCCCAATCGCCAATTCTCTCAAAAATTCGATAAAAGAGGTCAAGCTGGGGAAGAGAATTAGAAGGAGAGAAAATAAGAATATGAGTAGAATGACGAGTAGATCAACTAAAGGGGGGCCCCCAATTACCCCAAGCAATACAACAGCAACAAGCTCAATTAGACCTTTTGTGACTAGGGGGGAAAGCCCGCGTGCCCTTGGGGGCCAGGGAACAACGAAGCAACAACAACAAGCAAATAAAATCAAAAGGATCGATAATAAGATACCCCAGAGTGACACCTCCAGAGAAACATCTATAGAATTAGGAGAGGAAGGGCCCAGGGGAAGTGGACTGGAAAGCAGTAGAATGGAAGAACGAAGTGCAGATACACAGTCCCCCTCAAAGGGAGAAATGGCAGAGATGCTGCTTAAGTTGGAAAATGTGATAAAGGGGGAGATACAGAACTTACGGGCAGATCTTGGTCATATGCTTTCCAGAATAGAATCAGCAGAGGAACAAATAGAGAAACAAGAACAGGAATCAAACTCACTAAAAATTCAGATCGAGCAGATCAAATTACAACAGAGGCATATTCTCTACAAATTAGAAGACCAGGAAAATAGAAATCGGAGACAAAACTTGAGGAT
This sequence comes from Rana temporaria, assembly GCF_905171775.1. NCBI lineage: Eukaryota > Metazoa > Chordata > Amphibia > Anura > Ranidae > Rana > Rana temporaria. Next base: position 243,767,660 of record NC_053493.1, on the reverse strand, counting down.
CAAATCAATACCAGAGAAGAGGGGCGAGGATCTCAGGGCAATCATGCAAACAATATTTAACCCTGTACTAGAAAGAACAGAGGACAACCCAATTAAGATTGAACGGGTACATCGAGTAGGAAACCCGAAAAGAGGGCCCCCAGAGCGAACTAGAGATGTTATAATAAGATTCAGATTCTTTGAAGAGAAAGAAGAAATATGGAAGAAGATGAGGGGGAAACCCCCGATAGTTTTTGAGGGGGCGGATCTCCGGATATTTACCGATGTGGCCCCAGAAACCTTGGCAAGGAGATGGTTGTTAAAACCACTCCTAAAAAAGTTGATGGATTTAAATATCAAATATAACTGGGGTTTTCCAGCATGTTTGATAGGGACAAGAGAGGGTAGATCTGCGACCTTGAGATTCCCCGAGGACTTAAGTGAATTTTGCAGGAAACTGGACATTCAGATCCCCGACTTGCCGGGTTGGGAGTAGGGGGGGGAGGGACGAGGGAGAAGGGGGGCTCTTCTATGAGACCCCCCATCCCGTCCCCTCTCTTACCCCCCCCGGCTCCTACTTAGGCAAAAATCTGCCCCCTTAGGACCCCCTTCGATGGTGCCTTTCTCTCCTTACTTTCCTTCCATCTATCATGGGGGACGGGGGGACACATGTTGGGCACAGGAGTGAACGATCGAAGCAAGGCCTTTTTTTTTTTTTTTGTTTCAAAAGGATCAAAATCACCCGGGGTTCTCCTGCTTGTTGAACTGGGTCTTGAAAGGGGAGATCTACTGTGTTAAGAATTTCTGAGGACTTAGCGGGCTTTGCGGGGAACTGGAGATCGGGCACCAAATCTTTTCGGGGTGGGGTCGGGGGGGGGGGGGTCGGGGGGGGCTCTATTCTGAGGCCCCCCGGTCCTCTCCAATTTTCCCTTCCCAGCCCTGACTAATGGCACATTGTGCCACGTTAGGACCTTTCTTTTTGAGGGCTCCCTTGGTGTGTTGTGCTTTCCTTTATATCTTTTTTTTTTTCTTTCCTTTTTTCTATCTATCACCCTGGTCCGCTTTCGGGACCCGAGAGGGCCCCAGGCGGTCACGGGGAAGACGATCGGAGATTGTTCCCCTCCACCCCTATCTAAATGATAGAGGAGGGGGAGGAAAACTCTAAACCTCACCCAGAGCGATCTGGACCAAGACATGGTAGTTGGTCTAGTGGTCTTTAATAGACCAAACGGGAGGGTTGGAAAAAGGGAGGGGGGAAGGGGAATGAGGGGGGAGGGGGGAGGAGGGAAGGGGGGGGAGGGAGTGAGGGGGGGGGGAAGATGCCCTGTCTCACCTGGACAATTAGATGTGAGCGTGAACCATAGAAAGGAAAATTGTAGATCTAGATCGAGGATGCCAGTAGTTAAATGCCTATCATACAATGTTAAGGGACTAAATAGCCCATACAAGAGACATAAGGTGTTGAAGGAACTGAAATATTATAGGGCAGATATCGCATTCCTACAAGAGACCCATCTGACAATAGGATCAAACGTTAGGATGCACTCGCCAGACTTTCCCACTTGGTATTATGGAGATACCATCTCCAAGAGGGCTAGAGGGGTCGCAATTGGGGTAGCCAAGGGTACAAGGTTTGTGCTTACAGATAGATTAATTGACCCAGAAGGGAGATTCCTCTTTTTGAGAGGAAAACTGGAGGAGGAAGACTATACCCTTGTAAACGTATATGCACCTAACATTTCCCCAATGAAATACATTGTGGGAATTTTGGGGAAATTAAAAGACTTCAGTAGGGGAAAGATAATACTAGGAGGAGACCTAAACTTCTGTATGGATCCGAAAGTGGATAAATCACACCGGACATTAGAAACTCACGACACACAATTAAGAAAGGCCAAAGCTAGCTTATACAGAAGTCAGCTAGTGGATACATGGAGGATTTTTAATCCTAGTCAACGAGATTATACTTTTTACTCCCAGGTGCATGGTAGCTATTCTCGGATCGACCACATCTTCGTTGATCATAGAATGCTGGAGGATGTGGTGGAGACGAGAATAGAGCCCATGACGATCTCTGACCACGCGCCCATTAGTATTTCTATAAAAATCTCGGGCAATCAAAGGCACTATCAAAGCTGGAGAATAAATGAGGAACTATTGATTGAGGAGAGAAGCGTAACAAGGGTCAAAAAAGAACTAGAAGAATATTTTAAGATCAATGAAACGGAGGAAATCTCGGCGGCTACCCTATGGGATGCCCATAAGGCAGTAATAAGAGGGGTCCTGATCTCCGAAGGAGCAAGGAGAAAAAAGGAAGCGATCAGCAAAAAAGTTAAATTAATAGATGAGATTTTCAGCCTAGAACAAATACACAAAAAAGAAAGTAAGCAACGAGATGTATACCTATCCCTTGTTAACAAACGAAATAAACTTAAAGATCTCATGGATCAGGAAACAAGAAAAGAATTCAACTTAATAGCAGGGGAAAGATATAGGTGGGGAAATAAAACAAGCAAACATTTGGCTCGATTGGTGAAAAAAAAAAAATCAAGGAATTACATTGACAAAATCAAAAATGATAAAGGAGAGGTTGCCCATACAACAAAAGAAATTGCCGAAACATTTAGATTATACTATGAAAAATTATACTCAGTTGAACAAAAGATTTGGCAGATAGGAGAGAAAGAAAATAAGATCACAACCTTTTTAAAAGAAGCAAGACTCCCAAAAATTAGTCAATTCGACGCAGAGGGGATGGACAGGCCAATCACGGAGAATGAAATTAAGTTAGCATTAACAAACTCAGCCTCAGGTAAAAGCCCAGGCCCAGATGGCTTTACAGTAATGTACTACAAAAAATGTAAAGAGATACTACTACCAAGGCTATGTAAGTACTTCAACGGCCTTGGGAAGGGGTACAAATTAAGTAAGGAGGCCTCAGAAGCAATTATCACTGTCATCCCGAAGGAAGGCAAAGACCTGAAAGGATGCTCGGGGTACCGGCCAATATCCTTGCTAAACACGGATATAAAACTGTTCGCAAGGATTTTGGCCGGGAGAGTTAAGCAGGAAATGAATAAATTGGTGCATCCAGACCAGACGGGGTTCATCCAAGGGCGAGAGGGGAGAGACAATGGCGTCAGAACACTTTTGATTATCCGGAAAATGAGGACAATGGGGTCCCCAGGTCTACTCCTGTCAATAGACGCAGAAAAAGCGTTTGACAGGGTAGACTGGGGACTCATGCTCTCTACTTTAAAGGAAATGGGGTTTGGCCAGGGGATGATGAACTGGGTGGCTGCCCTATATCAGTCCCCTATGGCCAAAATTAAAATAAACGGCAGCTTCTCGCAAACATTCCAAATGAAAAATGGAACACGGCAGGGGTGTCCATTGTCACCACTGCTGTTTGTGTTGTCAATGGAACCCCTGTTAGCCAAGATTCGTAATAGCCAAAAAATAAAAGGGATCAAAATAGGAGAGGAGGAACATAAACTTGCAGCTTTTGCAGACGACGTCCTCTTCTATTTAACCGAACCCAAAACATCAATTCCAAACCTATTAAGCCTTTGCTATGAATATGGAGAAATTTCTAATTTTAAATTAAATATCACCAAAACGAAGATCATGAGCATAAATGTTAGTAAGATAGAAGAAAAATCCCTGGAAAAAAAACATCGTTTCGACTGGGTCAGTGAACTTAATTACCTTGGGATCATGTTAGCCAAATCAATTAAAAAAACGTACGAGATAAATTTTATCCCATTGCTAAACGAAATTAAGAAAGAGACAAAAAGGGTGGAAAATAGAGCAATATCATGGATAGGACGAATCAATTATTGCAAAATGGTCATTATGCCAAAGGTCCTATATAAATTCCAGATGATCCCCATAGCCCTCCCGAGAACTCTACTCTCAGCCCTTAATAAATTAATTATGAACTTTATATGGAAGAACAAGAAACATAGGATATCTTCTCAAACATTAACGCAACCAAAAAAAAAGGGAGGACTCGCCGTTCCGGATGTTAAGAGATACTACGATGCGGTTATATTGACAAGGGTGGTGGAGTGGGCCAGACTCAATAAAGAAAAAAGATGGGTAAGTTTAGAAAATGAATTATCACAGGCAAGGTTAGATAAGATAATTTGGAACCCCCCCAAATTTAGGACACTGGACATAAACCTACACGAGATAACAAAAAAGGCACTGAAAACATGGGATATAGTATATAAAAAAATTGAGAAAGAATATAACTCACCTCTCATAGCACTGAAAAACAACGATTTCTTTGCACCGGGTAAGACACAAGTGGGGGGGCATTGGATTAAAAAAGACACGGCACAATTAAGAGACATAATGAGTGAGGGTCACATTAGAACACTGCAGGAGTTAAAACTTAATAAAAATTTTATGGAAATCAATGAGTGGAGGTATCAGCAGCTTAACCATTTTATCCAAGGTCTCCCCCACCCTTTGAGGTCAGGAGACCAGCTGTCAGACTTGGAAAAAATCTGTACCACGGAAAGATCCAAAGGTATTGTTTCAAAACTTTATAGGATCCTAATGAAGATGGGGGAGCCGGGTATACCCCCATTCATTGAAAAATGGGAAAGGGAATTGGGCACAAAGCGGGATAGGACTACAATAGAGAGAATGCTGACTCTGACCCACTCCTCCGCGGTGGATAGCCGCACGGCGGAAATGTGCTTTAAATGCATTGCCGGTTGGTATATGACACCGGATAAATTAAAACAATTTAAAGAAGGGCAGACAGGGAACTGCTGGAGGGGGTGTAGTACACTAGGAAATATGGCACACCTTTGGTGGGGATGCCCTAAGATAAAAGAGTACTGGGAAAAAATATTGGGATGCGTTGAGGAGATCACAAAGAAAAAGATAAAGATGGACCCATGGGTTGTTTTATTTCATGGGGGAGAAGAAGGTATCAAAAGGTACAGGGAATCACTGATACCGCACCTCCTGAACGCCGCCAAGAGATTAATCCCTAGAAGGTGGCAAGACCCAGACCCCCCTCTGATTTGGGAATGGATCGACGCAGTCGAAGAAACATATAAAATGGAAGAACTGAAAGAGGGTTTAGAGGGCAATAATATTTTATTAAGCACAAAATGGGAAAACTGGAGGATCTTCAAGAAAACTTGGAGCTACGCAGAAAAGCTAAGGGAAGAATTTTAAACGCTCTCTTAGAAGAATATTAGAAAGATCTACAGGTCTGAAGAAAATGTCTAAGGTGAGACAGGGGAGGGGGGGGGAGGGGTAGAGGTAAGGGGGGGTAAAAATTTGAAATGGTCAACCTTTTGGTATTTTTATTTGCTTTTTTGCAAGAGGAGGTATATATATGGGTTTATATGGGTTCATTGTATATGCGCATGTTACAATAGCATATGAATAATAATAAAAAAAAAAAAAAAAAAAATCATAATAAAAAGGAAATAAATAAATAAATAAATAATATATTAATTAAAAAAAAAAAAAAAAAAAAGAGAAACCCTTATAAAGAAAAGCAACACTAATGATGCAAAACCAAAATAGAGATGCAATGGGCTGGTACGTAGAACATGAGCATATATCCGCACTCTATGAGGAAGAGTCTGAAGTGAAAATAAAAAAAAAAAAAAAAAAAAAAAAAAAAGAAGAAGATAAAAAAATATTTTCCTTTAGTGATCCTTTAAGGCCATATGTCCACCAGCTGAAGCTCAACAGAAGATGGATGTTGCAACAGGACAATGACCCAAAGCATAGAAGTAAATCAACAACATAATGTCTTAAACAGAAGAAAATACACCTTTTGGACCTCAACCCGATTGAGATGCTGTGGCATGATCTCAAGATAGCGATTCACACCAGACATTCCAAGAATATTGCTGAACTGAAACAGTTCTGTAAAGAGGAATGGTCAAGAATTACTCCTGACCGTTGTGCACGTCTGATCTGCAACTACAGAAAACGTTTGGTTGAAGTTATTGCTGCCAAATGAGGTGCAACCAGTTATTAAATCCAAGGGTTCACATACTTTTTCCACCTGCACTGTGAATGTTTACATGGTGTGTTCAATAAAAACATGGTAACATTTAATTCTTTGTGTGTTATTAGTTTAAGCAGACTATGATTGTCTATTGTTTGTGCAGAAATCCATATCATTCCAAAAGGGGTTCACATACTTTTTCTTGCAACTGTAAATGTAAATGTGTATCTTATGCTCAATATGCTGTTGTACAGGTGCATCTTAAAAAATTTGAATATCATAAAAAAGTTAAATTTATTTCAGTAATTCAATTCAAAAAGTGAAATCTATTATATAGATTCATTACACACAGAGTGATATATTTCAAGCATTTCTTTCTTTTAAATTTGAGGATTATGGCTTACAGCTAGTGAAAACCCACAATTTGGTATCTCAGAAAATGTGAATATTACATAAGACCAATAAAAAAAAAAAGGATTTTTAATACAGAAATGTTGCCTTATTAAAAAGTATGTCCATGTACAGTATAATATGCACTCAATACTTGGGCTCCTTTTGCATGAATTACTGCATCAATGCAGCGTGGCATGGAGGTGACCAGGAGGTGTTATGGAAGCCCAGGTTGCTTTGATAGTGGCATTCAGCTTGTCTGCATTGTTGTCTCTCATCATCTTCCTATTGACAATACCCCACAGATTGAAAGAATGAAATCAGCATTTTTCACAAAGTTGGTCAGCAGAGGGAAGCATAAAGCAAGATTGTTTTATATGCAACCGCCCCCACTGCTACATAGTTACATAGTAAGTCAGGTTGAAAAAAAAACACAAGTCCATCCAGTTCAACCTCAAAAAAATAAATAAAAAAAAAATAAAAAACATAGTACAATCCCATACATCCAACTCCATACCCACAGTTGATCCAGAGGAAGGCAAAAAACCCCAGCAGAGCATTATCCAATTTTCTACAGCAGGGGAAAAAATTCCTTCCTGATTCCCCGAGAGGCAATCGTATTTTCCCCAGATCAACTTTACCTACAAATCTTAGTATTCAGTTATATTGTGTACATTTAGGAAAGTATCCAGGCATTTCTTAAAGCAATCTACTGAGCTGGCCAGAACCACATCTGGAGGGAGTCTGTTCCACATCTCTTAGGCCTCGTACAGACGACCGAACATGTCTGCTGAAACTGGTCCGCGGACCAGTTTCAGCAGACATGTTCGGTTGTCTGTACGGCCGAGTGGACAGGTTTCCAGCGGATATTTGTCCACCCGACCGTTTTCGAGCGGACACATGTTTCTTAGCATGCTAAGAAACATGTCCGCTGGAATCCTGTCAGTCGGACATGTTCGGTCGTCTGTACAGACTCACCGTACATGTCCGAGCGGCCGCCATCCCTCGCATGCGTCGAATCACTTCGACGCATGCGTGGAAGCATTGACCTTCCAGCGTCGTGCACGTCGCCGTGGACACGTCACCGCGCTGTCTGTCCGTGCGGATTTCTGTCTGATGGTGTGTACAAACCATCAGACAGAAATCTCCGGCCGGACATGTCCGCTGAAAACGGTCCGGCGGACCGATTTCAGCGAACAGTCCGGTCGTCTGTACGAGGCCTTACTGTGAAGAAACCTTTCCGTATTTGGAGATGAAATCTCTTTTCCTCTAGACGTAAAGAATGCCCCCTTGTCCTCAGTGTTGACCGTAAAGTGAATAACTCAACACCAAGTTCATTATATGGGCCTCATATATTTGTACATGTGGATCATATCCCCCTTTATTCTCCTCTTCTCCAGAGCGAATAAATTCAGTTCCTCTAATCTTTCCTATTAGCTGAGCTCCTCCATGCCTCTTATCAGTTTGGTTGCTCTTCTCTGCACTTTCTCCAGTTCCCTGATATCCTTTTTCTGCACATTCCAGATGAGGTCTTACTAATTATTTGTACAAGGTGCAAAATTATATCTCTGTCTCTGGAGTCTATACCTCTCTTAATACAAGAAAGGACTTTGCTCGCTTTGGAAACCGCAGCTTGGTATTGTATGCCATTATTGAGCTTATGATTTCCCAAAACCCCCAGATCCTTCACTACAGATCCCCCCAGTTGTACTCCTCCTAGTATGTATGATGCATGCATATTCTTAGCCCCCAAGTGCATAACTTTACATTTATCAACATTAAACCTCATCTGACACTTAGTCGCCCAATTAGACAGAGCATCGAGGTCGGCTTGTAAATTGGAGACATCCTGTAAGGAGGTTATTACACTGCATAGCTTGGTGTTATCTGCAAAGACAGAAATTTTACTTTTGATTTCAGACCCAATATCATTTATAAAGGTATTAAAAAGTAAGGGTCCCTGCACTGAACCTTGGGGTACACCACTGATAACCTTGGACCAGAGTAAGAATCATTAACCACTACTCTCTGAATTCTGTCTTTTAGCTAGTTTTCTATCCATTTACAGACTGATATTTCAAATCCTGTAGACCTTACCTTACACATGAGCTGTGTCTGCTCCTCCTCCTATCCAGGTTACAGGGGTGCTGCACTCACATTTTCTGCTATCCGGGCTTCAAGTTGTCAGCACAGCAGGTGTCTGCTCGGGCTCCTCCCCCCTCCGCAGTCACGCCCCCGGCTGGCCTATACGAGCGGCTGTGGAGAGGTTGAAGGCTTCTGATCAAGCTCCTCCCTCTTCTATGTTTACGTCCCCCCGGGCAGCCGTGGAGAGGCTGGATGAGCGGCACGGGCTCAAATAGCCTTGTGCCCCGCTAGGACTTGCGGCCCCGGCCCACCGGGCACATGCCCGGTTTGCCCGATGGCCAATCCGGGCCTGCCTATCAGTGCTGCCAGTGTCTCCTGATCAGTGCCCACCAGTTTCGCCTATCAGTGCCACCTATCAATGCAACCTATCAGTGCTTATCAGTGCCCACCAGTACTGCCTCACCAGTGCCCATCAGCGAAGGAGAAAAATTACCGGTTTGCAAAATATGAAAAAAAACTATTTTTGTTTTTCAAAAAATTTCAGTCTTTGTTTAGCAAAAAATAAAAACCCCATTGGTAATGAAATTCCACCAAAATAAAGCTCTATTTGTGTAAAAAAAAAATGATAAAAATTTAATTTGGGCACAGTGCTGCATGACTGCACAATTATTTAAATTGGGAGAGCGCTGATAGCTGAAAATTGGCCAGGGCAAAAAGGGGTATAAGTGCCCAGTAAGTAAGTAAGGGGTTAATATGCTTGGATACAGCACTCTGTGAACAGCCTGCTTCTTTAGCAATGACCTTTTGTGACCCTTTATGTGGAGGGTGTCTTCTGGACAACTGTCAAGTCAGCAGTCTTCCCTATGATTGTGTAACCCACTGAACCAGACTGAGAGACTATTTAAGGCTGAATTCACACATGTGCAGTGCAAATTGAAGCTCCATTTTCACAGTTAATTGACAAAGTAATTATTTAGCGTTTCAGGTCAATCTTTGATCAGGATTGTATTAGTATCAGTACCCAACCATAGTCAAATGACGTCGACAGGAGGGATGGACGTCATATGAAGTCCTGGGCTTCCCGGCCGTCTAGGGGGCACGCACGCCCGCCGGCATCACTCGGGAAACGGTGCGCGTGCCCGGCGGCCACGATGTCCACCGGGCACCCTCGATTGCCCGCGATCATGGCAGGACCGTGGATCTATGGCTGCAACCAACGATTATTTTCATAATCGATTAGTTGGCCGATTATTGTTTCGATTAATCAGATAATAGCCTTAAAAAAAAAAATAGCATTTAAAAAAAAAAATTGGGCTAATTTGCTGTTGGGCAGATTACAAAACACAAATTGCCACAAAAACACATTACATGCTTTTCTGCCGCCTTTTCCATTGAAGTATATTGAACCAATAAAAACAAAATGGCAACGTTTTGCGTTAGAAAGTCCTTGCCCTTTCTAAATACGCAGCAGCTGAAAAAAAATCTTGGATGTGAATGTGTCCCATAGGAAAACATGAAAATTAACTGTAGTGTGTTGCTGCAAAAAGCACCAAAAAACAGAGGTGTGACCCCAGGCCTGAGATGTTTAGTAACATAATGGGGTTAAAAAAAACAAAAATAAGTACAAAAAGTGCAAATGATCGCTACTGTAAGGGGTTCATTTTTTTTTACTGAGGGACAGTGAAAGTAATATGCTTTTTTGTACTATAAAGGGCTAATTTTAATTTGTTTTAACCCCATGTTACTGGCCGATTTAATCGATTATGAAAATTGTAATCGATTAATTTCATAATCGATTAATCGATTAGTTGTTTCGGCCCTACGTGGATCTGTGTGTGTAAACACACAGATCCACGTCCTGTCAAAGGTGAGGAGACCAATGTGTTTTCCCAGTACAGAAGAACGATCGGTCTCCTCCCCTTGTGTCCCTTTATGTCAAAAGTGATTTTAGAGCAGCTAGAAAACAGCGATAATAAATTATAATCACTTGCAGAATTGAGCGATAGCGATTTTTGGGGAAATTCGTCATAAAAAAAATAAAAGGAATGACAGCGACAATTCTGCAACTGAGCAAATTTCAGTGTTTTTGATTTGATTACATTATTGAATAATTTTTATTATAATTACATTATTATTTGTTATAATTATTTATAGTCATTTATTATATTATAATTTATGGTTTTGTTTTTATCATACCCGAGATGTCTACTAGACTCTTGTTTGGACATATTTGAGTGAGTTATTCCTAAGAATTACAGGCCTACAATACAAATTTCCAAATTTCCATGCAAAATAATTGTACCGCTTTCAGCACCTAAAACCAGAAAGAATCATACCGCCAGGGAGGTTAAAGTATAACTAAAGGCAAAATTTTTTGGAGTTTTGGATAGAGTGGAGATGGATTAGAACACCTTGCATTTTTTATTGTGGTGTGTCTCCATTAGGGAGATTCATCCTATTTGTCCTGTTTACCATTATCCTTAAAGTAAAAGAAAATCCCCAATTTTGAGTTGTTCACAGAAAAATAATAGAGGCAGAATCTTCCAAGTTTTGGTGACCTGGGGGTCCCCAATGAATTCCCTTATTTTGGATGGATTTCCTTTTACTTCCTGTTTGGCTATGGGACAGGAAGTAAAGGGAAATCTTCAAAATGGGACACAGATGGGAAAAAAAATGAAACTAAAAAATTAAAACAAAATGATGGCCTGGTACGATTTTATGGGCATTATTGTGTGTTGCTGCTCATTCAAAATGGAGTGCATTAATCCAGCACGCCTATACGTAGAGTCAACTTTCAAATGATACTATCGCACTAAAAGTGACCATACACTATACAATCTCCTTTAGATCTACCATTATCTATGTGGTGAAAAGGCTTGCCTGAATTGATATACAGTAAAATCAAATAGAGGATTTAGGTGTGTCTACCTATTACATAGCTTGGTAAATAAACAGATGTACAATTAGATTAAATATTTAATGGCCAGTTTATGGGATATTACAATTAGACATATAATATGCCAGGTTCAGATTAGAGAATTTATATGGATCTGAACACAGCAGTACTGCATGCTATGGGCCCATTCACACTGCTCCATTTTAGTTTGTAGCATTTAGTTGCTTAAAGCCAAAATTAGAAAACCTTTTACGCAGGGGCCAATTTTTGACCGTATTTTAGCTGTACACATAGAAACGTTTGTGCTAATGTTTACATGCATACAGAGTAAGTGGACCCTTTGCACTGCCTAGTGATGTCAGAGCTGACATGTCAACATCAACAATCTGTAGAAAACAGCAGAGGCACAAATGCAGAATGACCTTGGCCTTCGGTCATCCATAATTACTGATGGCCGAGGTCATTCTGTGTTGTATGAATGAGGCAGAATATACACGTCTTTATTTATACAGACTTAAGAGCTGTATGTCCGTATACATTCAGATGCAGTACGAAAATGTTTTACTCGTCACTGTCAGAAACATCCCATTTAAATCTTTGACAGCTACAGTGCATTACAAACAGAAATGTAGCGCTAAGTGATGAATGAATAAACTACATAAATAGTATATATTATACGTGATAAATCTGCGGATAATATGTGCAAAACACAGTCTATATAAACGGAGTGACAGTCCAAAAATGAATGATCAAGTGATGGTGCTCCAAAAATCAATACTTAGATAGAACCAAAGTGAGAAGAAGCCCTCACCAACTGAAAGGAGGCTTACCGGAGAGATTGAACCCTGAGGAACGTACGTTCGAGAGGGTCAATCTAGCGTGATATAGGCGCATAGATGGATCAATGTTGCAGCTCCTAAAAATACAGTTCATTTACAGGATTATGCTATGTGCCCTCTCTTTTTCCTCTTCTCGACATTCCCCTTCTGGCCTTGCTGTTTGACCATTATTAGATCTCTTCAATATATATCAAACCATCCACCTTTGGTCTGATGAAACTAAAATTGTATTTTTTGGCCAAAGAAAATGCTATGTCTGGCGCAAACCCAACACATCACCCAAAGAACACCATCCCCACAGTGAAACATGGTGATGTCAGTTTCATGCTGTGGGGATGTTTTTCAGCAGTCGGAACTGGGAAACTGGTCAGAGTTGAGGGACAGATGGATGGTGCTAAATACAGGGATATTCTTGAGTAAAACCTGTACCACTCTGTGTGTAATTTGAGGCTAGGGCGGAGGTTCACCATCCAGCAGGACAATGACCCCAAACACACTGCTAAAGCAACACTTGAGTGGTTTAAGGGGAAACATGTAAATGTGTTGGAATTGCCTAGTCAAAGCCCAGACCTCAATCAAATAGAAAATCTGTGATCAGACTTAAAGATTGCTGTTCACAAGCGCAAACCATCCAACTTGAATGAGCTGGAGCAGTTTTGCAAGGTGGAATGGACAAAAATCCCAGTGGCAAGCTCTTAGAGACTTATCCAAAGCGACTTGGAGCCATTATAGCCGTAAAAGGTGGACTTTAGCGGTTGAATAGTTATGCACATTTACTTTTTCTGTTATTATGTCCCATTTGTTGTTTGCTTCACAATAAAAAAAAAATAACACATCTGAATACTTTTGCAAGGCACTGTATGTACCTGAAGCCCTAACCAGAGCAACTAGGAAACCTGTGCAGGGAGAACTACTGTATATAAGTAGAAGTTGATGACCTCTTGAAATTGTAGGTGCCTCTCCACCACGGTTTTCAACACTATTTGGGTTACCTACCAGGAATAAGCTTGCAGCAATTAAAGCTCAAAATTGAATATCCTACTCTTTCAGCCGCACTGCAAGGGATTCCAAAATTTCCTGGAGTTGGGCTTTAAAGCCTGAATGAAGTGACAATTTGTAATCTGCATGTTTGTTTTATGTCAGGGACAAGAAATTATTGTAGATAATCCAGTTAGCATGACAGCTAGGCAACTGGTATTTTTAGATAGAAAGGTTAGCTATTGCAGCCTCCATATTCCCTGCTTTAACAACTTAAAGGGGAGGGTCACCCTATAAAAAAATTCTAACACTACATCCAGCCCAGTTCTGCATATAAAATGACACTGACCTTTTTTTTTTTTTTGCCGTAGATGGCGTTTAGCTATTCACCGCAGCTTCCGGGTAGGGAATCCCGCGGGAGTGGGCGTTCCTATTGACATGCCAATTGATTGACATGCTAAACAACGGCGCACACAGCGCGTCACGACTTCCCGAAGGAAGCTCGGGTCGGCTCTATTCGGCACCGGCGCCGAATAGAGTCGAGCCGACCCGAGCTTCTTTTGGGAAGTCGTGAAGCGTTGTGTGCGCCGTCGTTTAGCATGTCAATAGGAACGCCCACTCCCGCGGGATTCCCTACCCGGAAGCCGCGGTGAATTCTAAGGCTAAACGCTATCTACAGCAAAAAAAAAAAAGGTCAGTGTAATTTTATTTGCAGAACTGGGCTGGATGTAGTGTTAGAAATTTTTTATAGGGTGAACCTCCACTTTAAAGGGGTTGTAAAGGTTTTTTTTTTTTTTTTCTAAATAGTTTCCTTTAAGCTAGTACATTGTTGGTTCACTTACCTTTTCTTTACATTTCTCTTGTTTTTTTCTTTGTTTTCTTTGTCTGAATTTCTCATTTCCTGTTCCTCCTCAGTAAGCTGTTCTGGCTGACTAACCACCGCTTGGATGATGGGGGCAAGCTTACTGAGAAGAAACAGGAAGTGAGAAATTCAGACAAAAAAAAAACATTTAGAAGGGAAATCGAAGGAAAAGGTAAGTGAACCAACAATGCACTAGCTTTAAGGAACCTATTTAGGAAACAAAAAAAAAAACACAACCTTTACAACCCCGGAAAAATTTGCCCCCTTAATCACCAGGCCATTTTTTTGCGATACGGCACTGGGTCGCTTCAACCGTCAATTGCGCAATCATGCGACGCTGTACCCAAACAAAATTGATGTTCTTTTTTTCCCCCACAAATAGAGATTTCTTTTGGTGGTATTTGATCACCTCTGTAGTTTTTATTGTTTGCGCTATAAGATAAACAAAAAAAAGAAGAACGGCAATGTTGAAAAATATTTTTTACTTTTTGCTATAATTAATATCCCCCCAAAAAATAAAAAATAAAACAAATTTCTTCCTCAGTTTAGGCCGATATATATTCTTCTACATTTTTTATTTTTTTTTTAAATATCACAATAAATGTATATTGATTGGTTTGCACAAAAGTTATAGTGTCTACAAAATAAGGAATAGATTTATGCCATTTTTATTACTATTATTTTTTTACTAGTAATGGGGGCGATCTGTGATTTTTAGCAGCACTGCGACATTGCAACGGACAGATCGGACATACAGCGATCAGCGCTATAAAAATGCACCGATTACTGTGTAAATGTCACCGGTAGGGAAGGGGTTAAAACTAGGGGGCGATCAAGGGGTTAACTGTGTTCCCTGCTAAGTGTTTCTAACTGTATGGGGATGTGACTTACTAGAGAAGGAGCCAGATCGCTGTTCCTACTTAGTAGGAACACACGATCCGTCTCTCCACTCCTGACAGAATGGGGATGTGTGCGTTTACACACATCCCCGTTCTGGCTCTACCCACGACCACACGCATCGTGGAGCTATGTACAGCAGGCCATAGACATGGCTGTACACAGCTATGTGCCACCATCTGAGTAGAGTAGTGCATCTGCACAGGTGTAATGTCCGGATCACAGGTAGTGTGCGTTCGGGACATCTGTGCACATGCGCTACTTAAAGTGATTATAAAGGCTCAAGGTTTCTTTACCTTCATACATTCTATGCACAAAAGGTAAAAAAAACGTGTGTGCAGCAGCAGCACCCCCTCAAAACGTACCTGATCCCTATTCTGATCCAGCAATGTGCACATTGCCTCTTCCTCCTCATTGGCTGAGACGGCAGCTATTCACTCCTGCTACTGTCAATCACAGCGAGAGAGCCAATGAGGAAAAAGCAGGGTGGGGCCGAGCTGCTCTCCATGTGTAAATGCACACACTGAGCAGTGGCTCTGGAACGAGCCTGCTCAGGTGTCCCCATAGCAAGCTGCCTGCTCTGGGGGCATTAGGCAGGAGCCGTGAGCACCAGCGGAGGACCCGAGAAGAATAGGATCCAGCTGCTCTGTGCAAAACCACTGCACAAAGCAGGTAAATATAACAGGTTTGTTTTTTATATGTGTGCCTTTAACCACTTGCCGACCAGCTCACGTACATTTACAGCGGCAGGTTGGCTCGTTCCTGCCAATCGCTGTACCTGTACGTTGGCTTCATTAAGAGCCATAGT